>NC_092525.1:53540866-54235866 GCF_037038585.1 Patagioenas fasciata
ACTGTACTTCCACAATCAGCTGGCAGTACAAAAGAACAAGCGGCAGACATACTTAGGCTGAGACATGGTGGTTTGGTGCAGAGACCATGCATATCATGGGAATATTTCAGCATTTCTGCTCTGGTTTTCAGTGTATTACACCAAAAACCCACCTGATGACATCATTTCAAGAGCAAAAGCAGCAATTTGCAGAATTCAGCTTCTTTGGGGAACTGAGCAATTGCTGAGCTGACAGCAAGTCCTGCTGGGTCCCTGTCACCTGCAGAGTGCCCGCATCCTCCCCACGGTAGCGGGCATTGTGACAAAGGTTCTACGTCAGCTGGGTGTGGCAGCCGAGCACCCGCTAGGGGAGGGGGAGCCTGTCAGCCCCGGGCCTGTCACTGCCTGCTGTCCCCCGTGTCACCAGCGAGGCCTCTGAAAAGTTTCCAAAACATGCCCAGACTTGGGTCCAAAGTGGCCAAAAGTCTCCAAGAGACAAGTCGGGAAAAGGATATGGAAGAGAGGGAGAAAGCCAAGGGAGCAGGCCAAAGGGAGGCAAGAGAAAAAAGTAGTGCAGGGCTGCAGGACTGTAATGGAGGAATTGAAAGACGAAAGCCAGGAAGCAGGAGAGTTTGAGAAAAGGAGAGAGGAAAGAAGAGACATGCAGCCAGACGAGGGCTTAGTGAGAGAGGCTGGGACAGAGAACGGGATGAGAAGGAAATAAGGCAAGGCAAGGCTAGGCCAAAGGACGTTTCTTTGATTTATATTTTCTACCACATTCATCTTGAGATGAGAGGAAAGCCATCAGACCATATGGATTAGGCCCAAACAAAAGCCCCGGCTACTTGAGACACTTAGACTAAGCCTAAACCAGAAAGATCTCTCCATAAAGATGTTTTTTATACTGTACTTCCACAATCAGCTGGCAGTACAAAAGAACAAGCGGCAGACATACTTAGGCTGAGACATGGTGGTTTGGTGCAGAGACCATGCGTATCATGGGAATATTTCAGCATTTCTGCTCTGGTTTTCAGTGTATTACACCAAAACACCCACCTGATGACATCATTTCAAGAGCAAAAGCAGCAATTTGCAGAATTCAGCTTCTTTGGGGAACTGAGCAATTGCTGAGCTGACAGCAAGTCCTGCTGGGTCCCTGTCACCTGCAGAGTGCCCGCATCCTCACCACGGTAGCGGGCATTGTGACAAAGGTTCTATGTCAGCTGGGTGTGGCAGCCGAGCGCCCGCTAGGGGAGGGGGAGCCTGTCAGCCCCGGGCCTGTCACTGCCTGCTGTCCCCCCTGTCACCAGCGAGGCCTCTGAAAAGTTTCCAAAACTTCCCCAGATTTGGCTCCGAAGTGGCCAAAAGTCTCCAAGAGACAAGTCGGGAAGAAGAATATGGAAGAGAGGGAGAAAGCCAAGGGAGCAGGCCCAAGGGAGGCAAGAGGAAAAAGTAGTGCCGGGCTGCAGGACTGAAATGGAGGAATTGAAAGACGAAAGCCAGGAAGCAGGAGAGTTAGAGAAAAGGAGAGAGGAAAGAAGAGACATTCAGCCAGACGAGCGCTTAGTAGAGAGAGGCTGGGACAGAGAACAGGATGAGAAGGAAATAAGGCAAGGCAAGGCAAGGCAAGGCTAGGCCAAAGGACGTTTCTTTGATTTATATTTTCTACCACATTCATCTTGAGATGAGAGGAAAGCCATCAGACGTTATGGATTAGGCCCAAACAAAAGCCCCGGCTACTGGAGACACTTAGACTAAGCCTAAACCAGAAAGATCTCTCCATAAAGATGGTTTTTATACTGTACTTCCACAATCAGCTGGCAGTACAAAAGAACAAGCGGAAGATGTACTTAGGCTGAGTCATGGTGGTTTGGTGCAGAGACCATGCGTATCATGGGAATATTTCAGCATTTCTGCTCTGGTTTTCAGTGTATTACACCAAAACACCCACCTGATGACATCATTTCAAGAGCAAAAGCAGCAATTTGCAGAATTCAGCTTCTTTGGGGAACTGAGCAATTGCTGAGCTGACAGCAAGTCCTGCTGGGTCCCTGTCACCTGCAGAGTGCCCGCATCCTCACCACGGTAGCGGGCATTGTGACAAAGGTTCTACGTCAGCTGGGTGTGGCAGCCGAGCGCCCGCTAGGGGAGGGGGAGCCTGTCAGCCCCGGGCCTGTCACTGCCTGCTGTCCCCCCTGTCACCAGCGAGGCCTCTGAAAAGTTTCCAAAACATGCCCAGACTTGGGTCCAAAGTGGCCAAAAGTCTCCAAGAGACAAGTCGGGAAGAAGAATATGGAAGAGAGGGAGAAAGCCAAGGGAGCAGGCCAAAGGGAGGCAAGAGAAAAAAGTAGTGCCGGGTTGCAGGACTGAAATGGAGGAATTGAAAGACGAAAGCCAGGAAGCAGGAGAGTTTGAGAAAAGGAGAGAGGAAAGAAGAGACATGCAGCCAGACGAGGGCTTAGTGAGAGAGGCTGGGACAGAGAACAGGATGAGAAGGAAATAAGGCAAGGCAAGGCTAGGCCAAAGGACGTTTCTTTGATTTATATTTTCTACCACATTCATCTTGAGATGAGAGGAAAGCCATCAGACCTTATGGACTAGGCCCAAACAAAAGCCCCGGCTACGTGAGACACTTAGACTAAGCCTAAACCAGAAAGATCTCTCCATAAAGATGGTTTTTATACTGTACTTCCACAATCTTCTGTCAGTACAAAAGAACAAGCGGCAGACATACTTAGGCTGAGACATGGTGGTTTGGTGCAGAGACCATGCATATCATGGGAATATTTCAGCATTTCTGCTCTGGTTTTCAGTGTATTACACCAAAACACCCACCTGATGACATCATTTCAAGACCAAAAGCAGCAATTTGCAGAATTCAGCTTCTTTGGGGAACTGAGCAATTGCTAAGCTGACAGCAAGTCCTGCTGGGTCCCTGTCACCTGCAGAGTGCCCGCATCCTCCCCACGGTAGCGGGCATTGTGACAAAGGTTCTACGTCAGCTGGGTGTGGCAGCCGAGCGCCCGCTAGGGGAGGGGGAGCCTGTCAGCCCCGGGCCTGTCACTGCCTGCTGTCCCCCGTGTCACAAGCGAGGCCTCTGAAAAGTTTCCAAAACATGCCCAGACTTGGGTCCAAAGTGGCCAAAAGTCTCCAAGAGACAAGTCGGGAAGAAGGATATGGAACAGAGGGAGAAAGCCAAGGGAGCAGGCCCAAGGGAGGCAAGAGGAAAAATTAGTGCCGGGCTGCAGGACTGAAATGGAGGAATTGAAAGACGAAAGCCAGGAAGCAGGAGAGTTAGAGAAAAGGAGAGAGGAAAGAAGAGACATTCAGCCAGACGAGGGCTTAGTGAGAGAGGCTGGGACAGAGAACAGGATGAGAAGGAAATAAGGCAAGGCAAGGCAAGGCTAGGCTAGGCCAAAGGACGTTTCTTTGATTTATATTTTCTACCACATTCATCTTGAGATGAGAGGAAAGCCATCAGACCATATGGATTAGGCCCAAACAAAAGCCCCGGCTACTGGAGACACTTAGACTAAGCCTAAACCAGAAAGATCTCTCCATAAAGATGGTTTTTATACTGTACTTCCACAATCAGCTGGCAGTACAAAAGAACAAGCGGCAGACATACTTAGGCTGAGACATGGTGGTTTGGTGCAGAGACCATGCGTATCATGGGAATATTTCAGCATTTCTGCTCTGGTTTTCAGTGTATTACACCAAAACACCCACCTGATGACATCATTTCAAGAGCAAAAGCAGCAATTTGCAGAATTCAGCTTCTTTGGGGAACTGAGCAATTGCTGAGCTGACAGCAAGTCCTGCTGGGTCCCTGTCACCTGCAGAGTGCCCGCATCCTCCCCACGGTAGCGGGCATTGTGACAAAGGTTCTACGTCAGCTGGGTGTGGCAGCCGAGCGCCCGCTAGGGGAGGGGGAGCCTGTCAGCCCCGGGCCTGTCACTGCCTGCTGTCCCCCCTGTCACCAGCGAGGCCTCCGAAAAGTTTCCAAAACCTCCCCAGATTTGGCTCCAAAGTGGCCAAAAGTCTCCAAGAGACAAGTCGGGAAGAAGAATATGGAAGAGAGGGAGAAAGCCAAGGGAGCAGGCCAAAGGGAGGCAAGAGGAAAAAGTAGTGCCGGGCTGCAGGACTGAAATGGAGGAATTGAAAGACGAAAGCCAGGAAGCAGGAGAGTTTGAGAAAAGGAGAGAGGAAAGAAGAGACATGCAGCCAGACGAGGGCTTAGTGAGAGAGGCTGGGACAGAGAACAGGATGAGAAGGAAATAAGGCAAGGCAAGGCAAGGCAAGGCTAGGCCAAAGGACGTTTCTTTGATTTATATTTTCTACCACATTCATCTTGAGATGAGAGGAAAGCCATCAGACCATATGGATTAGGCCCAAACAAAAGCCCCGGCTACTTGAGACACTTAGACTAAGCCTAAACCAGAAAGATCTCTCCATAAAGATGTTTTTTATACTGTACTTCCACAATCAGCTGGCAGTACAAAAGAACAAGCGGCAGACATACTTAGGCTGAGACATGGTGGTTTGGTGCAGAGACCATGCATATCATGGGAATATTTCAGCATTTCTGCTCTGGTTTTCAGTGTATTACACCAAAAACCCACCTGATGACATCATTTCAAGAGCAAAAGCAGCAATTTGCAGAATTCAGCTTCTTTGGGGAACTGAGCAATTGCTGAGCTGACAGCAAGTCCTGCTGGGTCCCTGTCACCTGCAGAGTGCCCGCATCCTCCCCACGGTAGCGGGCATTGTGACAAAGGTTCTACGTCAGCTGGGTGTGGCAGCCGAGCACCCGCTAGGGGAGGGGGAGCCTGTCAGCCCCGGGCCTGTCACTGCCTGCTGTCCCCCGTGTCACCAGCGAGGCCTCTGAAAAGTTTCCAAAACATGCCCAGACTTGGGTCCAAAGTGGCCAAAAGTCTCCAAGAGACAAGTCGGGAAAAGGATATGGAAGAGAGGGAGAAAGCCAAGGGAGCAGGCCAAAGGGAGGCAAGAGAAAAAAGTAGTGCAGGGCTGCAGGACTGTAATGGAGGAATTGAAAGACGAAAGCCAGGAAGCAGGAGAGTTTGAGAAAAGGAGAGAGGAAAGAAGAGACATGCAGCCAGACGAGGGCTTAGTGAGAGAGGCTGGGACAGAGAACGGGATGAGAAGGAAATAAGGCAAGGCAAGGCTAGGCCAAAGGACGTTTCTTTGATTTATATTTTCTACCACATTCATCTTGAGATGAGAGGAAAGCCATCAGACCATATGGATTAGGCCCAAACAAAAGCCCCGGCTACTTGAGACACTTAGACTAAGCCTAAACCAGAAAGATCTCTCCATAAAGATGTTTTTTATACTGTACTTCCACAATCAGCTGGCAGTACAAAAGAACAAGCGGCAGACATACTTAGGCTGAGACATGGTGGTTTGGTGCAGAGACCATGCGTATCATGGGAATATTTCAGCATTTCTGCTCTGGTTTTCAGTGTATTACACCAAAACACCCACCTGATGACATCATTTCAAGAGCAAAAGCAGCAATTTGCAGAATTCAGCTTCTTTGGGGAACTGAGCAATTGCTGAGCTGACAGCAAGTCCTGCTGGGTCCCTGTCACCTGCAGAGTGCCCGCATCCTCACCACGGTAGCGGGCATTGTGACAAAGGTTCTATGTCAGCTGGGTGTGGCAGCCGAGCGCCCGCTAGGGGAGGGGGAGCCTGTCAGCCCCGGGCCTGTCACTGCCTGCTGTCCCCCCTGTCACCAGCGAGGCCTCTGAAAAGTTTCCAAAACTTCCCCAGATTTGGCTCCGAAGTGGCCAAAAGTCTCCAAGAGACAAGTCGGGAAGAAGAATATGGAAGAGAGGGAGAAAGCCAAGGGAGCAGGCCCAAGGGAGGCAAGAGGAAAAAGTAGTGCCGGGCTGCAGGACTGAAATGGAGGAATTGAAAGACGAAAGCCAGGAAGCAGGAGAGTTAGAGAAAAGGAGAGAGGAAAGAAGAGACATTCAGCCAGACGAGCGCTTAGTGAGAGAGGCTGGGACAGAGAACAGGATGAGAAGGAAATAAGGCAAGGCAAGGCAAGGCAAGGCTAGGCCAAAGGACGTTTCTTTGATTTATATTTTCTACCACATTCATCTTGAGATGAGAGGAAAGCCATCAGACGTTATGGATTAGGCCCAAACAAAAGCCCCGGCTACTGGAGACACTTAGACTAAGCCTAAACCAGAAAGATCTCTCCATAAAGATGGTTTTTATACTGTACTTCCACAATCAGCTGGCAGTACAAAAGAACAAGCGGAAGATGTACTTAGGCTGAGTCATGGTGGTTTGGTGCAGAGACCATGCGTATCATGGGAATATTTCAGCATTTCTGCTCTGGTTTTCAGTGTATTACACCAAAACACCCACCTGATGACATCATTTCAAGAGCAAAAGCAGCAATTTGCAGAATTCAGCTTCTTTGGGGAACTGAGCAATTGCTGAGCTGACAGCAAGTCCTGCTGGGTCCCTGTCACCTGCAGAGTGCCCGCATCCTCCCCACGGTAGCGGGCATTGTGACAAAGGTTCTACGTCAGCTGGGTGTGGCAGCCGAGCGCCCGCTAGGGGAGGGGGAGCCTGTCAGCCCCGGGCCTGTCACTGCCTGCTGTCCCCCCTGTCACCAGCGAGGCCTCCGAAAAGTTTCCAAAACCTCCCCAGATTTGGCTCCAAAGTGGCCAAAAGTCTCCAAGAGACATGTCGGGAAGAAGAATATGGAAGAGAGGGAGAAAGCCAAGGGAGCAGGCCAAAGGGAGGCAAGAGGAAAAAGTAGTGCCGGGCTGCAGGACTGAAATGGAGGAATTGAAAGACGAAAGCCAGGAAGCAGGAGAGTTTGAGAAAAGGAGAGAGGAAAGAAGAGACATGCAGCCAGACGAGGGCTTAGTGAGAGAGGCTGGGACAGAGAACAGGATGAGAAGGAAATAAGGCAAGGCAAGGCAAGGCAAGGCTAGGCCAAAGGACGTTTCTTTGATTTATATTTTCTACCACATTCATCTTGAGATGAGAGGAAAGCCATCAGACCATATGGATTAGGCCCAAACAAAAGCCCCGGCTACTTGAGACACTTAGACTAAGCCTAAACCAGAAAGATCTCTCCATAAAGATGGTTTTTATACTGTACTTCCACAATCAGCTGGCAGTACAAAAGAACAAGCGGAAGATGTACTTAGGCTGAGTCATGGTGGTTTGGTGCAGAGATCATGCATATCATGGGAATATTTCAGCATTTCTGCTCTGGTTTTCAGTGTATTACACCAAAACACCCACCTGATGACATCATTTCAAGAGCAAAGCAGCAATTTGCAAAATTCAACTTCTTTGGGGAACTGAGCAATTGCTGAGCTGACAGCAAGTCCTGCTGGGTCCCTGTCACCTGCAGAGTGCCCGCATCCTCTCCACGGTAGCGGGCATTGTGACAAAGGTTCTATGTCAGCTGGGTGTGGCAGCCGAGCACCCGCTAGGGGAGGGGGAGCCTGTCAGCCCCGGGCCTGTCACTGCCTGCTGTCCCCCGTGTCACCAGCGAGGCCTCTGAAAAGTTTCCAAAACATGCCCAGACTTGGGTCCAAAGTGGCCAAAAGTCTCCAAGAGACAAGTCGGGAAAAGGATATGGAAGAGAGGGAGAAAGCCAAGGGAGCAGGCCAAAGGGAGGCAAGAGAAAAAAGTAGTGCGGGGCTGCAGGACTGTAATGGAGGAATTGAAAGACGAAAGCCAGGAAGCAGGAGAGTTTGAGAAAAGGAGAGAGGAAAGAAGAGACATGCAGCCAGACGAGGGCTTAGTGAGAGAGGCTGGGACAGAGAACAGGATGAGAAGGAAATAAGGCAAGGCAAGGCAAGGCAAGGCTAGCCCAAAGGACGTTTCTTTGATTTATATTTTCTACCACATTCATCTTGAGATGAGAGGAAAGCCATCAGACCATATGGATTAGGCCCAAACAAAAGCCCCGGCTACTTGAGACACTTAGACTAAGCCTAAACCAGAAAGATCTCTCCATAAAGATGGTTTTTATACTGTACTTCCACAATCAGCTGGCAGTACAAAAGAACAAGCGGCAGACATACTTAGGCTGAGACATGGTGGTTTGGTGCAGAGACCATGCGTATCATGGGAATATTTCAGCATTTCTGCTCTGGTTTTCAGTGTATTACACCAAAACACCCACCTGATGACATCATTTCAAGAGCAAAAGCAGCAATTTGCAGAATTCAGCTTCTTTGGGGAACTGAGCAATTGCTGAGCTGACAGCAAGTCCTGCTGGGTCCCTGTCACCTGCAGAGTGCCCGCATCCTCACCACGGTAGCGGGCATTGTGACAAAGGTTCTATGTCAGCTGGGTGTGGTAGCCGAGCGCCCGCTAGGGGAGGGGGAGCCTGTCAGCCCCGGGCCTGTCACTGCCTGCTGTCCCCCCTGTCACCAGCGAGGCCTCTGAAAAGTTTCCAAAACCTCCCCAGATTTGGCTCCAAAGTGGCCAAAAGTCTCCAAGAGACAAGTCGGGAAGAAGAATATGGAAGAGAGGGAGAAAGCCAAGGGAGCAGGCCAAAGGGAGGGAAGAGAAAAAAGTAGTGCCGGGCTGCAGGACTGAAATGGAGGAATTGAAAGACGAAAGCCAGGAAGCAGGAGAGTTTGAGAAAAGGAGAGAGGAAAGAAGAGACATGCAGCCAGACAAGGGCTTAGTGAGAGAGGCTGGGACAGAGAACAGGATGAGAAGGAAATAAGGCAAGGCAAGGCAAGGCAAGGCTAGGCCAAAGGAAGTTTCTTTGATTTATATTTTCTACCACATTCAACTTGAGATGAGAGGAAAGCCATCAGACCATATGGATTAGGCCCAAACAAAAGCCCCGGCTACTTGAGACACTTAGACTAAGCCTAAACCAGAAAGATCTCTCCATAAAATGGTTTTTATACTGTACTTCCACAATCAGCTGGCAGTACAAAAGAACAAGCGGAAGATGTACTTAGGCTGAGTCATGGTGGTTTGGTGCAGAGACCATGCATATCATGGGAATATTTCAGCATTTCTGCTCTGGTTTTCAGTGTATTACACCAAAACACCCACCTGATGACATCATTTCAAGAGCAAAAGCAGCAATTTGCAGAATTCAGCTTCTTTGGGGAACTGAGAAATTGCTGAGCTGACAGCAAGTCCTGCTGGGTCCCTGTCACCTGCAGAGTGCCCGCATCCTCCCCACGGTAGCGGGCATTGTGACAAAGGTTCTACGTCAGCTGGGTGTGGCAGACGAGCGCCCGCTAGGGGAGGGGGAGCCTGTCAGCCCCGGGCCTGTCACTGCCTGCTGTCCCCCCTGTCACCAGCGAGGCCTCTGAAAAGTTTCCAAAACATCCCCAGACTTGGGTCCAAAGTGGCCAAAAGTCTCCAAGAGACAAGTCGGGAAGAAGGATATGGAAGAGAGGGAGAAAGCCAAGGGAGCAGGCCCAAGGGAGGCAAGAGTAAAAAGTAGTGCCGGGCTGCAGGACTGAAATGGAGGAATTGAAAGACGAAAGCCAGGAAGCAGGAGAGTTTGAGAAAAGGAGAGAGGAAAGAAGAGACATTCAGCCAGACGAGGGCTTAGTGAGAGAGGCTGGGACAGAGAACGGGATGAGAAGGAAATAAGGCAAGGCAAGGCTAGGCCAAAGGACGTTTCTTTGGTTTATATTTTCTACCACATTCATCTTGAGATGAGAGGAAAGCCATCAGACCATATGGATTAGGCCCAAACAAAAGCCCCGGCTACTTGAGACACTTAGACTAAGCCTAAACCAGAAAGATCTCTCCATAAAGATGGTTTTTATACTGTACTTCCACAATCAGGTGGCAGTACAAAAGAACAAGCGGCAGACATACTTAGGCTGAGACATGGTGGTTTGGTGCAGAGACCATGCGTATCATGGGAATATTTCAGCATTTCTGCTCTGGTTTTCAGTGTATTACACCAAAACACCCACCTGATGACATCATTTCAAGAGCAAAAGCAGCATTTTGCAGAATTCAGCTTCTTTGGGGAACTGAGCAATTGCTGAGCTGACAGCAAGTCCTGCTGGGTCCCTGTCACCTGCAGAGTGCCCGCATCCTCACCACGGTAGCGGGCATTGTGACAAAGGTTCTACGTCAGCTGGGTGTGGCAGCGGAGCGCCCGCTAGGGGAGGGGGAGCCTGTCAGCCCCGGGCCTGTCACTGCCTGCTGTCCCCCCTGTCACCAGCGAGGCCTCTGAAAAGTTTCCAAAACCTCCCCAGATTTGGCTCCAAAGTGGCCAAAAGTCTCCAAGAGACAAGTCGGGAAGAAGAATATGGAAGAGAGGGAGAAAGCCAAGGGAGCAGGCCAAAGGGAGGCAAGAGGAAAAAGTAGTGCCGGGCTGCAGGACTGAAATGGAGGAATTGAAAGACGAAAGCCAGGAAGCAGGAGAGTTTGAGAAAAGGAGAGAGGAAAGAAGAGACATGCAGCCAGACGAGGGCTTAGTGAGAGAGGCTGGGACAGAGAACAGGATGAGAAGGAAATAAGGCAAGGCAAGGCAAGGCAAGGCTAGGCCAAAGGACGTTTCTTTGATTTATATTTTCTACCACATTCATCTTGAGATGACAGGAAAGCCATCAGACCATATGGATTAGGCCCAAACAAAAGCCCCGGCTACTTGAGACACTTAGACTAAGCCTAAACCAGAAAGATCTCTCCATAAAGATGGTTTTTATACTGTACTTCCACAATCAGCTGGCAGTACAAAAGAACAAGCGGAAGATGTACTTAGGCTGAGTCATGGTGGTTTGGTGCAGAGACCATGCATATCATGGGAATATTTCAGCATTTCTGCTCTGGTTTTCAGTGTATTACACCAAAACACCCACCTGATGACATCATTTCAAGAGCAAAAGCAGCAATTTGCAGAATTCAGCTTCTTTGGGGAACTGAGCAATTGCTGAGCTGACAGCAAGTCCTGCTGGGTCCCTGTCACCTGCAGAGTGCCCGCATCCTCACCACGGTAGCAGGCATTGTGACAAAGGTTCTACGTCAGCTGGGTGTGGCAGCCGAGCGCCCGCTAGGGGAGGGGGAGCCTGTCAGCCCCGGGCCTGTCACTGCCTGCTGTCCCCCCTGTCACCAGCGAGGCCTCTGAAAAGTTTCCAAAACATCCCCAGACTTGGGTCCAAAGTGGCCAAAAGTCTCCAAGAGACAAGTCGGGAAGAAGGATATGGAAGAGAGGGAGAAAGCCAAGGGAGCAGGCCCAAGGGAGGCAAGAGGAAAAAGTAGTGCCGGGCTGCAGGACTGAAATGGAGGAATTGAAAGACGAAAGCCAGGAAGCAGGAGAGTTTGAGAAAAGGAGAGAGGAAAGAAGAGACATTCAGCCAGACGAGGGCTTAGTGAGAGAGGCTGGGACAGAGAACAGGATGAGAAGGAAATAAGGCAAGGCAAGGCTAGGCCAAAGGACGTTTCTTTGATTTATATTTTCTACCACATTCATCTTGAGATGAGAGGAAAGCCATCAGACCATATGGATTAGGCCCAAACAAAAGCCCCGGCTACTTGAGACACTTAGACTAAGCCTAAACCAGAAAGATCTCTCCATAAAGATGGTTTTTATACTGTACTTCCACAATCAGCTGGCAGTACAAAAGAACAAGCGGCAGACATACTTAGGCTGAGACATGGTGGTTTGGTGCAGAGACCATGCATATCATGGGAATATTTCAGCATTTCTGCTCTGGTTTTCAGTGTATTACACCAAAACACCCACCTGATGACATCATTTCAAGAGCAAAAGCAGCAATTTGCAGAATTCAGCTTCTTTGGGGAACTGAGCAATTGCTGAGCTGACAGCAAGTCCTGCTGGGTCCCTGTCACCTGCAGAGTGCCCGCATCCTCACCACGGTAGCGGGCATTGTGACAAAGGTTCTACGTCAACTGGGTGTGGCAGCCGAGCGCCCGCTAGGGGAGGGGGAGCCTGTCAGCCCCGGGCCTGTCACTGCCTGCTGTCCCCCGTGTCACCAGCGAGGCCTCTGAAAAGTTTCCAAAACATGCCCAGACTTGGGTCCAAAGTGGCCAAAAGTCTCCAAGAGAAAAGTCGGGAAGAAGGATATGGAAGAGAGGGAGAAAGCCAAGGGAGCAGGCCCAAGGGAGGCAAGAGAAAAAAGTAGTGCCGGGCGGCAGGACTGAAATGGAGGAATTGAAAGACGAAAGCCAGGAAGCAGGAGAGTTTGAGAAAAGGAGAGAGGAAAGAAGAGACATGCAGCCAGACGAGGGCTTAGTGAGAGAGGCTGGGACAGAGAACAGGATGAGAAGGAAATAAGGCAAGGCAAGGCTAGGCCAAAGGACGTTTCTTTGATTTATATTTTCTACCACATTCATCTTGAGATGAGAGGAAAGCGATCAGACCATATGGATTAGGCCCAAACAAAAGCCCCGGCTACTTGAGACACTTAGACTAAGCCTAAACCAGAAAGATCTCTCCATAAAGATGGTTTTTATACTGTACTTCCACAATCTTCTGTCAGTACAAAAGAACAAGCGGCAGACATACTTAGGCTGAGACATGGTGGTTTGGTGCAGAGACCATGCATATCATGGGAATATTTCAGCATTTCTGCTCTGGTTTTCAGTGTATTACACCAAAACACCCACCTGATGACATCATTTCAAGAGCAAAAGCAGCAATTTGCAGAATTCAGCTTCTTTGGGGAACTGAGCAATTGCTGAGCTGACAGCAAGTCCTGCTGGGTCCCTGTCACCTGCAGAGTTCCCGCATCCTCCCCACGGTAGCGGGCATTGTGACAAAGGTTCTACGTCAGCTGGGTGTGGCAGCCGAGCGCCCGCTAGGGGAGGGGGAGCCTGTCAGCCCCGGGCCTGTCACTGCCTGCTGTCCCCCGTGTCTACGAGCGAGGCCTCTGAAAAGTTTCCAAAACATGCCCAGACTTGGGTCCAAAGTGGCCAAAAGTCTCCAAGAGACAAGTCGGGAAGAAGGATATGGAAGAGAGGGAGAAAGCCAAGGGAGCAGGCCAAAGGGAGGCAAGAGAAAAAAGTAGTGCCGGGCTGCAGGACTGAAATTGAGGAATTGAAAGACGAAAGCCAGGAAGCAGGAGAGTTTGAGAAAAGGAGAGAGGAAAGAAGAGACATGCAGCCAGACGAGGGCTTAGTGAGAGAGGCTGGGACAGAGAACAGGATGAGAAGGAAATAAGGAAAGGCAAGGCTAGGCCAAAGGACGTTTCTTTGATTTATATTTTCTACCACATTCATCTTGAGATGAGAGGAAAGCCATCAGACCATAAGGATTAGGCCCAAACAAACGCCCCGGCTACTTGAGACACTTAGACTAAGCCTAAACCAGAAAGATCTCTCCATAAAGATGGTTTTTATACTGTACTTCCACAATCAGGTGGCAGTACAAAAGAACAAGCGGCAGACATACTTAGGCTGAGACATGGTGGTTTGGTGCAGAGACCATGCATATCATGGGAATATTTCAGCATTTCTGCTCTGGTTTTCAGTGTATTACACCAAAACACCCACCTGATGACATCATTTCAAGAGCAAAAGCAGCAATTTGCAGAATTCAGCTTCTTTGGGGAACTGAGCAATTGCTGAGCTGACAGCAAGTCCTGCTGGGTCCCTGTCACCTGCAGAGTGCCCGCATCCTCACCACGGTAGCGGGCATTGTGACAAAGGTTCTACGTCAGCTGGGTGTGGCAGCCGAGCGCCCGCTAGGGGAGGGGGAGCCTGTCAGCCCCGGGCCTGTCACTGCCTGCTGTCCCCCCTGTCACCAGCGAGGCCTCTGAAAAGTTTCCAAAACATGCCCAGACTTGGGTCCAAAGTGGCCAAAAGTCTCCAAGAGACAAGTCGGGAAGAAGGATATGGAAGAGAGGGAGAAAGCCAAGGGAGCAGGCCAAAGGGAGGCAAGAGGAAAAAGTAGTGCCAGGCTGCAGGAATGAAATGGAGGAATTGAAAGACGAAAGCCAGGAAGCAGGAGAGTTTGAGAAAAGGAGAGAGGAAAGAAGAGACATGCAGCCAGACGAGGGCTTAGTGAGAGAGGCTGGGACAGAGAACAGGATGAGAAGGAAATAAGGCAAGGCAAGGCAAGGCAAGGCTAGGCCAAACGAGGTTTCCTTGATTTATATTTTCTACCACATTCATCTTGAGATGAGGAGGAAAGCCATCAGACCTTATGGATTAGGCCCAAACAAAAGCCCCGGCTACTTGAGACACTTAGACTAAGCCTAAACCAGAAAGATCTCTCCATAAAGATGGTTTTTATACTGTACTTCCACAATCAGCTGGCAGTACAAAAGAACAAGCGGAAGATGTACTTAGGCTGAGTCATGGTGGTTTGGTGCAGAGACCATGCATATCATGGGAATATTTCAGCATTTCTGCTCTGGTTTTCAGTGTATTACACCAAAACACCCACCTGATGACATCATTTCAAGAGCAAAGCAGCAATTTGCAGAATTCAGCTTCTTTGGGGAACTGAGCAATTGCTGAGCTGACAGCAAGTCCTGCTGGGTCCCTGTCACCTGCAGAGTGCCCGCATCCTCACCACGGTAGCGGGCATTGTGACAAAGGTTCTACGTCAGCTGGGTGTGGCAGCCGAGCGCCCGCTAGGGGAGGGGGAGCCTGTCAGCCCCGGGCCTGTCACTGCCTGCTGTCCCCCGTGTCACCAGCGAGGCCTCTGAAAAGTTTCCAAAACATCCCCAGACTTGGGTCCAAAGTGGCCAAAAGTCTCCAAGAGACAAGTCGGGAAGAAGGATATGGAAGAGAGGGAGAAAGCCAAGGGAGCAGGCCAAAGGGAGGCAAGAGGAAAAAGTAGTGCCGGGCTGCAGGACTGAAATGGAGGAATTGAAAGACGAAAGCCAGGAAGCAGGAGAGTTTGAGAAAAGTAGAGAGGAAAGAAGAGACATGCAGCCAGACGAGGGCTTAGTGAGAGAGGCTGGGACAGAGAACAGGATGAGAAGGAAATAAGGCAAGGCAAGGCAAGGCAAGGCTAGGCCAAACGAGGTTTCCTTGATTTATATTTTCTACCACATTCATCTTGAGATGAGGAGGAAAGCCATCAGACCTTATGGATTAGGCCCAAACAAAAGCCCCGGCTACTTGAGACACTTAGACTAAGCCTAAACCAGAAAGATCTCTCCATAAAGATGGTTTTTATACTGTACTTCCACAATCAGCTGGCAGTACAAAAGAACAAGCGGAAGATGTACTTAGGCTGAGTCATGGTGGTTTGGTGCAGAGACCATGCATATCATGGGAATATTTCAGCATTTCTGCTCTGGTTTTCAGTGTATTACACCAAAAACCCACCTGATGACATCATTTCAAGAGCAAAGCAGCAATTTGCAAAATTCAACTTCTTTGGGGAACTGAGCAATTGCTGAGCTGACAGCAAGTCCTGCTGGGTCCCTATCACCTGCAGAGTGCCCGCATCCTCACCACGGTAGCGGGCATTGTGACAAAGGCTCTACGTCAGCTGGGTGTGGCAGCCGAGCGCCCGCTAGGGGAGGGGGAGCCTGTCAGCCCCGGGCCTGTCACTGCCTGCTGTCCCCCGTGTCACCAGCGAGGCCTCTGAAAAGTTTCCAAAACATGCCCAGACTTGGGTCCAAAGTGGCCAAAAGTCTCCAAGAGACAAGTCGGGAAGAAGGATATGGAAGAGAGGGAGAAAGCCAAGGGAGCAGGCCAAAGGGAGGCAAGAGGAAAAAGTAGTGCCGGGCTGCAGGACTGAAATGGAGGAATTGAAAGACGAAAGCCAGGAAGCAGGAGAGTTTGAGAAAAGGAGAGAGGAAAGAAGAGACATGCAGCCAGACGAGGGCTTAGTGAGAGAGGCTGGGACAGAGAACAGGATGAGAAGGAAATAAGGCAAGGCAAGGCAAGGCAAGGCTAGGCCAAACGAGGTTTCCTTGATTTATATTTTCTACCACATTCATCTTGAGATGAGGAGGAAAGCCATCAGACCTTATGGATTAGGCCCAAACAAAAGCCCCGGCTACTTGAGACACTTAGACTAAGCCTAAACCAGAAAGATCTCTCCATAAAGATGGTTTTTATACTGTACTTCCACAATCAGCTGGCAGTACAAAAGAACAAGCGGCAGACATACTTAGGCTGAGACATGGTGGTTTGGTGCAGAGACCATGCATATCATGGGAATATTTCAGCATTTCTGCTCTGGTTTTCAGTGTATTACACCAAAACACCCACCTGATGACATCATTTCAAGAGCAAAAGCAGCAATTTGCAGAATTCAGCTTCTTTGGGGAACTGAGCAATTGCTGAGCTGACAGCAAGTCCTGCTGGGTCCCTGTCACCTGCAGAGTGCCCGCATCCTCACCACGGTAGCGGGCATTGTGACAAAGGTTCTACGTCAGCTGGGTGTGGCAGCCGAGCGCCCGCTAGGGGAGGGGGAGCCTGTCAGCCCCGGGCCTGTCACTGCCTGCTGTCCCCCCTGTCACAAGCGAGGCCTCTGAAAAGTTTCAAAACATCCCCAGACTTTGCTCCAAAGTGGTCAAAAGTCTCCAAGAGACAAGTCGGGAAGAAGGATATGGAAGAGAGGGAGAAAGCCAAGGGAGCAGGCCAAAGGGAGGCAAGAGGAAAAAGTAGTGCCAGGCTGCAGGAATGAAATGGAGGAATTGAAAGACGAAAGCCAGGAAGCAGGAGAGTTTGAGAAAAGGAGAGAGGAAAGAAGAGACATGCAGCCAGACGAGGGCTTAGTGAGAGAGGCTGGGACAGAGAACAGGATGAGAAGGAAATAAGGCAAGGCAAGGCAAGGCAAGGCTAGGCCAAACGAGGTTTCCTTGATTTATATTTTCTACCACATTCATCTTGAGATGAGGAGGAAAGCCATCAGACCTTATGGATTAGGCCCAAACAAAAGCCCCGGCTACTTGAGACACTTAGACTAAGCCTAAACCAGAAAGATCTCTCCATAAAGATGGTTTTTATACTGTACTTCCACAATCAGCTGGCAGTACAAAAGAACAAGCGGAAGATGTACTTAGGCTGAGTCATGGTGGTTTGGTGCAGAGACCATGCATATCATGGGAATATTTCAGCATTTCTGCTCTGGTTTTCAGTGTATTACACCAAAAACCCACCTGATGACATCATTTCAAGAGCAAAGCAGCAATTTGCAAAATTCAACTTCTTTGGGGAACTGAGCAATTGCTGAGCTGACAGCAAGTCCTGCTGGGTCCCTATCACCTGCAGAGTGCCCGCATCCTCACCACGGTAGCGGGCATTGTGACAAAGGTTCTACGTCAGCTGGGTGTGGCAGCCGAGCGCCCGCTAGGGGAGGGGGAGCCTGTCAGCCCCGGGCCTGTCACTGCCTGCTGTCCCCCCTGTCACCAGCGAGGCCTCTGAAAAGTTTCCAAAACATGCCCAGACTTGGGTCCAAAGTGGCCAAAAGTCTCCAAGAGACAAGTCGGGAAGAAGGATATGGAAGAGAGGGAGAAAGCCAAGGGAGCAGGCCAAAGGGAGGCAAGAGGAAAAAGTAGTGCCGGGCTGCAGGAATGAAATGGAGGAATTGAAAGACGAAAGCCAGGAAGCAGGAGAGTTTGAGAAAAGGAGAGAGGAAAGAAGAGACATGCAGCCAGACGAGGGCTTAGTGAGAGAGGCTGGGACAGAGAACAGGATGAGAAGGAAATAAGGCAAGGCAAGGCAAGGCAAGGCTAGGCCAAACGAGGTTTCCTTGATTTATATTTTCTACCACATTCATCTTGAGATGAGGAGGAAAGCCATCAGACCTTATGGATTAGGCCCAAACAAAAGCCCCGGCTACTTGAGACACTTAGACTAAGCCTAAACCAGAAAGATCTCTCCATAAAGATGGTTTTTATACTGTACTTCCACAATCAGCTGGCAGTACAAAAGAACAAGCGGAAGATGTACTTAGGCTGAGTCATGGTGGTTTGGTGCAGAGACCATGCATATCATGGGAATATTTCAGCATTTCTGCTCTGGTTTTCAGTGTATTACACCAAAACACCCACCTGATGACACCATTTCAAGAGCAAAAGCAGCAGTTTGCAGAATTCAGCTTCTTTGGGGAACTGAGCAATTGCTGAGCTGACAGCAAGTCCTGCTGGGTCCCTGTCACCTGCAGAGTGCCCGCATCCTCACCACGGTAGCGGGCATTGTGATAAAGGTTCTACGTCAGCTGGGTGTGGCAGCCGAGCGCCCGCTAGGGGAGGGGGAGCCTGTCAGCCCCGGGCCTGTCACTGCCTGCTGTCCCCCCTGTCACAAGCGAGGCCTCTGAAAAGTTTCAAAACATCCCCAGACTTTGCTCCAAAGTGGTCAAAAGTCTCCAAGAGACAAGTCAGGAAGAAGGATATGGAAGAGAGGGAGAAAGCCAAGGGAGCAGGCCAAAGGGAGGCAAGAGGAAAAAGTAGTGCCAGGCTGCAGGAATGAAATGGAGGAATTGAAAGACGAAAGCCAGGAAGCAGGAGAGTTTGAGAAAAGGAGAGAGGAAAGAAGAGACATGCAGCCAGACGAGGGCTTAGTGAGAGAGGCTGGGACAGAGAACAGGATGAGAAGGAAATAAGGCAAGGCAAGGCAAGGCAAGGCTAGGCCAAACGAGGTTTCCTTGATTTATATTTTCTACCACATTCATCTTGAGATGAGGAGGAAAGCCATCAGACCTTATGGATTAGGCCCAAACAAAAGCCCCGGCTACTTGAGACACTTAGACTAAGCCTAAACCAGAAAGATCTCTCCATAAAGATGGTTTTTATACTGTACTTCCACAATCTTCTGTCAGTACAAAAGAACAAGCGGCAGACATACTTAGGCTGAGACATGGTGGTTTGGTGCAGAGACCATGCATATCATGGGAATATTTCAGCATTTCTGCTCTGGTTTTCAGTGTATTACACCAAAACACCCACCTGATGACATCATTTCAAGAGCAAAAGCAGCAATTTGCAGAATTCAGCTTCTTTGGGGAACTGAGCAATTGCTGAGCTGACAGCAAGTCCTGCTGGGTCCCTGTCACCTGCAGAGTTCCCGCATCCTCCCCACGGTAGCGGGCATTGTGACAAAGGTTCTACGTCAGCTGGGTGTGGCAGCCGAGCGCCCGCTAGGGGAGGGGGAGCCTGTCAGCCCCGGGCCTGTCACTGCCTGCTGTCCCCCGTGTCTACGAGCGAGGCCTCTGAAAAGTTTCCAAAACATGCCCAGACTTGGGTCCAAAGTGGCCAAAAGTCTCCAAGAGACAAGTCGGGAAGAAGGATATGGAAGAGAGGGAGAAAGCCAAGGGAGCAGGCCAAAGGGAGGCAAGAGAAAAAAGTAGTGCCGGGCTGCAGGACTGAAATGGAGGAATTGAAAGACGAAAGCCAGGAAGCAGGAGAGTTTGAGAAAAGGAGAGAGGAAAGAAGAGACATGCAGCCAGACGAGGGCTTAGTGAGAGAGGCTGGGACAGAGAACAGGATGAGAAGGAAATAAGGAAAGGCAAGGCTAGGCCAAAGGACGTTTCTTTGATTTATATTTTCTACCACATTCATCTTGAGATGAGAGGAAAGCCATCAGACCATAAGGATTAGGCCCAAACAAACGCCCCGGCTACTTGAGACACTTAGACTAAGCCTAAACCAGAAAGATCTCTCCATAAAGATGGTTTTTATACTGTACTTCCACAATCAGGTGGCAGTACAAAAGAACAAGCGGCAGACATACTTAGGCTGAGACATGGTGGTTTGGTGCAGAGACCATGCATATCATGGGAATATTTCAGCATTTCTGCTCTGGTTTTCAGTGTATTACACCAAAACACCCACCTGATGACATCATTTCAAGAGCAAAAGCAGCAATTTGCAGAATTCAGCTTCTTTGGGGAACTGAGCAATTGCTGAGCTGACAGCAAGTCCTGCTGGGTCCCTGTCACCTGCAGAGTGCCCGCATCCTCACCACGGTAGCGGGCATTGTGACAAAGGTTCTACGTCAGCTGGGTGTGGCAGCCGAGCGCCCGCTAGGGGAGGGGGAGCCTGTCAGCCCCGGGCCTGTCACTGCCTGCTGTCCCCCCTGTCACCAGCGAGGCCTCTGAAAAGTTTCCAAAACATGCCCAGACTTGGGTCCAAAGTGGCCAAAAGTCTCCAAGAGACAAGTCGGGAAGAAGGATATGGAAGAGAGGGAGAAAGCCAAGGGAGCAGGCCAAAGGGAGGCAAGAGGAAAAAGTAGTGCCAGGCTGCAGGAATGAAATGGAGGAATTGAAAGACGAAAGCCAGGAAGCAGGAGAGTTTGAGAAAAGGAGAGAGGAAAGAAGAGACATGCAGCCAGACGAGGGCTTAGTGAGAGAGGCTGGGACAGAGAACAGGATGAGAAGGAAATAAGGCAAGGCAAGGCAAGGCAAGGCTAGGCCAAACGAGGTTTCCTTGATTTATATTTTCTACCACATTCATCTTGAGATGAGGAGGAAAGCCATCAGACCTTATGGATTAGGCCCAAACAAAAGCCCCGGCTACTTGAGACACTTAGACTAAGCCTAAACCAGAAAGATCTCTCCATAAAGATGGTTTTTATACTGTACTTCCACAATCAGCTGGCAGTACAAAAGAACAAGCGGAAGATGTACTTAGGCTGAGTCATGGTGTTTTGGTGCAGAGACCATGCATATCATGGGAATATGTCAGCATTTCTGCTCTGGTTTTCAGTGTATTACACCAAAACACCCACCTGATGACATCATTTCAAGAGCAAAGCAGCAATTTGCAAAATTCAACTTCTTTGGGGAACTGAGCAATTGCTGAGCTGACACCAAGTCCTGCTGGGTCCCTGTCACCTGCAGAGTGCCCGCATCCTCACCACGGTAGCGGGCATTGTGACAAAGGTTCTATGTCAGCTGGGTGTGGCAGCCGAGCGCCCGCTAGGGGAGGGGGAGCCTGTCAGCCCCGGGCCTGTCACTGCCTGCTGTCCCCCCTGTCACCAGCGAGGCCTCTGAAAAGTTTCCAAAACCTCCCCAGATTTGGCTCCAAAGTGGCCAAAAGTCTCCAAGAGACAAGTCGGGAAGAAGAATATGGAAGAGAGGGAGAAAGCCAAGGGAGCAGGCCAAAGGGAGGCAAGAGAAAAAAGTAGTGCCGGGCTGCAGGACTGAAATGGAGGAATTGAAAGAGGAAAGCCAGGAAGCAGGAGAGTTTGAGAAAAGGAGAGAGGAAAGAAGAGACATGCAGCCAGACGAGGGCTTAGTGAGAGAGGCTGGGACAGAGAACAGGATGAGAAGGAAATAAGACAAGGCAAGGCTAGGCCAAAGGACGTTTCTTTGATTTATATTTTCTACCACATTCATCTTGAGATGAGAGGAAAGCCATCAGACCATATGGATTAGGCCCAAACAAAAGCCCCGGCTACTTGAGACACTTAGACTAAGCCTGAACCAGAAAGATCTCTCCATAAAGATGGTTTTTATACTGTACTTCCACAATCTTCTGTCAGTACAAAAGAACAAGCGGCAGACATACTTAGGCTGAGACATGGTGGTTTGGTGCAGAGACCATGCATATCATGGGAATATTTCAGCATTTCTGCTCTGGTTTTCAGTGTATTACACCAAAACACCCACCTGATGACATCATTTCAAGAGCAAAAGCAGCAATTTGCAGAATTCAGCTTCTTTGGGGAACTGAGCAATTGCTGAGCTGACAGCAAGTCCTGCTGGGTCCCTGTCACCTGCAGAGTGCCCGCATCCTCACCACGGTAGCGGGCATTGTGACAAAGGTTCTACGTCAGCTGGGTGTGGCAGCCGAGCGCCCGCTAGGGGAGGGGGAGCCTGTCAGCCCCGGGCCTGTCACTGCCTGCTGTCCCCCCTGTCACAAGCGAGGCCTCTGAAAAGTTTCAAAACATCCCCAGACTTTGCTCCAAAGTGGTCAAAAGTCTCCAAGAGACAAGTCGGGAAGAAGGATATGGAAGAGAGGGAGAAAGCCAAGGGAGCAGGCCAAAGGGAGGCAAGAGGAAAAAGTAGTGCCAGGCTGCAGGAATGAAATGGAGGAATTGAAAGACGAAAGCCAGGAAGCAGGAGAGTTTGAGAAAAGGAGAGAGGAAAGAAGAGACATGCAGCCAGACGAGGGCTTAGTGAGAGAGGCTGGGACAGAGAACAGGATGAGAAGGAAATAAGGCAAGGCAAGGCAAGGCAAGGCTAGGCCAAACGAGGTTTCCTTGATTTATATTTTCTACCACATTCATCTTGAGATGAGGAGGAAAGCCATCAGACCTTATGGATTAGGCCCAAACAAAAGCCCCGGCTACTTGAGACACTTAGACTAAGCCTAAACCAGAAAGATCTCTCCATAAAGATGGTTTTTATACTGTACTTCCACAATCAGCTGGCAGTACAAAAGAACAAGCGGAAGATGTACTTAGGCTGAGTCATGGTGGTTTGGTGCAGAGACCATGCATATCATGGGAATATTTCAGCATTTCTGCTCTGGTTTTCAGTGTATTACACCAAAACACCCACCTGATGACATCATTTCAAGAGCAAAGCAGCAATTTGCAGAATTCAGCTTCTTTGGGGAACTGAGCAATTGCTGAGCTGACAGCAAGTCCTGCTGGGTCCCTGTCACCTGCAGAGTGCCCGCATCCTCACCACGGTAGCGGGCATTGTGACAAAGGTTCTACGTCAGCTGGGTGTGGCAGCCGAGCGCCCGCTAGGGGAGGGGGAGCCTGTCAGCCCCGGGCCTGTCACTGCCTGCTGTCCCCCGTGTCACCAGCGAGGCCTCTGAAAAGTTTCCAAAACATCCCCAGACTTGGGTCCAAAGTGGCCAAAAGTCTCCAAGAGACAAGTCGGGAAGAAGGATATGGAAGAGAGGGAGAAAGCCAAGGGAGCAGGCCAAAGGGAGGCAAGAGGAAAAAGTAGTGCCGGGCTGCAGGACTGAAATGGAGGAATTGAAAGACGAAAGCCAGGAAGCAGGAGAGTTTGAGAAAAGGAGAGAGGAAAGAAGAGACATGCAGCCAGACGAGGGCTTAGTGAGAGAGGCTGGGACAGAGAACAGGATGAGAAGGAAATAAGGCAAGGCAAGGCAAGGCAAGGCTAGGCCAAACGAGGTTTCCTTGATTTATATTTTCTACCACATTCATCTTGAGATGAGGAGGAAAGCCATCAGACCTTATGGATTAGGCCCAAACAAAAGCCCCGGCTACTTGAGACACTTAGACTAAGCCTAAACCAGAAAGATCTCTCCATAAAGATGGTTTTTATACTGTACTTCCACAATCAGCTGGCAGTACAAAAGAACAAGCGGCAGACATACTTAGGCTGAGACATGGTGGTTTGGTGCAGAGACCATGCATATCATGGGAATATTTCAGCATTTCTGCTCTGGTTTTCAGTGTATTACACCAAAACACCCACCTGATGACATCATTTCAAGAGCAAAAGCAGCAATTTGCAGAATTCAGCTTCTTTGGGGAACTGAGCAATTGCTGAGCTGACAGCAAGTCCTGCTGGGTCCCTGTCACCTGCAGAGTGCCCGCATCCTCACCACGGTAGCGGGCATTGTGACAAAGGTTCTACGTCAGCTGGGTGTGGCAGCCGAGCGCCCGCTAGGGGAGGGGGAGCCTGTCAGCCCCGGGCCTGTCACTGCCTGCTGTCCCCCCTGTCACAAGCGAGGCCTCTGAAAAGTTTCAAAACATCCCCAGACTTTGCTCCAAAGTGGTCAAAAGTCTCCAAGAGACAAGTCGGGAAGAAGGATATGGAAGAGAGGGAGAAAGCCAAGGGAGCAGGCCAAAGGGAGGCAAGAGGAAAAAGTAGTGCCAGGCTGCAGGAATGAAATGGAGGAATTGAAAGACGAAAGCCAGGAAGCAGGAGAGTTTGAGAAAAGGAGAGAGGAAAGAAGAGACATGCAGCCAGACGAGGGCTTAGTGAGAGAGGCTGGGACAGAGAACAGGATGAGAAGGAAATAAGGCAAGGCAAGGCAAGGCAAGGCTAGGCCAAACGAGGTTTCCTTGATTTATATTTTCTACCACATTCATCTTGAGATGAGGAGGAAAGCCATCAGACCTTATGGATTAGGCCCAAACAAAAGCCCCGGCTACTTGAGACACTTAGACTAAGCCTAAACCAGAAAGATCTCTCCATAAAGATGGTTTTTATACTGTACTTCCACAATCAGCTGGCAGTACAAAAGAACAAGCGGAAGATGTACTTAGGCTGAGTCATGGTGGTTTGGTGCAGAGACCATGCATATCATGGGAATATTTCAGCATTTCTGCTCTGGTTTTCAGTGTATTACACCAAAAACCCACCTGATGACATCATTTCAAGAGCAAAGCAGCAATTTGCAAAATTCAACTTCTTTGGGGAACTGAGCAATTGCTGAGCTGACAGCAAGTCCTGCTGGGTCCCTATCACCTGCAGAGTGCCCGCATCCTCACCACGGTAGCGGGCATTGTGACAAAGGTTCTACGTCAGCTGGGTGTGGCAGCCGAGCGCCCGCTAGGGGAGGGGGAGCCTGTCAGCCCCGGGCCTGTCACTGCCTGCTGTCCCCCCTGTCACCAGCGAGGCCTCTGAAAAGTTTCCAAAACATGCCCAGACTTGGGTCCAAAGTGGCCAAAAGTCTCCAAGAGACAAGTCGGGAAGAAGGATATGGAAGAGAGGGAGAAAGCCAAGGGAGCAGGCCAAAGGGAGGCAAGAGGAAAAAGTAGTGCCGGGCTGCAGGAATGAAATGGAGGAATTGAAAGACGAAAGCCAGGAAGCAGGAGAGTTTGAGAAAAGGAGAGAGGAAAGAAGAGACATGCAGCCAGACGAGGGCTTAGTGAGAGAGGCTGGGACAGAGAACAGGATGAGAAGGAAATAAGGCAAGGCAAGGCAAGGCAAGGCTAGGCCAAACGAGGTTTCCTTGATTTATATTTTCTACCACATTCATCTTGAGATGAGGAGGAAAGCCATCAGACCTTATGGATTAGGCCCAAACAAAAGCCCCGGCTACTTGAGACACTTAGACTAAGCCTAAACCAGAAAGATCTCTCCATAAAGATGGTTTTTATACTGTACTTCCACAATCAGCTGGCAGTACAAAAGAACAAGCGGAAGATGTACTTAGGCTGAGTCATGGTGGTTTGGTGCAGAGACCATGCATATCATGGGAATATTTCAGCATTTCTGCTCTGGTTTTCAGTGTATTACACCAAAACACCCACCTGATGACACCATTTCAAGAGCAAAAGCAGCAGTTTGCAGAATTCAGCTTCTTTGGGGAACTGAGCAATTGCTGAGCTGACAGCAAGTCCTGCTGGGTCCCTGTCACCTGCAGAGTGCCCGCATCCTCACCACGGTAGCGGGCATTGTGATAAAGGTTCTACGTCAGCTGGGTGTGGCAGCCGAGCGCCCGCTAGGGGAGGGGGAGCCTGTCAGCCCCGGGCCTGTCACTGCCTGCTGTCCCCCCTGTCACAAGCGAGGCCTCTGAAAAGTTTCAAAACATCCCCAGACTTTGCTCCAAAGTGGTCAAAAGTCTCCAAGAGACAAGTCAGGAAGAAGGATATGGAAGAGAGGGAGAAAGCCAAGGGAGCAGGCCAAAGGGAGGCAAGAGGAAAAAGTAGTGCCAGGCTGCAGGAATGAAATGGAGGAATTGAAAGACGAAAGCCAGGAAGCAGGAGAGTTTGAGAAAAGGAGAGAGGAAAGAAGAGACATGCAGCCAGACGAGGGCTTAGTGAGAGAGGCTGGGACAGAGAACAGGATGAGAAGGAAATAAGGCAAGGCAAGGCAAGGCAAGGCTAGGCCAAACGAGGTTTCCTTGATTTATATTTTCTACCACATTCATCTTGAGATGAGGAGGAAAGCCATCAGACCTTATGGATTAGGCCCAAACAAAAGCCCCGGCTACTTGAGACACTTAGACTAAGCCTAAACCAGAAAGATCTCTCCATAAAGATGGTTTTTATACTGTACTTCCACAATCAGCTGGCAGTACAAAAGAACAAGCGGAAGATGTACTTAGGCTGAGTCATGGTGGTTTGGTGCAGAGACCATGCATATCATGGGAATATTTCAGCATTTCTGCTCTGGTTTTCAGTGTATTACACCAAAACACCCACCTGATGACATCATTTCAAGAGCAAAGCAGCAATTTGCAGAATTCAGCTTCTTTGGGGAACTGAGCAATTGCTGAGCTGACAGCAAGTCCTGCTGGGTCCCTGTCACCTGCAGAGTGCCCGCATCCTCACCACGGTAGCGGGCATTGTGACAAAGGTTCTACGTCAGCTGGGTGTGGCAGCCGAGCGCCCGCTAGGGGAGGGGGAGCCTGTCAGCCCCGGGCCTGTCACTGCCTGCTGTCCCCCGTGTCACCAGCGAGGCCTCTCAAAAGTTTCCAAAACATGCCCAGACTTGGGTCCAAAGTGGCCAAAAGTCTCCAAGAGACAAGTCGGGAAGAAGGATATGGAAGAGAGGGAGAAAGCCAAGGGAGCAGGCCAAAGGGAGGCAAGAGGAAAAAGTAGTGCCGGGCTGCAGGAATGAAATGGAGGAATTGAAAGACGAAAGCCAGGAAGCAGGAGAGTTTGAGAAAAGGAGAGAGGAAAGAAGAGACATGCAGCCAGACGAGGGCTTAGTGAGAGAGGCTGGGACAGAGAACAGGATGAGAAGGAAATAAGGCAAGGCAAGGCAAGGCAAGGCTAGGCCAAAGGACGTTTCTTTGATTTATATTTTCTACCACATTCATCTTGAGATGAGAGGAAAGCCATCAGACCTTATGGATTAGGCCCAAACAAAAGCCCCGGCTACTTGAGACACTTAGACTAAGCCTAAACCAGAAAGATCTCTCCATAAAGATGGTTTTTATACTGTACTTCCACAATCAGCTGGCAGTACAAAAGAACAAGCGGCAGACATACTTAGGCTGAGACATGGTGGTTTGGTGCAGAGACCATGCATATCATGGGAATATTTCAGCATTTCTGCTCTGGTTTTCAGTGTATTACACCAAAACACCCACCTGATGACATCATTTCAAGAGCAAAAGCAGCAATTTGCAGAATTCAGCTTCTTTGGGGAACTGAGCAATTGCTGAGCTGACAGCAAGTCCTGCTGGGTCCCTGTCACCTGCAGAGTGCCCGCATCCTCACCACGGTAGCGGGCATTGTGACAAAGGTTCTACGTCAGCTGGGTGTGGCAGCCGAGCGCCCGCTAGGGGAGGGGGAGCCTGTCAGCCCCGGGCCTGTCACTGCCTGCTGTCCCCCCTGTCATAAGCGAGGCCTCTGAAAAGTTTCAAAACATACCCAGACTTGGCTCCAAAGTGGTCAAAAGTCTCCAAGAGACAAGTCGGGAAGAAGGATATGGAAGAGAGGGAGAAAGCCAAGGGAGCAGGCCAAAGGGAGGCAAGAGGAAAAAGTAGTGCCGGGCTGCAGGACTGAAATGGAGGAATTGAAAGACGAAAGCCAGGAAGCAGGAGAGTTTGAGAAAAGGAGAGAGGAAAGAAGAGACATGCAGCCAGACGAGGGCTTAGTGAGAGAGGCTGGGACAGAGAACAGGATGAGAAGGAAATAAGGCAAGGCAAGGCAAGGCAAGGCTAGGCCAAACGAGGTTTCCTTGATTTATATTTTCTACCACATTCATCTTGAGATGAGGAGGAAAGCCATCAGACCTTATGGATTAGGCCCAAACAAAAGCCCCGGCTACTTGAGACACTTAGACTAAGCCTAAACCAGAAAGATCTCTCCATAAAGATGGTTTTTATACTGTACTTCCACAATCAGCTGCCAGTACAAAAGAACAAGCGGAAGATGTACTTAGGCTGAGTCATGGTGGTTTGGTGCAGAGACCATGCATATCATGGGAATATTTCAGCATTTCTGCTCTGGTTTTCAGTGTATTACACCAAAACACCCACCTGATAACATCATTTCAAGAGCAAAGCAGCAATTTGCAAAATTCAACTTCTTTGGGGAACTGAGCAATTGCTGAGCTGACAGCAAGTCCTGCTGGGTCCCTGTCACCTGCAGAGTGCCCGCATCCTCACCACGGTAGCGGGCATTGTGACAAAGGCTCTACGTCAGCTGGGTGTGGTAGCCGAGCGCCCGCTAGGGGAGGGGGAGCCTGTCAGCCCCGGGCCTGTCACTGCCTGCTGTCCCCCGTGTCACCAGTGAGGCCTCTGAAAAGTTTCCAAAACATGCCCAGACTTGGGTCCAAAGTGGCCAAAAGTCTCCAAGAGACAAGTCGGGAAGAAGGATATGGAAGAGAGGGAGAAAGCCAAGGGAGCAGGCCAAAGGGAGGCAAGAGAAAAAAGTAGTGCCGGGCTGCAGGACTGAAATGGAGGAATTGAAAGACGAAAGCCAGGAAGCAGGAGAGTTTGAGAAAAGGAGAGAGGAAAGAAGAGACATGCAGCCAGACGAGGGCTTAGTGAGAGAGGCTGGGACAGAGAACAGGATGAGAAGGAAATAAGGCAAGGCAAGGCAAGGCAAGGCTAGGCCAAAGGACGTTTCTTTGATTTATATTTTCTACCACATTCATCTTGAGATGAGAGGAAAGCCATCAGACCATATGGATTAGGCCCAAACAAAAGCCCCGGCTACTTGAGACACTTAGACTAAGCCTAAACCAGAAAGATCTCTCCATAAAGATGGTTTTTATACTGTACTTCCACAATCAGCTGGCAGTACAAAAGAACAAGCGGAAGATGTACTTAGGCTGAGTCATGGTGGTTTGGTGCAGAGAGCATGCATATCATGGGAATATTTCAGCATTTCTGCTCTGGTTTTCAGTGTATTACACCAAAACACCCACCTGATGACATCATTTCAAGAGCAAAAGCAGCAATTTGCAGAATTCAGCTTCTTTGGGGAACTGAGCAATTGCTGAGCTGACAGCAAGTCCTGCTGGGTCCCTGTCACCTGCAGAGTGCCCGTATCCTCACCACGGTAGCGGGAATTGTGACAAAGGTTCTACGTCTGCTGGGTGTGGCAGCCGAGCGCCCGCTAGGGGAGGGGGAGCCTGTCAGCCCCGGGCCTGTCACTGCCTGCTGTCCCCCCTGCCACAAGCGAGGCCTCTGAAAAGTTTCAAAACATCCCCAGACTTGGCTCCAAAGTGGTCAAAACTCTCCAAGAGACAAGTCGGGAAGAAGGATATGGAAGAGAGGGAGAAAGCCAAGGGAGCAGGTCAAAGGGAGGCAAGAGGAAAAAGTAGTGCCGGGCTGCAGGACTGAAATGGAGGAATTGAAAGACGAAAGCCAGGAAGCAGGAGAGTTTGAGAAAAGGAGAGAGGAAAGAAGAGACATGCAGCCAGACGAGGGCTTAGTGAGAGAGGCTGGGACAGAGAACAGGATGAGAAGGAAATAAGGCAAGGCAAGGCAAGGCAAGGCTCGGCCAAACGAGGTTTCCTTGATTTATATTTTCTACCACATTCATCTTGAGATGAGGAGGAAAGCCATCAGACCTTATGGATTAGGCCCAAACAAAAGCCCCGGCTACTTGAGAGACTTAGACTAAGCCTAAACCAGAAAGATCTCTCCATAAAGATGGTTTTTATACTGTACTTCCACAATCAGCTGGCAGTACAAAAGAACAAGCGGAAGATGTACTTAGGCTGAGTCATGGTGGTTTGGTGCAGAGACCATGCATATCATGGGAATATTTCAGCATTTCTGCTCTGGTTTTCAGTGTATTACACCAAAAACCCACCTGATGACATCATTTCAAGAGCAAAGCAGCAATTTGCAAAATTCGATTTCTTTGGGGAACTGAGCAATTGCTGAGCTGACAGCAAGTCCTGCTGGGTCCCTGTCACCTGCAGAGTGCCCGCATCCTCACCACGGTAGCGGGCATTGTGACAAAGGTTCTACGTCAGCTGGGTGTGGCAGCCAAGCGCCCGCTAGGGGTGGGGGAGCCTGTCAGCCCCGGGCCTGTCACTGCCTGCTGTCCCGCCTGTCACAAGCGAGACCTCTGAAAAGTTTCTAAACATCCCCAGACTTGGCTCCAAAGTGGTCAAAAGTCTCCAAGAGACAAGTCGGGAAGAAGGATATGGAAGAGAGGGAGAATGCCAAGGGAGCAGGCCCAAGGGAGGCAAGAGGAAAAAGTAGTGCCGGGCTGCAGGACTGAAATGGAGGAATTGAAAGAGGAAAGCCAGGAAGCAGGAGAGTTTGAGAAAAGGAGAGAGGAAAGAAGAGACATGCAGCCAGACGAGGGCTTAGTGAGAGAGGCTGGGACAGAGAACAGGATGAGAAGGAAATAAGGCAAGGCAAGGCTAGGCTAGGCCAAAGGACGTTTCTTTGATTTATATTTTCTACCACATTCATCTTGAGATGAGAGGAAAGCCATCAGACCATATGGATTAGGCCCAAACAAAAGCCCCGGCTACTTGAGACACTTAGACTAAGCCTAAACCAGAAAGATCTCTCCATAAAGATGGTTTTTATACTGTACTTCCACAATCTTCTGTCAGTACAAAAGAACAAGCGGCAGACATACTTAGGATGAGACATGGTGGTTTGGTGCAGAGACCATGCATATCATGGGAATATTTCAGCATTTCTGCTCTGGTTTTCAGTGTATTACACCAAAACACCCACCTGATGACATCATTTCAAGAGCAAAGCAGCAATTTGCAAAATTCACCTTCTTTGGGGAACTGAGCAATTGCTGAGCTGACAGCAAGTCCTGCTGGGTCCCTGTCACCTGCAGAGTGCCCGCATCCTCACCACGGTAGCGGGCATTGTGACAAAGGCTCTATGTCAGCTGGGTTTGGCAGCCGAGCACCCGCTAGGGGTGGGGGAGCCTGTCAGCCCCGGGCCTGTCACTGCCTGCTGTCCCGCCTGTCACAAGCGAGACCTCTGAAAAGTTTCTAAACATCCCCAGACTTGGCTCCAAAGTGGTCAAAAGTCTCCAAGAGACAAGTCGGGAAGAAGGATATGGAAGAGAGGGAGAAAGCCAAGGGAGCAGGCCCAAGGGAGGCAAGAGAAAAAAGTAGTGCCGGGCTGCAGGACTGAAATGGAGGAATTGAAAGAGGAAAGCCAGGAAGCAGGAGAGTTTGAGAAAAGGAGAGAGGAAAGAAGAGACATGCAGCCAGACGAGGGCTTAGTGAGAGAGGCTGGGACAGAGAACAGGATGAGAAGGAAATAAGGCAAGGCAAGGCAAAGCAAGGCTAGGCCAAACGAGGTTTCCTTGATTTATATTTTCTACCACATTCATCTTGAGATGAGGAGGAAAGCCATCAGACCTTATGGATTAGGCCCAAACAAAAGCCCCGGCTACTTGAGACACTTAGACTAAGCCTAAACCAGAAAGATCTCTCCATAAAGATGGTTTTTATACTGTACTTCCACAATCAGCTGGCAGTACAAAAGAACAAGCGGCAGACATACTTAGGCTGAGACATGGTGGTTTGGTGCAGAGACCATGCATATCATGGGAATATTTCAGCATTTCTGCTCTGGTTTTCAGTGTATTACACCAAAACACCCACCTGATGACATCATTTCAAGAGCAAAGCAGCAATTTGCAAAATTCACCTTCTTTGGGGAACTGAGCAATTGCTGAGCTGACAGCAAGTCCTGCTTGGTCCCTGTCACCTGCAGAGTGCCCGCATCCTCACCACGGTAGCGGGCATTGTGACAAAGGCTCTATGTCAGCTGGGTTTGGCAGCCGAGCACCCGCTAGGGGAGGGGGAGCCTGTCAGCCCCGGGCCTGTCACTGCCTGCTGTCCCCCGTGTCACCAGCGAGGCCTCTGAAAAGTTTCCAAAACATGCCCAGACTTGGGTCCAAAGTGGCAAAAAGTCTCCAAGAGACAAGTCGGGAAGAAGGATATGGAAGAGAGGGAGAAAGCCAAGGGAGCAGGCCAAAGGGAGGCAAGAGAAAAAAGTAGTGCCGGGCGGCAGGACTGAAATGGAGGAATTGAAAGACGAAAGCCAGGAAGCAGGAGAGTTTGAGAAAAGGAGAGAGGAAAGAAGAGACATGCAGCCAGATGAGGGGTTAGTGAGAGAGGCTGGGACAGAGAACAGGATGAGAAGGAAATAAGGCAAGGCAAGGCTAGGCTAGGCCAAAGGACGTTTCTTTGATTTATATTTTCTACCACATTCATCTTGAGATGAGAGGAAAGCCATCAGACCATATGGATTAGGCCCAAACAAAAGCCCCGGCTACTTGAGACACTTAGACTAAGCCTAAACCAGAAAGATCTCTCCATAAAGATGGTTTTTATACTGTACTTCCACAATCTTCTGTCAGTACAAAAGAACAAGCGGCAGACATACTTAGGATGAGACATGGTGGTTTGGTGCAGAGACCATGCATATCATGGGAATATTTCAGCATTTCTGCTCTGGTTTTCAGTGTATTACACCAAAACACCCACCTGATGACATCATTTCAAGAGCAAAAGCAGCAATTTGCAGAATTCAGCTTCTTTGGGGAACTGAGCAATTGCTGAGCTGACAGCAAGTCCTGCTGGGTCCCTGTCACCTGCAGAGTGCCCGCATCCTCACCACGGTAGCGGGCATTGTGACAAAGGTTCTACGTCAGCTGGGTGTGGCAGCCGAGCGCCCGCTAGGGGAGGGGGAGCCTGTCAGCCCCGGGCCTGTCACTGCCTGCTGTCCCCCCTGCCACAAGCGAGGCCTCTGAAAAGTTTCAAAACATCCCCAGACTTGGCTCCAAAGTGGTCAAAAGTCTCCAAGAGACAAGTCGGGAAGAAGGATATGGAAGAGAGGGAGAATGCCAAGGGAGCAGGCCAAAGGGAGGCAAGAGGAAAAAGTAGTGCCGGGCTGCAGGACTGAAATGGAGGAATTGAAAGACGAAAGCCAGGAAGCAGGAGAGTTTGAGAAAAGGAGAGAGGAAAGAAGAGACATGCAGCCAGACGAGGGCTTAGTGAGAGAGGCTGGGACAGAGAACAGGATGAGAAGGAAATAAGGCAAGGCAAGGCAAGGCAAGGCTAGGCCAAAGGACGTTTCTTTGATTTATATTTTCTACCACATTCATCTTGAGATGAGAGGAAAGCCATCAGACCATATGGATTAGGCCCAAACAAAAGCCCCGGCTACTTGAGAGACTTAGACTAAGCCTAAACCAGAAAGATCTCTCCATAAAGATGGTTTTTATACTGTACTTCCACAATCAGCTGGCAGTACAAAAGAACAAGCGGAAGATGTACTTAGGCTGAGCCATGGTGTTTTGGTGCAGAGACCATGCATATCATGGGAATATTTCAGCATTTCTGCTCTGGTTTTCAGTGTATTACACCAAAACACCCACCTGATGACATCATTTCAAGAGCAAAGCAGCAATTTGCAAAATTCAACTTCTTTGGGGAACTGAGCAATTGCTGAGCTGACAGCAAGTCCTGCTGGGTCCCTGTCACCTGCAGAGTGCCCGCATCCTCACCACGGTAGCGGGCATTGTGACAAAGGCTCTATGTCAGCTGGGTGTGGCAGCCGAGCGCCCGCTAGGGGAGGGGGGGCCTGTCAGCCCCGGGCCTGTCACTGCCTGCTGTCCCCCGTGTCACCAGCGAGGCCTCTGAAAAGTTTCCAAAACATGCCCAGACTTGGGTCCAAAGTGGCCAAAAGTCTCCAAGAGACAAGTCGGGAAGAAGGATATGGAAGAGAGGGAGAAAGCCAAGGGAGCAGGCCAAAGGGAGGCAAGAGAAAAAAGTAGTGCCGGGCTGCAGGACTGAAATGGAGGAATTGAAAGACGAAAGCCAGGAAGCAGGAGAGTTTGAGAAAAGGAGAGAGGAAAGAAGAGACATGCAGCCAGACGAGGGCTTAGTGAGAGAGGCTGGGACAGAGAACAGGATGAGAAGGAAATAAGGCAAGGCAAGGCAAGGCAAGGCTAGGCCAAAGGACGTTTCTTTGATTTATATTTTCTACCACATTCATCTTGAGATGAGAGGAAAGCCATCAGACCATATGGATTAGGCCCAAACAAAAGCCCCGGCTACTTGAGACACTTAGACTAAGCCTAAACCAGAAAGATCTCTCCATAAAGATGGTTTTTATACTGTACTTCCACAATCTTCTGTCAGTACAAAAGAACAAGCGGCAGACATACTTAGGCTGAGACATGGTGGTTTGGTGCAGAGACCATGCATATCATGGGAATATTTCAGCATTTCTGCTCTGGTTTTCAGTGTATTACACCAAAACACCCACCTGATGACATCATTTCAAGAGCAAAAGCAGCAATTTGCAGAATTCAGCTTCTTTGGGGAACTGAGCAATTGCTGAGCTGACAGCAAGTCCTGCTGGGTCCCTGTCACCTGCAGAGTGCCCGCATCCTCACCACGGTAGCGGGCATTGTGACAAAGGTTCTACGTCAGCTGGGTGTGGCAGCCGAGCGCCCGCTAGGGGAGGGGGAGCCTGTCAGCCCCGGGCCTGTCACTGCCTGCTGTCCCCCCTGCCACAAGCGAGGCCTCTGAAAAGTTTCAAAACATCCCCAGACTTGGCTCCAAAGTGGTCAAAACTCTCCAAGAGACATGTCGGGAAGAAGGATATGGAAGAGAGGGAGAATGCCAAGGGAGCAGGTCAAAGGGAGGCAAGAGGAAAAAGTAGTGCCGGGCTGCAGGACTGAAATGGAGGAATTGAAAGACGAAAGCCAGGAAGCAGGAGAGTTTGAGAAAAGGAGAGAGGAAAGAAGAGACATGCAGCCAGACGAGGGCTTAGTGAGAGAGGCTGGGACAGAGAACAGGATGAGAAGGAAATAAGGCAAGGCAAGGCAAGGCAAGGCTAGGCCAAACGAGGTTTCCTTGATTTATATTTTCTACCACATTCATCTTGAGATGAGGAGGAAAGCCATCAGACCTTATGGATTAGGCCCAAACAAAAGCCCCGGCTACTTGAGACACTTAGACTAAGCCTAAACCAGAAAGATCTCTCCATAAAGATGGTTTTTATACTGTACTTCCACAATCAGCTGGCAGTACAAAAGAACAAGCGGAAGATGTACTTAGGCTGAGTCATGGTGGTTTGGTGCAGAGACCATGCATATCATGGGAATATTTCAGCATTTCTGCTCTGGTTTTCAGTGTATTACACCAAAACACCCACCTGATGACATCATTTCAAGAGCAAAGCAGCAATTTGCAAAATTCACCTTCTTTGGGGAACTGAGCAATTGCTGAGCTGACAGCAAGTCCTGCTGGGTCCCTGTCACCTACAGAGTGCCCGCATCCTCACCACGGTAGCGGGCATTGTGACAAAGGTTCTACGTCAGCTGGGTGTGGCAGCCGAGCGCCCGCTAGGGGAGGGGGAGCCTGTCAGCCCCGGGCCTGTCACTGCCTGCTGTCCCCCGTGTCACCAGCGAGGCCTCTGAAAAGTTTCCAAAACATCCCCAGACTTGGGTCCAAAGTGGCCAAAAGTCTCCAAGAGACAAGTCGGGAAGAAGGATATGGAAGAGAGGGAGAAAGCCAAGGGAGCAGGCCAAAGGGAGGCAAGAGAAAAAAGTAGTGCCGGGCTGCAGGACTGAAATGGAGGAATTGAAAGACGAAAGCCAGGAAGCAGGAGAGTTTGAGAAAAGGAGAGAGGAAAGAAGAGGTTTGCAGCCAGACGAGGGCTTAGTGAGAGAGGCTGGGACAGAGAACAGGATGAGAAGGAAATAAGGCAAGGCAAGGCTAGGCCAAAGGACGTTTCTTTGATTTATATTTTCTACCACATTCATCTTGAGATGAGAGGAAAGCCATCAGACCATATGGATTAGGCCCAAACAAAAGCCCCGGCTACTTGAGACACTTAGACTAAGCCTAAACCAGAAAGATCTCTCCATAAAGATGGTTTTTATACTGTACTTCCACAATCAGCTGGCAGTACAAAAGAACAAGCGGTAGACATACTTAGGCTGAGACATGGTGGTTTGGTGCAGAGACCATGCATATCATGGGAATATTTCAGCATTTCTGCTCTGGTTTTCAGTGTATTACACCAAAACACCCACCTGATGACATCATTTCAAGAGCAAAAGCAGCAATTTGCAGAATTCAGCTTCTTTGGGGAACTGAGCAATTGCTGAGCTGACAGCAAGTCCTGCTGGGTCCCTGTCACCTGCAGAGTGCCCGCATCCTCACCACGGTAGCGGGCATTGTGACAAAGGTTCTACGACAGCTGGGTGTGGCAGCCGAGCGCCCGCTAGGGGAGGGGGAGCCTGTCAGCCCCGGGCCTGTCACTGCCTGCTGTCCCCCCTGTCACCAGCGAGGCCTCTGAAAAGTTTCCAAAACATGCCCAGACTTGGGTCCAAAGTGGCCAAAAGTCTCCAAGAGACATGTCGGGAAGAAGGATATGGAAGAGAGGGAGAAAGCCAAGGGAGCAGGCCAAAGGGAGGCAAGAGGAAAAAGTAGTGCCGGGCTGCAGGACTGAAATGGAGGAATTGAAAGACGAAAGCCAGGAAGCAGGAGAGTTTGAGAAAAGGAGAGAGGAAAGAAGAGACATGCAGCCAGACGAGGGCTTAGTGAGAGAGGCTGGGACAGAGAACAGGATGAGAAGGAAATAAGGCAAGGCAAGGCAAGGCAAGGCTAGGCCAAACGAGGTTTCCTTGATTTATATTTTCTACCACATTCATCTTGAGATGAGGAGGAAAGCCATCAGACCTTATGGATTAGGCCCAAACAAAAGCCCCGGCTACTTGAGACACTTAGACTAAGCCTAAACCAGAAAGATCTCTCCATAAAGATGGTTTTTATACTGTACTTCCACAATCAGCTGGCAGTACAAAAGAACAAGCGGAAGATGTACTTAGGCTGAGTCATGGTGGTTTGGTGCAGAGACCATGCATATCATGGGAATATTTCAGCATTTCTGCTCTGGTTTTCAGTGTATTACACCAAAACACCCACCTGATGACATCATTTCAAGAGCAAAGCAGCAATTTGCAAAATTCACCTTCTTTGGGGAACTGAGCAATTGCTGAGCTGACAGCAAGTCCTGCTGGGTCCCTGTCACCTACAGAGTGCCCGCATCCTCACCACGGTAGCGGGCATTGTGACAAAGGTTCTACGTCAGCTGGGTGTGGCAGCCGAGCGCCCGCTAGGGGAGGGGGAGCCTGTCAGCCCCGGGCCTGTCACTGCCTGCTGTCCCCCGTGTCACCAGCGAGGCCTCTGAAAAGTTTCCAAAACATCCCCAGACTTGGGTCCAAAGTGGCCAAAAGTCTCCAAGAGACAAGTCGGGAAGAAGGATATGGAAGAGAGGGAGAAAGCCAAGGGAGCAGGCCAAAGGGAGGCAAGAGAAAAAAGTAGTGCCGGGCTGCAGGACTGAAATGGAGGAATTGAAAGACGAAAGCCAGGAAGCAGGAGAGTTTGAGAAAAGGAGAGAGGAAAGAAGAGGTTTGCAGCCAGACGAGGGCTTAGTGAGAGAGGCTGGGACAGAGAACAGGATGAGAAGGAAATAAGGCAAGGCAAGGCTAGGCCAAAGGACGTTTCTTTGATTTATATTTTCTACCACATTCATCTTGAGATGAGAGGAAAGCCATCAGACCATATGGATTAGGCCCAAACAAAAGCCCCGGCTACTTGAGACACTTAGACTAAGCCTAAACCAGAAAGATCTCTCCATAAAGATGGTTTTTATACTGTACTTCCACAATCAGCTGGCAGTACAAAAGAACAAGCGGTAGACATACTTAGGCTGAGACATGGTGGTTTGGTGCAGAGACCATGCATATCATGGGAATATTTCAGCATTTCTGCTCTGGTTTTCAGTGTATTACACCAAAACACCCACCTGATGACATCATTTCAAGAGCAAAAGCAGCAATTTGCAGAATTCAGCTTCTTTGGGGAACTGAGCAATTGCTGAGCTGACAGCAAGTCCTGCTGGGTCCCTGTCACCTGCAGAGTGCCCGCATCCTCACCACGGTAGCGGGCATTGTGACAAAGGTTCTACGACAGCTGGGTGTGGCAGCCGAGCGCCCGCTAGGGGAGGGGGAGCCTGTCAGCCCCGGGCCTGTCACTGCCTGCTGTCCCCCCTGTCACCAGCGAGGCCTCTGAAAAGTTTCCAAAACATGCCCAGACTTGGGTCCAAAGTGGCCAAAAGTCTCCAAGAGACATGTCGGGAAGAAGGATATGGAAGAGAGGGAGAAAGCCAAGGGAGCAGGCCAAAGGGAGGCAAGAGGAAAAAGTAGTGCCGGGCTGCAGGACTGAAATGGAGGAATTGAAAGACGAAAGCCAGGAAGCAGGAGAGTTTGAGAAAAGGAGAGAGGAAAGAAGAGACATGCAGCCAGACGAGGGCTTAGTGAGAGAGGCTGGGACAGAGAACAGGATGAGAAGGAAATAAGGCAAGGCAAGGCAAGGCCAGGCCAAAGGATGTTTCTTTGATTTATATTTTCTACCACATTCATCTTGCGATGAGAGGAAAGCCTTCAGACGTTATGGATTAGGCCCAAACAAAAGCCCCGGCTACTTGAGACACTTAGACTAAGCCTAAACCAGAAAGATCTCTCCATAAAGATGGTTTTTATACTGTACTTCCACAATCAGCTGGCAGTACAAAAGAACAAGCGGCAGACATACTTAGGCTGAGACATGGTGGTTTGGTGCAGAGACCATGCATATCATGGGAATATTTCAGCATTTCTGCTCTGGTTTTCAGTGTATTACACCAAAACACCCACCTGATGACATCATTTCAAGAGCAAAAGCAGCAATTTGCAGAATTCAGCTTCTTTGGGGAACTGAGCAATTGCTGAGCTGACAGCAAGTCCTGCTGGGTCCCTGTCACCTGCAGAGTGCCCGCATCCTCACCACAGTAGCGGGCATTGTGACAAAGGTTCTATGTCAGCTGGGTGTGGCAGCCGAGCGCCCGCTAGGGGAGGGGGAGCCTGTCAGCCCCGGGCCTGTCACTGCCTGCTGTCCCCCGTGTCACCAGCGAGGCCTCTGAAAAGTTTCCAAAACATGCCCAGACTTGGGTCCAAAGTGGCCAAAAGTCTCCAAGAGACAAGTCGGGAAGAAGGATATGGAAGAGAGGGAGAAAGCCAAGGGAGCAGGCCCAAGGGAGGCAAGAGAAAAAAGTAGTGCCGGGCTGCAGGACTGAAATGGAGGAATTGAAAGACGAAAGCCAGGAAGCAGGAGAGTTTGAGAAAAGGAGAGAGGAAAGAAGAGACATGCAGCCAGACGAGGGCTTAGTGAGAGAGGCTGGGACAGAGAACAGGATGAGAAGGAAATAAGGCAAGGCAAGCCAAGGCTAGGCCAAAGGACGTTTCTTTGATTTATATTTTCTACCACATTCATCTTGAGATGAGAGGAAAGCCATCAGACCATATGGTTTAGGCCCAAACAAAAGCCCCGGCTACATGAGACACTTAGACTAAGCCTAAACCAGAAAGATCTCTCCATAAAGATGGTTTTTATACTGTACTTCCACAATCAGCTGGCAGTACAAAAGAACAAGCGGCAGACATACTTAGGCTGAGACATGGTGGTTTGGTGCAGAGACCATGCATATCATGGGAATATTTCAGCATTTCTGCTCTGGTTTTCAGTGTATTACACCAAAACACCCACCTGATGACATCATTTCAAGAGCAAAAGCAGCAATTTGCAGAATTCAGCTTCTTTGGGGAACTGAGCAATTGCTGAGCTGACAGCAAGTCCTGCTGGGTCCCTGTCACCTGCAGAGTGCCCGCATCCTCACCACGGTAGCGGGCATTGTGACAAAGGTTCTACGACAGCTGGGTGTGGCAGCCGAGCGCCCGCTAGGGGAGGGGGAGCCTGTCAGCCCCGGGCCTGTCACTGCCTGCTGTCCCCCCTGTCACCAGCGAGGCCTCTGAAAAGTTTCCAAAACATGCCCAGACTTGGGTCCAAAGTGGCCAAAAGTCTCCAAGAGACATGTCGGGAAGAAGGATATGGAAGAGAGGGAGAAAGCCAAGGGAGCAGGCCAAAGGGAGGCAAGAGGAAAAAGTAGTGCCGGGCTGCAGGACTGAAATGGAGGAATTGAAAGACGAAAGCCAGGAAGCAGGAGAGTTTGAGAAAAGGAGAGAGGAAAGAAGAGACATGCAGCCAGACGAGGGCTTAGTGAGAGAGGCTGGGACAGAGAACAGGATGAGAAGGAAATAAGGCAAGGCAAGGCAAGGCCAGGCCAAAGGATGTTTCTTTGATTTATATTTTCTACCACATTCATCTTGCGATGAGAGGAAAGCCTTCAGACGTTATGGATTAGGCCCAAACAAAAGCCCCGGCTACTTGAGACACTTAGACTAAGCCTAAACCAGAAAGATCTCTCCATAAAGATGGTTTTTATACTGTACTTCCACAATCAGCTGTCAGTACAAAAGAACAAGCGGCAGACATACTTAGGCTGAGACATGGTGGTTTGGTGCAGAGACCATGCATATCATGGGAATATTTCAGCATTTCTGCTCTGGTTTTCAGTGTATTACACCAAAACACCCACCTGATGACATCATTTCAAGAGCAAAAGCAGCAATTTGCAGAATTCAGCTTCTTTGGGGAACTGAGCAATTGCTGAGCTGACAGCAAGTCCTGCTGGGTCCCTGTCACCTGCAGAGTGCCCGCATCCTCACCACAGTAGCGGGCATTGTGACAAAGGTTCTATGTCAGCTGGGTGTGGCAGCCGAGCGCCCGCTAGGGGAGGGGGAGCCTGTCAGCCCCGGGCCTGTCACTGCCTGCTGTCCCCCGTGTCACCAGCGAGGCCTCTGAAAAGTTTCCAAAACATGCCCAGACTTGGGTCCAAAGTGGCCAAAAGTCTCCAAGAGACAAGTCGGGAAGAAGGATATGGAAGAGAGGGAGAAAGCCAAGGGAGCAGGCCCAAGGGAGGCAAGAGAAAAAAGTAGTGCCGGGCTGCAGGACTGAAATGGAGGAATTGAAAGACGAAAGCCAGGAAGCAGGAGAGTTTGAGAAAAGGAGAGAGGAAAGAAGAGACATGCAGCCAGACGAGGGCTTAGTGAGAGAGGCTGGGACAGAGAACAGGATGAGAAGGAAATAAGGCAAGGCAAGCCAAGGCTAGGCCAAAGGACGTTTCTTTGATTTATATTTTCTACCACATTCATCTTGAGATGAGAGGAAAGCCATCAGACCATATGGTTTAGGCCCAAACAAAAGCCCCGGCTACATGAGACACTTAGACTAAGCCTAAACCAGAAAGATCTCTCCATAAAGATGGTTTTTATACTGTACTTCCACAATCAGCTGGCAGTACAAAAGAACAAGCGGCAGACATACTTAGGCTGAGACATGGTGGTTTGGTGCAGAGACCATGCATATCATGGGAATATTTCAGCATTTCTGCTCTGGTTTTCAGTGTATTACACCAAAACACCCACCTGATGACATCATTTCAAGAGCAAAAGCAGCAATTTGCAGAATTCAGCTTCTTTGGGGAACTGAGCAATTGCTGAGCTGACAGCAAGTCCTGCTGGGTCCCTGTCACCTGCAGAGTGCCCGCATCCTCACCACGGTAGCGGGCATTGTGACAAAGGTTCTACGTCAGCTGGGTGTGGCAGCCGAGCGCCCGCTAGGGGAGGGGGAGCCTGTCAGCCCCGGGCCTGTCACTGCCTGCTGTCCCCCCTGTCACCAGCGAGGCCTCTGAAAAGTTTCCAAAACATGCCCAGACTTGGGTCCAAAGTGGCCAAAAGTCTCCAAGAGACATGTCGGGAAGAAGGATATGGAAGAGAGGGAGAAAGCCAAGGGAGCAGGCCAAAGGGAGGCAAGAGGAAAAAGTAGTGCCGGGCTGCAGGACTGAAATGGAGGAATTGAAAGACGAAAGCCAGGAAGCAGGAGAGTTTGAGAAAAGGAGAGAGGAAAGAAGAGACATGCAGCCAGACGAGGGCTTAGTGAGAGAGGCTGGGACAGAGAACAGGATGAGAAGGAAATAAGGCAAGGCAAGGCAAGGCCAGGCCAAAGGATGTTTCTTTGATTTATATTTTCTACCACATTCATCTTGCGATGAGAGGAAAGCCATCAGACGTTATGGATTAGGCCCAAACAAAAGCCCCGGCTACTTGAGACACTTAGACTAAGCCTAAACCAGAAAGATCTCTCCATAAAGATGGTTTTTATACTGTACTTCCACAATCAGCTGTCAGTACAAAAGAACAAGCGGCAGACATACTTAGGCTGAGACATGGTGGTTTGGTGCAGAGACCATGCATATCATGGGAATATTTCAGCATTTCTGCTCTGGTTTTCAGTGTATTACACCAAAACACCCACCTGATGACATCATTTCAAGAGCAAAAGCAGCAATTTGCAGAATTCAGCTTCTTTGGGGAACTGAGCAATTGCTGAGCTGACAGCAAGTCCTGCTGGGTCCCTGTCACCTGCAGAGTGCCCGCATCCTCACCACAGTAGCGGGCATTGTGACAAAGGTTCTATGTCAGCTGGGTGTGGCAGCCGAGCGCCCGCTAGGGGAGGGGGAGCCTGTCAGCCCCGGGCCTGTCACTGCCTGCTGTCCCCCGTGTCACCAGCGAGGCCTCTGAAAAGTTTCCAAAACATGCCCAGACTTGGGTCCAAAGTGGCCAAAAGTCTCCAAGAGACAAGTCGGGAAGAAGGATATGGAAGAGAGGGAGAAAGCCAAGGGAGCAGGCCCAAGGGAGGCAAGAGAAAAAAGTAGTGCCGGGCTGCAGGACTGAAATGGAGGAATTGAAAGACGAAAGCCAGGAAGCAGGAGAGTTTGAGAAAAGGAGAGAGGAAAGAAGAGACATGCAGCCAGACGAGGGCTTAGTGAGAGAGGCTGGGACAGAGAACAGGATGAGAAGGAAATAAGGCAAGGCAAGCCAAGGCTAGGCCAAAGGACGTTTCTTTGATTTATATTTTCTACCACATTCATCTTGAGATGAGAGGAAAGCCATCAGACCATATGGTTTAGGCCCAAACAAAAGCCCCGGCTACATGAGACACTTAGACTAAGCCTAAACCAGAAAGATCTCTCCATAAAGATGGTTTTTATACTGTACTTCCACAATCAGCTGGCAGTACAAAAGAACAAGCGGCAGACATACTTAGGCTGAGACATGGTGGTTTGGTGCAGAGATCATGCATATCATGGGAATATTTCAGCATTTCTGCTCTGGTTTTCAGTGTATTACACCAAAACACCCACCTGATGACATCATTTCAAGAGCAAAAGCAGCAATTTGCAGAATTCAGCTTCTTTGGGGAACTGAGCAATTGCTGAGCTGACAGCAAGTCCTGCTGGGTCCCTGTCACCTGCAGAGTGCCCGCATCCTCACCACGGTAGCGGGCATTGTGACAAAGGTTCTACGTCAGCTGGGTGTGGCAGCCGAGCGCCCGCTAGGGGAGGGGGAGCCTGTCAGCCCCGGGCCTGTCACTGCCTGCTGTCCCCCCTGTCACCAGCGAGGCCTCTGAAAAGTTTCCAAAACATCCCCAGACTTGGCTCCAAAGTGGCCAAAAGTCTCCAAGAGACAAGTCGGGAAGAAGGATATGGAAGAGAGGGAGAAAGCCAAGGGAGCAGGCCCAAGGGAGGCAAGAGAAAAAAGTAGTGCCGGGCGGCAGGACTGAAATGGAGGAATTGAAAGACGAAAGCCAGGAAGCAGGAGAGTTTGAGAAAAGGAGAGAGGAAAGAAGAGACATGCAGCCAGACGAGGGCTTAGTGAGAGAGGCTGGGACAGAGAACAGGATGAGAAGGAAATAAGGCAAGGCAAGGCTAGGCCAAAGGACGTTTCTTTGATTTATATTTTCTACCACATTCATCTTGAGATGAGAGGAAAGCCATCAGACGTTATGGATTAGGCCCAAACAAAAGCCCCGGCTACTTGAGACACTTAGACTAAGCCTAAATCAGAAAGATCTCTCCATAAAGATGGTTTTTATACTGTACTTCCACAATCAGCTGTCAGTACAAAAGAACAAGCAGCAGACATACTTAGGCTGAGACATGGTGGTTTGGTGCAGAGACCATGCATATCATGGGAATATTTCAGCATTTCTGCTCTGGTTTTCAGTGTATTACGCCAAAACACCCACCTGATGACATCATTTCAAGAGCAAAAGCAGCAATTTGCAGAATTCAGCTTCTTTGGGGAACTGAGCAATTGCTGAGCTGACAGCAAGTCCTGCTGGGTCCCTGTCACCTGCAGAGTGCCCACATCCTCACCACAGTAGCGGGCATTGTGACAAAGGTTCTACATCAGCTGGTTGTGGCAGCCGAGCGCCCGCTAGGGGAGGGGGAGCCTGTCAGCCCCGGGCCTGTCACTGCCTGCTGTCCCCCGTGTCACCAGCGAGGCCTCTGAAAAGTTTCCAAAACATCCCCAGACTTGGGTCCAAAGTGGCCAAAAGTCTCCAAGAGACAAGTCGGGAAGAAGGATATGGAAGAGAGGGAGAAAGCCAAGGGAGCAGGCCCAAGGGAGGCAAGAGAAAAAAGTAGTGCCGGGCTGCAGGACTGAAATGGAGGAATTGAAAGACGAAAGCCAGGAAGCAGGAGAGTTTGAGAAAAGGAGAGAGGAAAGAAGAGACATGCAGCCAGACGAGGGCTTAGTGAGAGAGGCTGGGACAGAGAACAGGATGAGAAGGAAATAAGGCAAGGCAAGCCAAGGCTAGGCCAAAGGACGTTTCTTTGATTTATATTTTCTACCACATTCATCTTGAGATGAGAGGAAAGCCATCAGACCATATGGTTTAGGCCCAAACAAAAGCCCCGGCTACATGAGACACTTAGACTAAGCCTAAACCAGAAAGATCTCTCCATAAAGATGGTTTTTATACTGTACTTCCACAATCAGCTGGCAGTACAAAAGAACAAGCGGCAGACATACTTAGGCTGAGACATGGTGGTTTGGTGCAGAGATCATGCATATCATGGGAATATTTCAGCATTTCTGCTCTGGTTTTCAGTGTATTACACCAGAACACCCACCTGATGACATCATTTCAAGAGCAAAAGCAGCAATTTGCAGAATTCAGCTTCTTTGGGGAACTGAGCAATTGCTGAGCTGACAGCAAGTCCTGCTGGGTCCCTGTCACCTGCAGAGTGCCCGCATCCTCACCACGGTAGCGGGCATTGTGACAAAGGTTCTACGTCAGCTGGGTGTGGCAGCCGAGCGCCCGCTAGGGGAGGGGGAGCCTGTCAGCCCCGGGCCTGTCACTGCCTGCTGTCCCCCCTGTCACCAGCGAGGCCTCTGAAAAGTTTCCAAAACATCCCCAGACTTGGGTCCAAAGTGGCCAAAAGTCTCCAAGAGACATGTCGGGAAGAAGGATATGGAAGAGAGGGAGAAAGCCAAGGGAGCAGGCCAAAGGGAGGCAAGAGGAAAAAGTAGTGCCGGGCTGCAGGACTGAAATGGAGGAATTGAAAGACGAAAGCCAGGAAGCAGGAGAGTTTGAGAAAAGGAGAGAGGAAAGAAGAGACATGCAGCCAGACGAGGGCTTAGTGAGAGAGGCTGGGACAGAGAACAGGATGAGAAGGAAATAAGGCAAGGCAAGGCAAGGCCAGGCCAAAGGATGTTTCTTTGATTTATATTTTCTACCACATTCATCTTGCGATGAGAGGAAAGCCTTCAGACGTTATGGATTAGGCCCAAACAAAAGCCCCGGCTACTTGAGACACTTAGACTAAGCCTAAACCAGAAAGATCTCTCCATAAAGATGGTTTTTATACTGTACTTCCACAATATTCTGTCAGTACAAAAGAACAAGCGGCAGACATACTTAGGCTGAGACATGGTAGTTTGGTGCAGAGACCATGCATATCATGGGAATATTTCAGCATTTCTGCTCTGGTTTTCAGTGTATTACACCAAAACACCCACCTGATGACATCATTTCAAGAGCAAAAGCAGCAATTTGCAGAATTCAGCTTCTCTGGGGAACTGAGCAATTGCTGAGCTGACAGCAAGTCCTGCTGGGTCCCTGTCACCTGCAGAGTGCCCGCATCCTCACCACGGTAGCGGGCATTGTGACAAAGGTTCTACGTCAGCTGGGTGTGGCAGCTGAGCGCCCGCTAGGGGAGGGGGAGCCTGTCAGCCCCGGGCCTGTCACTGCCTGCTGTCCCCCCTGTCACCAGCGAGGCCTCTGAAAAGTTTCCAAAACATGCCCAGACTTGGCTCCAAAGTGGCCAAAAGTCTCCAAGTGACATGTCGGGAAGAAGGATATGGAAGAGAGGGAGAAAGGCAAGGGAGCAGGCCAAAGGGAGGCAAGAGGAAAAAGTAGTGCCGGGCTGCAGGACTGAAATGGAGGAATTGAAAGACGAAAGCCAGGAAGCAGGAGAGTTTGAGAAAAGGAGAGAGGAAAGAAGAGACATGCAGCCAGACGAGGGCTTAGTGAGAGAGGCTGGGACAGAGAACAGGATGAGAAGGAAATAAGGCAAGGCAAGGCAAGGCTAGGACAAAGGATGTTTCTTTGATTTATATTTTCTACCACATTCATCTTGCGATGAGAGGAAAGCCTTCAGACGTTATGGATTAGGCCCAAACAAAAGCCCCGGCTACTTGAGACACTTAGACTAAGCCTAAACCAGAAAGATCTCTCCATAAAGATGGTTTTTATACTGTACTTCCACAATATTTTGTCAGTACAAAAGAACAAGCGGCAGACATACTTAGGCTGAGACATGGTGGTTTGGTGCAGAGACCATGCATATCATGGGAATATTTCAGCATTTCTGCTCTGGTTTTCAGTGTATTACACCAAAACACCCACCTGATGACATCATTTCAAGAGCAAAAGCAGCAATTTGCAGAATTCAGCTTCTTTGGGGAACTGAGCAATTGCTGAGCTGACAGCAAGTCCTGCTGGGTCCCTGTCACCTGCAGAGTGCCCGCATCCTCACCACGGTAGCGGGCATTGTGACAAAGGTTCTACGTCAGCTGGGTGTGGCAGCCGAGCGCCCGCTAGGGGAGGGGGAGCCTGTCAGCCCCGGGCCTGTCACTGCCTGCTGTCCCCCCTGTCACCAGCGAGGCCTCTGAAAAGTTTCCAAAACATGCCCAGACTTGGCTCCAAAGTGGCCAAAAGTCTCCAAGAGACAAGTCGGGAAGAAGGATATGGAAGAGAGGGAGAAAGCCAAGGGAGCAGGCCCAAGGGAGGCAAGAGAAAAAAGTAGTGCCGGGCTGCAGGACTGAAATGGAGGAATTGAAAGACGAAAGCCAGGAAGCAGGAGAGTTTGAGAAAAGGAGAGAGGAAAGAAGAGACATGCAGCCAGACGAGGGCTTAGTGAGAGAGGCTGGGACAGAGAACAGGATGAGAAGGAAATAAGGCAAGCCAAGGCTAGGCCAAAGGACGTTTCTTTGATTTATATTTTCTACCACATTCATCTTGAGATGAGAGGAAAGCCATCAGACCATATGGTTTAGGCCCAAACAAAAGCCCCGGCTACATGAGACACTTAGACTAAGCCTAAACCAGAAAGATCTCTCCATAAAGATGGTTTTTATACTGTACTTCCACAATCAGCTGGCAGTACAAAAGAACAAGCGGCAGACATACTTAGGCTGAGACATGGTGGTTTGGTGCAGAGATCATGCATATCATGGGAATATTTCAGCATTTCTGCTCTGGTTTTCAGTGTATTACACCAAAACACCCACCTGATGACATCATTTCAAGAGCAAAAGCAGCAATTTGCAGAATTCAGCTTCTTTGGGGAACTGAGCAATTGCTGAGCTGACAGCAAGTCCTGCTGGGTCCCTGTCACCTGCAGAGTGCCCGCATCCTCACCACGGTAGCGGGCATTGTGACAAAGGTTCTACGTCAGCTGGGTGTGGCAGCCGAGCGCCCGCTAGGGGAGGGGGAGCCTGTCAGCCCCGGGCCTGTCACTGCCTGCTGTCCCCCGTGTCACCAGCGAGGCCTCTGAAAAGTTTCCAAAACATGCCCAGACTTGGGTCCAAAGTGGCCAAAAGTCTCCAAGAGACATGTCGGGAAGAAGGATATGGAAGAGAGGGAGAAAGCCAAGGGAGCAGGCCCAAGGGAGGCAAGAGGAAAAAGTAGTGCCGGGCTGCAGGACTGAAATGGAGGAATTGAAAGACGAAAGCCAGGAAGCAGGAGAGTTTGAGAAAAGGAGAGAGGAAGGAAGAGACATGCAGCCAGACGAGGGCTTAGTGAGAGAGGCTGGGACAGAGAACAGGATGAGAAGGAAATAAGGCAAGGCAAGGCAAGGCCAGGCCAAAGGATGTTTCTTTGATTTATATTTTCTACCACATTCATCTTGCGATGAGAGGAAAGCCTTCAGACGTTATGGATTAGGCCCAAACAAAAGCCCCGGCTACTTGAGACACTTAGACTAAGCCTAAACCAGAAAGATCTCTCCATAAAGATGGTTTTTATACTGTACTTCCACAATCAGCTGGCAGTACAAAAGAACAAGCGGCAGACATACTTAGGCTGAGACATGGTGGTTTGGTGCAGAGATCATGCATATCATGGGAATATTTCAGCATTTCTGCTCTGGTTTTCAGTGTATTACACCAAAACACCCACCTGATGACATCATTTCAAGAGCAAAAGCAGCAATTTGCAGAATTCAGCTTCTTTGGGGAACTGAGCAATTGCTGAGCTGACAGCAAGTCCTGCTGGGTCCCTGTCACCTGCAGAGTGCCCGCATCCTCACCACAGTAGCGGGCATTGTGACAAAGGTTCTATGTCAGCTGGGTGTGGCAGCCGAGCGCCCGCTAGGGGAGGGGGAGCCTGTCAGCCCCGGGCCTGTCACTGCCTGCTGTCCCCCGTGTCACCAGCGAGGCCTCTGAAAAGTTTCCAAAACATGCCCAGACTTGGGTCCAAAGTGGCCAAAAGTCTCCAAGAGACATGTCGGGAAGAAGGATATGGAAGAGAGGGAGAAAGCCAAGGGAGCAGGCCAAAGGGAGGCAAGAGAAAAAAGTAGTGCCGGGCTGCAGGACTGAAATGGAGGAATTGAAAGACGAAAGCCAGGAAGCAGGAGAGTTTGAGAAAAGGAGGGAGGAAAGAAGAGACATGCAGCCAGACGAGGGCTTAGTGAGAGAGGCTGGGACAGAGAACAGGATGAGAAGGAAATAAGGCAAGGCAAGGCAAGGCTAGGCCAAAGGACGTTTCTTTGATTTGTATTTTCTACCACATTCATCTTGAGATGAGAGGAAAGCCATCAGACGTTATGGATTAGGCCCAAACAAAAGCCCCGGCTACTTGAGACACTTAGACTAAGCCTAAACCAGAAAGATCTCTCCATAAAGATGGTTTTTATACTGTACTTTCACAATCAGCTGGCAGTACAAAAGAACAAGCGGCAGATGTACTTAGGTTGAGTCATGGTGGTTTGGTGCAGAGACCATGCATATCATGGGAATATTTCAGCATTTCTGCTCTGGTTTTCAGTGTATTACACCAAAACACCCACCTGATGACATCATTTCAAGAGCAAAGCAGCAATTTGCAAAATTCAACTTCTTTGGGGAACTGAGCAATTGCTGAGCTGACAGCAAGTCCTGCTGGGTCCCTGTCACCTGCAGAGTGCCCGCATCTTCACCACGGTAGCGGGCATTGTGACAAAGGTTCTATGTCAGCTGGGTGTGGCAGCCGAGCGCCCGCTAGGGGAGGGGGAGCCTGTCAGCCCCGGGCCTGTCACTGCCTGCTGTCCCCCCTGTCACCAGTGAGGCCTCTGAAAAGTTTCCAAAACATGCCCAGACTTGGGTCCAAAGTGGCCAAAAGTCTCCAAGAGTCAAGTCGGGAAGAAGGATATGGAAGAGAGGGAGAAAGCCAAGGGAGCAGGCCAAAGGGAGGCAAGAGAAAAAGGTAGTGCTGGGCTGCAGGACTGAAATGGAGGAATTGAAAGACGAAAGCCAGGAAGCAGGAGAGTTTGAGAAAAGGAGAGATGAAAGAAGAGACATGCAGCCAGACGAGGGCTTAGTGAGAGAGGCTGGGACAGAGAACAGGATGAGAAGGAAATAAGGCAAGGCAAGGCAAGGCTAGGCCAAAGGACGTTTCTTTGATTTATATTTTCTACCACATTCATTTGAGATGAGGAGGAAAGCCATCAGACGTTATGGATTAGGCCCAAACAAAAGCCCCGGCTACTTGAGACACTTAGTCTAAGTCTAAACCACAAAGATCTTACCATAAAGATGGTTTTTATACTGTACTTCCACAATCAGCTGGCAGTACAAAAGAACAAGCGGCAGACATACTTAGGCTGAGTCATGGTGGTTTGGTGCGGAGACCATGCATATCATGGGAATATTTCAGCATTTCTGCTCTGGTTTTCAGTGTATTACACCAAAACACCCACCTGATGACATCATTTCAAGAGCAAAGCAGCAATTTGCAAAATTCAACTTCTTTGGGGAACTGAGCAATTGCTGAGCTGACAGCAAGTCCTGCTGGGTCCCTGTCACCTGCAGAGTGCCCGCATCCTCACCACGGTAGCGGGCATTGTGACAAAGGTTCTACGTCAGCTGGGTGTGGCAGCCGAGCGCCCGCTAGGGGAGGGGGAGCCTGTCAGCCCCGGGCCTGTCACTGCCTGCTGTCCCCCCTGTCACCAGCGAGGCCTCTGAAAAGTTTCCAAAACATCCCCAGACTTGGCTCCAAAGTGGCCAAAAGTCTCCAAGAGACAAGTCGGGAAGAAGGATATGGAAGAGAGGGAGAAAGCCAAGGGAGCAGGCCCAAGGGAGGCAAGAGAAAAAAGTAGTGCCGGGCTGCAGGACTGAAATGGAGGAATTGAAAGACGAAAGCCAGGAAGCAGGAGAGTTTGAGAAAAGGAGAGAGGAAAGAAGAGACATGCAGCCAGACGAGGGCTTAGTGAGAGAGGCTGGGACAGAGAACAGGACGAGAAGGAAATAAGGCAAGGCAAGGCTAGGCCAAAGGACGTTTCTTTGATTTATATTTTCTACCACATTCATCTTGAGATGAGAGGAAAGCCATCAGACGTTATGGATTAGGCCCAAACAAAAGCCCCGGCTACTTGAGACACTTAGACTAAGCCTAAACCAGAAAGATCTCTCCATAAAGATGGTTTTTATACTGTACTTCCACAATCAGCTGGCAGTACAAAAGAACAAGCGGCAGACATACTTAGGCTGAGACATGGTGGTTTGGTGCAGAGACCATGCATATCATGGGAATATTTCAGCATTTCTGCTCTGGTTTTCAGTGTATTACACCAAAACACCCACCTGATGACATCATTTCAAGAGCAAAAGCAGCAATTTGCAAAATTCAACTTCTTTTGGGAACTGAGCAATTGCTGAGCTGACAGCAAGTCCTGCTGGGTCCCTGTCACCTGCAGAGTGCCCGCATCCTCACCACGGTAGCGGGCATTGTGACAAAGGATCTATGTCAGCTGGGTGTGGCAGCCGAGCACCCGCTAGGGGAGGGGGAGCCTGTCAGCCCCGGGCCTGTCACTGCCTGCTGTCCCCCCTGTCACCAGCGAGGCCTCTGAAAAGTTTCCAAAACATGCCCAGACTTGGGTCCAATGTGGCCAAAAGTCTCCAAGAGACAAGTCGGGAAGAAGGATATGGAAGAGAGGGAGAAAGCCAAGGGAGCAGGCCAAAGGGAGGCAAGAGGAAAAAGTAGTGCCGGGCTGCAGGACTGAAATGGAGGAATTGAAAGACGAAAGCCAGGAAGCAGGAGAGTTTGAGAAAAGGAGAGAGGAAAGAAGAGACATGCAGCCAGACGAGGGCTTAGTGAGAGAGGCTGGGACAGAGAACAGGATGAGAAGGAAATAAGGCAAGGCAAGGCAAGGCTAGGCCAAAGGATGTTTCTTTGATTTATATTTTCTACCACATTCATCTTGCGATGAGAGGAAAGCCATCAGACCTTATGGATTAGGCCCAAACAAAAGCCCCGGCTACTTGAGACACTTAGACTAAGCCTAAACCAGAAAGATCTCTCCATAAAGATGGTTTTTATACTGTACTTCCACAATCAGCTGGCAGTACAAAAGAACAAGCGGCAGACATACTTAGGCTGAGACATGGTGGTTTGGTGCAGAGACCATGCATATCATGGGAATATTTCAGCATTTCTGCTCTGGTTTTCAGTGTATTACACCAAAACACCCACCTGATGACATCATTTCAAGAGCAAAAGCAGCAATTTGCAGAATTCAGCTTCTTTGGGGAACTGAGCAATTGCTGAGCTGACAGCAAGTCCTGCTGGGTCCCTGTCACCTGCAGAGTGCCCGCATCCTCACCACGGTAGCGGGCATTGTGACAAAGGTTCTACGTCAGCTGGGTGTGGCAGGGGAGCGCCCGCTAGGGGAGGGGGAGCCTGTCAGCCCCGGGCCTGTCACTGCCTGCTGTCCCCCCTGTCACCAGCGAGGCCTCTGAAAAGTTTCCAAAACATGCCCAGACTTGGGTCCAAAGTGGCCAAAAGTCTCCAAGAGACAAGTCGGGAAGAAGGATATGGAAGAGAGGGAGAAAGCCAAGGGAGCAGGCCAAAGGGAGGCAAGAGAAAAAAGTAGTGCCGGGCTGCAGGACTGAAATGGAGGAATTGAAAGAGGAAAGCCAGGAAGCAGGAGAGTTTGAGAAAAGGAGAGAGGAAAGAAGAGACATGCAGCCAGACGCGGGCTTAGTGAGAGAGGCTGGGACCGAGAACAGGATGAGACGGAAATAAGTCAAGGCAAGGCAAGGCAAGGCTAGGCCAAACGAGGTTTCCTTGATTTATATTTTCTACCACATTCATCTTGAGATGAGGAGGAAAGCCATCACACCTTATGGATTAGGCCCAAACAAAAGCCCCGGCTACTTGAGACACTTAGACTAAGTCTAAACCACAAAGACCTTACCATAAAGATGGTTTTTATACTGTACTTTCACAATCAGCTGGCAGTACAAAAGAACAAGCGGCAGATGTACTTAGGCTGAGACATGGTGGTTTGGTGCAGAGACCATGCATATCATGGGAATATTTCAGCATTTCTGCTCTAGTTTTCAGTGTATTACACCAAAACACCCACCTGATGACATCATTTCAAGAGCAAAGCAGCAATTTGCAAAATTCAACTTCTTTGGGGAACTGAGCAATTGCTGAGCTGACAGCAAGTCCTGCTGGGTCCCTGTCACCTGCAGAGTGCCCGCATCTTCACCACGGTAGCGGGCATTGTGACAAAGGTTCTACGTCAGCTGGGTGTGGCAGCCGAGCGCCCGCTAGGGGAGGGGGAGCCTGTCAGCCCCGGGCCTGTCACTGCCTGCTGTCCCCCCTGTCACCAGCGAGGCCTCTGAAAAGTTTCCAAAACATCCCCAGACTTGGGTCCAAAGTGGCCAAAAGTCTCCAAGAGACAAGTCGGGAAAAGGATATGGAAGAGAGGGAGAAAGCCAAGGGAGCAGGCCAAAGGGAGGCAAGAGGAAAAAGTAGTGCCGGGCTGCAGGACTGAAATGGAGGAATTGAAAGACGAAAGCCAGGAAGCAGGAGAGTTTGAGAAAAGGAGAGAGGAAAGAAGAGACATGCAGCCAGACGAGGGCTTAGTGAGAGAGGCTGGGACAGAGAACAGGACGAGAAGGAAATAAGGCAAGGCAAGGCAAGGCTAGGCCAAAGGACGTTTCTTTGATTTATATTTTCTACCACATTCATCTTGAGATGAGAGGAAAGCCATCAGACGTTATGGATTAGGCCCAAACAAAAGCCCCGGCTACTTGAGACACTTAGACTAAGCCTAAACCAGAAAGATCTCTCCATAAAGATGGTTTTTATACTGTACTTCCACAATCAGCTGGCAGTACAAAAGAACAAGCGGCAGACATACTTAGGCTGAGACATGGTGGTTTGGTGCAGAGACCATGCATATCATGGGAATATTTCAGCATTTCTGCTCTGGTTTTCAGTGTATTACACCAAAACACCCACCTGATGACATCATTTCAAGAGCAAAAGCAGCAATTTGCAGAATTCAGCTTCTTTGGGGAACTGAGCAATTGCTGAGCTGACAGCAAGTCCTGCTGGGTCCCTGTCACCTGCAGAGTGCCCGCATCCTCACCACGGTAGCGGGCATTGTGACAAAGGTTCTACGTCAGCTGGGTGTGGCAGCCGAGCGCCCGCTAGGGGAGGGGGAGCCTGTCAGCCCCGGGCCTGTCACTGCCTGCTGTCCCCCCTGTCACCAGCGAGGCCTCTGAAAAGTTTCCAAAACATCCCCAGACTTGGGTCCAAAGTGGCCAAAAGTCTCCAAGAGACAAGTCGGGAAGAAGGATATGGAAGAGAGGGAGAAAGCCAAGGGAGCAGGCCCAAGGGAGGCAAGAGAAAAAAGTAGTGCCGGGCTGCAGGACTGAAATGGAGGAATTGAAAGACGAAAGCCAGGAAGCAGGAGAGTTTGAGAAAAGGAGAGAGGAAAGAAGAGACATGCAGCCAGACGAGGGCTTAGTGAGAGAGGCTGGGACAGAGAACAGGATGAGAAGGAAATAAGGCAAGGCAAGGCTAGGCCAAAGGACGTTTCTTTGATTTATATTTTCTACCACATTCATCTTGAGATGAGAGGAAAGCCATCAGACCATATGGATTAGGCCCAAACAAAAGCCCCGGCTACTTGAGACACTTAGACTAAGCCTAAACCAGAAAGATCTCTCCATAAAGATGGTTTTTATACTGTACTTCCACAATATTCTGTCAGTACAAAAGAACAAGCGGCAGACATACTTAGGCTGAGACATGGTGGTTTGGTGCAGAGACCATGCATATCATAGGAATATTTCAGCATTTCTGCTCTGGTTTTCAGTGTATTACACCAAAACACCCACCTGATGACATCATTTCAAGAGCAAAGCAGCAATTTGCAAAATTCAACTTCTTTGGAGGACTGAGCAATTGCTGAGCTGACAGCAAGTCCTGCTGGGTCCCTGTCACCTGCAGAGTGCCCGCATCCTCACCATGGTAGCGGGCATTGTGACAAAGGTTCTACGTCAGCTGGGTGTGGCAGGGGAGCGCCCGCTAGGGGAGGGGGAGCCTGTCAGCCCCGGGCCTGTCACTGCCTGCTGTCCCCCGTGTCACCAGCGAGGCCTCTGAAAAGTTTCCAAAACATCCCCAGACTTGGGTCCAAAGTGGCCAAAAGTCTCCAAGAGACAAGTCGGGAAGAAGGATATGGAAGAGAGGGAGAAAGCCAAGGGAGCAGGCCCAAGGGAGGCAAGAGAAAAAAGTAGTGCCGGGCTGCAGGACTGAAATGGAGGAATTGAAAGACGAAAGCCAGGAAGCAGGAGAGTTTGAGAAAAGGAGAGAGGAAAGAAGAGACATGCAGCCAGACGAGGGCTTAGTGAGAGAGGCTGGGACAGAGAACAGGATGAGAAGGAAATAAGGCAAGGCAAGGCTAGGCCAAAGGACGTTTCTTTGATTTATATTTTCTACCACATTCATCTTGAGATGAGAGGAAAGCCATCAGACCATATGGTTTAGGCCCAAACAAAAGCCCCGGCTACATGAGACACTTAGACTAAGCCTAAACCAGAAAGATCTCTCCATAAAGATGGTTTTTATACTGTACTTCCACAATCAGCTGGCAGTACAAAAGAACAAGCGGCAGACATACTTAGGCTGAGACATGGTGGTTTGGTGCAGAGATCATGCATATCATGGGAATATTTCAGCATTTCTGCTCTGGTTTTCAGTGTATTACACCAAAACACCCACCTGATGACATCATTTCAAGAGCAAAGCAGCAATTTGCAAAATTCAGCTTCTTTGGCGAACTGAGCAATTGCTGAGCTGACAGCAAGTCCTGCTGGGTCCCTGTCACCTGCAGAGTGCCCGCATCCTCACCACAGTAGCGGGCATTGTGACAAAGGTTCTATGTCAGCTGGGTGTGGCAGCCGAGCGCCCGCTAGGGGAGGGGGAGCCTGTCAGCCCCAGGCCTGTCACTGCCTGCTATCCCCCCTGTCACCAGCGAGGCCTCTGAAAAGTTTCCAAAACATCCCCAGACTTGGCTCCAAATTGGCCAAAAGTCTCCAAGAGACATGTCGGGAAGAAGGATATGGAAGAGAGGGAGAAAGCCAAGGGAGCAGGCCAAAGGGAGGCAAGAGGAAAAAGTAGTGCCGGGCTGCAGGACTGAAATGGAGGAATTGAAAGACGAAAGCCAGGAAGCAGGAGAGTTTGAGAAAAGGAGAGAGAAAAGAAGAGACATGCAGCCAGACGAGGGCTTAGTGAGAGAGGCTGGGACAGAGAACAGGATGAGAAGGAAATAAGGCAAGGCAAGGCAAGGCTAGGCCAAAGGATGTTTCTTTGATTTATATTTTCTACCACATTCATCTTGCGATGAGAGGAAAGCCTTCAGACGTTATGGATTAGGCCCAAACAAAAGCCCCGGCTACTTGAGACACTTAGACTAAGCCTAAACCAGAAAGATCTCTCCATAAAGATGGTTTTTATACTGTACTTCCACAATATTCTGTCAGTACAAAAGAACAAGCGGCAAACATACTTAGGCTGAGACATGGTGGTTTGGTGCAGAGACCATGCATATCATGGGAATATTTCAGCATTTCTGCTCTGGTTTTCAGTGTATTACACCAAAACACCCACCTGATGACATCATTTCAAGAGCAAAAGCAGCAATTTGCAGAATTCAGCTTCTTTGGGGAACTGAGCAATTGCTGAGCTGACAGCAAGTCCTGCTGGGTCCCTGTCACCTGCAGAGTGCCCGCATCCTCCCCACGGTAGCGGGCATTGTGACAAAGGTTCTACGTCAGCTGGGTGTGGCAGCCGAGCGCCCGCTAGGGGAGGGGGAGCCTGTCAGCCCCGGGCCTGTCACTGCCTGCTGTCCCCCCTGTCACCAGCGAGGCCTCTGAAAAGTTTCCAAAACATCCCCAGACTTGGGTCCAAAGTGGCCAAAAGTCTCCAAGAGACAAGTCGGGAAGAAGGATATGGAAGAGAGGGAGAAAGCCAAGGGAGCAGGCCCAAGGGAGGCAAGAGAAAAAAGTAGTGCCGGGCTGCAGGACTGAAATGGAGGAATTGAAAGACGAAAGCCAGGAAGCAGGAGAGTTTGAGAAAAGGAGAGAGGAAAGAAGAGACATGCAGCCAGACGAGGGCTTAGTGAGAGAGGCTGGGACAGAGAACAGGATGAGAAGGAAATAAGGCAAGGCAAGGCTAGGCCAAAGGACGTTTCTTTGATTTATATTTTCTACCACATTCATCTTGAGATGAGAGGAAAGCCATCAGACGTTATGGATTAGGCCCAAACAAAAGCCCCGGCTACTTGAGACACTTAGACTAAGCCTAAACCAGAAAGATCTCTCCATAAAGATGGTTTTTATACTGTACTTCCACAATATTCTGTCAGTACAAAAGAACAAGCGGCAGACATACTTAGGCTGAGACATGGTGGTTTGGTGCAGAGACCATGCATATCATAGGAATATTTCAGCATTTCTGCTCTGGTTTTCAGTGTATTACACCAAAACACCCACCTGATGACATCATTTCAAGAGCAAAGCAGCAATTTGCAAAATTCAACTTCTTTGGGGAACTGAGCAATTGCTGAGCTGACAGCAAGTCCTGCTGGGTCCCTGTCACCTGCAGAGTGCCCGCATCCTCACCACAGTAGCGGGCATTGTGACAAAGGTTCTATGTCAGCTGGGTGTGGCAGCCGAGCGCCCGCTAGGGGAGGGGGAGCCTGTCAGCCCCAGGCCTGTCACTGCCTGCTGTCCCCCCTGTCACCAGCGAGGCCTCTGAAAAGTTTCCAAAACATCCCCAGACTTGGCTCCAAATTGGCCAAAAGTCTCCAAGAGACATGTCGGGAAGAAGGATATGGAAGAGAGGGAGAAAGCCAAGGGAGCAGGCCAAAGGGAGGCAAGAGGAAAAAGTAGTGCCGGGCTGCAGGACTGAAATGGAGGAATTGAAAGACGAAAGCCAGGAAGCAGGAGAGTTTGAGAAAAGGAGAGAGAAAAGAAGAGACATGCAGCCAGACGAGGGCTTAGTGAGAGAGGCTGGGACAGAGAACAGGATGAGAAGGAAATAAGGCAAGGCAAGGCAAGGCTAGGCCAAAGGATGTTTCTTTGATTTATATTTTCTACCACATTCATCTTGCGATGAGAGGAAAGCCTTCAGACGTTATGGATTAGGCCCAAACAAAAGCCCCGGCTACTTGAGACACTTAGACTAAGCCTAAACCAGAAAGATCTCTCCATAAAGATGGTTTTTATACTGTACTTCCACAATATTCTGTCAGTACAAAAGAACAAGCGGCAAACATACTTAGGCTGAGACATGGTGGTTTGGTGCAGAGACCATGCATATCATGGGAATATTTCAGCATTTCTGCTCTGGTTTTCAGTGTATTACACCAAAACACCCACCTGATGACATCATTTCAAGAGCAAAAGCAGCAATTTGCAGAATTCAGCTTCTTTGGGGAACTGAGCAATTGCTGAGCTGACAGCAAGTCCTGCTGGGTCCCTGTCACCTGCAGAGTGCCCGCATCCTCCCCACGGTAGCGGGCATTGTGACAAAGGTTCTACGTCAGCTGGGTGTGGCAGCCGAGCGCCCGCTAGGGGAGGGGGAGCCTGTCAGCCCCGGGCCTGTCACTGCCTGCTGTCCCCCCTGTCACCAGCGAGGCCTCTGAAAAGTTTCCAAAACATCCCCAGACTTGGGTCCAAAGTGGCCAAAAGTCTCCAAGAGACAAGTCGGGAAGAAGGATATGGAAGAGAGGGAGAAAGCCAAGGGAGCAGGCCCAAGGGAGGCAAGAGAAAAAAGTAGTGCCGGGCTGCAGGACTGAAATGGAGGAATTGAAAGACGAAAGCCAGGAAGCAGGAGAGTTTGAGAAAAGGAGAGAGGAAAGAAGAGACATGCAGCCAGACGAGGGCTTAGTGAGAGAGGCTGGGACAGAGAACAGGATGAGAAGGAAATAAGGCAAGGCAAGGCTAGGCCAAAGGACGTTTCTTTGATTTATATTTTCTACCACATTCATCTTGAGATGAGAGGAAAGCCATCAGACCATATGGATTAGGCCCAAACAAAAGCCCCGGCTACTTGAGACACTTAGACTAAGCCTAAACCAGAAAGATCTCTCCATAAAGATGGTTTTTATACTGTACTTCCACAATCAGCTGGCAGTACAAAAGAACAAGCGGCAGACATACTTAGGCTGAGACATGGTGGTTTGGTGCAGAGACCATGCATATCGTGGGAATATTTCAGCATTTCTGCTCTGGTTTTCAGAGTATTACACCAAAACACCCACCTGATGACATCATTTCAAGAGCAAAAGCAGCAATTTGCAGAATTCAGCTTCTTTGGGGAACTGAGCAATTGCTGAGCTGACAGCAAGTCCTGCTGGGTCCCTGTCACCTGCAGAGTGCCCGCATCCTCCCCACGGTAGCGGGCATTGTGACAAAGGTTCTACGTCAGCTGGGTGTGGCAGCCGAGCGCCCGCTAGGGGAGGGGGAGCCTGTCAGCCCCGGGCCTGTCACTGCCTGCTGTCCCCCGTGTCACCAGCGAGGCCTCTGAAAAGTTTCCAAAACATGCCCAGACTTGGGTCCAAAGTGGCCAAAAGTCTCCAAGAGACAAGTCGGGAAGAAGGATATGGAAGAGAGGGAGAAAGCCAAGGGAGCAGGCCCAAGGGAGGCAAGAGAAAAAAGTAGTGCCGGGCTGCAGGACTGAAATGGAGGAATTGAAAGACGAAAGCCAGGAAGCAGGAGAGTTTGAGAAAAGGAGAGAGGAAAGAAGAGACATGCAGCCAGACGAGGGCTTAGTGAGAGAGGCTGGGACAGAGAACAGGATGAGAAGGAAATAAGGCAAGGCAAGGCTAGGCCAAAGGACGTTTCTTTGATTTATATTTTCTACCACATTCATCTTGAGATGAGAGGAAAGCCATCAGACCATATGGTTTAGGCCCAAACAAAAGCCCCGGCTACTTGAGACACTTAGACTAAGCCTAAACCAGAAAGATCTCTCCATAAAGATGGTTTTCATACTGTACTTCCACAATCAGCTGGCAGTACAAAAGAACAAGCGGCAGACATACTTAGGCTGAGACATGGTGGTTTGGTGCAGAGATCATGCATATCATGGGAATATTTCAGCATTTCTGCTCTGGTTTTCAGTGTATTACACCAAAACACCCACCTGATGACATCATTTCAAGAGCAAAGCAGCAATTTGCAAAATTCAACTTCTTTGGGGAACTGAGCAATTGCTGAGCTGACAGCAAGTCCTGCTGGGTCCCTGTCACCTGCAGAGTGCCCGCATCCTCACCACAGTAGCGGGCATTGTGACAAAGGTTCTATGTCAGCTGGGTGTGGCAGCCGAGCGCCCGCTAGGGGAGGGGGAGCCTGTCAGCCCCGGGCCTGTCACTGCCTGCTGTCCCCCCTGTCACCAGCGAGGCCTCTGAAAAGTTTCCAAAACATCCCCAGACTTGGCTCCAAATTGGCCAAAAGTCTCCAAGAGACATGTCGGGAAGAAGGATATGGAAGAGAGGGAGAAAGCCAAGGGAGCAGGCCAAAGGGAGGCAAGAGGAAAAAGTAGTGCCGGGCTGCAGGACTGAAATGGAGGAATTGAAAGACGAAAGCCAGGAAGCAGGAGAGTTTGAGAAAAGGAGAGAGAAAAGAAGAGACATGCAGCCAGACGAGGGCTTAGTGAGAGAGGCTGGGACAGAGAACAGGATGAGAAGGAAATAAGGCAAGGCAAGGCAAGGCTAGGCCAAAGGATGTTTCTTTGATTTATATTTTCTACCACATTCATCTTGCGATGAGAGGAAAGCCTTCAGACGTTATGGATTAGGCCCAAACAAAAGCCCCGGCTACTTGAGACACTTAGACTAAGCCTAAACCAGAAAGATCTCTCCATAAAGATGGTTTTTATACTGTACTTCCACAATATTCTGTCAGTACAAAAGAACAAGCGGCAGACATACTTAGGCTGAGACATGGTGGTTTGGTGCAGAGACCATGCATATCATGGGAATATTTCAGCATTTCTGCTCTGGTTTTCAGTGTATTACACCAAAACACCCACCTGATGACATCATTTCAAGAGCAAAGCAGCAATTTGCAAAATTCAACTTCTTTGGGGAACTGAGCAATTGCTGAGCTGACAGCAAGTCCTGCTGGGTCCCTGTCACCTGCAGAGTGCCCGCATCTTCACCACGGTAGCGGGCATTGTGACAAAGGTTCTATGTCAGCTGGGTGTGGCAGCCGAGCGCCCGCTAGGGGAGGGGGAGCCTGTCAGCCCCGGGCCTGTCACTGCCTGCTGTCCCCCCTGTCACCAGCGAGGCCTCTGAAAAGTTTCCAAAACATGCCCAGACTTGGGTCCAAAGTGGCCAAAAGTCTCCAAGAGTCAAGTCGGGAAGAAGGATATGGAAGAGAGGGAGAAAGCCAAGGGAGCAGGCCAAAGGGAGGCAAGAGAAAAAAGTAGTGCTGGGCTGCAGGACTGAAATGGAGGAATTGAAAGACGAAAGCCAGGAAGCAGGAGAGTTTGAGAAAAGGAGAGATGAAAGAAGAGACATGCAGCCAGACGAGGGCTTAGTGAGAGAGGCTGGGACAGAGAACAGGATGAGAAGGAAATAAGGCAAGGCAAGGCAAGGCTAGGCCAAAGGACGTTTCTTTGATTTATATTTTCTACCACATTCATTTGAGATGAGGAGGAAAGCCATCAGACGTTATGGATTAGGCCCAAACAAAAGCCCCGGCTACTTGAGACACTTAGTCTAAGTCTAAACCACAAAGATCTTACCATAAAGATGGTTTTTATACTGTACTTCCACAATCAGCTGGCAGTACAAAAGAACAAGCGGCAGACATACTTAGGCTGAGTCATGGTGGTTTGGTGCGGAGACCATGCATATCATGGGAATATTTCAGCATTTCTGCTCTGGTTTTCAGTGTATTACACCAAAACACCCACCTGATGACATCATTTCAAGAGCAAAATCAGCAATTTACAAAATTCAACTTCTTTGGGGAACTGAGCAATTGCTGAGCTGACAGCAAGTCCTGCTGGGTCCCTGTCACCTGCAGAGTGCCCGCATCCTCACCACGGTAGCGGGCATTGTGACAAAGGTTCTACGTCAGCTGGGTGTGGCAGCCGAGCGCCCGCTAGGGGAGGGGGAGCCTGTCAGCCCCGGGCCTGTCACTGCCTGCTGTCCCCCCTGTCACCAGCGAGGCCTCTGAAAAGTTTCCAAAACATCCCCAGACTTGGCTCCAAACTGGCCAAAAGTCTCCAAGAGACATGTCGGGAAGAAGGATATGGAAGAGAGGGAGAAAGCCAAGGGAGCAGGCCAAAGGGAGGCAAGAGGAAAAAGTAGTGCCGGGCTGCAGGACTGAAATGGAGGAATTGAAAGACGAAAGCCAGGAAGCAGGAGAGTTTGAGAAAAGGAGAGAGGAAAGAAGAGACATGCAGCCAGACGAGGGCTTAGTGAGAGAGGCTGGGACAGAGAACAGGATGAGAAGGAAATAAGGCAAGGCTAGGCCAAAGGATGTTTCTTTGATTTATATTTTCTACCACATTCATCTTGCGATGAGAGGAAAGCCTTCAGACGTTATGGATTAGGCCCAAACAAAAGCCCCGGCTACTTGAGACACTTAGACTAAGCCTAAACCAGAAAGATCTCTCCATAAAGATGGTTTTTATACTGTACTTCCACAATATTCTGTCAGTACAAAAGAACAAGCGGCAGACATACTTAGGCTGAGACATGGTGGTTTGGTGCAGAGACCATGCATATCATGGGAATATTTCAGCATTTCTGCTCTGGTTTTCAGTGTATTACACCAAAACACCCACCTGATGACATCATTTCAAGAGCAAAAGCAGCAATTTGCAGAATTCAGCTTCTTTGGGGAACTGAGCAATTGCTGAGCTGACAGCAAGTCCTGCTGGGTCCCTGTCACCTGCAGAGTGCCCGCATCCTCACCACGGTAGCGGGCATTGTGACAAAGGTTCTACGTCAGCTGGGTGTGGCAGCCGAGCGCCCGCTAGGGGAGGGGGAGCCTGTCAGCCCCGGGCCTGTCACTGCCTGCTGTCCCCCCTGTCACCAGCGAGGCCTCTGAAAAGTTTCCAAAACATGCCCAGACTTGGGTCCAAAGTCGCCAAAAGTCTCCAAGAGACAAGTCGGGAAGAAGGATATGGAAGAGAGGGAGAAAGCCAAGGGAGCAGGCCCAAGGGAGGCAAGAGAAAAAAGTAGTGCCGGGCTGCAGGACTGAAATGGAGGAATTGAAAGACGAAAGCCAGGAAGCAGGAGAGTTTGAGAAAAGGAGAGAGGAAAGAAGAGACATGCAGCCAGACGAGGGCTTAGTGAGAGAGGCTGGGACAGAGAACAGGATGAGAAGGAAATAAGGCAAGGCAAGGCAAGGCAAGGCTAGGCCAAACGAGGTTTCCTTGATTTATATTTTCTACCACATTCATCTTGAGATGAGGAGGAAAGCCATCAGATTTTATGGATTAGGCCCAAACAAAAGCCCCGGCTACTTGAGACACTTAGACTAAGTCTAAACCACAAAGATCTTACCATAAAGATGGTTTTTATACTGTACTTTCACAATCAGCTGGCAGTACAAAAGAACAAGCGGCAGACATACTTAGGCTGAGTCATGGTGGTTTGGTGCGGAGACCATGCATATCATGGGAATATTTCAGCATTTCTGCTCTGGTTTTCAGTGTATTACACCAAAACACCCACCTGATGACATCATTTCAAGAGCAAAATCAGCAATTTACAAAATTCAACTTCTTTGGGGAACTGAGCAATTGCTGAGCTGACAGCAAGTCCTGCTGGGTCCCTGTCACCTGCAGAGTGCCCGCATCCTCACCACGGTAGCGGGCATTGTGACAAAGGTTCTACGTCAGCTGGGTGTGGCAGCCGAGTGCCCGCTAGGGGAGGGGGAGCCTGTCAGCCCCGGGCCTGTCACTGCCTGCTGTCCCCCCTGTCACCAGCGAGGCCTCTGAAAAGTTTCCAAAACATCCCCAGACTTGGCTCCAAACTGGCCAAAAGTCTCCAAGAGACATGTCGGGAAGAAGGATATGGAAGAGAGGGAGAAAGCCAAGGGAGCAGGCCAAAGGGAGGCAAGAGGAAAAAGTAGTGCCGGGCTGCAGGACTGAAATGGAGGAATTGAAAGACGAAAGCCAGGAAGCAGGAGAGTTTGAGAAAAGGAGAGAGGAAAGAAGAGACATGCAGCCAGACGAGGGCTTAGTGAGAGAGGCTGGGACAGAGAACAGGATGAGAAGGAAATAAGGCAAGGCTAGGCCAAAGGATGTTTCTTTGATTTATATTTTCTACCACATTCATCTTGCGATGAGAGGAAAGCCTTCAGACGTTATGGATTAGGCCCAAACAAAAGCCCCGGCTACTTGAGACACTTAGACTAAGCCTAAACCAGAAAGATCTCTCCATAAAGATGGTTTTTATACTGTACTTCCACAATATTCTGTCAGTACAAAAGAACAAGCGGCAGACATACTTAGGCTGAGACATGGTGGTTTGGTGCAGAGACCATGCATATCATGGGAATATTTCAGCATTTCTGCTCTGGTTTTCAGTGTATTACACCAAAACACCCACCTGATGACATCATTTCAAGAGCAAAAGCAGCAATTTGCAGAATTCAGCTTCTTTGGGGAACTGAGCAATTGCTGAGCTGACAGCAAGTCCTGCTGGGTCCCTGTCACCTGCAGAGTGCCCGCATCCTCACCACGGTAGCGGGCATTGTGACAAAGGTTCTACGTCAGCTGGGTGTGGCAGCCGAGCGCCCGCTAGGGGAGGGGGAGCCTGTCAGCCCCGGGCCTGTCACTGCCTGCTGTCCCCCCTGTCACCAGCGAGGCCTCTGAAAAGTTTCCAAAACATGCCCAGACTTGGGTCCAAAGTGGCCAAAAGTCTCCAAGAGACAAGTCGGGAAGAAGGATATGGAAGAGAGGGAGAAAGCCAAGGGAGCAGGCCCAAGGGAGGCAAGAGAAAAAAGTAGTGCCGGGCTGCAGGACTGAAATGGAGGAATTGAAAGACGAAAGCCAGGAAGCAGGAGAGTTTGAGAAAAGGAGAGAGGAAAGAAGAGACATGCAGCCAGACGAGGGCTTAGTGAGAGAGGCTGGGACAGAGAACAGGATGAGAAGGAAATAAGGCAAGGCAAGGCAAGGCAAGGCTAGGCCAAACGAGGTTTCCTTGATTTATATTTTCTACCACATTCATCTTGAGATGAGGAGGAAAGCCATCAGATTTTATGGATTAGGCCCAAACAAAAGCCCCGGCTACTTGAGACACTTAGACTAAGTCTAAACCACAAAGATCTTACCATAAAGATGGTTTTTATACTGTACTTTCACAATCAGCTGGCAGTACAAAAGAACAAGCGGCAGATGTACTTAGGTTGAGTCATGGTGGTTTGGTGCAGAGACCATGCATATCATGGGAATATTTCAGCATTTCTGCTCTGGTTTTCAGTGTATTACACCAAAACACCCACCTGATGACATCATTTCAAGAGCAAAGCAGCAATTTGCAAAATTCAACTTCTTTGGGGAACTGAGCAATTGCTGAGCTGACAGCAAGTCCTGCTGGGTCCCTGTCACCTGCAGAGTGCCCGCATCTTCACCACGGTAGCGGGCATTGTGACAAAGGATCTATGTCAGCTGGGTGTGGCAGCCGAGCGCCCGCTAGGGGAGGGGGAGCCTGTCAGCCCCGGGCCTGTCACTGCCTGCTGTCCCCCCTGTCACCAGCGAGGCCTCTGAAAAGTTTCCAAAACATGCCCAGACTTGGGTCCAAAGTGGCCAAAAGTCTCCAAGAGACATGTCGGGAAGAAGGATATGGAAGAGAGGGAGAAAGCCAAGGGAGCAGGCCAAAGGGAGGCAAGAGGAAAAAGTAGTGCCGGGCTGCAGGACTGAAATGGAGGAATTGAAAGACGAAAGCCAGGAAGCAGGAGAGTTTGAGAAAAGGAGGGAGGAAAGAAGAGACATGCAGCCAGACGAGGGCTTAGTGAGAGAGGCTGGGACAGAGAACAGGATGAGAAGGAAATAAGGCAAGGCAAGGCAAGGCAAGGCTAGGCCAAACGAGGTTTCCTTGATTTATATTTTCTACCACATTCATTTGAGATGAGGAGGAAAGCCATCAGATTTTATGGATTAGGCCCAAACAAAAGCCCCGGCTACTTGAGACACTTAGACTAAGTCTAAACCACAAAGATCTTACCATAAAGATGGTTTTTATACTGTACTTTCACAATCAGCTGGCAGTACAAAAGAACAAGCGGCAGATGTACTTAGGTTGAGTCATGGTGGTTTGGTGCAGAGACCATGCATATCATGGGAATATTTCAGCATTTCTGCTCTGGTTTTCAGTGTATTACACCAAAACACCCACCTGATGACATCATTTCAAGAGCAAAATCAGCAATTTACAAAATTCAACTTCTTTGGGGAACTGAGCAATTGCTGAGCTGACAGCAAGTCCTGCTGGGTCCCTGTCACCTGCAGAGTGCCCGCATCCTCACCACGGTAGCGGGCATTGTGACAAAGGTTCTACGTCAGCTGGGTGTGGCAGCCGAGCGCCCGCTAGGGGAGGGGGAGCCTGTCAGCCCCGGGCCTGTCACTGCCTGCTGTCCCCCCTGTCACCAGCGAGGCCTCTGAAAAGTTTCCAAAACATCCCCAGACTTGGGTCCAAAGTGGCCAAAAGTCTCCAAGAGACAAGTCGGGAAGAAGGATATGGAAGAGAGGGAGAAAGCCAAGGGAGCAGGCCCAAGGGAGGCAAGAGAAAAAAGTAGTGCCGGGCTGCAGGACTGAAATGGAGGAATTGAAAGACGAAAGCCAGGAAGCAGGAGAGTTTGAGAAAAGGAGAGAGGAAAGAAGAGACATGCAGCCAGACGAGGGCTTAGTGAGAGAGGCTGGGACAGAGAACAGGATGAGAAGGAAATAAGGCAAGGCAAGGCAAGGCTAGGCCAAAGGACGTTTCTTTGATTAATATTTTCTACCACATTCATCTTGAGATGAGGAGGAAAGCCATCAGACCTTATGGATTAGGCCCAAACAAAAGCCCCGGCTACTTGAGACACTTAGACTAAGTCTAAACCACAAAGATCTTACCATAAAGATGGTTTTTATACTGTACTTTCACAATCAGCTGGCAGTACAAAAGAACAAGCGGCAGATGTACTTAGGCTGAGTCATGGTGGTTTGGTGCAGAGACCATGCATATCATGGGAATATTTCAGCATTTCTGCTCTGGTTTTCAGTGTATTACACCAAAACACCCACCTGATGACATCATTTCAAGAGCAAAGCAGCAATTTGCAAAATTCAACTTCTTTGGGGAACTGAGCAATTGCTGAGCTGACAGCAAGTCCTGCTGAGTCCCTGTCACCTGCAGAGTGCCCGCATCCTCACCACAGTAGCGGGCATTGTGACAAAGGTTCTATGTCAGCTGGGTGTGGCAGCCGAGCGCCTGCTAGGGGAGGGGGAGCCTGTCAGCCCCGGGCCTGTCACTGCCTGCTGTCCCCCGTGTCACCAGCGAGGCCTCTGAAAAGTTTCCAAAACATCCCCAGACATGGCTCCAAAGTGGTCAAAAGTCTCCAAGAGACAAGTCGGGAAGAAGAATATGGAAGAGAGGGAGAAAGCCAAGGGAGCAGGCCAAAGGGAGGCAAGAGAAAAAAGTAGTGCCGGGCTGCAGGACTGAAATGGAGGAATTGAAAGACGAAAGCCAGGAAGCAGGAGAGTTTGAGAAAAGGAGAGAGGAAAGAAGAGACATGCAGCCAGACGAGGGCTTAGTGAGAGAGGCTGGGACAGAGAACAGGATGAGAAGGAAATAAGGCAAGGCAAGGCTAGGCCAAAGGACGTTTCTTTGATTTATATTTTCTACCACATTCATCTTGAGATGAGAGGAAAGCCATCAGACCATATGGATTAGGCCCAAACAAAAGCCCCGGCTACTTGAGACACTTAGACTAAGCCTAAACCAGAAAGATCTCTCCATAAAGATGGTTTTTATACTATACTTCCACAATCAGCTGGCAGTACAAAAGAACAAGCGGCAGACATACTTAGGCTGAGACATGGTGGTTTGGTGCAGAGACCATGCATATCGTGGGAATATTTCAGCATTTCTGCTCTGGTTTTCAGAGTATTACACCAAAACACCCACCTGATGACATCATTTCAAGAGCAAAAGCAGCAATTTGCAGAATTCAGCTTCTTTGGGGAACTGAGCAATTGCTGAGCTGACACCAAGTCCTGCTGGGTCCCTGTCACCTGCAGAGTGCCCGCATCCTCACCACGGTAGCGGGCATTGTGACAAAGGTTCTATGTCAGCTGGGTGTGGTAGCCGAGCGCCCGCTAGGGGAGGGGGAGACTGTCAGCCCCGGGCCTGTCACTGCCTGCTGTCCCCCCTGTCACCAGCGAGGCCTCTGAAAAGTTTCCAAAACATGCCCAGACTTGGGTCCAAAGTGGCCAAAAGTCTCCAAGAGACAAGTCGGGAAGAAGGATATGGAAGAGAGGGAGAAAGCCAAGGGAGAAGGCCAAAGGGAGGCAAGAGAAAAAAGTAGTGCTGGGCTGCAGGACTGAAATGGAGGAATTGAAAGACGAAAGCCAGGAAGCAGGAGAGTTTGAGAAAAGGAGAGAGGAAAGAAGAGACATGCAGCCAGACGAGGGCTTAGTGAGAGAGGCTGGGACAGAGAACAGGATGAGAAGGAAATAAGGCAAGGCAAGGCTAGGCCAAAGGACGTTTCTTTGATTTATATTTTCTACCACATTCATCTTGAGATGAGAGGAAAGCCATCAGACGTTATGGATTAGGCCCAAACAAAAGGTCCGGCTACTTGAGACACTTAGACTAAGCCTAAACCAGAAAGATCTCTCCATAAAGATGGTTTTTATACTGTACTTCCACAATCAGCTGGCAGTACAAAAGAACAAGCGGCAGACATACTTAGGCTGAGACATGGTGGTTTGGTGCAGAGACCATGCATATCATGGGAATATTTCAGTATTTCTGCTCTGGTTTTCAGTGTATTACACCAAAACACCCACCTGATGACATCATTTCAAGAGCAAAGCAGCAATTTGCAAAATTCAACTTCTTTGGGGAACTGAGCAATTGCTGAGCTGACAGCAAGTCCTGCTGGGTCCCTGTCACCTGCAGAGTGCCCGCATCTTCACCACGGTAGCGGGCATTGTGACAAAGGTTCTATGTCAGCTGGGTGTGGCAGCCGAGCGCCCGCTAGGGGAGGGGGAGCCTGTCAGCCCCGGGCCTGTCACTGCCTGCTGTCCCCCCTGTCACCAGCGAGGCCTCTGAAAAGTTTCCAAAACATGCCCAGACTTGGGTCCAAAGTGGCCAAAAGTCTCCAAGAGTCAAGTCGGGAAGAAGGATATGGAAGAGAGGGAGAAAGCCAAGGGAGCAGGCCAAAGGGAGGCAAGAGAAAAAAGTAGTGCTGGGCTGCAGGACTGAAATGGAGGAATTGAAAGACGAAAGCCAGGAAGCAGGAGAGTTTGAGAAAAGGAGAGATGAAAGAAGAGACATGCAGCCAGACGAGGGCTTAGTGAGAGAGGCTGGGACAGAGAACAGGATGAGAAGGAAATAAGGCAAGGCAAGGCAAGGCTAGGCCAAAGGACGTTTCTTTGATTTATATTTTCTACCACATTCATTTGAGATGAGGAGGAAAGCCATCAGACGTTATGGATTAGGCCCAAACAAAAGCCCCGGCTACTTGAGACACTTAGTCTAAGTCTAAACCACAAAGATCTTACCATAAAGATGGTTTTTATACTGTACTTCCACAATCAGCTGGCAGTACAAAAGAACAAGCGGCAGACATACTTAGGCTGAGTCATGGTGGTTTGGTGCGGAGACCATGCATATCATGGGAATATTTCAGCATTTCTGCTCTGGTTTTCAGTGTATTACACCAAAACACCCACCTGATGACATCATTTCAAGAGCAAAATCAGCAATTTACAAAATTCAACTTCTTTGGGGAACTGAGCAATTGCTGAGCTGACAGCAAGTCCTGCTGGGTCCCTGTCACCTGCAGAGTGCCCGCATCCTCACCACGGTAGCGGGCATTGTGACAAAGGTTCTACGTCAGCTGGGTGTGGCAGCCGAGCGCCCGCTAGGGGAGGGGGAGCCTGTCAGCCCCGGGCCTGTCACTGCCTGCTGTCCCCCCTGTCACCAGCGAGGCCTCTGAAAAGTTTACAAAACATCCCCAGACTTGGGTCCAAAGTGGCCAAAAGTCTCCAAGAGACAAGTCGGGAAGAAGGATATGGAAGAGAGGGAGAAAGCCAAGGGAGCAGGCCCAAGGGAGGCAAGAGAAAAAAGTAGTGCCGGGCTGCAGGACTGAAATGGAGGAATTGAAAGACGAAAGCCAGGAAGCAGGAGAGTTTGAGAAAAGGAGAGAGGAAAGAAGAGACATGCAGCCAGACGAGGGCTTAGTGAGAGAGGCTGGGACAGAGAACAGGATGAGAAGGAAATAAGGCAAGGCAAGGCTAGGCCAAAGGACGTTTCTTTGATTTATATTTTCTACCACATTCATCTTGAGATGAGAGGAAAGCCATCAGACCATATGGATTAGGCCCAAACAAAAGCCCCGGCTACTTGAGACACTTAGACTAAGCCTAAACCAGAAAGATCTCTCCATAAAGATGGTTTTTATACTGTACTTCCACAATCAGCTGGCAGTACAAAAGAACAAGCGGCAGACATACTTAGGCTGAGACATGGTGGTTTGGTGCAGAGACCATGCATATCGTGGGAATATTTCAGCATTTCTGCTCTGGTTTTCAGAGTATTACACCAAAACACCCACCTGATGACATCATTTCAAGAGCAAAAGCAGCAATTTGCAGAATTCAGCTTCTTTGGGGAACTGAGCAATTGCTGAGCTGACACCAAGTCCTGCTGGGTCCCTGTCACCTGCAGAGTGCCCGCATCCTCACCACGGTAGCGGGCATTGTGACAAAGGTTCTACGTCAGCTGGGTGTGGTAGCCGAGCGCCCGCTAGGGGAGGGGGAGACTGTCAGCCCCGGGCCTGTCACTGCCTGCTGTCCCCCCTGTCACCAGCGAGGCCTCTGAAAAGTTTCCAAAACATGCCCAGACTTGGGTCCAAAGTGGCCTAAAGTCTCCAAGAGACAAGTCGGGAAGAAGGATATGGAAGAGAGGGAGAAAGCCAAGGGAGAAGGCCAAAGGGAGGCAAGAGAAAAAAGTAGTGCTGGGCTGCAGGACTGAAATGGAGGAATTGAAAGACGAAAGCCAGGAAGCAGGAGAGTTTGAGAAAAGGAGAGAGGAAAGAAGAGACATGCAGCCAGACGAGGGCTTAGTGAGAGAGGCTGGGACAGAGAACAGGATGAGAAGGAAATAAGGCAAGGCAAGGCTAGGCCAAAGGACGTTTCTTTGATTTATATTTTCTACCACATTCATCTTGAGATGAGAGGAAAGCCATCAGACGTTATGGATTAGGCCCAAACAAAAGGTCCGGCTACTTGAGACACTTAGACTAAGCCTAAACCAGAAAGATCTCTCCATAAAGATGGTTTTTATACTGTACTTCCACAATCAGCTGGCAGTACAAAAGAACAAGCGGCAGACATACTTAGGCTGAGACATGGTGGTTTGGTGCAGAGACCATGCATATCATGGGAATATTTCAGTATTTCTGCTCTGGTTTTCAGTGTATTACACCAAAACACCCACCTGATGACATCATTTCAAGAGCAAAGCAGCAATTTGCAAAATTCAACTTCTTTGGGGAACTGAGCAATTGCTGAGCTGACAGCAAGTCCTGCTGGGTCCCTGTCACCTGCAGAGTGCCCGCATCTTCACCACGGTAGCGGGCATTGTGACAAAGGTTCTATGTCAGCTGGGTGTGGCAGCCGAGCGCCCGCTAGGGGAGGGGGAGCCTGTCAGCCCCGGGCCTGTCACTGCCTGCTGTCCCCCCTGTCACCAGCGAGGCCTCTGAAAAGTTTCCAAAACATGCCCAGACTTGGGTCCAAAGTGGCCAAAAGTCTCCAAGAGTCAAGTCGGGAAGAAGGATATGGAAGAGAGGAAGAAAGCCAAGGGAGCAGGCCAAAGGGAGGCAAGAGAAAAAAGTAGTGCTGGGCTGCAGGACTGAAATGGAGGAATTGAAAGACGAAAGCCAGGAAGCAGGAGAGTTTGAGAAAAGGAGAGATGAAAGAAGAGACATGCAGCCAGACGAGGGCTTAGTGAGAGAGGCTGGGACAGAGAACAGGATGAGAAGGAAATAAGGCAAGGCAAGGCAAGGCTAGGCCAAAGGACGTTTCTTTGATTTATATTTTCTACCACATTCATTTGAGATGAGGAGGAAAGCCATCAGACGTTATGGATTAGGCCCAAACAAAAGCCCCGGCTACTTGAGACACTTAGTCTAAGTCTAAACCACAAAGATCTTACCATAAAGATGGTTTTTATACTGTACTTCCACAATCAGCTGGCAGTACAAAAGAACAAGCGGCAGACATACTTAGGCTGAGTCATGGTGGTTTGGTGCGGAGACCATGCATATCATGGGAATATTTCAGCATTTCTGCTCTGGTTTTCAGTGTATTACACCAAAACACCCACCTGATGACATCATTTCAAGAGCAAAATCAGCAATTTACAAAATTCAACTTCTTTGGGGAACTGAGCAATTGCTGAGCTGACAGCAAGTCCTGCTGGGTCCCTGTCACCTGCAGAGTGCCCGCATCCTCACCACGGTAGCGGGCATTGTGACAAAGGTTCTACGTCAGCTGGGTGTGGCAGCCGAGCGCCCGCTAGGGGAGGGGGAGCCTGTCAGCCCCGGGCCTGTCACTGCCTGCTGTCCCCCCTGTCACCAGCGAGGCCTCTGAAAAGTTTACAAAACATCCCCAGACTTGGGTCCAAAGTGGCCAAAAGTCTCCAAGAGACAAGTCGGGAAGAAGGATATGGAAGAGAGGGAGAAAGCCAAGGGAGCAGGCCCAAGGGAGGCAAGAGAAAAAAGTAGTGCCGGGCTGCAGGACTGAAATGGAGGAATTGAAAGACGAAAGCCAGGAAGCAGGAGAGTTTGAGAAAAGGAGAGAGGAAAGAAGAGACATGCAGCCAGACGAGGGCTTAGTGAGAGAGGCTGGGACAGAGAACAGGATGAGAAGGAAATAAGGCAAGGCAAGGCAAGGCTAGGCCAAAGGACGTTTCTTTGATTAATATTTTCTACCACATTCATCTTGAGATGAGGAGGAAAGCCATCAGACCTTATGGATTAGGCCCAAACAAAAGCCCCGGCTACTTGAGACACTTAGACTAAGTCTAAACCGCAAAGATCTTACCATAAAGATGGTTTTTATACTGTACTTTCACAATCAGCTGGCAGTACAAAAGAACAAGCGGCAGATGTACTTAGGCTGAGTCATGGTGGTTTGGTGCAGAGACCATGCATATCATGGGAATATTTCAGCATTTCTGCTCTGGTTTTCAGTGTATTACACCAAAACACCCACCTGATGACATCATTTCAAGAGCAAAGCAGCAATTTGCAAAATTCAACTTCTTTGGGGAACTGAGCAATTGCTGAGCTGACAGCAAGTCCTGCTGAGTCTCTGTCACCTGCAGAGTGCCCGCATCCTCACCACAGTAGCGGGCATTGTGACAAAGGATCTATGTCAGCTGGGTGTGGCAGCCGAGCGCCCGCTAGGGGAGGGGGAGCCTGTCAGCCCCGGGCCTGTCACTGCCTGCTGTCTCCCGTGTCACCAGCGAGGCCTCTGAAAAGTTTCCAAAACATGCCCAGACTTGGGTCCAAAGTGGCCTAAAGTCTCCAAGAGACAAGTCGGGAAGAAGGATATGGAAGAGAGGGAGAAAGCCAAGGGAGCAGGCCAAAGGGAGGCAAGAGAAAAAAGTAGTGCTGGGCTGCAGGACTGAAATGGAGGAATTGAAAGACGAAAGCCAGGAAGCAGGAGAGTTTGAGAAAAGGAGAGAGGAAAGAAGAGACATGCAGCCAGACGAGGGCTTAGTGAGAGAGGCTGGGACAGAGAACAGGATGAGAAGGAAATAAGGCAAGGCAAGGCAAGGCTAGGCCAAAGGACGTTTCTTTGATTTATATTTTCTACCACATTCATCTTCAGATGAGAGGAAAGCCATCAGACCATATGGACTAGGCCCAAACAAAAGCCCCGGCTACTTGAGACACTTAGACTAAGCCTAAACCAGAAAGATTTCTCCATAAAGATGGTTTTTATACTGTACTTTCACAATCAGCTGGCAGTACAAAAGAACAAGCGGCAGATGTACTTAGGCTGAGACATGGTGGTTTGGTGCAGAGACCATGCATATCATGGGAATATTTCAGCATTTCTGCTCTGTTTTTCAGTGTATTACACCGAAACACCCACCTGATGACATCATTTCAAGAGCAAAGCAGCAATTTGCAAAATTCAACTTCTTTGGGGAACTGAGCAATTGCTGAGCTGACAGCAAGTCCTGCTGGGTCCCTGTCACCTGCAGAGTGCCCGCATCCTCACCACGGTAGCGGGCATTGTGACAAAGGTTCTACATCAGCTGGGTGTGGCAGCCGAGCGCCCGCTAGGGGAGGGGGAGCCTGTCAGCCCCGGGCCTGTCACTGCCTGCTGTCCCCCCTGTCACCAGCGAGGCCTCTGAAAAGTTTCCAAAACATCCCCAGACTTGGGTCCAAAGTGGCCAAAAGTCTCCAAGAGACAAGTCGGGAAAAGGATATGGAAGAGAGGGAGAAAGCCAAGGGAGCAGGCCAAAGGGAGGCAAGAGGAAAAAGTAGTGCCGGGCTGCAGGACTGAAATGGAGGAATTGAAAGACGAAAGCCAGGAAGCAGGAGAGTTTGAGAAAAGGAGAGAGGAAAGAAGAGACATGCAGCCAGACGAGGGCTTAGTGAGAGAGGCTGGGACAGAGAACAGGACGAGAAGGAAATAAGGCAAGGCAAGGCAAGGCTAGGCCAAAGGACGTTTCTTTGATTTATATTTTCTACCACATTCATCTTGAGATGAGGAGGAAATCCATCAGACCTTATGGATTAGGCCCAAACAAAAGCCCCGGCTACTTGAGACACTTAGACTAAGCCTAAACCAGAAAGATCTCTCCATAAAGATGGTTTTTATACTGTACTTCCACAATCAGCTGGCAGTACAAAAGAACAAGCGGCAGACATACTTAGGCTGAGACATGGTGGTTTGGTGCAGAGACCATGCATATCATGGGAATATTTCAGCATTTCTGCTCTGGTTTTCAGTGTATTACACCAAAACACCCACCTGATGACATCATTTCAAGAGCAAAAGCAGCAATTTGCAGAATTCAGCTTCTTTGGGGAACTGAGCAATTGCTGAGCTGACAGCAAGTCCTGCTGGGTCCCTGTCACCCGCAGAGTGCCCGCATCCTCACCACGGTAGCGGGCATTGTGACAAAGGTTCTACGTCAGCTGGGTGTGGCAGCCGAGCGCCCGCTAGGGGAGGGGGAGCCTGTCAGCCCCGGGCCTGTCACTGCCTGCTGTCCCCCCTGTCACCAGCGAGGCCTCTGAAAAGTTTCCAAAACATCCCCAGACTTGGGTCCAAAGTGGCCAAAAGTCTCCAAGAGACAAGTCGGGAAGAAGGATATGGAAGAGAGGGAGAAAGCCAAGGGAGCAGTCCCAAGGGAGGCAAGAGAAAAAAGTAGTGCCGGGCTGCAGGATTGAAATGGAGGAATTGAAAGACGAAAGCCAGGAAGCAGGAGAGTTTGAGAAAAGGAGAGAGGAAAGAAGAGACATGCAGCCAGACGAGGGCTTAGTGAGAGAGGCTGGGACAGAGAACAGGATGAGAAGGAAATAAGGCAAGGCAAGGCTAGGCCAAAGGACGTTTCTTTGATTTATATTTTCTACCACATTCATCTTGAGATGAGAGGAAAGCCATCAGACGTTATGGATTAGGCCCAAACAAAAGGTCCGGCTACTTGAGACACTTAGACTAAGCCTAAACCAGAAAGATCTCTCCATAAAGATGGTTCTTATACTGTACTTCCACAATATTCTGTCAGTACAAAAGAACAAGCGGCAGACATACTTAGGCTGAGACATGGTGGTTTGGTGCAGAGACCATGCATATCATGGGAATATTTCAGCATTTCTGCTCTGGTTTTCAGTGTATTACACCAAAACACCCACCTGATGACATCATTTCAAGAGCAAAGCAGCAATTTGCAAAATTCAACTTCTTTGGGGAACTGAGCAATTGCTGAGCTGACAGCAAGTCCTGCTGGGTCCCTGTCACCTGCAGAGTGCCCGCATCCTCACCATGGTAGCGGGCATTGTGACAAAGGTTCTACGTCAGCTGGGTGTGGCAGCCGAGCGCCCGCTAGGGGAGGGGGAGCCTGTCAGCCCCGGGCCTGTCACTGCCTGCTGTCCCCCGTGTCACCAGCGAGGCCTCTGAAAAGTTTCCAAAACATGCCCAGACTTGGGTCCAAAGTGGCCAAAAGTCTCCAAGAGACATGTCGGGAAGAAGGATATGGAAGAGAGGGAGAAAGCCAAGGGAGCAGGCCCAAGGGAGGCAAGAGAAAAAAGTAGTGCCGGGCTGCAGGACTGAAATGGAGGAATTGAAAGACGAAAGCCAGGAAGCAGGAGAGTTTGAGAAAAGGAGAGAGGAAGGAAGAGACATGCAGCCAGACGAGGGCTTAGTGAGAGAGGCTGGGAAAGAGAACAGGATGAGAACAAAATAAGGCAAGGCAAGGCTAGGCCAAAGGACGTTTCTTTGATTTATATTTTCTACCACATTCATCTTGAGATGAGAGGAAAGCCATCAGACCATATGGTTTAGGCCCAAACAAAAGCCCCGGCTACTTGAGACACTTAGACTAAGTCTAAACCAGAAAGATCTCTCCATAAAGATGGTTTTTATACTGTACTTCCACAATCAGCTGGCAGTACAAAAGAACAAGCGGCAGACATACTTAGGCTGAGACATGGTGGTTTGGTGCAGAGATCATGCATATCATGGGAATATTTCAGCATTTCTGCTCTGGTTTTCAGTGTATTACACCAAAACACCCACCTGATGACATCATTTCAAGAGCAAAAGCAGCAATTTGCAAAATTCAACTTCTTTGGGGAACTGAGCAATTGCTGAGCTGACAGCAAGTCCTGCTGGGTCCCTGTCACCTGCAGAGTGCCCGCATCCTCACCACAGTAGCGGGCATTGTGACAAAGGTTCTATGTCAGCTGGGTGTGGCAGCCGAGCGCCCGCTAGGGGAGGTGGAGCCTGTCAGCCCCGGGCCTGTCACTGCCTGCTGTCCCCCCTGTCACCAGCGAGGCCTCTGAAAAGTTTCCAAAACATGCCCAGACTTGGGTCCAAAGTGGCCAAAAGTCTCCAAGAGACAAGTCGGGAAGAAGGATATGGAAGAGAGGGAGAAAGCCAAGGGAGCAGGCCCAAGGGAGGCAAGAGAAAAAAGTAGTGCCGGGCTGCAGGACTGAAATGGAGGAATTGAAAGACGAAAGCCAGGAAACAGGAGAGTTTGAGAAAAGGAGAGAGGAAAGAAGAGACATGCAGCCAGACGAGGGCTTAGTGAGAGAGGCTGGGACAGAGAACAGGATGAGAAGGAAATAAGGCAAGGCAAGGCAAGGCTAGGCCAAAGGACGTTTCTTTGATTTATATTTTCTACCACATTCATCTTCAGATGAGAGGAAAGCCATCTGACCATATGGACTAGGCCCAAACAAAAGCCCCGGCTACTTGAGACACTTAGACTAAGCCTAAACCAGAAAGATCTCTCCATAAAGATGGTTTTTATACTGTACTTCCACAATCAGCTGGCAGTACAAAAGAACAAGCGGCAGACATACTTAGGCTGAGACATGGTGGTTTGGTGCAGAGATCATGCATATCATGGGAATATTTCAGTATTTCTGCTCTGGTTTTCAGTGTATTACACCAAAACACCCACCTGATGACATCATTTCAAGAGCAAAAGCAGCAATTTGCAGAATTCAGCTTCTTTGGGGAACTGAGCAATTGCTGAGCTGACAGCAAGTCCTGCTGGGTCCCTGTCACCTGCAGAGTGCCCGCATCCTCACCACAGTAGCGGGCATTGTGACAAAGGTTCTATGTCAGCTGGGTGTGGCAGCCGAGCGCCCGCTAGGGGAGGGGGAGCCTGTCAGCCCCGGGCCTGTCACTGCCTGCTGTCCCCCCTGTCACCAGCGAGGCCTCTGAAAAGTTTCCAAAACATGCCCAGACTTGGGTCCAAAGTGGCCAAAAGTCTCCAAGAGACATGTCGGGAAGAAGGATATGGAAGAGAGGGAGAAAGCCAAGGGAGCAAGCCAAAGGGAGGCAAGAGGAAAAAGTAGTGCCGGGCTGCAGGACTGAAATGGAGGAATTGAAAGACGAAAGCCAGGAAGCAGGAGAGTTTGAGAAAAGGAGGGAGGAAAGAAGAGACATGCAGCCAGACGAGGGCTTAGTGAGAGAGGCTGGGACAGAGAACAGGATGAGAAGGAAATAAGGCAAGGCAAGGCAAGGCTAGGCCAAAGGACGTTTCTTTGATTTATATTTTCTACCACATTCATTTTGAGATGAGAGGAAAGCCATCAGACGTTATGGATTAGGCCCAAACAAAAGCCCCGGCTACTTGAGACACTTAGACTAAGCCTAAACCAGAAAGATCTCTCCATAAAGATGGTTTTTATACTGTACTTCCACAATCAGCTGTCAGTACAAAAGAACAAGCGGCAGACATACTTAGGCTGAGACATGGTGGTTTGGTGCAGAGACCATGCATATCATGGGAATATTTCAGCATTTCTGCTCTGGTTTTCAGTGTATTACACCAAAACACCCACCTGATGACATCATTTCAAGAGCAAAAGCAGCAATTTGCAGAATTCAGCTTCTTTGGGGAACTGAGCAATTGCTGAGCTGACAGCAAGTCCTGCTGGGTCCCTGTCACCTGCAGAGTGCCCGCATCCTCACCATGGTAGCGGGCATTGTGACAAAGGTTCTACATCAGCTGGGTGTGGCAGCCGAGCGCTTGCTAGGGGAGGGGGAGCCTGTCAGCCCCGGGCCTGTCACTGCCTGCTGTCCCCCCTGTCACCAGCGAGGCCTCTGAAAAGTTTCCAAAACATCCCCAGACTTGGGTCCAAAGTGGCCAGAAGTCTCCAAGAGACAAGTCGGGAAGAAGGATATGGAAGAGAGGGAGAAAGCCAAGGGAGCAGGCCCAAGGGAGGCAAGAGAAAAAAGTAGTGCCGGGCTGCAGGACTGAAATGTAGGAATTGAAAGACGAAAGCCAGGAAGCAGGAGAGTTTGAGAAAAGGAGAGAGGAAAGAAGAGACATGCAGCCAGACGAGGGCTTAGTGAGAGAGGCTGGGACAGAGAACAGGATGAGAAGGAAATAAGGCAAGGCAAGGCTAGGCCAAAGGACGTTTCTTTGATTTATATTTTCTACCACATTCATCTTGAGATGAGAGGAAAGCCATCAGACCATATGGATTAGGCCCAAACAAAAGCCCCGGCTACTTGAGACACTTAGACTAAGCCTAAACCAGAAAGATCTCTCCATAAAGATGGTTTTTATACTGTACTTCCACAATCAGCTGGCAGTACAAAAGAACAAGCGGCAGACATACTTAGGCTGAGTCATGGTGGTTTGGTGCAGAGACCATGCATATCATGGGAATATTTCAGCATTTCTGCTCTGGTTTTCAGTGTATTACACCAAAACACCCACCTGATGACATCATTTCAAGAGCAAAAGCAGCAATTTGCAGAATTCAGCTTCTTTGGGGAACTGAGCAATTGCTGAGCTGACAGCAAGTCCTGCTGGGTCCCTGTCACCTGCAGAGTGCCCGCATCCTCACCACGGTAGCGGGCATTGTGACAAAGGTTCTACGTCAGCTGAGTGTGGCAGCCGAGCGCCCGCTAGGGGAGGGGGAGCCTGTCAGCCCCGGGCCTGTCACTGCCTGCTGTCCCCCGTGTCACCAGCGAGGCCTCTGAAAAGTTTCCAAAACATGCCCAGACTTGGCTCCAAAGTGGCCAAAAGTCTCCAAGAGACATGTCGGGAAGAAGGATATGGAAGAGAGGGAGAAAGCCAAGGGAGCAGGCCAAAGGGAGGCAAGAGGAAAAAGTAGTGCCGGGCTGCAGGACTGAAATGGAGGAATTGAAAGACGAAAGCCAGGAAGCAGGAGAGTTTGAGAAATGGAGGGAGGAAAGAAGAGACATGCAGCCAGACGAGGGCTTAGTGAGAGAGGCTGGGACAGAGAACAGGATGAGAAGGAAATAAGGCAAGGCAAGGCAAGGCTAGGCCAAAGGACGTTTCTTTGATTTATATTTTCTACCACATTCATCTTGAGATGAGAGGAAAGCCATCAGACGTTATGGATTAGGCCCAAACAAAAGCCCCGGCTACTTGAGACACTTAGACTAAGCCTAAACCAGAAAGATCTCTCCATAAAGATGGTTTTTATACTGTACTTCCACAATCAGCTGGCAGTACAAAAGAACAAGCGGCAGACATACTTAGGCTGAGACATGGTGGTTTGGTGCAGAGACCATGCATATCATGGGAATATTTCAGCATTTCTGCTCTGGTTTTCAGTGTATTACACCAAAACACCCACCTGATGACATCATTTCAAGAGCAAAGCAGCAATTTGCAAAATTCAACTTCTTTGGGGAACTGAGCAATTGCTGAGCTGACAGCAAGTCCTGCTGGGTCCCTGTCACCTGCAGAGTGCCCGCATCCTCACCATGGTAGCGGGCATTGTGACAAAGGTTCTACGTCAGCTGGGTGTGGCAGCCGAGCGCCCGCTAGGGGAGGGGGAGCCTGTCAGCCCCGGGCCTGTCACTTCCTGCTGTCCCCCGTGTCAGCAGAGAGGCCTCTGAAAAGTTTCCAAAACATGCCCAGACTTGGGTCCAAAGTGGCCAAAAGTCTCCAAGAGACAAGTCGGGAAGAAGGATATGGAAGAGAGGGAGAAAGCCAAGGGAGCAGGCCCAAGGGAGGCAAGAGAAAAAAGTAGTGCCGGGCTGCAGGACTGAAATGGAGGAATTGAAAGACGAAAGCCAGGAAGCAGGAGAGTTTGAGAAAAGGAGAGAGGAAAGAAGAGACATGCAGCCAGACGAGGGCTTAGTGAGAGAGGCTGGGACAGAGAACAGGATGAGAAGGAAATAAGGCAAGGCAAGGCTAGGCCAAAGGACGTTTCTTTGATTTATATTTTCTACCACATTCATCTTGAGATGAGAGGAAAGCCATCAGACCATATGGTTTAGGCCCAAACAAAAGCCCCGGCTACTTGAGACACTTAGACTAAGCCTAAACCAGAAAGATCTCTCCATAAAGATGGTTTTTATACTGTACTTCCACAATCAGCTGGCAGTACAAAAGAACAAGCGGCAGACATACTTAGGCTGAGACATGGTGGTTTGGTGCAGAGACCATGCATATCATGGGAATATTTCAGCATTTCTGCTCTGGTTTTCAGTGTATTACACCAAAACACCCACCTGATGACATCATTTCAAGAGCAAAAGCAGCAATTTGCAAAATTCAACTTCTTTGGGGAACTGAGCAATTGCTGAGCTGACAGCAAGTCCTGCTGGGTCCCTGTCACCTGCAGAGTGCCCGCATCCTCACCACAGTAGCGGGCATTGTGACAAACGTTCTATGTCAGCTGGGTGTGGCAGCCGAGCGCCCGCTAGGGAAGGGGGAGCCTGTCAGCCCCGGGCCTGTCACTGCCTGCTGTCCCCCGTGTCACCAGCGAGGCCTCTGAAAAGTTTCCAAAACATGCCCAGACTTGGCTCCAAAGTGGCCAAAAGTCTCCAAGAGAAAAGTCGGGAAGAAGGATATGGAAGAGAGGGAGAAAGCCAAGGGAGCAGGCCCAAGGGAGGCAAGAGAAAAAAGTAGTGCCGGGCTGCAGGACTGAAATGGAGGAATTGAAAGACGAAAGCCAGGAAGCAGGAGAGTTTGAGAAAAGGAGAGAGGAAAGAAGAGACATGCAGCCAGACGAGGGCTTAGTGAGAGAGGCTGGGACAGAGAACAGGATGAGAAGGAAATAAGGCAAGCCAAGGCAAGGCAAGGCTAGGCCAAAGGATGTTTCCTTGATTTATATTTTCTACCACATTCATCTTGAGATGAGAGGAAAGCCATCAGACCATATGAATTAGGCCCAAACAAAAGCCCCGGCTACTTGAGACACTTAGACTAAGCCTAAACCAGAAAGATCTCTCCATAAAGATGGTTTTTATACTGTACTTCCACAATCTTCTGTCAGTACAAAAGAACAAGCGGCAGACATACTTAGGCTGAGACATGGTGGTTTGGTGCAGAGACCATGCATATCATGGGAATATTTCAGCATTTCTGCTCTGGTTTTCAGTGTATTACACCAAAACACCCACCTGATGACATCATTTCAAGAGCAAAAGCAGCAATTTGCAGAATTCAGCTTCTTTGGGGAACTGAGCAATTGCTGAGCTGACAGCAAGTCCTGCTAGGTCCCTGTCACCTGCAGAGTGCCCGCATCCTCACCACGGTAGCGGGCATTGTGACAAAGGATCTATGTCAGCTGGGTGTGGCAGCCGAGCGCCCGCTAGGGGAGGGGGAGCCTGTCAGCCCCGGGCCTGTCACTGCCTGCTGTCCCCCCTGTCACCAGCGAGGCCTCTGAAAAGTTTCCAAAACATCCCCAGACTTGGCTCCAAATTGGCCAAAAGTCTCCAAGAGACATGTCGGGAAGAAGGATATGGAAGAGAGGGAGAAAGCCAAGGGAGCAGGCCCAAGGGAGGCAAGAGAAAAAAGTAGTGCCGGGCTGCAGGACTGAAATGGAGGAATTGAAAGACGAAAGCCAGGAAGCAGGAGAGTTTGAGAAAAGGAGAGAGGAAAGAAGAGACATGCAGCCAGACGAGGGCTTAGTGAGAGAGGCTGGGACAGAGAACAGGATGAGAAGGAAATAAGGCAAGGCAAGGCAAGGCTAGGCCAAAGGACGTTTCTTTGATTTATATTTTCTACCACATTCATCTGGAGATGAGGAGGAAAGCCATCAGACGTTATGGATTAGGACCAAACAAAAGCCCCGGCTACTTGAGACACTTAGACTAAGCCTAAACCAGAAAGATCTCTCCATAAAGTTGGTTTTTATACTGTACTTCCACAATCAGCTGGCAGTACAAAAGAACAAGCGGCAGACATACTTAGGCTGAGACATGGTGGTTTGGTGCAGAGACCATGCATATCATGGGAATATTTCAGCATTTCTGCTCTGGTTTTCAGTGTATTACACCAAAACACCCACCTGATGACATCATTTCAAGAGCAAAAGCAGCAATTTGCAGAATTCAGCTTCTTTGGGGAACGGAGCAATTGCTGAGCTGACAGCAAGTCCTGCTGGGTCCCTGTCACCTGCAGAGTGCCCGCATCCTCACCACGGTAGCGGGCATTGTGACAAAGGTTCTACGTCAGCTGGGTGTGGCAGCCGAGCGCCCGCTAGGGGAGGGGGAGCCTGTCAGCCCCGGGCCTGTCACTGCCTGCTGTCCCCCCTGTCACCAGCGAGGCCTCTGAAAAGTTTCCAAAACATGCCCAGACTTGGGTCCAAAGTGGCCAAAAGTCTCCAAGAGACAAGTCGGGAAGAAGAATATGGAAGAGAGGGAGAAAGCCAAGGGAGCAGGCCAAAGGGAGGCAAGAGGAAAAAGTAGTGCCGGGCTGCAGGACTGAAATGGAGGAATTGAAAGACGAAAGCCAGGAAGCAGGAGAGTTTGAGAAAAGGAGAGAGGAAAGAAGAGACATGCAGCCAGACGAGGGCTTAGTGAGAGAGGCTGGGACAGAGAACAGGATGAGAAGGAAATAAGGCAAGGCAAGGCAAGGCAAGGCTAGGCCAAACGAGGTTTCCTTGATTTATATTTCTACCACATTCATCTTGAGATGAGGAGGAAAGCCATCAGACGTTATGGATTAGGCCCAAACAAAAGCCCCGGCTACTTGAGACACTTAGACTAAGCCTAAACCAGAAAGATCTCTCCATAAAGATGGTTTTTATACTGTACTTCCACAATCAGCTGGCAGTACAAAAGAACAAGCGGCAGACATACTTAGGCTGAGACATGGTGGTTTGGTGCAGAGACCATGCATATCATGGGAATATTTCAGCATTTCTGCTCTGGTTTTCAGTGTATTACACCAAAACACCCACCTGATGACATCATTTCAAGAGCAAAATCAGCAATTTGCAGAATTCAGCTTCTTTGGGGAACTGAGCAATTGCTGAGCTGACAGCAAGTCCTGCTGGGTCCCTGTCACCTGCAGAGTGCCCGCATCCTCACCACGGTAGCGGGCATTGTGACAAAGGTTCTACGTCAGCTGGGTGTGGCAGCCGAGCGCCCGCTAGGGGAGGGGGAACCTGTCAGCCCCAGGCCTGTCACTGCCTGCTGTCCCCCGTGTCACCAGCGAGGCCTCTGAAAAGTTTCCAAAACATGCCCAGACTTGGGTCCAAAGTGGCCAGAAGTCTCCAAGAGACAAGTCGGGAAGAAGGATATGGAAGAGAGGGAGAAAGCCAAGGGAGCAGGCCCAAGGGAGGCAAGAGAAAAAAGTAGTGCCGGGCTGCAGGACTGAAATGGAGGAATTGAAAGACGAAAGCCAGGAAGCAGGAGAGTTTGAGAAAAGGAGAGAGGAAAGAAGAGACATGCAGCCAGACGAGGGCTTAGTGAGAGAGGCTGGGACAGAGAACAGGATGAGAAGGTACTAAGGCAAGGCAAGGCTAGGCCAAAGGACGTTTCTTTGATTTATATTTTCTACCACATTCATCTTGAGATGAGAGGAAAGCCATCAGACCATATGGATTAGGCCCAAACAAAATTCCCGGCTACTTGAGACACTTAGACTAAGCCTAAACCAGAAAGATCTCTCCATAAAGATGGTTTTTATACTGTACTTCCACAATCAGCTGGCAGTACAAAAGAACAAGCGGCAGACATACTTAGGCTGAGACATGGTGGTTTGGTGCAGAGACCATGCATATCATGGGAATATTTCAGCATTTCTGCTCTGGTTTTCAGTGTATTACACCAAAACACCCACCTGATGACATCATTTCAAGAGCAAAATCAGCAATTTGCAGAATTCAGCTTCTTTGGGGAACTGAGCAATTGCTGAGCTGACAGCAAGTCCTGCTGGGTCCCTGTCACCTGCAGAGTGCCCGCATCCTCACCACGGTAGCGGGCATTGTGACAAAGGTTCTACGTCAGCTGGGTGTGGCAGCCGAGCGCCCACTAGGGGAGGGGGAGCCTGTCAGCCCCGGGCCTGTCACTGCCTGCTGTCCCCCCTGTCACCAGCGAGGCCTCTGAAAAGTTTCCAAAACATGCCCAGACTTGGGTCCAAAGTGGCCAAAAGTCTCCAAGAGACAAGTCGGGAAGAAGGATATGGAAGAGAGGGAGAAAGCCAAGGGAGCAGGCCCAAGGGAGGCAAGAGAAAAAAGTAGTGCCGGGCTGCAGGACTGAATGGAGGAATTGAAAGACGAAAGCCAGGAAGCAGGAGAGTTTGAGAAAAGGAGAGAGGAAAGAAGAGACATGCAGCCAGACGAGGGCTTAGTGAGAGAGGCTGGGACAGAGAACAGGATGAGAAGGAAATAAGGCAAGGCAAGGCTAGGCCAAAGGACGTTTCTTTGATTTATATTTTCTACCACATTCATCTTGAGATGAGAGGAAAGCCATCAGACCTTATGGACTAGGCCCAAACAAAAGCCCCGGCTGCTTGAGACACTTAGACTAAGCCTAAACCAGAAAGATCTCTCCATAAAGATGGTTTTTATACTGTACTTCCACAATCAGCTGGCAGTACAAAAGAACAAGCGGCAGACATACTTAGGCTGAGACATGGTGGTTTGGTGCAGAGACCATGCATATCATGGGAATATTTCAGCATTTCTGCTCTGGTTTTCAGTGTATTACACCAAAACACCCACCTGATGACATCATTTCAAGAGCAAAAGCAGCAATTTGCAGAATTCAGCTTCTTTGGGGAACGGAGCAATTGCTGAGCTGACAGCAAGTCCTGCTGGGTCCCTGTCACCTGCAGAGTGCCCGCATCCTCACCACGGTAGCGGGCATTGTGACAAAGGTTCTACGTCAGCTGGGTGTGGCAGCCGAGCGCCCGCTAGGGGAGGGGGAGCCTGTCAACCCCGGGCCTGTCACTGCCTGCTGTCCCCCCTGTCACCAGCGAGGCCTCTGAAAAGTTTCCAAAACATGCCCAGACTTGGGTCCAAAGTGGCCAAAAGTCTCCAAGAGACAAGTCGGGAAGAAGGATATGGAAGAGAGGGAGAAAGCCAAGGGAGCAGGCCAAAGGGAGGCAAGAGGAAAAAGTAGTGCCGGGCTGCAGGACTGAAATGGAGGAATTGAAAGACGAAAGCCAGGAAGCAGGAGAGTTTGAGAAAAGGAGAGAGGAAAGAAGAGACATGCAGCCAGACGAGGGGTTAGTGAGAGAGGCTGGGACAGAGAACAGGATGAGAAGGAAATAAGGCAAGGCAAGGCAAGGCAAGGCTAGGCCAAAGGACGTTTCTTTGATTTATATTTTCTACCACATTCATCTTGAGATGAGAGGAAAGCCATCAGACGTTATGGATTAGGCCCAAACAAAAGCCACGGCTACTTGAGACACTTAGACTAAGCCTAAACCAGAAAGATCTCTCCATAAAGATGGTTTTTATACTGTACTTCCACAATCAGCTGGCAGTACAAAAGAACAAGCGGCAGACATACTTAGGCTGAGACATGGTGGTTTGGTGCAGAGACCATGCATATCATGGGAATATTTCAACATTTCTGCTCTGGTTTTCAGTGTATTACACCAAAACACCCACCTGATGACATCATTTCAAGAGCAAAAGCAGCAATTTGCAGAATTCAGCTTCTTTGGGGAACTGAGCAATTGCTGAGCTGACAGCAAGTCCTGCGGGGTCCCTGTCACCTGCAGAGTGCCCGCATCCTCACCACGGTAGCGGGCATTGTGACAAAGGTTCTACGTCAGCTGGGTGTGGCAGCCGAGCGCCCGCTAGGGGAGGGGGAGCCTGTCAGCCACAGGCCTGTCACTGCCTGCTGTCCCCCGTGTCACCAGCGAGGCCTCTGAAAAGTTTCCAAAACATGTCCAGACTTGGGTCCAAAGTGGCCAAAAGTCTCCAAGAGACAAGTCGGGAAGAAGGATATGGAAGAGAGGGAGAAAGCCAAGGGAGCAGGCCCAAGGGAGGCAAGAGAAAAAAGTAGTGCCGGGCTGCAGGACTGAAATGGAGGAATTGAAAGACGAAAGCCAGGAAGCAGGAGAGTTTGAGAAAAGGAGAGAGGAAAGAAGAGACATGCAGCCAGACGAGGGCTTAGTGAGTGAGGCTGGGACAGAGAACAGAATGAGAAGGAAATAAGGCAAGGCAAGGCTAGGCCAAAGGACGTTTTTTTGATTTATATTTTCTACCACATTCATCTTGAGATGAGGAGGAAAGCCATCAGACCATATGGATTAGGCCCAAACAAAAGCCCCGGCTACTTGAGACACTTAGACTAAGCCTAAACCAGAAAGATCTCTCCATAAAGATGGTTTTTATACTGTACTTCCACAATCTTCTGTCAGTACAAAAGAACAAGCGGCAGACATACTTAGGCTGAGACATGGTGGTTTGGTGCAGAGACCATGCATATCATGGAAATATTTCAGCATTTCTGCTCTGGTTTTCAGTGTATTACACCAAAACACCCACCTGATGACATCATTTCAAGAGCAAAAGCAGCAATTTGCAGAATTCAGCTTCTTTGGGGAACTGAGCAATTGCTGAGCTAACAGAAAGTCCTGCTGGATCCCTGTCACCTGCAGAGTGCCCGCATCCTCACCACGGTAGCGGGCATTGTGACAAAGGTTCTACGTCAGCTGGGTGTGGCAGCCGAGCGCCCGCTAGGGGAGGGGGAGCCTGTCAGCCCCGGGCCTGTCACTGCCTGCTGTCCCTCCTGTCACCAGCGAGGCCTCTGAAAAGTTTCCAAAACATCCCCAGACTTGGGTCCAAAGTGGTCAAAAGTCTCCAAGAGACAAGTCGGGAAGAAGGATATGGAAGAGAGGGAGAAAGCCAAGGGAGCAGGCCCAAGGGAGGCAAGAGAAAAAAGTAGTGCCGGGCTGCAGGACTGAAATGGAGGAATTGAAAGACGAAAGCCAGGAAGCAGGAGAGTTTGAGAAAAGGAGAGAGGAAAGAAGAGACATGCAGCCAGACGAGGGCTTAGTGAGAGAGGCTGGGACAGAGAACAGGATGAGAAGGAAATAAGGCAAGGCAAGGCTAGGCCAAAGGACGTTTCTTTGATTTATATTTTCTACCACATTCATCTTGAGATGAGAGGAAAGCCATCAGACCATATGGATTAGGCCCAAACAAAAGCCCCGGCTACTTGAGACACTTAGACTAAGCCTAAACCACAAAGATCTCTCCATAAAGATGGTTTTTATACTGTACTTCCACAATCAGCTGGCAGTACAAAAGAACAAGCGGCAGACATACTTAGGCTGAGACATGGTGGTTTGGTGCAGAGACCATGCATATCATGGAAATATTTCAGCATTTCTGCTCTGGTTTTCAGTGTATTACACCAAAACACCCACCTGATGACATCATTTCAAGAGCAAAAGCAGCAATTTGCAGAATTCAGCTTCTTTGGGGAACTGAGCAATTGCTGAGCTGACAGCAAGTCCTGCTGGGTCCCTGTCACCTGCAGAGTGCCCGCATCCTCACCACGGTAGCGGGCATTGTGACAAAGGTTCTACGTCAGCTGGGTGTGGCAGCCGAGCGCCCGCTAGGGGAGGGGGAGCCTGTCAGCCCCGGGCCTGTCACTGCCTGCTGTCCCCCCTGTCACCAGCGAGGCCTCTGAAAAGTTTCCAAAACATCCCCAGACTTGGGTCCAAAGTGGTCAAAAGTCTCCAAGAGACAAGTCGGGAAGAAGGATATGGAAGAGAGGGAGAAAGCCAAGGGAGCAGGCCCAAGGGAGGCAAGAGAAAAAAGTAGTGCCGGGCTGCAGGACTGAAATGGAGGAATTGAAAGACGAAAGCCAGGAAGCAGGAGAGTTTGAGAAAAGGAGAGAGGAAAGAAGAGACATGCAGCCAGACGAGGGCTTAGTGAGAGAGGCTGGGACAGAGAACAGGATGAGAAGGAAATAAGGCAAGGCAAGGCTAGGCCAAAGGATGTTTCTTTGATTTATATTTTCTACCACATTCATCTTGAGATGAGAGGAAAGCCATCAGACCATATGGATTAGGCCCAAACAAAATTCCCGGCTACTTGAGACACTTAGACTAAGCCTAAACCAGAAAGATCTCTCCATAAAGATGGTTTTTATACTGTACTTCCACAATCAGCTGGCAGTACAAAAGAACAAGCGGCAGACATACTTAGGCTGAGACATGGTGGTTTGGTGCAGAGACCATGCATATCATGGGAATATTTCAGCATTTCTGCTCTGGTTTTCAGTGTATTACACCAAAACACCCACCTGATGACATCATTTCAAGAGCAAAAGCAGCAATTTGCAGAATTCAGCTTCTTTGGGGAACTGAGCAATTGCTGAGCTGACAGCAAGTCCTGCTGGGTCCCTGTCACCTGCAGAGTGCCCGTATCCTCACCACGGTAGCGGGCATTGTGACAAAGGTTCTACGTCAGCTGGGTGTGGCAGCCGAGCGCCCGCTAGGGGAGGGGGAGCCTGTCAGCCCCGGGCCTGTCACTGCCTGCTGTCCCCCCTGTCACCAGCGAGGCCTCTGAAAAGTTTCCAAAACATCCCCAGACTTGGCTCCAAAGTGGCCAAAAGTCTCCAAGAGACAAGTCGGGAAGAAGGATATGGAAGAGAGGGAGAAAGCCAAGGGAGCAGGCCCAAGGGAGGCAAGAGAAAAAAGTAGTGCCGGGCTGCAGGACTGAAATGGAGGAATTGAAAGACGAAAGCCAGGAAGCAGGAGAGTTTGAGAAAAGGAGAGAGGAGAGAAGAGACATGCAGCCAGACGAGGGCTTAGTGAGAGAGGCTGGGACAGAGAACAGGATGAGAAGGAAATAAGGCAAGGCAAGGCTAGGCCAAAGGACGTTTCTTTGATTTATATTTTCTACCACATTCATCTTGAGATGAGAGGAAAGCCATCAGACCATATGGATTAGGCCCAAACAAAAGCCCCGGCTACTTGAGACACTTAGACTAAGCCTAAACCAGAAAGATCTCTCCATAAAGATGGTTTTTATACTGTACTTCCACAATCTTCTGTCAGTACAAAAGAACAAGCGGCAGACATACTTAGGCTGAGACATGGTGGTTTGGTGCAGAGACCATGCATATCATGGGAATATTTCAGCATTTCTGCTCTGGTTTTCAGTGTATTACACCAAAACACCCACCTGATGACATCATTTCAAGAGCAAAAGCAGCAATTTGCAGAATTCAGCTTCTTTGGGGAACTGAGCAATTGCTGAGCTGACAGCAAGTCCTGCTGGGTCCCTGTCACCTGCAGAGTGCCCGCATCCTCACCACGGTAGCGGGCATTGTGACAAAGGTTCTACGTCAGCTGGGTGTGGCAGCCGAGCGCCCGCTAGGGGAGGGGGAGCCTGTCAGCCCCGGGCCTGTCACTGCCTGCTGTCCCCCCTGTCACCAGCGAGGCCTCTGAAAAGTTTCCAAAACATGCCCAGACTTGGGTCCAAAGTGGCCAAAAGTCTCCAAGAGACAAGTCGGGAAGAAGGATATGGAAGAGAGGGAGAAAGCCAAGGGAGCAGGCCCAAGGGAGGCAAGAGAAAAAAGTAGTGCCGGGCTGCAGGACTGAATGGAGGAATTGAAAGACGAAAGCCAGGAAGCAGGAGAGTTTGAGAAAAGGAGAGAGGAAAGAAGAGACATGCAGCCAGACGAGGGCTTAGTGAGAGAGGCTGGGACAGAGAACAGGATGAGAAGGAAATAAGGCAAGGCAAGGCTAGGCCAAAGGACGTTTCTTTGATTTATATTTTCTACCACATTCATCTTGAGATGAGAGGAAAGCCATCAGACCTTATGGACTAGGCCCAAACAAAAGCCCCGGCTACTTGAGACACTTAGACTAAGCCTAAACCAGAAAGATCTCTCCATAAAGATGGTTTTTATACTGTACTTCCACAATCAGCTGGCAGTACAAAAGAACAAGCGGCAGACATACTTAGGATGAGACATGGTGGTTTGGTGCAGAGACCATGCATATCATGGGAATATTTCAGCATTTCTGCTCTGGTTTTCAGTGTATTACACCAAAACACCCACCTGATGACATCATTTCAAGAGCAAAGCAGCTATTTGCAAAATTCAAGTTCTTTGGGGAACTGAGCAATTGCTGAGCTGACAGCAAGTCCTGCTGGGTCCCTGTCACCTGCAGAGTGCCCGCATCCTCACCACGGTAGCGGGCATTGTGACAAAGGTTCTACGTCAGCTGGGTGTGGCAGCCGAGCGCCCGCTAGGGGAGGGGGAGCCTGTCAGCCCCGGGCCTGTCACTGCCTGCTGTCCCCCCTGTCACCAGCGAGGCCTCTGAAAAGTTTCCAAAACATCCCCAGACTTGGGTCCAAAGTGGTCAAAAGTCTCCAAGAGACAAGTCGGGAAGAAGGATATGGAAGAGAGGGAGAAAGCCAAGGGAGCAGGCCCAAGGGAGGCAAGAGAAAAAAGTAGTGCCGGGCTGCAGGACTGAAATGGAGGAATTGAAAGACGAAAGCCAGGAAGCAGGAGAGTTTGAGAAAAGGAGAGAGGAAAGAAGAGACATGCAGCCAGACGAGGGCTTAGTGAGAGAGGCTGGGACAGAGAACAGGATGAGAAGGAAATAAGGCAAGGCAAGGCTAGGCCAAAGGATGTTTCTTTGATTTATATTTTCTACCACATTCATCTTGAGATGAGAGGAAAGCCATCAGACCATATGGATTAGGCCCAAACAAAATTCCCGGCTACTTGAGACACTTAGACTAAGCCTAAACCAGAAAGATCTCTCCATAAAGATGGTTTTTATACTGTACTTCCACAATCAGCTGGCAGTACAAAAGAACAAGCGGCAGACATACTTAGGCTGAGACATGGTGGTTTGGTGCAGAGACCATGCATATCATGGGAATATTTCAGCATTTCTGCTCTGGTTTTCAGTGTATTACACCAAAACACCCACCTGATGACATCATTTCAAGAGCAAAAGCAGCAATTTGCAGAATTCAGCTTCTTTGGGGAACTGAGCAATTGCTGAGCTGACAGCAAGTCCTGCTGGGTCCCTGTCACCTGCAGAGTGCCCGTATCCTCACCACGGTAGCGGGCATTGTGACAAAGGTTCTACGTCAGCTGGGTGTGGCAGCCGAGCGCCCGCTAGGGGAGGGGGAGCCTGTCAGCCCCGGGCCTGTCACTGCCTGCTGTCCCCCCTGTCACCAGCGAGGCCTCTGAAAAGTTTCCAAAACATCCCCAGACTTGGCTCCAAAGTGGCCAAAAGTCTCCAAGAGACAAGTCGGGAAGAAGGATATGGAAGAGAGGGAGAAAGCCAAGGGAGCAGGCCCAAGGGAGGCAAGAGAAAAAAGTAGTGCCGGGCTGCAGGACTGAAATGGAGGAATTGAAAGACGAAAGCCAGGAAGCAGGAGAGTTTGAGAAAAGGAGAGAGGAAAGAAGAGACATGCAGCCAGACGAGGGCTTAGTGAGAGAGGCTGGGACAGAGAACAGGATGAGAAGGAAATAAGGCAAGGCAAGGCTAGGCCAAAGGACGTTTCTTTGATTTATATTTTCTACCACATTCATCTTGAGATGAGAGGAAAGCCATCAGACCTTATGGACTAGGCCCAAACAAAAGCCCCGGCTACTTGAGACACTTAGACTAAGCCTAAACCAGAAAGATCTCTCCATAAAGATGGTTTTTATACTGTACTTCCACAATCAGCTGGCAGTACAAAAGAACAAGCGGCAGACATACTTAGGATGAGACATGGTGGTTTGGTGCAGAGACCATGCATATCATGGGAATATTTCAGCATTTCTGCTCTGGTTTTCAGTGTATTACACCAAAACACCCACCTGATGACATCATTTCAAGAGCAAAGCAGCTATTTGCAAAATTCAACTTCTTTGGAGAACTGAGCAATTGCTGAGCTGACAGCAAGTCCTGCTGGGTCCCTGTCACCTGCAGAGTGCCCGCATCCTCACCACGGTAGCGGGCATTGTGACAAAGGTTCTACGTCAGCTGGGTGTGGCAGCCGAGCGCCCGCTAGGGGAGGGGGAGCCTGTCAGCCCCGGGCCTGTCACTGCCTGCTGTCCCCCCTGTCACCAGCGAGGCCTCTGAAAAGTTTCCAAAACATCCCCAGACTTGGCTCCAAACTGGCCAAAAGTCTCCAAGAGACATGTCGGGAAGAAGGATATGGAAGAGAGGGAGAAAGCCAAGGGAGCAGGCCAAAGGGAGGCAAGAGAAAAAAGTAGTGCCGGGCTGCAGGACTGAAATGGAGGAATTGAAAGACGAAAGCCAGGAAGCAGGAGAGTTTGAGAAAAGGAGAGAGGAAAGAAGAGACATGCAGCCAGACGAGGGGTTAGTGAGAGAGGCTGGGACAGAGAACAGGATGAGAAGGAAATAAGGCAAGGCAAGGCTAGGCCAAAGGATGTTTCTTTGATTTATATTTTCTACCACATTCATCTTGAGATGAGAGGAAAGCCATCAGACCATATGGATTAGGCCCAAACAAAAGCCCCGGCTACTTGACACACTTAGACTAAGCCTAAACCAGAAAGATCTCTCCATAAAGATGGTTTTTATACTGTACTTCCACAATCAGCTGGCAGTACAAAAGAACAAGCGGCAGACATACTTAGGCTGAGACATGGTGGTTTGGTGCAGAGACCATGCATATCATGGGAATATTTCAGCATTTCTGCTCTGGTTTTCAGTGTATTACACCAAAACACCCACCTGATGAAATCATTTCAAGAGCAAAAGCAGCAATTTGCAGAATTCAGCTTCTTTGGGGAACTGAGCAATTGCTGAGCTGACAGCAAGTCCTGCTGGGTCCCTGTCACCTGCAGAGTGCCCGCATCCTCACCACGGTAGCGGGCATTGTGACAAAGGTTCTACGTCAGCTGGGTGTGGCAGCCGAGCGCCCGCTAGGGGAGGGGAGCCTGTCAGCCCCGGGCCTGTCACTGCCTGCTGTCCCCCCTGTCACCAGCGAGGCCTCTGAAAAGTTTCCAAAACATGCCCAGACTTGGGTCCAAAGTGGCCAAAAGTCTCCAAGAGACAAGTCGGGAAGAAGAATATGGAAGAGAGGGAGAAAGCCAAGGGAGCAGGCCAAAGGGAGACAAGAGGAAAAAGTAGTGCCGGGCTGCAGGACTGAAATGGAGGAATTGAAAGAGGAAAGCCAGGAAGCAGGAGAGTTTGAGAAAAGGAGAGAGGAAAGAAGAGACATGCAGCCAGACGAGGGGTTAGTGAGAGAGGCTGGGACAGAGAACAGGATGAGAAGGAAATAAGGCAAGGCAAGGCAAGGCAAGGCTAGGCCAAAGGACGTTTCTTTGATTTATATTTTCTACCACATTCATCTTGAGATGAGAGGAAAGCCATCAGACCATATGGATTAGGCCCAAACAAAAGCCGCGGCTACTTGACACACTTAGACTAAGCCTAAACCAGAAAGATCTCTCCATAAAGATGGTTTTTATACTGTACTTCCACAATCAGCTGGCAGTACAAAAGAACAAGCGGCAGACATACTTAGGCTGAGACATGGTGGTTTGGTGCAGAGACCATGCATATCATGGGAATATTTCAGCATTTCTGCTCTGGTTTTCAGTGTATTACACCAAAACACCCACCTGATGACATCATTTCAAGAGCAAAAGCAGCAATTTGCAGAATTCAGCTTCTTTGGGGAACTGAGCAATTGCTGAGCTGACAGCAAGTCCTGCTGGGTCCCTGTCACCTGCAGAGTGCCCGCATCCTCACCACGGTAGCGGGCATTGTGACAAAGGTTCTACGTCAGCTGGGTGTGGCAGCCGAGCGCCCGCTAGGGGAGGGGGAGCCTGTCAGCCACAGGCCTGTCACTGCCTGCTGTCCCCCGTGTCACCAGCGAGGCCTCTGAAAAGTTTCCAAAACATGCCCAGACTTGGGTCCAAAGTGGCCAAAAGTCTCCAAGAGACAAGTCGGGAAGAAGGATATGGAAGAGAGGGAGAAAGCCAAGGGAGCAGGCCAAAGGGAGGGAAGAGAAAAAAGAAGTGCCGGGCTGCAGGACTGAAATGGAGGAATTGAAAGACGAAAGCCAGGAAGCAGGAGAGTTTGAGAAAAGGAGAGAGGAAAGAAGAGACATGCAGCCAGACGAGGGCTTAGTGAGAGAGGCTGGGACAGAGAACAGGATGAGAAGGAAATAAGGCAAGGCAAGGCTAGGCCAAAGGACGTTTCTTTGATTTATATTTTCTACCACATTCATCTTGAGATGAGAGGAAAGCCATCAGACCATATGGATTAGGCCCAAACAAAAGCCCCGGCTACTTGAGACACTTAGACTAAGCCTAAACCAGAAAGATCTCTCCATAAAGATGGTTTTTATACTGTACTTCCACAATCAGCTGGCAGTACAAAAGAACAAGCGGCAGACATACTTAGGCTGAGACATGGTGGTTTGGTGCAGAGACCATGCATATCATGGGAATATTTCAGCATTTCTGCTCTGGTTTTCAGTGTATTACACCAAAACACCCACCTGATGACATCATTTCAAGAGCAAAAGCAGCAATTTGCAGAATTCAGCTTCTTTGGGGAACTGAGCAATTGCTGAGCTGACAGCAAGTCCTGCTGGGTCCCTGTCACCTGCAGAGTGCCCGCATCCTCACCACGGTAGCGGGCATTGTGACAAAGGTTCTACGTCAGCTGGGTGTGGCAGCCGAGCGCCCGCTAGGGGAGGGGAGCCTGTCAGCCCCGGGCCTGTCACTGCCTGCTGTCCCCCCTGTCACCAGCGAGGCCTCTGAAAAGTTTCCAAAACATGCCCAGACTTGGGTCCAAAGTGGCCAAAAGTCTCCAAGAGACAAGTCGGGAAGAAGAATATGGAAGAGAGGGAGAAAGCCAAGGGAGCAGGCCAAAGGGAGACAAGAGGAAAAAGTAGTGCCGGGCTGCAGGACTGAAATGGAGGAATTGAAAGAGGAAAGCCAGGAAGCAGGAGAGTTTGAGAAAAGGAGAGAGGAAAGAAGAGACATGCAGCCAGACGAGGGCTTAGTGAGAGAGGCTGGGACAGAGAACAGGATGAGAAGGAAATAAGGCAAGGCAAGGCAAGGCAAGGCTAGGCCAAAGGACGTTTCTTTGATTTATATTTTCTACCACATTCATCTTGAGATGAGAGGAAAGCCATCAGACCATATGGATTAGGCCCAAACAAAAGCCCCGGCTACTTGAGACACTTAGACTAAGCCTAAACCAGAAAGATCTCTCCATAAAGATGGTTTTTATACTGTACTTCCACAATCAGCTGGCAGTACAAAAGAACAAGCGGCAGACATACTTAGGCTGAGACATGGTGGTTTGGTGCAGAGACCATGCATATCATGGGAATATTTCAGCATTTCTGCTCTGGTTTTCAGTGTATTACACCAAAACACCCACCTGATGACATCATTTCAAGAGCAAAAGCAGCAATTTGCAGAATTCAGCTTCTTTGGGGAACTGAGCAATTGCTGAGCTGACAGCAAGTCCTGCTGGGTCCCTGTCACCTGCAGAGTGCCCGCATCCTCACCACGGTAGCGGGCATTGTGACAAAGGTTCTACGTCAGCTGGGTGTGGCAGCCGAGCGCCCGCTAGGGGAGGGGGAGCCTGTCAGCCACAGGCCTGTCACTGCCTGCTGTCCCCCGTGTCACCAGCGAGGCCTCTGAAAAGTTTCCAAAACATGCCCAGACTTGGGTCCAAAGTGGCCAAAAGTCTCCAAGAGACAAGTCGGGAAGAAGGATATGGAAGAGAGGGAGAAAGCCAAGGGAGCAGGCCAAAGGGAGGGAAGAGAAAAAAGTAGTGCCGGGCTGCAGGACTGAAATGGAGGAATTGAAAGACGAAAGCCAGGAAGCAGGAGAGTTTGAGAAAAGGAGAGAGGAAAGAAGAGACATGCAGCCAGACGAGGGCTTAGTGAGAGAGGCTGGGACAGAGAACAGGATGAGAAGGAAATAAGGCAAGGCAAGGCTAGGCCAAAGGACGTTTCTTTGATTTATATTTTCTACCACATTCATCTTGAGATGAGAGGAAAGCCATCAGACCATATGGATTAGGCCCAAACAAAAGCCCCGGCTACTTGAGACACTTAGACTAAGCCTAAACCAGAAAGATCTCTCCATAAAGATGGTTTTTATACTGTACTTCCACAATCAGCTGGCAGTACAAAAGAACAAGCGGCAGACATACTTAGGATGAGACATGGTGGTTTGGTGCAGAGACCATGCATATCATGGAAATATTTCAGCATTTCTGCTCTGGTTTTCAGTGTATTACACCAAAACACCCACCTGATGACATCATTTCAAGAGCAAAAGCAGCAATTTGCAGAATTCAGCTTCTTTGGGGAACTGAGCAATTGCTGAGCTGACAGCAAGTCCTGCTGGATCCCTGTCACCTGCAGAGTGCCCGCATCCTCACCACGGTAGCGGGCATTGTGACAAAGGTTCTACGTCAGCTGGGTGTGGCAGCCGAGCGCCCGCTAGGGGAGGGGGAGCCTGTCAGCCCCGGGCCTGTCACTGCCTGCTGTCCCCCGTGTCACCAGCGAGGCCTCTGAAAAGTTTCCAAAACATGCCCAGACTTGGGTCCAAAGTGGCCAAAAGTCTCCAAGAGACAAGTCGGGAAGAAGGATATGGAAGAGAGGGAGAAAGCCAAGGGAGCAGGCCAAAGGGAGGCAAGAGGAAAAAGTAGTGCCGGGCTGCAGGACTGAAATGGAGGAATTGAAAGACGAAAGCCAGGAAGCAGGAGAGTTTGAGAAAAGGAGAGAGGAAAGAAGAGACATGCAGCCAGACAAGGGCTTAGTGAGAGAGGCTGGGACAGAGAACAGGATGAGAAGGAAATAAGGCAAGGCAAGGCTAGGCCAAAGGATGTTTCTTTGATTTATATTTTCTACCACATTCATCTTGAGATGAGAGGAAAGCCATCAGACCATATGGATTAGGCCCAAACAAAAGCCCCGGCTACTTGAGACACTTAGACTAAGCCTAAACCAGAACGATCTCTCCATAAAGATGGTTTTTATACTGTACTTCCACAATCAGCTGGCAGTACAAAAGAACAAGCGGCAGACATACTTAGGCTGAGACATGGTGGTTTGGTGCAGAGACCATGCATATCATGGGAATATTTCAGCATTTCTGCTCTGGTTTTCAGTGTATTACACCAAAACACCCACCTGATGACATCATTTCAAGAGCAAAAGCAGCAATTTGCAGAATTCAGCTTCTTTGGGGAACTGAGCAATTGCTGAGCTGACAGCAAGTCCTGCTGGGTCCCTGTCACCTGCAGAGTGCCCGCATCCTCACCACGGTAGCGGGCATTGTGACAAAGGTTCTACGTCAGCTGGGTGTGGCAGCCGAGCGCCCGCTAGGGGAGAGGAGCCTGTCAGCCCCGGGCCTGTCACTGCCTGCTGTCCCCCCTGTCACCAGCGAGGCCTCTGAAAAGTTTCCAAAACATCCCCAGACTTGGCTCCAAAGTGGCCAAAAGTCTCCAATAGACAAGTCAGGAAGAAGAATATGGAAGAGAGGGAGAAAGCCAAGGGAGCAGGCCAAAGGGAGACAAGAGGAAAAAGTAGTGCCGGGCTGCAGGACTGAAATGGAGGAATTGAAAGACGAAAGCCAGGAAGCAGGAGAGTTTGAGAAAAGGAGAGAGGAAAGAAGAGACATGCAGCCAGACGAGGGCTTAGTGAGAGAGGCTGGGACAGAGAACAGGATGAGAATGAAATAAGGCAAGGCAAGGCTAGGCCAAAGGACGTTTCTTTGATTTATATTTTCTACCACATTCATCTTGAGATGAGAGGAAAGCCATCAGACCATATGGATTAGGCCCAAACAAAAGCCCCGGCTACTTGAGACACTTAGACTAAGCCTAAACCAGAAAGATCTCTCCATAAAGATGGTTTTTATACTGTACTTCCACAATCTTATGTCAGTACAAAAGAACAAGCGGCAGACATACTTAGGCTGAGACATGGTGGTTTGGTGCAGAGACCATGCATATCATGGGAATATTTCAGCATTTCTGCTCTGGTTTTCAGTGTATTCCACCAAAACACCCACCTGATGACATCATTTCAAGAGCAAAAGCAGCAATTTGCAGAATTCAGCTTCTTTGGGGAACTGAGCAATTGCTGAGCTGACAGCAAGTCCTGCTGGGTCCCTGTCACCTGCAGAGTGCCCGCATCCTCACCACGGTAGCGGGCATTGTGACAAAGGTTCTACGTCAGCTGGGTCTGGCAGCCGAGCGCCCGCTAGGGGAGGGGGAGCCTGTCAGCCCCGGGCCTGTCACTGCCTGCTGTCCCCCCTGTCACCAGCGAGGCCTCTGAAAAGTTTCCAAAACATCCCCAGACTTGGCTCCAAAGTGGCCAAAAGTCTCCAAGAGACAAGTCGGGAAGAAGGATATGGAAGAGAGGGAGAAAGCCAGGGGAGCAGGCCAAAGGGAGGCAAGAGAAAAAAGTAGTGCCGGGCTGCAGGACTGAAATGGAGGAATTGAAAGACGAAAGCCAGGAAGCAAGAGAGTTTGAGAAAAGGAGAGAGGAAAGAAGAGACATGCAGGCAGACGAGGGCTTAGTGAGAGAGGCTGGGACAGAGAACAGGATGAGAAGGAAATAAGGCAAGGCAAGGCTAGGCCAAAGGACGTTTCTTTGATTTATATTTTCTACCACATTCATCTTGAGATGAGAGGAAAGCCATCAGACCATATGGATTAGGCCCAAACAAAAGCCCCGGCTACTTGAGACACTTAGACTAAGCCTAAACCAGAAAGATCTCTCCATAAAGATGGTTTTTATACTGTACTTCCACAATCTTCTGTCAGTACAAAAGAACAAGCGGCAGACATACTTAGGCTGAGACATGGTGGTTTGGTGCAGAGACCATGCATATCATGGGAATATTTCAGCATTTCTGCTCTGGTTTTCAGTGTATTACACCAAAACACCCACCTGATGACATCATTTCAAGAGCAAAAGCAGCAATTTGCAGAATTCAGCTTCTTTGGGGAACTGAGTAATTGCTGAGCTGACAGCAAGTCCTGCTGGGTCCCTGTCACCTGCAGAGTGCCCGCATCCTCACCACGGTAGCGGGCATTGTGACAAAGGTTCTATGTCAGCTGGGTGTGGCAGCCGAGCGCCCGCTAGGGGAGGGGTAGCCTATCAGCCCCGGGCCTGTCACTGCCTGCTGTCCCCCCTGTCACCAGCGAGGCCTCTGAAAAGTTTCCAAAACATCCCCAGACTTGGGTCCAAAGTGGCCAAAAGTCTCCAAGAGACAAGTCGGGAAGAAGGATATGGAAGAGAGGGAGAAAGCCAAGGGAGCAGGCCCAAGGGAGGCAAGAGAAAAAAGTAGTGCCGGGCTGCAGGACTGAATGGAGGAATTGAAAGACGAAAGCCAGGAAGCAGGAGAGTTTGAGAAAAGGAGAGAGGAAAGAAGAGACATGCAGCCAGACGAGGGGTTAGTGAGAGAGGCTGGGACAGAGAACAGGATGAGAAGGAAATAAGGCAAGGCAAGGCAAGGCTAGGCCAAAGGATGTTTCTTTGATTTATATTTTCTACCACATTCATCTTGAGATGTGAGGAAAGCCATCAGACCATATGGATTAGGCCCAAACAAAAGCCCCGGCTACTTGAGAAACTTAGACTAAGCCTAAACCAGAAAGATCTCTCCATAAAGATGGTTTTTATACTGTACTTCCACAATCAGCTGGCAGTACAAAAGAACAAGCGGCAGACATACTTAGGCTGAGACATGGTGGTTTGGTGCAGAGACCATGCATATCATGGGAATATTTCAGCATTTCTGCTCTGGTTTTCAGTGTATTCCACCAAAACACCCACCTGATGACATCATTTCAAAAGCAAAAGCAGCAATTTGCAGAATTCAGCTTCTTTGGGGAACTGAGCAATTGCTGAGCTGACAGCAAGTCCTGCTGGGTCCCTGTCACCTGCAGAGTGCCCGCATCCTCACCACGGTAGCGGGCATTGTGACAAAGGTTCTACGTCAGCTGGGTGTGGCAGCCGAGCGCCCGCTAGGGGAGGGGGAGCCTGTCAGCCCCGGGCCTGTCACTGCCTGCTGTCCCCCGTGTCACCAGCGAGGCCTCTGAAAAGTTTCCAAAACATGCCCAGACTTGGGTCCAAAGTGGCCAAAAGTCTCCAAGAGACAAGTCGGGAAGAAGGATATGGAAGAGAGGGAGAAAGCCAAGGGAGCAGGCCAAAGGGAGGCAAGAGAAAAAAGTAGTGCCGGGCTGCAGGACTGAATGGAGGAATTGAAAGTCGAAAGCCAGGAAGCAGGAGAGTTTGAGAAAAGGAGAGAGGAAAGAAGAGACATGCAGCCAGACGAGGGCTTAGTGAGAGAGGCTGGGACAGAGAACAGGATGAGAAGGAAATAAGGCAAGGCAAGGCTAGGCCAAAGGACGTTTCTTTGATTTATATTTTCTACCACATTCATCTTGAGATGAGAGGAAAGCCATCACACCATATGGATTAGGCCCAAACAAAAGCCCCGGCTACTTGAGACACTTAGACTAAGCCTAAACCAGAAAGATCTCTCCATAAAGATGGTTTTTATACTGTACTTCCACAATCAGCTGGCAGTACAAAAGAACAAGCGGCAGACATACTTAGGCTGAGATATGGTGGTTTGGTGCAGAGACCATGCATATCATGGGAATATTTCAGCATTTCTGCTCTGGTTTTCAGTGTATTCCACCAAAACACCCACCTGATGACATCATTTCAAGAGCAAAAGCAGCAATTTGCAGAATTCAGCTTCTTTGGGGAACTGAGCAATTGCTGAGCTGACAGCAAGTCCTGCTGGGTCCCTGTCACCTGCAGAGTGCCCGCATCCTCACCACGGTAGCGGGCATTGTGACAAAGGTTCTACGTCAGCTGGGTGTGGCAGCCGAGCGCCCGCTAGGGGAGGGGGAGCCTGTCAGCCCCGGGCCTGTCACTGCCTGCTGTCCCCCCTGTCACCAGCGAGGCCTCTGAAAAGTTTCCAAAACATCCCCAGACTTGGCTCCAAAGTGGCCAAAAGTCTCCAAGAGACAAGTCGGGAAGAAGGATATGGAAGAGAGGGAGAAAGCCAGGGGAGCAGGCCAAAGGGAGGCAAGAGGAAAAAGTAGTGCCGGGCTGCAGGACTGAAATGGAGGAATTGAAAGACAAAAGCCAGGAAGCAAGAGAGTTTGAGAAAAGGAGAGAGGAAAGAAGAGACATGCAGGCAGACGAGGGCTTAGTGAGAGAGGCTGGGACAGAGAACAGGATGAGAAGGAAATAAGGCAAGGCAAGGCTAGGCCAAAGGACGTTTCTTTGATTTATATTTTCTACCACATTCATCTTGAGATGAGAGGAAAGCCATCAGACGTTATGGATTAGGCCCAAACAAAAGCCCCGGCTACTTGAGACACTTAGACTAAGCCTAAACCAGAAAGATCTCTCCATAAAGATGGTTTTTATACTGTACTTCCACAATCAGCTGGCAGTACAAAAGAACAAGCGGCAGACATACTTAGGCTGAGACATGGTGGTTTGGTGCAGAGACCATGCATATCATGGGAATATTTCAGCATTTCTGCTCTGGTTTTCAGTGTATTACACCAAAACACCCACCTGATGACATCATTTCAAGAGCAAAAGCAGCAATTTGCAGAATTCAGCTTCTTTGGGGAACTGAGCAATTGCTGAGCTGACAGCAAGTCCTGCTGGGTCCCTGTCACCTGCAGAGTGCCCGCATCCTCACCACGGTAGCGGGCATTGTGACAAAGGTTCTACGTCAGCTGGGTGTGGCAGCCGAGCGCCCGCTAGGGGAGGGGGAGCCTGTCAGCCCCGGGCCTGTCACTGCCTGCTGTCCCCCCTGTCACCAGTGAGGCCTCTGAAAAGTTTCCAAAATATCCCCAGACGTGGGTCCAAAGTGGTCAAAAGTGTCCAAGAGACAAGTCGGGAAGAAGGATATGGAAGAGAGGGAGAAAGCCAAGGGAGCAGGCCAAAGGGAGGCAAGAGAAAAAAGTAGTGCCGGGCTGCAGGACTGAATGGAGGAATTGAAAGACGAAAGCCAGGAAGCAGGAGAGTTTGAGAAAAGGAGAGAGGAAAGAAGAGACATGCAGCCAGACGAGGGCTTAGTGAGAGAGGCTGGGACAGAGAACAGGATGAGAAGGAAATAAGGCAAGGCAAGGCAAGGCTAGGCCAAAGGACGTTTCTTTGATTTATATTTTCTACCACATTCATCTTGAGATGAGAGGAAAGCCATCAGACCATATGAATTAGGCCCAAACAAAAGCCCCGGCTACTTGAGACACTTAGACTAAGCCTAAACCAGAAAGATCTCTCCATAAAGATGGTTTTTATACTGTACTTCCACAATCAGCTGGCAGTACAAAAGAACAAGCGGCAGACATACTTAGGCTGAGACATGGTGGTTTGGTGCAGAGACCATGCATATCATGGGAATATTTCAGCATTTCTGCTCTGGTTTTCAGTGTATTACACCAAAACACCCACCTGATGACATCATTTCAAGAGCAAAAGCAGCAATTTGCAGAATTCAGCTTCTTTGGGGAACTGAGCAATTGCTGAGCTGACAGCAAGTCCTGCTGGGTCCCTGTCACCTGCAGAGTGCCCGCATCCTCACCACGGTAGCGGGCATTGTGACAAAGGTTCTACGTCAGCTGGGTCTGGCAGCCGAGCGCCCGCTAGGGGAGGGGGAGCCTGTCAGCCCCGGGCCTGTCACTGCCTGCTGTCTCCCGTGTCACCAGCGAGGCCTCTGAAAAGTTTCCAAAAGATCCCCAGACTTGGCTCCAAAGTGGCCAAAAGTCTCCAAGAGACAAGTCGGGAAGAAGGATATGGAAGAGAGGGAGAAAGCCAAGGGAGCAGGCCCAAGGGAGGCAAGAGAAAAAAGTAGTGCCTGGCTGCAGGACTGAATGGAGGAATTGAAAGACGAAAGCCAGGAAGCAGGAGAGTTTGAGAAAAGGAGAGAGGAAAGAAGAGACATGCAGCCAGACGAGGGCTTAGTGAGAGAGGCTGGGACAGAGAACAGGATGAGAAGGAAATAAGGCAAGGCAAGGCTAGGCCAAAGGACGTTTCTTTGATTTATATTTTCTACCACATTCATCTTGAGATGAGAGGAAAGCCATCAGACCTTATGGACTAGGCCCAAACAAAAGCCCCGGCTACTTGAGACACTTAGACTAAGCCTAAACCAGAAAGATCTCTCCATAAAGATGGTTTTTATACTGTACTTCCACAATCAGCTGGCACTACAAAAGAACAAGCGGCAGACATACTTAGGCTGAGACATGGTGGTTTGGTGCAGAGACCATGCATATCATGGGAATATTTCAGCATTTCTGCTCTGGTTTTCAGTGTATTACACCAAAACACCCACCTGATGACATCATTTCAAGAGCAAAGCAGCAATTTGCAAAATTCAACTTCTTTGGGGAACTGAGCAATTGTTGAGCTGACAGCAAGTCCTGCTGGGTCCCTGTCACCTGCAGAGTGCCCGCACCCTCACCACAGTAGCGGGCATTGTGACAAAGGTTCTACGTCAGCTGGGTGTGGCAGCCGAGCGCCCGCTAGGGGAGGGGGAGCCTGTCAGCCCCGGGCCTGTCACTGCCTGCTGTCCCCCCTGTCACCAGCGAGGCCTCTGAAAAGTTTCCAAAACATCCCCAGACTTGGGTCCAAAGTGGCCAAAAGTCTCCAAGAGACAAGTCGGGAAGAAGGATATGGAAGAGAGGGAGAAAGCCAAGGGAGCAGGCCAAAGGGAGGCAAGAGGAAAAAGTAGTGCCGGGCTGCAGGACTGAAATGGAGGAATTGAAAGACGAAAGCCAGGAAGCAGGAGAGTTTGAGAAAAGGAGAGAGGAAAGAAGAGACATGCAGCCAGACGAGGGGTTAGTGAGAGAGGCTGGGACAGAGAACAGGATGAGAAGGAAATAAGGCAAGGCAAGGCAAGGCTAGGCCAAAGGATGTTTCTTTGATTTATATTTTCTACCACATTCATCTTGCGATGAGAGGAAAGCCATCAGACGTTATGGATTAGGCCCAAACAAAAGCCCCGGCTACTTGAGACACTTAGACTAAGCCTAAACCAGAAAGATCTCTCCATAAAGATGGTTTTTATACTGTACTTCCACAATCAGCTGGCAGTACAAAAGAACAAGCGGCAGACATACTTAGGCTGAGACATGGTGGTTTGGTGCAGAGACCATGCATATCATGGGAATATTTCAGCATTTCTGCTCTGGTTTTCAGTGTATTACACCAAAACACCCACCTGATGACATCATTTCAAGAGCAAAAGCAGCAATTTGCAGAATTCAGCTTCTTTGGGGAACTGAGCAATTGCTGAGCTGACAGCAAGTCCTGCTGGGTCCCTGTCACCTGCAGAGTGCCCGCATCCTCACCACGGTAGCGGGCATTGTGACAAAGGTTCTACGTCAGCTGGGTGTGGCAGCCGAGCGCCCGCTAGGGGAGGGGAGCCTGTCAGCCCCGGGCCTGTCACTGCCTGCTGTCCCCCCTGTCACCAGCGAGGCCTCTGAAAAGTTTCCAAAACATGCCCAGACTTGGGTCCAAAGTGGCCAAAAGTCTCCAAGAGACAAGTCGGGAAGAAGAATATGGAAGAGAGGGAGAAAGCCAAGGGAGCAGGCCAAAGGGAGGCAAGAGGAAAAAGTAGTGCCGGGCTGCAGGACTGAAATGGAGGAATTGAAAGACGAAAGCCAGGAAGCAGGAGAGTTTGAGAAAAGGAGAGAGGAAAGAAGAGACATGCAGCCAGACGAGGGGTTAGTGAGAGAGGCTGGGACAGAGAACAGGATGAGAAGGAAATAAGGCAAGGCAAGGCAAGGCAAGGCTAGGCCAAAGGACGTTTCTTTGATTTATATTTTCTACCACATTCATCTTGAGATGAGAGGAAAGCCATCAGACCATATGGATTAGGCCCAAACAAAAGCCCCGGCTACTTGAGACACTTAGACTAAGCCTAAACCAGAAAGATCTCTCCATAAAGATGGTTTTTATACTGTACTTCCACAATCTTCTGTCAGTACAAAAGAACAAGCGGCAGACATACTTAGGCTGAGACATGGTGGTTTGGTGCAGAGACCATGCATATCATGGGAATATTTCAGCATTTCTGCTCTGGTTTTCAGTGTATTACACCAAAACACCCACCTGATGACATCATTTCAAGAGCAAAAGCAGCAATTTGCAGAATTCAGCTTCTTTGGGGAACTGAGCAATTGCTGAGCTGACAGCAAGTCCTGCTGGGTCCCTGTCACCTGCAGAGTGCCCGCATCCTCACCACGGTAGCGGGCATTGTGACAAAGGATCTACGTCAGCTGGGTGTGGCAGCCGAGCGCCCGCTAGGGGAGGGGGAGCCTGTCAGCCCCGGGCCTGTCACTGCCTGCTGTCCCCCCTGTCACCAGCGAGGCCTCTGAAAAGTTTCCAAAACATCCCCAGACTTGGGTCCAAAGTGGCCAAAAGTCTCCAAGAGACAAGTCGGGAAGAAGAATATGGAAGAGAGGGAGAAAGCCAAGGGAGCAGGCCAAAGGGAGGCAAGAGGAAAAAGTAGTGCCGGGCTGCAGGACTGAAATGGAGGAATTGAAAGACGAAAGCCAGGAAGCAGGAGAGTTTGAGAAAAGGAGAGAGGAAAGAAGAGACATGCAGCCAGACGAGGGCTTAGTGAGAGAGGCTGGGACAGAGAACAGGATGAGAAGGAAATAAGGCAAGGCAAGGCAAGGCAAGGCTAGGCCAAAGGACGTTTCTTTGATTTATATTTTCTACCACATTCATCTTGAGATGAGAGGAAAGCCATCAGACCATATGGATTAGGCCCAAACAAAAGCCCCGGCTACTTGAGACACTTAGACTAAGCCTAAACCAGAAAGATCTCTCCATAAAGATGGTTTTTATACTGTACTTCCACAATCTTCTGTCAGTACAAAAGAACAAGCGGCAGACATACTTAGGCTGAGACATGGTGGTTTGGTGCAGAGACCATGCATATCATGGGAATATTTCAGCATTTCTGCTCTGGTTTTCAGTGTATTCCACCAAAACACCCACCTGATGACATCATTTCAAGAGCAAAAGCAGCAATTTGCAGAATTCAGCTTCTTTGGGGAACTGAGCAATTGCTGAGCTGACAGCAAGTCCTGCTGGGTCCCTGTCACCTGCAGAGTGCCCGCATCCTCACCACGGTAGCGGGCATTGTGACAAAGGTTCTACGTCAGCTGGGTGTGGCAGCCGAGCGCCCGCTAGGGGAGGGGGAGCCTGTCAGCCCCGGGCCTGTCACTGCCTGCTGTCCCCCCTGTCACCAGCGAGGCCTCTGAAAAGTTTCCAAAACATCCCCAGACTTGGCTCCAAAGTGGCCAAAAGTCTCCAAGAGACAAGTCGGGAAGAAGGATATGGAAGAGAGGGAGAAAGCCAAGGGAGCAGGCCCAAGGGAGGCAAGAGAAAAAAGTAGTGCCGGGCTGCAGGACTGAAATGGAGGAATTGAAAGACGAAAGCCAGGAAGCAGGAGAGTTTGAGAAAAGGAGAGAGGAAAGAAGAGACATGCAGCCAGACGAGGGCTTAGTGAGAGAGGCTGGGACAGAGAACAGGATGAGAAGGAAATAAGGCAAGGCAAGGCAAGGCTAGGCCAAAGGATGTTTCTTTGATTTATATTTTCTACCACATTCATCTTGTGATGAGAGGAAAGCCATCAGACGTTATGGATTAGGCCCAAACAAAAGCCCCGGCTACTTGAGACACTTAGACTAAGCCTAAACCAGAAAGATCTCTCCATAAAGATGGTTTTTATACTGTACTTCCACAATCAGCTGGCAGTACAAAAGAACAAGCGGCAGACATACTTAGGCTGAGACATGGTGGTTTGGTGCAGAGACCATGCATATCATGGGAATATTTCAGCATTTCTGCTCTGGTTTTCAGTGTATTACACCAAAACACCCACCTGATGACATCATTTCAAGAGCAAAAGCAGCAATTTGCAGAATTCAGCTTCTTTGGGGAACTGAGCAATTGCTGAGCTGACAGCAAGTCCTGCTGGGTCCCTGTCACCTGCAGAGTGCCCGCATCCTCACCACGGTAGCGGGCATTGTGACAAAGGTTCTACGTCAGCTGGGTGTGGCAGCCGAGCGCCCGCTAGGGGAGGGGGAGCCTGTCAGCCCCGGGCCTGTCACTGCCTGCTGTCCCCCGTGTCACCAGCGAGGCCTCTGAAAAGTTTCCAAAACATGCCCAGACTTGGCTCCAAAGTGGCCAAAAGTCTCCAAGAGACAAGTCGGGAAGAAGGATATGGAAGAGAGGGAGAAAGCCAAGGGAGCAGGCCCAAGGGAGGCAAGAGAAAAAAGTAGTGCCGGGCTGCAGGACTGAAATGGAGGAATTGAAAGACGAAAGCCAGGAAGCAGGAGAGTTTGAGAAAAGGAGAGAGGAAAGAAGAGACATGCAGCCAGACGAGGGCTTAGTGAGAGAGGCTGGGACAGAGAACAGGATGAGAAGGAAATAAGGCTAGGCAAGGCTAGGCCAAAGGACGTTTCTTTGATTTATATTTTCTACCACATTCATCTTGAGATGAGAGGAAAGCCATCAGACCATATGGATTAGGCCCAAACAAAAGCCCCGGCTACTTGAGACACTTAGACTAAGCCTAAACCAGAAAGATCTCTCCATAAAGATGGTTTTTATACTGTACTTCCACAATATTCTGTCAGTACAAAAGAACAAGCGGCAGACATACTTAGGCTGAGACATGGTGGTTTGGTGCAGAGACCATGCATATCATGGGAATATTTCAGCATTTCTGCTCTGGTTTTCAGTGTATTACACCAAAACACCCACCTGATGACATCATTTCAAGAGCAAAAGCAGCAATTTGCAGAATTCAGCTTCTTTGGGGAACTGAGCAATTGCTGAGCTGACAGCAAGTCCTGCTGGGTCCCTGTCACCTGCAGAGTGCCCGCATCCTCACCACGGTAGCGGGCATTGTGACAAAGGTTCTACGTCAGCTGGGTGTGGCAGCCGAGCGCCCGCTAGGGGAGGGGGAGCCTGTCAGCCCCGGGCCTGTCACTGCCTGCTGTCCCCCCTGTCACCAGCGAGGCCTCTGAAAAGTTTCCAAAACATGCCCAGACTTGGGTCCAAAGTGGCCAAAAGTCTCCAAGAGACAAGTCGGGAAGAAGGATATGGAAGAGAGGGAGAAAGCCAAGGGAGCAGGCCAAAGGGAGGCAAGAGAAAAAAGTAGTGCCGGGCTGCAGGACTGAAATGGAGGAATTGAAAGACGAAAGCCAGGAAGCAGGAGAGTTTGAGAAAAGGAGAGAGGAAAGAAGAGACATGCAGCCAGACGAGGGCTTAGTGAGAGAGGCTGGGACAGAGAACAGGATGAGAAGGAAATAAGGCAAGGCAAGGCAAGGCTAGGCCAAAGGATGTTTCTTTGATTTATATTTTCTACCACATTCATCTTGTGATGAGAGGAAAGCCATCAGACGTTATGGATTAGGCCCAAACAAAAGCCCCGGCTACTTGAGACACTTAGACTAAGCCTAAACCAGAAAGATCTCTCCATAAAGATGGTTTTTATACTGTACTTCCACAATCAGCTGGCAGTACAAAAGAACAAGCGGCAGACATACTTAGGCTGAGACATGGTGGTTTGGTGCAGAGACCATGCATATCATGGGAATATTTCAGCATTTCTGCTCTGGTTTTCAGTGTATTACACCAAAACACCCACCTGATGACATCATTTCAAGAGCAAAAGCAGCAATTTGCAGAATTCAGCTTCTTTGGGGAACTGAGCAATTGCTGAGCTGACAGCAAGTCCTGCTGGGTCCCTGTCACCTGCAGAGTGCCCGCATCCTCACCACGGTAGCGGGCATTGTGACAAAGGTTCTACGTCAGCTGGGTGTGGCAGCCGAGCGCCCGCTAGGGGAGGGGGAGCCTGTCAGCCCCGGGCCTGTCACTGCCTGCTGTCCCCCGTGTCACCAGCGAGGCCTCTGAAAAGTTTCCAAAACATGCCCAGACTTGGCTCCAAAGTGGCCAAAAGTCTCCAAGAGACAAGTCGGGAAGAAGGATATGGAAGAGAGGGAGAAAGCCAAGGGAGCAGGCCCAAGGGAGGCAAGAGAAAAAAGTAGTGCCGGGCTGCAGGACTGAAATGGAGGAATTGAAAGACGAAAGCCAGGAAGCAGGAGAGTTTGAGAAAAGGAGAGAGGAAAGAAGAGACATGCAGCCAGACGAGGGCTTAGTGAGAGAGGCTGGGACAGAGAACAGGATGAGAAGGAAATAAGGCTAGGCAAGGCTAGGCCAAAGGACGTTTCTTTGATTTATATTTTCTACCACATTCATCTTGAGATGAGAGGAAAGCCATCAGACCATATGGATTAGGCCCAAACAAAAGCCCCGGCTACTTGAGACACTTAGACTAAGCCTAAACCAGAAAGATCTCTCCATAAAGATGGTTTTTATACTGTACTTCCACAATCTTCTGTCAGTACAAAAGAACAAGCGGCAGACATACTTAGGCTGAGACATGGTGGTTTGGTGCAGAGACCATGCATATCATGGGAATATTTCAGCATTTCTGCTCTGGTTTTCAGTGTATTACACCAAAACACCCACCTGATGACATCATTTCAAGAGCAAAAGCAGCAATTTGCAGAATTCAGCTTCTTTGGGGAACTGAGCAATTGCTGAGCTGACAGCAAGTCCTGCTGGGTCCCTGTCACCTGCAGAGTGCCCGCATCCTCACCACGGTAGCGGGCATTGTGACAAAGGTTCTACGTCAGCTGGGTGTGGCAGCCGAGCGCCCGCTAGGGGAGGGGGAGCCTGTCAGCCCCGGGCCTGTCACTGCCTGCTGTCCCCCCTGTCACCAGCGAGGCCTCTGAAAAGTTTCCAAAACATCCCCAGACTTGGCTCCAAAGTGGCCAAAAGTCTCCAAGAGACAAGTCGGGAAGAAGGATATGGAAGAGAGGGAGAAAGCCAAGGGAGCAGGCCCAAGGGAGGCAAGAGAAAAAAGTAGTGCCGGGCTGCAGGACTGAAATGGAGGAATTGAAAGACAAAAGCCAGGAAGCAGGAGAGTTTGAGAAAAGGAGAGAGGAAAGAAGAGACATGCAGCCAGACGAGGGGTTAGTGAGAGAGGCTGGGACAGAGAACAGGATGAGAAGGAAATAAGGCAAGGCAAGGCAAGGCTAGGCCAAAGGATGTTTCTTTGATTTATATTTTCTACCACATTCATCTTGAGATGAGAGGAAAGCCATCAGACCATATGGATTAGGCCCAAACAAAAGCTCCGGCTACTTGAGACACTTAGACTAAGCCTAAACCAGAAAGATCTCTCCATAAAGATGGTTTTTATACTGTACTTCCACAATATTCTGTCAGTACAAAAGAACAAGCGGCAGACATACTTAGGCTGAGACATGGTGGTTTGGTGCAGAGACCATGCATATCATGGGAATATTTCAGCATTTCTGCTCTGGTTTTCAGTGTATTACACCAAAACACCCACCTGATGACATGATTTCAAGAGCAAAAGCAGCAATTTGCAGAATTCAGCTTCTTTGGGGAACTGAGCAATTGCTGAGCTGACAGCAAGTCCTGCTGGGTCCCTGTCACCTGCAGAGTGCCCGCATCCTCACCACGGTAGCGGGCATTGTGACAAAGGTTCTACGTCAGCTGGGTGTGGCAGCCGAGCGCCCGCTAGGGGAGGGGGAGCCTGTCAGCCCCGGGCCTGTCACTGCCTGCTGTCCCCTCTGTCACCAGTGAGGCCTCTGAAAAGTTTCCAAAACATGCCCAGACTTTGCTCCAAAGTGGCCAAAAGTCTCCAAGAGACAAGTCGGGAAGAAGGATATGGAAGAGAGGGAGAAAGCCAGGGGAGCAGGCCAAAGGGAGGCAAGAGAAAAAAGTAGTGCCGGGCTGCAGGACTGAAATGGAGGAATTGAAAGACGAAAGCCAGGAAGCAAGAGAGTTTGAGAAAAGGAGAGAGGAAAGAAGAGACATGCAGCCAGACGAGGGCTTAGTGAGAGAGGCTGGGACAGAGAACAGGATGAGAAGGAAATAAGGCAAGGCAAGGCTAGGCCAAAGGACGTTTCTTTGATTTATATTTTCTACCACATTCATCTTGAGATGAGAGGAAAGCCATCAGACCATATGGATTAGGCCCAAACAAAAGCCCCGGCTACTTGAGACACTTAGACTAAGCCTAAACCAGAAAGATCTCTCCATAAAGATGGTTTTTATACTGTACTTCCACAATCAGCTGGCACTACAAAAGAACAAGCGGCAGACATACTTAGGCTGAGACATGGTGGTTTGGTGCAGAGACCATGCATATCATGGGAATATTTCAGCATTTCTGCTCTGGTTTTCAGTGTATTACACCAAAACACCCACCTGATGACATCATTTCAAGAGCAAAAGCAGCAATTTGCAGAATTCAGCTTCTTTGGGGAACTGAGCAATTGCTGAGCTGACAGCAAGTCCTGCTGGGTCCCTGTCACCTGCAGAGTGCCCGCATCCTCACCACGGTAGCGGGCATTGTGACAAAGGTTCTACGTCAGCTGGGTGTGGCAGCCGAGCGCCCGCTAGGGGAGGGGGAGCCTGTCAGCCCCGGGCCTGTCACTGCCTGCTGTCCCCCCTGTCACCAGCGAGGCCTCTGAAAAGTTTCCAAAACATCCCCAGACTTGGCTCCAAACTGGCCAAAAGTCTCCAAGAGACAAGTCGGGAAGAAGGATATGGAAGAGAGGGAGAAAGCCAGGGGAGCAGGCCAAAGGGAGGCAAGAGAAAAAAGTAGTGCCGGGCTGCAGGACTGAAATGGAGGAATTGAAAGACGAAAGCCAGGAAGCAAGGGAGTTTGAGAAAAGGAGAGAGGAAAGAAGAGACATGCAGGCAGACGAGGGCTTAGTGAGAGAGGCTGGGACAGAGAACAGGATGAGAAGGAAATAAGGCAAGGCAAGGCTAGGCCAAAGGACGTTTCTTTGATTTATATTTTCTACCACATTCATCTTGAGATGAGAGGAAAGCCATCAGACCATATGGATTAGGCCCAAACAAAAGCCCCGGCTACTTGAGACACTTAGACTAAGCCTAAACCAGAAAGATCTCTCCATAAAGATGGTTTTTATACTGTACTTCCACAATCAGCTGGCAGTACAAAAGAACAAGCGGCAGACATACTTAGGCTGAGACATGGTGGTTTGGTGCAGAGACCATGCATATCATGGGAATATTTCAGCATTTCTGCTCTGGTTTTCAGTGTATTACACCAAAACACCCACCTGATGACATCATTTCAAGAGCAAAAGCAGCAATTTGCAGAATTCAGCTTCTTTGGGGAACTGAGCAATTGCTGAGCTGACAGCAAGTCCTGCTGGGTCCCTGTCACCTGCAGAGTGCCCGCATCCTCACCACGGTAGCGGGCATTGTGACAAAGGTTCTACGTCAGCTGGGTGTGGCAGCCGAGCACCCGCTAGGGGAGGGGGAGCCTGTCAGCCCCGGGCCTGTCACTGCCTGCTGTCTCCCGTGTCACCAGCGAGGCCTCTGAAAAGTTTCCAAAACATGCCCAGACTTGGGTCCAAAGTGGCCAAAAGTCTCCAAGAGACAAGTCGGGAAGAAGGATATGGAAGAGAGGGAGAAAGCCAAGGGAGCAGGCCCAAGGGAGGCAAGAGAAAAAAGTAGTGCCGGGCTGCAGGACTGAAATGGAGGAATTGAAAGACGAAAGCCAGGAAGCAGGAGAGTTTGAGAAAAGGAGAGAGGAAAGAAGAGACATGCAGCCAGACGAGGGCTTAGTGAGAGAGGCTGGGACAGAGAACAGGATGAGAAGGAAATAAGGCAAGGCAAGGCTAGGCCAAAGGATGTTTCTTTGATTTATATTTTCTACCACATTCATCTTGAGATGAGAGGAAAGCCATCAGACCATATGGATTAGGCCCAAACAAAAGCTCCGGCTACTTGAGACACTTAGACTAAGCCTAAACCAGAAAGATCTCTCCATAAAGATGGTTTTTATACTGTACTTCCACAATATTCTGTCAGTACAAAAGAACAAGCGGCAGACATACTTAGGCTGAGACATGGTGGTTTGGTGCAGAGACCATGCATATCATGGGAATATTTCAGCATTTCTGCTCTGGTTTTCAGTGTATTACACCAAAACACCCACCTGATGACATGATTTCAAGAGCAAAAGCAGCAATTTGCAGAATTCAGCTTCTTTGGGGAACTGAGCAATTGCTGAGCTGACAGCAAGTCCTGCTGGGTCCCTGTCACCTGCAGAGTGCCCGCATCCTCACCACGGTAGCGGGCATTGTGACAAAGGTTCTACGTCAGCTGGGTGTGGCAGCCGAGCGCCCGCTAGGGGAGGGGGAGCCTGTCAGCCCCGGGCCTGTCACTGCCTGCTGTCCCCTCTGTCACCAGTGAGGCCTCTGAAAAGTTTCCAAAACATGCCCAGACTTTGCTCCAAAGTGGCCAAAAGTCTCCAAGAGACAAGTCGGGAAGAAGGATATGGAAGAGAGGGAGAAAGCCAGGGGAGCAGGCCAAAGGGAGGCAAGAGAAAAAAGTAGTGCCGGGCTGCAGGACTGAAATGGAGGAATTGAAAGACGAAAGCCAGGAAGCAAGAGAGTTTGAGAAAAGGAGAGAGGAAAGAAGAGACATGCAGCCAGACGAGGGCTTAGTGAGAGAGGCTGGGACAGAGAACAGGATGAGAAGGAAATAAGGCAAGGCAAGGCTAGGCCAAAGGACGTTTCTTTGATTTATATTTTCTACCACATTCATCTTGAGATGAGAGGAAAGCCATCAGACCATATGGATTAGGCCCAAACAAAAGCCCCGGCTACTTGAGACACTTAGACTAAGCCTAAACCAGAAAGATCTCTCCATAAAGATGGTTTTTATACTGTACTTCCACAATCAGCTGGCACTACAAAAGAACAAGCGGCAGACATACTTAGGCTGAGACATGGTGGTTTGGTGCAGAGACCATGCATATCATGGGAATATTTCAGCATTTCTGCTCTGGTTTTCAGTGTATTACACCAAAACACCCACCTGATGACATCATTTCAAGAGCAAAAGCAGCAATTTGCAGAATTCAGCTTCTTTGGGGAACTGAGCAATTGCTGAGCTGACAGCAAGTCCTGCTGGGTCCCTGTCACCTGCAGAGTGCCCGCATCCTCACCACGGTAGCGGGCATTGTGACAAAGGTTCTACGTCAGCTGGGTGTGGCAGCCGAGCGCCCGCTAGGGGAGGGGGAGCCTGTCAGCCCCGGGCCTGTCACTGCCTGCTGTCCCCCCTGTCACCAGCGAGGCCTCTGAAAAGTTTCCAAAACATCCCCAGACTTGGCTCCAAACTGGCCAAAAGTCTCCAAGAGACAAGTCGGGAAGAAGGATATGGAAGAGAGGGAGAAAGCCAGGGGAGCAGGCCAAAGGGAGGCAAGAGAAAAAAGTAGTGCCGGGCTGCAGGACTGAAATGGAGGAATTGAAAGACGAAAGCCAGGAAGCAAGGGAGTTTGAGAAAAGGAGAGAGGAAAGAAGAGACATGCAGGCAGACGAGGGCTTAGTGAGAGAGGCTGGGACAGAGAACAGGATGAGAAGGAAATAAGGCAAGGCAAGGCTAGGCCAAAGGACGTTTCTTTGATTTATATTTTCTACCACATTCATCTTGAGATGAGAGGAAAGCCATCAGACCATATGGATTAGGCCCAAACAAAAGCCCCGGCTACTTGAGACACTTAGACTAAGCCTAAACCAGAAAGATCTCTCCATAAAGATGGTTTTTATACTGTACTTCCACAATCAGCTGGCAGTACAAAAGAACAAGCGGCAGACATACTTAGGCTGAGACATGGTGGTTTGGTGCAGAGACCATGCATATCATGGGAATATTTCAGCATTTCTGCTCTGGTTTTCAGTGTATTACACCAAAACACCCACCTGATGACATCATTTCAAGAGCAAAAGCAGCAATTTGCAGAATTCAGCTTCTTTGGGGAACTGAGCAATTGCTGAGCTGACAGCAAGTCCTGCTGGGTCCTTGTCACCTGCAGAGTGCCCGCATCCTCACCACGGTAGCGGGCATTGTGACAAAGGTTCTACGTCAGCTGGGTGTGGCAGCCGAGCACCCGCTAGGGGAGGGGGAGCCTGTCAGCCCCGGGCCTGTCACTGCCTGCTGTCTCCCGTGTCACCAGCGAGGCCTCTGAAAAGTTTCCAAAACATGCCCAGACTTGGGTCCAAAGTGGCCAAAAGTCTCCAAGAGACAAGTCGGGAAGAAGGATATGGAAGAGAGGGAGAAAGCCAAGGGAGCAGGCCCAAGGGAGGCAAGAGAAAAAAGTAGTGCCGGGCTGCAGGACTGAAATGGAGGAATTGAAAGACGAAAGCCAGGAAGCAGGAGAGTTTGAGAAAAGGAGAGAGGAAAGAAGAGACATGCAGCCAGACGAGGGCTTAGTGAGAGAGGCTGGGACAGAGAACAGGATGAGAAGGAAATAAGGCAAGGCAAGGCTAGGCCAAAGGACGTTTCTTTGATTTATATTTTCTACCACATTCATCTTGAGATGAGAGGAAAGCCATCAGACCATATGGATTAGGCCCAAACAAAAGCCCCGGCTACTTGAGACACTTAGACTAAGCCTAAACCAGAAAGATCTCTCCATAAAGATGGTTTTTATACTGTACTTCCACAATCAGCTGGCAGTACAAAAGAACAAGCGGCAGACATACTTAGGCTGAGACATGGTGGTTTGGTGCAGAGACCATGCATATCATGGGAATATTTCAGCATTTCTGCTCTGGTTTTCAGTGTATTACACCAAAACACCCACCTGATGACATCATTTCAAGAGCAAAAGCAGCAATTTGCAGAATTCAGCTTCTTTGGGGAACTGAGCAATTGCTGAGCTGACAGCAAGTCCTGCTGGGTCCCTGTCACCTGCAGAGTGCCCGCATCCTCACCACGGTAGCGGGCATTGTGACAAAGGTTCTACGTCAGCTGGGTGTGGCAGCCGAGCGCCCGCTAGGGGAGGGGAGCCTGTCAGCCCCGGGCCTGTCACTGCCTGCTGTCCCCCCTGTCACCAGCGAGGCCTCTGAAAAGTTTCCAAAACATGCCCAGACTTGGGTCCAAAGTGGCCAAAAGTCTCCAAGAGACAAGTCGGGAAGAAGGATATGGAAGAGAGGGAGAAAGCCAAGGGAGCAGGCCCAAGGGAGGCAAGAGAAAAAAGTAGTGCCGCGCTGCAGGACTGAAATGGAGGAATTGAAAGACGAAAGCCAGGAAGCAGGAGAGTTTGAGAAAAGGAGAGAGGAAAGAAGAGACATGCAGCCAGACGAGGCGTTAGTGAGAGAGGCTGGGACAGAGAACAGGATGAGAAGGAAATAAGGCAAGGCAAGGCTAGGCCAAAGGACGTTTCTTTGATTTATATTTTCTACCACATTCATCTTGAGATGAGAGGAAAGCCATCAGACCATATGGATTAGGCCCAAACAAAAGCCCCGGCTACTTGAGACACTTAGACTAAGCCTAAACCAAAAAGATCTCTCCATAAAGATGGTTTTTATACTGTACTTCCACAATATTCTGTCAGTACAAAAGAACAAGCGGCAGACATACTTAGGCTGAGACATGGTGGTTTGGTGCAGAGACCATGCATATCATGGGAATATTTCAGCATTTCTGCTCTGGTTTTCAGTGTATTACACCAAAACACCCACCTGATGACATCATTTCAAGAGCAAAAGCAGCAATTTGCAGAATTCAGCTTCTTTGGGGAACTGAGCAATTGCTGAGCTGACAGCAAGTCCTGCTGGGTCCCTGTCACCTGCAGAGTGCCCGCATCCTCACCACGGTAGCGGGCATTGTGACAAAGGTTCTCGTCAGCTGGGTGTGGCACCCGAGCGCCCGCTAGGGGAGGGGGAGCCTGTCAGCCCCGGGCCTGTCACTGCCTGCTGTCCCCCGTGTCACCAGCGAGGCCTCTGAAAAGTTTCCAAAACATGCCCAGACTTGGCTCCAAAGTGGCCAAAAGTCTCCAAGAGACAAGTCGGGAAGAAGGATATGGAAGAGAGGGAGAAAGCCAAGGGAGCAGGCCCAAGGGAGGCAAGAGAAAAAAGTAGTGCCGGGCTGCAGGACTGAAATGGAGGAATTGAAAGACGAAAGCCAGGAAGCAGGAGAGTTTGAGAAAAGGAGAGAGGAAAGAAGAGACATGCAGCCAGACGAGGGCTTAGTGAGAGAGGCTGGGACAGAGAACAGGATGAGAAGGAAATAAGGCTAGGCAAGGCTAGGCCAAAGGACGTTTCTTTGATTTATATTTTCTACCACATTCATCTTGAGATGAGAGGAAAGCCATCAGACCATATGGATTAGGCCCAAACAAAAGCCCCGGCTACTTGAGACACTTAGACTAAGCCTAAACCAGAAAGATCTCTCCATAAAGATGGTTTTTATACTGTACTTCCACAATATTCTGTCAGTACAAAAGAACAAGCGGCAGACATACTTAGGCTGAGACATGGTAGTTTGGTGCAGAGACCATGCATATCATGGGAATATTTCAGCATTTCTGCTCTGGTTTTCAGTGTATTACACCAAAACACCCACCTGATGACATCATTTCAAGAGCAAAAGCAGCAATTTGCAGAATTCAGCTTCTTTGGGGAACTGAGCAATTGCTGAGCTGACAGCAAGTCCTGCTGGGTCCCTGTCACCTGCAGAGTGCCCGCATCCTCACCACGGTAGCGGGCATTGTGACAAAGGTTCTACGTCAGCTGGGTGTGGCAGCCGAGCGCCCGCTAGGGGAGGGGGAGCCTGTCAGCCCCGGGCCTGTCACTGCCTGCTGACCCCCTGTCACCAGCGAGGCCTCTGAAAAGTTTCCAAAACATCCCCAGACTTGGCTCCAAAGTGGCCAAAAGTCTCCAAGAGACAAGTCGGGAAGAAGGATATGGAAGAGAGGGAGAAAGCCAAGGGAGCAGGCCCAAGGGAGGCAAGAGAAAAAAGTAGTGCCGGGCTGCAGGACTGAAATGGAGGAATTGAAAGACGAAAGCCAGGAAGCAGGAGAGTTTGAGAAAAGGAGAGAGGAAAGAAGAGACATGCAGCCAGACGAGGGCTTAGTGAGAGAGGCTGGGACAGAGAACAGGATGAGAAGGAAATAAGGCTAGGCAAGGCTAGGCCAAAGGACGTTTCTTTGATTTATATTTTCTACCACATTCATCTTGAGATGAGAGGAAAGCCATCAGACCATATGGATTAGGCCCAAACAAAAGCCCCGGCTACTTGAGACACTTAGACTAAGCCTAAACCAGAAAGATCTCTCCATAAAGATGGTTTTTATACTGTACTTCCACAATCAGCTGGCAGTACAAAAGAACAAGCGGCAGACATACTTAGGCTGAGACATGGTGGTTTGGTGCAGAGACCATGCATATCATGGGAATATTTCAGCATTTCTGCTCTGGTTTTCAGTGTATTACACCAAAACACCCACCTGATGACATCATTTCAAGAGCAAAAGCAGCAATTTGCAGAATTCAGCTTCTTTGGGGAACTGAGCAATTGCTGAGCTGACAGCAAGTCCTGCTGGGTCCCTGTCACCTGCAGAGTGCCCGCATCCTCACCACGGTAGCGGGCATTGTGACAAAGGTTCTCGTCAGCTGGGTGTGGCAGCCGAGCGCCCGCTAGGGGAGGGGGAGCCTGTCAGCCCCGGGCCTGTCACTGCCTGCTGTCCCCCGTGTCACCAGCGAGGCCTCTGAAAAGTTTCCAAAACATGCCCAGACTTGGCTCCAAAGTGGCCAAAAGTCTCCAAGAGACAAGTCGGGAAGAAGGATATGGAAGAGAGGGAGAAAGCCAAGGGAGCAGGCCCAAGGGAGGCAAGAGAAAAAAGTAGTGCCGGGCTGCAGGACTGAAATGGAGGAATTGAAAGACGAAAGCCAGGAAGCAGGAGAGTTTGAGAAAAGGAGAGAGGAAAGAAGAGACATGCAGCCAGACGAGGGCTTAGTGAGAGAGGCTGGGACAGAGAACAGGATGAGAAGGAAATAAGGCTAGGCAAGGCTAGGCCAAAGGACGTTTCTTTGATTTATATTTTCTACCACATTCATCTTGAGATGAGAGGAAAGCCATCAGACCATATGGATTAGGCCCAAACAAAAGCCCCGGCTACTTGAGACACTTAGACTAAGCCTAAACCAGAAAGATCTCTCCATAAAGATGGTTTTTATACTGTACTTCCACAATCAGCTGGCAGTACAAAAGAACAAGCGGCAGACATACTTAGGCTGAGACATGGTGGTTTGCTGCAGAGACCATGCATATCATGGGAATATTTCAGCATTTCTGCTCTGGTTTTCAGTGTATTACACCAAAACACCCACCTGATGACATCATTTCAAGAGCAAAAGCAGCAATTTGCAGAATTCAGCTTCTTTGGGGAACTGAGCAATTGCTGAGCTGACAGCAAGTCCTGCTGGGTCCCTGTCACCTGCAGAGTGCCCGCATCCTCACCACGGTAGCGGGCATTGTGACAAAGGTTCTACGTCAGCTGGGTGTGGCAGCCGAGCGCCCGCTAGGGGAGGGGGAGCCTGTCAGCCCCGGGCCTGTCACTGCCTGCTGTCTCCCGTGTCACCAGCGAGGCCTCTGAAAAGTTTCCAAAACATGCCCAGACTTGGGTCCAAAGTGGCCAAAAGTCTCCAAGAGACAAGTCGGGAAGAAGGATATGGAAGAGAGGGAGAAAGCCAAGGGAGCAGGCCCAAGGGAGGCAAAAGAAAAAAGTAGTGCCGGGCTGCAGGACTGAAATGGAGGAATTGAAAGACGAAAGCCAGGAAGCAGGAGAGTTTGAGAAAAGGAGAGAGGAAAGAAGAGACATGCAGCCAGACGAGGGCTTAGTGAGAGAGGCTGGGACAGAGAACAGGATGAGAAGGAAATAAGGCAAGGCAAGGCTAGGCCAAAGGACGTTTCTTTGATTTATATTTTCTACCACATTCATCTTGAGATGAGAGGAAAGCCATCAGACCATATGGATTAGGCCCAAACAAAAGCCCCGGCTACTTGAGACACTTAGACTAAGCCTAAACCAGAAAGATCTCTCCATAAAGATGGTTTTTATACTGTACTTCCACAATCTTCTGTCAGTACAAAAGAACAAGCGGCAGACATACTTAGGCTGAGACATGGTGCTTTGGTGCAGAGACCATGCATATCATGGGAATATTTCAGCATTTCTGCTCTGGTTTTCAGTGTATTACACCAAAACACCTACCTGATGACATCATTTCAAGAGCAAAAGCAGCAATTTGCAGAATTCAGCTTCTTTGGGGAACTGAGCAATTGCTGAGCTGACAGCAAGTCCTGCTGGGTCCCTGTCACCTGCAGAGTGCCCGCATCCTCACCACGGTAGCGGGCATTGTGACAAAGGTTCTACGTCAGCTGGGTGTGGCAGCCGAGCGCCCGCTAGGGGAGGGGGAGCCTGTCAGCCCCGGGCCTGTCACTGCCTGCTGTCCCCCGTGTCACCAGCGAGGCCTCTGAAAAGTTTCCAAAACATGCCCAGACTTGGCTCCAAAGTGGCCAAAAGTCTCCAAGAGACAAGTCGGGAAGAAGGATATGGAAGAGAGGGAGAAAGCCAAGGGAGCAGGCCCAAGGGAGGCAAGAGAAAAAAGTAGTGCCGGGCTGCAGGACTGAAATGGAGGAATTGAAAGATGAAAGCCAGGAAGCAGGAGAGTTTGAGAAAAGGAGAGAGGAAAGAAGAGACATGCAGCCAGACGAGGGCTTAGTGAGAGAGGCTGGGACAGAGAACAGGATGAGAAGGAAATAAGGCAAGGCAAGGCTAGGCCAAAGGACGTTTCTTTGATTTCTATTTTCTACCACATTCATCTTGAGATGAGAGGAAAGCCATCAGACCATATGGATTAGGCCCAAACAAAAGCCCCGGCTACTTGAGACACTTAGACTAAGCCTAAACCAGAAAGATCTCTCCATAAAGATGGTTTTTATACTGTACTTCCACAATATTCTGTCAGTACAAAAGAACAAGCGGCAGACATACTTAGGCTGAGACATGGTGGTTTGGTGCAGAGACCATGCATATCATGGGAATATTTCAGCATTTCTGCTCTGGTTTTCAGTGTATTACACCAAAACACCCACCTGATGACATCATTTCAAGAGCAAAAGCAGCAATTTGCAGAATTTAGCTTCTTTGGGGAACTGAGCAATTGCTGAGCTGACAGCAAGTCCTGCTGGGTCCCTGTCACCTGCAGAGTGCCCGCATCCTCACCACGGTAGCGGGCATTGTGACAAAGGTTCTACGTCAGCTGGGTGTGGCAGCCGAGCGCCCGCTAGGGGAGGGGGAGCCTGTCAGCCCCGGGCCTGTCACTGCCTGCTGTCCCCCCTGTCACCAGCGAGGCCTCTGAAAAGTTTCCAAAACATGCCCAGACTTGGCTCCAAAGTGGCCAAAAGTCTCCAAGAGACAAGTCGGGAAGAAGGATATGGAAGAGAGGGAGAAAGCCAAGGGAGCAGGCCAAAGGGAGGCAAGAGGAAAAAGTAGTGCCGGGCTGCAGGACTGAAATGGAGGAATTGAAAGACGAAAGCCAGGAAGCAAGAGAGTTTGAGAAAAGGAGAGAGGAAAGAAGAGACATGCAGGCAGACGAGGGCTTAGTGAGAGAGGCTGGGACAGAGAACAGGATGAGAAGGAAATAAGGCAAGGCAAGGCAAGGCTAGGCCAAAGGACGTTTCTTTGATTTATATTTTCTACCACATTCATCTTGAGATGAGAGGAAAGCCATCAGACCATATGGATTAGGCCCAAACAAAAGCCCCGGCTACTTGAGACACTTAGACTAAGCCTAAACCAGAAAGATCTCTCCATAAAGATGGTTTTTATACTGTACTTCCACAATCAGCTGGCAGTACAAAAGAACAAGTGGCAGACATACTTAGGCTGAGACATGGTGGTTTGGTGCAGAGACCATGCATATCATGGGAATATTTCAGCATTTCTGCTCTGGTTTTCAGTGTATTACACCAAAACACCCACCTGATGACATCATTTCAAGAGCAAAAGCAGCAATTTGCAGAATTCAGCTTCTTTGGGGAACTGAGCAATTGCTGAGCTGACAGCAAGTCCTGCTGGGTCCCTGTCACCTGCAGAGTGCCCGCATCCTCACCACGGTAGCGGGCATTGTGACAAAGGATCTACGTCAGCTGGGTGTGGCAGCCGAGCGCCCGCTAGGGGAGGGGGAGCCTGTCAGCCCCGGGCCTGTCACTGCCTGCTGTCCCCCCTGTCACCAGCGAGGCCTCTGAAAAGTTTCCAAAACATCCCCAGACTTGGCTCCAAAGTGGCCAAAAGTCTCCAAGAGACAAGTCGGGAAGAAGGATATGGAAGAGAGGGAGAAAGCCAAGGGAGCAGGCCCAAGGGAGGCAAGAGAAAAAAGTAGTGCCGGGCTGCAGGACTGAAATGGAGGAATTGAAAGACGAAAGCCAGGAAGCAGGAGAGTTTGAGAAAAGGAGAGAGGAAAGAAGAGACATGCAGCCAGACGAGGGCTTAGTGAGAGAGGCTGGGACAGAGAACAGGATGAGAAGGAAATAAGGCTAGGCAAGGCTAGGCCAAAGGACGTTTCTTTGATTTATATTTTCTACCACATTCATCTTGAGATGAGAGGAAAGCCATCAGACCATATGGATTAGGCCCAAACAAAAGCCCCGGCTACTTGAGACACTTAGACTAAGCCTAAACCAGAAAGATCTCTCCATAAAGATGGTTTTTATACTGTACTTCCACAATCAGCTGGCAGTACAAAAGAACAAGCGGCAGACATACTTAGGCTGAGACATGGTGGTTTGGTGCAGAGACCATGCATATCATGGGAATATTTCAGCATTTCTGCTCTGGTTTTCAGTGTATTACACCAAAACACCCACCTGATGACATCATTTCAAGAGCAAAGCAGCAATTTGCAGAATTCAGCTTCTTTGGGGAACTGAGCAATTGCTGAGCTGACAGCAAGTCCTGCTGGGTCCCTGTCACCTGCAGAGTGCCCGCATACTCACCACGGTAGCGGGCATTGTGACAAAGGTTCTATGTCAGCTGGGTGTGGCAGCCGAGCGCCCGCTAGGGGAGGGGGAGCCTGTCAGCCCCGGGCCTGTCACTGCCTGCTGTCCCCCCTGTCACCAGCGAGGCCTCTGAAAAGTTTCCAAAACATCCCCAGACTTGGCTCCAAACTGGCCAAAAGTCTCCAAGAGACAAGTCGGGAAGAAGGATATGGAAGAGAGGGAGAAAGCCAAGGGAGCAGGCCAAAGGGAGGCAAGAGAAAAAAGTAGTGCCGGGCTGCAGGACTGAAATGGAGGAATTGAAAGACGAAAGCCAGGAAGCAGGAGAGTTTGAGAAAAGGAGAGAGGGAAGAAGAGACATGCAGCCAGACGAGGGCTTAGTGAGAGAGGCTGGGACAGAGAACAGGATGAGAAGGAAATAAGGCAAGGCAAGGCTAGGCCAAAGGACGTTTCTTTGATTTATATTTTCTACCACATTCATCTTGAGATGAGAGGAAAGCCATCAGACCTTATGGACTAGGCCCAAACAAAAGCCCCGGCTACTTGAGACACTTAGACTAAGCCTAAACCAGAAAGATCTCTCCATAAAGATGGTTTTTATACTGTACTTCCACAATATTTTGTCAGTACAAAAGAACAAGCGGCAGACATACTTAGGCTGAGACATGGTGGTTTGGTGCAGAGACCATGCATATCATGGAAATATTTCAGCATTTCTGCTCTGGTTTTCAGTGTATTACACCAAAACACCCACCTGATGACATCATTTCAAGAGCAAAAGCAGCAATTTGCAGAATTCAGCTTCTTTGGGGAACTGAGCAATTGCTGAGCTGACACCAAGTCTTGCTGGGTCCCTGTCACCTGCAGAGTGCCCGCATCCTCACCACGGTAGCGGGCATTGTGACAAAGGATCTACGTTAGCTGGGTGTGGCAGCCGAGCGCCCGCTAGGGGAGGGGGAGCCTGTCAGCCCCGGGCCTGTCACTGCCTGCTGTCCCCCCTGTCACCAGCGAGGCCTCTGAAAAGTTTCCAAAACATCCCCAGACTTGGCTCCAAAGTGGCCAAAAGTCTCCAAGAGACAAGTCGGGAAGAAGGATATGGAAGAGAGGGAGAAAGCCAAGGGAGCAGGCCCAAGGGAGGCAAGAGAAAAAAGTAGTGCCGGGCTGCAGGACTGAAATGGAGGAATTGAAAGACGAAAGCCAGGAAGCAGGAGAGTTTGAGAAAAGGAGAGAGGAAAGAGGAGACATGCAGCCAGACGAGGGGTTAGTGAGAGAGGCTGGGACAGAGAACAGGATGAGAAGGAAATAAGGCAAGGCAAGGCTAGGCCAAAGGACGTTTCTTTGATTTATATTTTCTACCACATTCATCTTGAGATGAGAGGAAAGCCATCAGACCATATGGATTAGGCCCAAACAAAAGCCCCGGCTACTTGAGACACTTAGACTAAGCCTAAACCAGAAAGATCTCTCCATAAAGATGGTTTTTATACTGTACTTCCACAATCAGCTGGCAGTACAAAAGAACAAGCGGCAGACATACTTAGGCTGAGACATGGTGGTTTGGTGCAGAGACCATGCATATCATGGGAATATTTCAGCATTTCTGCTCTGGTTTTCAGTGTATTACACCAAAACACCCACCTGATGACATCATTTCAAGAGCAAAAGCAGCAATTTGCAGAATTCAGCTTCTTTGGGGAACTGAGCAATTGCTGAGCTGACAGCAAGTCCTGCTGGGTCCCTGTCACCTGCAGAGTGCCCGCATCCTCACCACGGTAGCGGGCATTGTGACAAAGGTTCTACGTCAGCTGGGTGTGGCAGCTGAGCGCCCGCTAGGGGAGGGGGAGCCTGTCAGCCCCGGGCCTGTCACTGCCTGCTGTCCCCCGTGTCACCAGCGAGGCCTCTGAAAAGTTTCCAAAACATGCCCAGACTTGGGTCCAAAGTGGCCAAAAGTCTCCAAGAGACAAGTCGGGAAGAAGGATATGGAAGAGAGGGAGAAAGCCAAGGGAGCAGGCCAAAGGGAGGCAAGAGAAAAAAGTAGTGCCGGGCTGCAGGACTGAAATGGAGGAATTGAAAGACGAAAGCCAGGAAGCAGGAGAGTTTGAGAAAAGGAGAGAGGAAAGAAGAGACATGCAGCCAGACGAGGGCTTAGTGAGAGAGGCTGGGACAGAGAACAGGATGAGAAGGAAATAAAGCAAGGCAAGGCTAGGCCAAAGGACGTTTCTTTGATTTATATTTTCTACCACATTCATCTTGAGATGAGAGGAAAGCCATCAGACCATATGGATTAGGCCCAAACAAAAGCCCCGGCTACTTGAGACACTTAGACTAAGCCTAAACCAGAAAGATCTCTCCATAAAGATGGTTTTTATACTGTACTTCCACAATCAGCTGGCAGTACAAAAGAACAAGCGGCAGACATACTTAGGCTGAGACATGGTGGTTTGGTGCAGAGACCATGCATATCATGGGAATATTTCAGCATTTCTGCTCTGGTTTTCAGTGTATTACACCAAAACACCCACCTGATGACATCATTTCAAGAGCAAAGCAGCAATTTGCAAAATTCAACTTCTTTGGGGAACTGAGCAATTGCTGAGCTGACAGCAAGTCCTGCTGGGTCCCTGTCACCTGCAGAGTGCCCGCATCCTCACCACGGTAGCGGGCATTGTGACAAAGGATCTACGTCAGCTGGGTGTGGCAGCCGAGCGCCCGCTAGGGGAGGGGGAGCCTGTCAGCCCCGGGCCTGTCACTGCCTGCTGTCCCCCCTGTCACCAGCGAGGCCTCTGAAAAGTTTCCAAAACATCCCCAGACTTGGCTCCAAAGTGGCCAAAAGTCTCCAAGAGACAAGTCGGGAAGAAGGATATGGAAGAGAGGGAGAAAGCCAAGGGAGCAGGCCAAAGGGAGGCAAGAGGAAAAAGTAGTGCCGGGCTGCAGGACTGAAATGGAGGAATTGAAAGACGAAAGCCAGGAAGCAGGAGAGTTTGAGAAAAGGAGAGAGGAAAGAAGAGACATGCAGCCAGACGAGGGCTTAGTGAGAGAGGCTGGGACAGAGAACAGGATGAGAAGGAAATAAGGCAAGGCAAGGCTAGGCCAAAAGACGTTTCTTTGATTTATATTTTCTACCACATTCATCTTGAGATGAGAGGAAAGCCATCAGACCATATGGATTAGGCCCAAACAAAAGCCCCGGCTACTTGAGACACTTAGACTAAGCCTAAACCAGAAAGATCTCTCCATAAAGATGGTTTTTATACTGTACTTCCACAATCAGCTGACAGTACAAAAGAACAAGCAGCAGACATACTTAGGCTGAGACATGGTGGTTTGGTGCAGAGACCATGCATATCATGGGAATATTTCAGCATTTCTGCTCTGGTTTTCAGTGTATTACACCAAAACACCCACCTGATGACATCATTTCAAGAGCAAAGCAGCAATTTGCAAAATTCAACTTCTTTGGGGAACTGAGCAATTGCTGAGCTGACAGCAAGTCCTGCTGGGTCCCTGTCACCTGCAGAGTGCCCGCATCCTCACCACGGTAGCGGGCATTGTGACAAAGGATCTATGTCAGCTGGGTGTGGCAGCCGAGCGCCCGCTAGGGGAGGGGGAGCCTGTCAGCCCCGGGCCTGTCACTGCCTGCTGTCCCCCCTGTCACCAGCGAGGCCTCTGAAAAGTTTCCAAAACATCCCCAGACTTGGCTCCAAAGTGGCCAAAAGTCTCCAAGAGACATGTCGGGAAGAAGGATATGGAAGAGAGGGAGAAAGCCAAGGGAGCAGGCCAAAGGGAGGCAAGAGGAAAAAGTAGTGCCGGGCTGCAGGACTGAAATGGAGGAATTGAAAGACGAAAGCCAGGAAGCAGGAGAGTTTGAGAAAAGGAGAGAGGAAAGAAGAGACATGCAGCCAGACGAGGGCTTAGTGAGAGAGGCTGGGACAGAGAACAGGATGAGAAGGAAATAAGGCAAGGCAAGGCTAGGCCAAAGGACGTTTCTTTGATTTATATTTTCTACCACATTCATCTTGAGATGAGAATAAAGCCATCAGACCATATGGATTAGGCCCAAACAAAAGCCCCGGCTACTTGAGACACTTAGACTAAGCCTAAACCAGAACGATCTCTCCATAAAGATGGTTTTTATACTGTACTTCCACAATCAGCTGACAGTACAAAAGAACAAGCGGCAGACATACTTAGGCTGAGACATGGTGGTTTGGTGCAGAGACCATGCATATCATGGGAATATTTCAGCATTTCTGCTCTGGTTTTCAGTGTATTACACCAAAACACCCACCTGATGACATCATTTCAAGAGCAAAAGCAGCAATTTGCAGAATTCAGCTTCTTTGGGGAACTGAGCAATTGCTGAGCTGACAGCAAGTCCTGCTGGGTCCCTGTCACCTGCAGAGTGCCCGCATCCTCACCACGGTAGCGGGCATTGTGACAAAGGATCTACGTCAGCTGGGTGTGGCAGCCGAGCGCCCGCTAGGGGAGGGGGAGCCTGTCAGCCCCGGGCCTGTCACTGCCTGCTGTCCCCCCTGTCACCAGCGAGGCCTCTGAAAAGTTTCCAAAACATCCCCAGACTTGGCTCCAAAGTGGCCAAAAGTCTCCAAGAGACAAGTCGGGAAGAAGGATATGGAAGAGAGGGAGAAAGCCAAGGGAGCAGGCCCAAGGGAGGCAAGAGAAAAAAGTAGTGCCGGGCTGCAGGACTGAAATGGAGGAATTGAAAGACGAAAGCCAGGAAGCAGGAGAGTTTGAGAAAAGGAGAGAGGAAAGAGGAGACATGCAGCCAGACGAGGGGTTAGTGAGAGAGGCTGGGACAGAGAACAGGATGAGAAGGAAATAAGGCAAGGCAAGGCTAGGCCAAAGGACGTTTCTTTGATTTATATTTTCTACCACATTCATCTTGAGATGAGAGGAAAGCCATCAGACCATATGGATTAGGCCCAAACAAAAGCCCCGGCTACTTGAGACACTTAGACTAAGCCTAAACCAGAAAGATCTCTCCATAAAGATGGTTTTTATACTGTACTTCCACAATCAGCTGACAGTAGAAAAGAACAAGCGGCAGACATACTTAGGCTGAGACATGGTGGTTTGGTGCAGAGACCATGCATATCATGGGAATATTTCAGCATTTCTGCTCTGGTTTTCAGTGTATTACACCAAAACACCCACCTGATGACATCATTTCAAGAGCAAAGCAGCAATTTGCAAAATTCAACTTCTTTGGGGAACTGAGCAATTGCTGAGCTGACAGCAAGTCCTGCTGGGTCCCTGTCACCTGCAGAGTGCCCGCATCCTCACCACGGTAGCGGGCATTGTGACAAAGGATCTATGTCAGCTGGGTGTGGCAGCCGAGCGTCCGCTAGGGGAGGGGGAGCCTGTCAGCCCCGGGCCTGTCACTGCCTGCTGTCCCCCCTGTCACCAGCGAGGCCTCTGAAAAGTTTCCAAAACATGCCCAGACTTGGGTCCAAAGTGGCCAAAAGTCTCCAAGAGACATGTCGGGAAGAAGGATATGGAAGAGAGGGAGAAAGCCAAGGGAGCAGGCCAAAGGGAGACAAGAGGAAAAAGTAGTGCCGGGCTGCAGGACTGAAATGGAGGAATTGAAAGACGAAAGCCAGGAAGCAGGAGAGTTTGAGAAAAGGAGAGAGGAAAGAAGAGACATGCAGCCAGACGAGGGCTTAGTGAGAGAGGCTGGGACAGAGAACAGGATGAGAAGGAAATAAGGCAAGGCAAGGCTAGGCCAAAGGACGTTTCTTTGATTTATATTTTCTACCACATTCATCTTGAGATGAGAATAAAGCCATCAGACCATATGGATTAGGCCCAAACAAAAGCCCCGGCTACCTGAGACACTTAGACTAAGCCTAAACCAGAAAGATCTCTCCATAAAGATGGTTTTTATACTGTACTTCCACAATCAGCTGACAGTACAAAAGAACAAGCGGCAGACATACTTAGGCTGAGACATGGTGGTTTGGTGCAGAGACCATGCATATCATGGGAATATTTCAGCATTTCTGCTCTGGTTTTCAGTGTATTACACCAAAACACCCACCTGATGACATCATTTCAAGAGCAAAGCAGCAATTTGCAAAATTCAACTTCTTTGGGGAACTGAGCAATTGCTGAGCTGACAGCAAGTCCTGCTGGGTCCCTGTCACCTGCAGAGGGCCCGCATCCTCACCACGGTAGCGGGCATTGTGACAAAGTATCTATGTCAGCTGGGTGTGGCAGCCGAGCGCCCGCTAGGGGAGGGGGAGCCTGTCAGCCCCGGGCCTGTCACTGCCTGCTGTCCCCCCTGTCACCAGCGAGGCCTCTGAAAAGTTTCCAAAACATCCCCAGACTTGGCTCCAAAGTGGCCAAAACTCTCCAAGAGACATGTCGGGAAGAAGGATATGGAAGAGAGGGAGAAAGCCAAGGGAGCAGGCCAAAGGGAGGCAAGAGGAAAAAGTAGTGCCGGGCTGCAGGACTGAAATGGAGGAATTGAAAGACGAAAGCCAGGAAGCAGGAGAGTTTGAGAAAAGGAGAGAGGAAAGAGGAGACATGCAGCCAGACGAGGGGTTAGTGAGAGAGGCTGGGACAGAGAACAGGATGAGAAAGAAATAAGGCAAGGCAAGGCTAGGCCAAAGGACGTTTCTTTGATTTATATTTTCTACCACATTCATCTTGAGATGAGAGGAAAGCCATCAGACCATATGGATTAGGCCCAAACAAAAGCCCCGGCTACTTGAGACACTTAGACTAAGCCTAAACCAGAAAGATCTCTCCATAAAGATGGTTTTTATACTGTACTTCCACAATCAGCTGGCAGTACAAAAGAACAAGCGGCAGACATACTTAGGCTGAGACATGGTGGTTTGGTGCAGAGACCATGCATATCATGGGAATATTTCAGCATTTCTGCTCTGGTTTTCAGTGTATTACACCAAAACACCCACCTGATGACATCATTTCAAGAGCAAAAGCAGCAATTTGCAGAATTCAGCTTCTTTGGGGAACTGAGCAATTGCTGAGCTGACAGCAAGTCCTGCTGGGTCCCTGTCACCTGCAGAGTGCCCGCATCCTCACCACGGTAGCGGGCATTGTGACAAAGGTTCTACGTCAGCTGGGTGTGGCAGCTGAGCGCCCGCTAGGGGAGGGGGAGCCTGTCAGCCCCGGGCCTGTCACTGCCTGCTGTCCCCCGTGTCACCAGCGAGGCCTCTGAAAAGTTTCCAAAACATGCCCAGACTTGGGTCCAAAGTGGCCAAAAGTCTCCAAGAGACAAGTCGGGAAGAAGGATATGGAAGAGAGGGAGAAAGCCAAGGGAGCAGGCCAAAGGGAGGCAAGAGAAAAAAGTAGTGCCGGGCTGCAGGACTGAAATGGAGGAATTGAAAGACGAAAGCCAGGAAGCAGGAGAGTTTGAGAAAAGGAGAGAGGAAAGAAGAGACATGCAGCCAGACGAGGGCTTAGTGAGAGAGGCTGGGACAGAGAACAGGATGAGAAGGAAATAAAGCAAGGCAAGGCTAGACCAAAGGACGTTTCTTTGATTTATATTTTCTACCACATTCATCTTGAGATGAGAGGAAAGCCATCAGACCATATGGATTAGGCCCAAACAAAAGCCCCGGCTACTTGAGACACTTAGACTAAGCCTAAACCAGAAAGATCTCTCCATAAAGATGGTTTTTATACTGTACTTCCACAATATTCTGTCAGTACAAAAGAACAAGCGGCAGACATACTTAGGCTGAGACATGGTGGTTTGGTGCAGAGACCATGCATATCATGGGAATATTTCAGCATTTCTGCTCTGGTTTTCAGTGTATTACACCAAAACACCCACCTGATGACATCATTTCAAGAGCAAAGCAGCAATTTGCAAAATTCAACTTCTTTGGGGAACTGAGCAATTGCTGAGCTGACAGCAAGTCCTGCTGGGTCCCTGTCACCTGCAGAGTGCCCGCATCCTCACCACGGTAGCGGGCATTGTGACAAAGGATCTATGTCAGCTGGGTGTGGCAGCCGAGCGCCCGCTAGGGGAGGGGGAGCCTGTCAGCCCCGGGCCTGTCACTGCCTGCTGTCCCCCCTGTCACCAGTGAGGCCTCTGAAAAGTTTCCAAAACATGCCCAGACTTGGCTCCAAAGTGGCCAAAAGTCTCCAAGAGACAAGTCGGGAAGAAGGATATGGAAGAGAGGGAGAAAGCCAAGGGAGCAGGCCAAAGGGAGGCAAGAGGAAAAAGTAGTGCCGGGCTGCAGGACTGAAATGGAGGAATTGAAAGACGAAAGCCAGGAAGCAGGAGAGTTTGAGAAAAGGAGAGAGGAAAGAAGAGACATGCAGCCAGACGAGGGCTTAGTGAGAGAGGCTGGGACAGAGAACAGGATGAGAAGGAAATAAGGCAAGGCAAGGCTAGGCCAAAGGACGTTTCTTTGATTTATATTTTCTACCACATTCATCTTGAGATGAGAGGAAAGCCATCAGACCATATGGATTAGGCCCAAACAAAAGCCCCGGCTACTTGAGACACTTAGACTAAGCCTAAACCAGAAAGATCTCTCCATAAAGATGGTTTTTATACTGTACTTCCACAATCAGCTGACAGTACAAAAGAACAAGCGGCAGACATACTTAGGCTGAGACATGGTGGTTTGGTGCAGAGACCATGCATATCATGGGAATATTTCAGCATTTCTGCTCTGGTTTTCAGTGTATTACACCAAAACACCCACCTGATGACATCATTTCAAGAGCAAAGCAGCAATTTGCAAAATTCAACTTCTTTGGGGAACTGAGCAATTGCTGAGCTGACAGCAAGTCCTGCTGGGTCCCTGTCACCTGCAGAGTGCCCGCATCCTCACCACGGTAGCGGGCATTGTGACAAAGGATCTACGTCAGCTGGGTGTGGCAGCCGAGCGCCCGCTAGGGGAGGGGGAGCCTGTCAGCCCCGGGCCTGTCACTGCCTGCTGTCCCCCCTGTCACCAGCGAGGCCTCTGAAAAGTTTCCAAAACATCCCCAGACTTGGCTCCAAAGTGGCCAAAAGTCTCCAAGAGACAAGTCGGGAAGAAGGATGTGGAAGAGAGGGAGAAAGCCAAGGGAGCAGGCCAAAGGGAGGCAAGAGAAAAAAGTAGTGCCGGGCTGCAGGACTGAAATGGAGGAATTGAAAGACGAAAGCCAGGAAGCAGGAGAGTTTGAGAAAAGGAGAGAGGAAAGAGGAGACATGCAGCCAGACGAGGGGTTAGTGAGAGAGGCTGGGACAGAGAACAGGATGAGAAGGAAATAAGGCAAGGCAAGGCTAGGCCAAAGGACGTTTCTTTGATTTATATTTTCTACCACATTCATCTTGAGATGAGAGGAAAGCCATCAGACCATATGGATTAGGCCCAAACAAAAGCCCCGGCTACTTGAGACACTTAGACTAAGCCTAAACCAGAAAGATCTCTCCATAAAGATGGTTTTTATACTGTACTTCCACAATCAGGTGGCAGTACAAAAGAACAAGCGGCAGACATACTTAGGCTGAGACATGGTGGTTTGGTGCAGAGACCATGCATATCATGGGAATATTTCAGCATTTCTGCTCTGGTTTTCAGTGTATTACACCAAAACACCCACCTGATGACATCATTTCAAGAGCAAAAGCAGCAATTTGCAGAATTCAGCTTCTTTGGGGAACTGAGCAATTGCTGAGCTGACAGCAAGTCCTGCTGGGTCCCTGTCACCTGCAGAGTGCCCGCATCCTCACAACGGTAGCGGGCATTGTGACAAAGGATTTATGTCAGCTGGGCGTGGCAGCCGAGCGCCCGCTAGGGGAGGGGGAGCCTGTCAGCCCCGGGCCTGTCACTGCCTGCTGTCCCCCCTGTCACCAGCGAGGCCTCTGAAAAGTTTCCAAAACATCCCCAGACTTGGGTCCAAAGTGGCCAAAAGTCTCCAAGAGACAAGTCGGGAAGAAGGATATGGAAGAGAGGGAGAAATCCAAGGGAGCAGGCCAAAGGGAGGCAAGAGGAAAAAGTAGTGCCGGGCTGCAGGACTGAAATGGAGGAATTGAAAGACGAAAGCCAGGAAGCAGGAGAGTTTGAGAAAAGGAGAGAGGAAAGAAGAGACATGCAGCCAGACGAGGGCTTAGTGAGAGAGGCTGGGACAGAGAACAGGATGAGAAGGAAATAAGGCAAGGCAAGGCTAGGCCAAAGGACGTTTCTTTGATTTATATTTTCTACCACATTCATCTTGAGATGAGAGGAAAGCCATCAGACCATATGGATTAGGCCCAAACAAAAGCCCCGGCTACTTGAGACACTTAGACTAAGCCTAAACCAGAAAGATCTCTCCATAAAGATGGTTTTTATACTGTACTTCCACAATCAGCTGACAGTACAAAAGAACAAGCGGCAGACATACTTAGGCTGAGACATGGTGGTTTGGTGCAGAGACCATGCATATCATGGGAATATTTCAGCATTTCTGCTCTGGTTTTCAGTGTATTACACCAAAACACCCACCTGATGACATCATTTCAAGAGCAAAGCAGCAATTTGCAAAATTCAACTTCTTTGGGGAACTGAGCAATTGCTGAGCTGACAGCAAGTCCTGCTGGGTCCCTGTCACCTGCAGAGTGCCCGCATCCTCACCACGGTAGCGGGCATTGTGACAAAGGATCTACGTCAGCTGGCTGTGGCAGCCGAGCGCCCGCTAGGGGAGGGGGAGCCTGTCAGCCCCGGGCCTGTCACTGCCTGCTGTCCCCCCTGTCACCAGCGAGGCCTCTGAAAAGTTTCCAAAACATCCCCAGACTTGGCTCCAAAGTGGCCAAAAGTCTCCAAGAGACAAGTCGGGAAGAAGGATATGGAAGAGAGGGAGAAAGCCAAGGGAGCAGGCCAAAGGGAGGCAAGAGAAAAAAGTAGTGCCGGGCTGCAGGACTGAAATGGAGGAATTGAAAGACGAAAGCCAGGAAGCAGGAGAGTTTGAGAAAAGGAGAGAGGAAAGAGGAGACATGCAGCCAGACGAGGGGTTAGTGAGAGAGGCTGGGACAGAGAACAGGATGAGAAGGAAATAAGGCAAGGCAAGGCTAGGCCAAAGGACGTTTCTTTGATTTATATTTTCTACCACATTCATCTTGAGATGAGAGGAAAGCCATCAGACCATATGGATTAGGCCCAAACAAAAGCCCCGGCTACTTGAGACACTTAGACTAAGCCTAAACCAGAAAGATCTCTCCATAAAGATGGTTTTTATACTGTACTTCCACAATCAGGTGGCAGTACAAAAGAACAAGCGGCAGACATACTTAGGCTGAGACATGGTGGTTTGGTGCAGAGACCATGCATATCATGGGAATATTTCAGCATTTCTGCTCTGGTTTTCAGTGTATTACACCAAAACACCCACCTGATGACATCATTTCAAGAGCAAAAGCAGCAATTTGCAGAATTCAGCTTCTTTGGGGAACTGAGCAATTGCTGAGCTGACAGCAAGTCCTGCTGGGTCCCTGTCACCTGCAGAGTGCCCGCATCCTCACAACGGTAGCGGGCATTGTGACAAAGGATTTATGTCAGCTGGGCGTGGCAGCCGAGCGCCCGCTAGGGGAGGGGGAGCCTGTCAGCCCCGGGCCTGTCACTGCCTGCTGTCCCCCCTGTCACCAGCGAGGCCTCTGAAAAGTTTCCAAAACATCCCCAGACTTGGGTCCAAAGTGGCCAAAAGTCTCCAAGAGACAAGTCGGGAAGAAGGATATGGAAGAGAGGGAGAAATCCAAGGGAGCAGGCCAAAGGGAGGCAAGAGGAAAAAGTAGTGCCGGGCTGCAGGACTGAAATGGAGGAATTGAAAGACGAAAGCCAGGAAGCAGGAGAGTTTGAGAAAAGGAGAGAGGAAAGAAGAGACATGCAGCCAGACGAGGGCTTAGTGAGAGAGGCTGGGACAGAGAACAGGATGAGAAGGAAATAAGGCAAGGCAAGGCTAGGCCAAAGGACGTTTCTTTGATTTATATTTTCTACCACATTCATCTTGAGATGAGAATAAAGCCATCAGACCATATGGATTAGGCCCAAACAAAAGCCCCGGCTACTTGAGACACTTAGACTAAGCCTAAACCAGAAAGATCTCTCCATAAAGATGGTTTTTATACTGTACTTCCACAATCAGCTGACAGTACAAAAGAACAAGCGGCAGACATACTTAGGCTGAGACATGGTGGTTTGGTGCAGAGACCATGCATATCATGGGAATATTTCAGCATTTCTGCTCTGGTTTTCAGTGTATTACACCAAAACACCCACCTGATGACATCATTTCAAGAGCAAAAGCAGCAATTTGCAGAATTCAGCTTCTTTGGGGAACTGAGCAATTGCTGAGCTGACAGCAAGTCCTGCTGGGTCCCTGTCACCTGCAGAGTGCCCGCATCCTCACCACGGTAGCGGGCATTGTGACAAAGGATCTACGTCAGCTGGGTGTGGCAGCCGAGCGCCCGCTAGGGGAGGGGGAGCCTGTCAGCCCCGGGCCTGTCACTGCCTGCTGTCCCCCCTGTCACCAGCGAGGCCTCTGAAAAGTTTCCAAAACATCCCCAGACTTGGCTCCAAAGTGGCCAAAACTCTCCAAGAGACATGTCGGGAAGAAGGATATGGAAGAGAGGGAGAAAGCCAAGGGAGCAGGCCAAAGGGAGGCAAGAGGAAAAAGTAGTGCCGGGCTGCAGGACTGAAATGGAGGAATTGAAAGACGAAAGCCAGGAAGCAGGAGAGTTTGAGAAAAGGAGAGAGGAAAGAGGAGACATGCAGCCAGACGAGGGGTTAGTGAGAGAGGCTGGGACAGAGAACAGGATGAGAAGGAAATAAGGCAAGGCAAGGCTAGGCCAAAGGACGTTTCTTTGATTTATATTTTCTACCACATTCATCTTGAGATGAGAGGAAAGCCATCAGACCATATGGATTAGGCCCAAACAAAAGCCCCGGCTACTTGAGACACTTAGACTAAGCCTAAACCAGAAAGATCTCTCCATAAAGATGGTTTTTATACTGTACTTCCACAATCAGCTGGCAGTACAAAAGAACAAGCGGCAGACATACTTAGGCTGAGACATGGTGGTTTGGTGCAGAGACCATGCATATCATGGGAATATTTCAGCATTTCTGCTCTGGTTTTCAGTGTATTACACCAAAACACCCACCTGATGACATCATTTCAAGAGCAAAAGCAGCAATTTGCAGAATTCAGCTTCTTTGGGGAACTGAGCAATTGCTGAGCTGACAGCAAGTCCTGCTGGGTCCCTGTCACCTGCAGAGTGCCCGCATCCTCACCACGGTAGCGGGCATTGTGACAAAGGTTCTACGTCAGCTGGGTGTGGCAGCTGAGCGCCCGCTAGGGGAGGGGGAGCCTGTCAGCCCCGGGCCTGTCACTGCCTGCTGTCCCCCGTGTCACCAGCGAGGCTTCTGAAAAGTTTCCAAAACATGCCCAGACTTGGGTCCAAAGTGGCCAAAAGTCTCCAAGAGACAAGTCGGGAAGAAGGATATGGAAGAGAGGGAGAAAGCCAAGGGAGCAGGCCAAAGGGAGGCAAGAGAAAAAAGTAGTGCCGGTCTGCAGGACTGAAATGGAGGAATTGAAAGACGAAAGCCAGGAAGCAGGAGAGTTTGAGAAAAGGAGAGAGGAAAGAAGAGACATGCAGCCAGACGAGGGCTTAGTGAGAGAGGCTGGGACAGAGAACAGGATGAGAAGGAAATAAAGCAAGGCAAGGCTAGGCCAAAGGACGTTTCTTTGATTTATATTTTCTACCACATTCATCTTGAGATGAGAGGAAAGCCATCAGACCATATGGATTAGGCCCAAACAAAAGCCCCGGCTACTTGAGACACTTAGACTAAGCCTAAACCAGAAAGATCTCTCCATAAAGATGGTTTTTATACTGTACTTCCACAATCAGCTGACAGTAGAAAAGAACAAGCGGCAGACATACTTAGGCTGAGACATGGTGGTTTGGTGCAGAGACCATGCATATCATGGGAATATTTCAGCATTTCTGCTCTGGTTTTCAGTGTATTACACCAAAACACCCACCTGATGACATCATTTCAAGAGCAAAGCAGCAATTTGCAGAATTCAGCTTCTTTGGGGAACTGAGCAATTGCTGAGCTGACAGCAAGTCCTGCTGGGTCCCTGTCACCTGCAGAGTGCCCGCATCCTCACCACGGTAGCGGGCATTGTGACAAAGGATCTATGTCAGCTGGGTGTGGCAGCCGAGCGCCCGCTAGGGGAGGGGGAGCCTGTCAGCCCCGGGCCTGTCACTGCCTGCTGTCCCCCCTGTCACCAGCGAGGCCTCTGAAAAGTTTCCAAAACATGCCCAGACTTGGGTCCAAAGTGGCCAAAAGTCTCCAAGAGACAAGTCGGGAAGAAGGATATGGAAGAGAGGGAGAAAGCCAAGGGAGCAGGCCAAAGGGAGGCAAGAGGAAAAAGTAGTGCCGGGCTGCAGGACTGAAATGGAGGAATTGAAAGACGAAAGCCAGGAAGCAGGAGAGTTTGAGAAAAGGAGAGAGGAAAGAAGAGACATGCAGCCAGACGAGGGCTTAGTGAGAGAGGCTGGGACAGAGAACAGGATGAGAAGGAAATAAGGCAAGGCAAGGCTAGGCCAAAGGACGTTTCTTTGATTTATATTTTCTACCACATTCATCTTGAGATGAGAGGAAAGCCATCAGACCATATGGATTAGGCCCAAACAAAAGCCCCGGCTACTTGAGACACTTAGACTAAGCCTAAACCAGAAAGATCTCTCCATAAAGATGGTTTTTATACTGTACTTCCACAATCAGCTGACAGTACAAAAGAACAAGCGGCAGACATACTTAGGCTGAGACATGGTGGTTTGGTGCAGAGACCATGCATATCATGGGAATATTTCAGCATTTCTGCTCTGGTTTTCAGTGTATTACACCAAAACACCCACCTGATGACATCATTTCAAGAGCAAAGGAGCAATTTGCAAAATTCAACTTCTTTGGGGAACTGAGCAATTGCTGAGCTGACAGCAAGTCCTGCTGGGTCCCTGTCACCTGCAGAGTGCCCGCATCCTCACCACGGTAGCGGGCATTGTGACAAAGGATCTATGTCAGCTGGGTGTGGCAGCCGAGCGCCCGCTAGGGGAGGGGGAGCCTGTCAGCCCCGGGCCTGTCACTGCCTGCTGTCCCCCCTGTCACCAGCGAGGCTTCTGAAAAGTTTCCAAAACATCCCCAGACTTGGCTCCAAAGTGGCCAAAAGTCTCCAAGAGACATGTCGGGAAGAAGGATATGGAAGAGAGGGAGAAAGCCAAGGGAGCAGGCCAAAGGGAGGCAAGAGGAAAAAGTAGTGCCGGGCTGCAGGACTGAAATGGAGGAATTGAAAGACGAAAGCCAGGAAGCAGGAGAGTTTGAGAAAAGGAGAGAGGAAAGAAGAGACATGCAGCCAGACGAGGGGTTAGTGAGAGAGGCTGGGACAGAGAACAGGATGAGAAGGAAATAAGGCAAGGCAAGGCTAGGCCAAAGGACGTTTCTTTGATTTATATTTTCTACCACATTCATCTTGAGATGAGAATAAAGCCATCAGACCATATGGATTAGGCCCAAACAAAAGCCCCGGCTACTTGAGACACTTAGACTAAGCCTAAACCAGAAAGATCTCTCCATAAAGATGGTTTTTATACTGTACTTCCACAATCAGCTGGCAGTAGAAAAGAACAAGCGGCAGACATACTTAGGCTGAGACATGGTGGTTTGGTGCAGAGACCATGCATATCATGGGAATATTTCAGCATTTCTGCTCTGGTTTTCAGTGTATTACACCAAAACACCCACCTGATGACATCATTTCAAGAGCAAAAGCAGCAATTTGCAGAATTCAGCTTCTTTGGGGAACTGAGCAATTGCTGAGCTGACAGCAAGTCCTGCTGGGTCCCTGTCACCTGCAGAGTGCCCGCATCCTCACCACGGTAGCGGGCATTGTGACAAAGGATCTACGTCAGCTGGGTGTGGCAGCCGAGCGCCCGCTAGGGGAGGGGGAGCCTGTCAGCCCCGGGCCTGTCACTGCCTGCTGTCCCCCCTGTCACCAGCGAGGCCTCTGAAAAGTTTCCAAAACATCCCCAGACTTGGGTCCAAAGTGGCCAAAAGTCTCCAAGAGACAAGTCGGGAAGAAGGATATGGAAGAGAGGGAGAAAGCCAAGGGAGCAGGCCCAAGGGAGGCAAGAGAAAAAAGTAGTGCCGGGCTGCAGGACTGAAATGGAGGAATTGAAAGACGAAAGCCAGGAAGCAGGAGAGTTTGAGAAAAGGAGAGAGGAAAGAGGAGACATGCAGCCAGACGAGGGGTTAGTGAGAGAGCCTGGGACAGAGAACAGGATGAGAAGGAAATAAGGCAAGGCAAGGCTAGGCCAAAGGACGTTTCTTTGATTTATATTTTCTACCACATTCATCTTCAGATGAGAGGAAAGCCATCAGACCATATGGATTAGGCCCAAACAAAAGCCCCGGCTACTTGAGACACTTAGACTAAGCCTAAACCAGAAAGATCTCTCCATAAAGATGGTTTTTATACTGTACTTCCACAATCAGCTGACAGTAGAAAAGAACAAGCGGCAGACATACTTAGGCTGAGACATGGTGGTTTGGTGCAGAGACCATGCATATCATGGGAATATTTCAGCATTTCTGCTCTGGTTTTCAGTGTATTACACCAAAACACCCACCTGATGACATCATTTCAAGAGCAAAGCAGCAATTTGCAAAATTCAACTTCTTTGGGGAACTGAGCAATTGCTGAGCTGACAGCAAGTCCTGCTGGGTCCCTGTCACCTGCAGAGTGCCCGCATCCTCACCACGGTAGCGGGCATTGTGACAAAGGATCTATGTCAGCTGGGTGTGGCAGCCGAGCGCCCGCTAGGGGAGGGGGAGCCTGTCAGCCCCGGGCCTGTCACTGCCTGCTGTCCCCCGTGTCACCAGCGAGGCCTCTGAAAAGTTTCCAAAACATCCCCAGACTTGGCTCCAAAGTGGCCAAAAGTCTCCAAGAGACATGTCGGGAAGAAGGATATGGAAGAGAGGGAGAAAGCCAAGGGAGCAGGCCAAAGGGAGGCAAGAGGAAAAAGTAGTGCTGGGCTGCAGGACTGAAATGGAGGAATTGAAAGACGAAAGCCAGGAAGCAGGAGAGTTTGAGAAAAGGAGAGAGGAAAGAAGAGACATGCAGCCAGACGAGGGCTTAGTGAGAGAGGCTGGGACAGAGAACAGGATGAGAAGGAAATAAGGCAAGGCAAGGCTAGGCCAAAGGACGTTTCTTTGATTTATATTTTCTACCACATTCATCTTGAGATGAGAATAAAGCCATCAGACCATATGGATTAGGCCCAAACAAAAGCCCCGGCTACTAGAGACACTTAGACTAAGCCTAAACCAGAACGATCTCTCCATAAAGATGGTTTTTATACTGTACTTCCACAATCAGCTGGCAGTACAAAAGAACAAGCGGCAGACATACTTAGGCTGAGACATGGTGGTTTGGTGCAGAGACCATGCATATCATGGGAATATTTCAGCATTTCTGCTCTGGTTTTCAGTGTATTACACCAAAACACCCACCTGATGACATCATTTCAAGAGCAAAAGCAGCAATTTGCAGAATTCAGCTTCTTTGGGGAACTGAGCAATTGCTGAGCTGACAGCAAGTCCTGCTGGGTCCCTGTCACCTGCAGAGTGCCCGCATCCTCACCACGGTAGCGGGCATTGTGACAAAGGATCTATGTCAGCTGGGTGTGGCAGCCGAGCGCCCGCTAGGGGAGGGGGAGCCTGTCAGCCCCGGGCCTGTCACTGCCTGCTGTCCCTCCTGTCACCAGCGAGGCCTCTGAAAAGTTTCCAAAACATGCCCAGACTTGGCTCCAAAGTGGCCAAAAGTCTCCAAGAGACAAGTCGGGAAGAAGGATATGGAAGAGAGGGAAAAAGCCAAGGGAGCAGGCCAAAGGGAGGCAAGAGGAAAAAGTAGTGCCGGGCTGCAGGACTGAAATGGAGGAATTGAAAGACGAAAGCCAGGAAGCAGGAGAGATTGAGAAAAGGAGAGAGGAAAGAAGAGACATGCAGCCAGACGAGGGCTTAGTGAGAGAGGCTGGGACAGAGAACAGGATGAGAAGGAAATAAGGCAAGGCAAGGCTAGGCCAAAGGACGTTTCTTTGATTTATATTTTCTACCACATTCATCTTGAGATGAGAGGAAAGCCATCAGACCATATGGATTAGGCCCAAACAAAAGCCCCGGCTACTTGAGACACTTAGACTAAGCCTAAACCAGAAAGATCTCTCCATAAAGATGGTTTTTATACTGTACTTCCACAATCAGCTGGCAGTACAAAAGAACAAGCGGCAGACATACTTAGGCTGAGACATGGTGGTTTGGTGCAGAGACCATGCATATCATGGGAATATTTCAGCATTTCTGCTCTGGTTTTCAGTGTATTACACCAAAACACCCACCTGATGACATCATTTCAAGAGCAAAGCAGCAATTTGCAAAATTCAAATTCTTTGGGGAACTGAGCAATTGCTGAGCTGACAGCAAGTCCTTCTGGGTCCCTGTCACCTGCAGAGTGCCCACATCCTCACCACGGTAGCGGGCATTGTGACAAAGGATCTATGTCAGCTGGGTGTGGCAGCCGAGCGCCCGCTAGGGGAGGGGGAGCCTGTCAGCCCCGGGCCTGTCACTGCCTGCTGTCCCCCCTGTCACCAGCGAGGCCTCTGAAAAGTTTCCAAAACATCCCCAGACTTGGCTCCAAAGTGGCCAAAAGTCTCCAAGAGACATGTCGGGAAGAAGGATATGGAAGAGAGGGAGAAAGCCAAGGGAGCAGGCCAAAGGGAGGCAAGACGAAAAAGTAGTGCCGGGCTGCAGGACTGAAATGGAGGAATTGAAAAACGAAAGCCAGGAAGCAGGAGAGTTTGAAAAAAGGAGAGAGGAAAGAAGAGACATGCAGCCAGACGAGGGCTTAGTGAGAGAGGCTGGGACAGAGAACAGGATGAGAAGGAAATAAGGCAAGGCAAGGCTAGGCCAAAGGACGTTTCTTTGATTTATATTTTCTACCACATTCATCTTGAGATGAGAATAAAGCCATCAGACCATATGGATTAGGCCCAAACAAAAGCCCCGGCTACTAGAGACACTTAGACTAAGCCTAAACCAGAACGATCTCTCCATAAAGATGGTTTTTATACTGTACTTCCACAATCAGCTGGCAGTACAAAAGAACAAGCGGCAGACATACTTAGGCTGAGACATGGTGGTTTGGTGCAGAGACCATGCATATCATGGGAATATTTCAGCATTTCTGCTCTGGTTTTCAGTGTATTACACCAAAACACCCACCTGATGACATCATTTCAAGAGCAAAAGCAGCAATTTGCAGAATTCAGCTTCTTTGGGGAACTGAGCAATTGCTGAGCTGACAGCAAGTCCTGCTGGGTCCCTGTCACCTGCAGAGTGCCCGCATCCTCACCACGGTAGCGGGCATTGTGACAAAGGATCTACGTCAGCTGGGTGTGGCAGCCGAGCGCCCGCTAGGGGAGGGGGAGCCTGTCAGCCCCGGGCCTGTCACTGCCTGCTGTCCCCCCTGTCACCAGCGAGGCCTCTGAAAAGTTTCCAAAACATCCCCAGACTTGGGTCCAAAGTGGCCAAAAGTCTCCAAGAGACAAGTCGGGAAGAAGGATATGGAAGAGAGGGAGAAAGCCAAGGGAGCAGGCCCAAGGGAGGCAAGAGAAAAAAGTAGTGCCGGGCTGCAGGACTGAAATGGAGGAATTGAAAGACGAAAGCCAGGAAGCAGGAGAGTTTGAGAAAAGGAGAGAGGAAAGAGGAGACATGCAGCCAGACGAGGGGTTAGTGAGAGAGGCTGGGACAGAGAACAGGATGAGAAGGAAATAAGGCAAGGCAAGGCTAGGCCAAAGGACGTTTCTTTGATTTATATTTTCTACCACATTCATCTTGAGATGAGAGGAAAGCCATCAGACCATATGGATTAGGCCCAAACAAAAGCCCCGGCTACTTGAGACATTTAGACTAAGCCTAAACCAGAAAGATCTCTCCATAAAGATGGTTTTTATACTGTACTTCCACAATCAGCTGGCAGTAGAAAAGAACAAGCGGCAGACATACTTAGGCTGAGACATGGTGGTTTGGTGCAGAGACCATGCATATCATGGGAATATTTCAGCATTTCTGCTCTGGTTTTCAGTGTATTACACCAAAACACCCACCTGATGACATCATTTCAAGAACAAAGCAGCAATTTGCAAAATTCAACTTCTTTGGGGAACTGAGCAATTGCTGAGCTGACAGCAAGTCCTGCTGGGTCCCTGTCACCTGCAGAGTGCCCGCATCCTCACCACGGTAGCGGGCATTGTGACAAAGGATCTATGTCAGCTGGGTGTGGCAGCCGAGCGCCCGCTAGGGGAGGGGGGAGCCTGTCAGCCCCGGGCCTGTCACTGCCTGCTGTCCCCCCTGTCACCAGCGAGGCCTCTGAAAAGTTTCCAAAACATCCCCAGACTTGGCTCCAAAGTGGCCAAAAGTCTCCAAGAGACATGTCGGGAAGAAGGATATGGAAGAGAGGGAGAAAGCCAAGGGAGCAGGCCAAAGGGAGGCAAGAGGAAAAAGTAGTGCCGGGCTGCAGGACTGAAATGGAGGAATTGAAAGACGAAAGCCAGGAAGCAGGAGAGTTTGAGAAAAGGAGAGAGGAAAGAAGAGACATGCAGCCAGACGAGGGCTTAGTGAGAGAGGCTGGGACAGAGAACAGGATGAGAAGGAAATAAGGCAAGGCAAGGCTAGGCCAAAGGACGTTTCTTTGATTTATATTTTCTACCACATTCATCTTGAGATGAGAATAAAGCCATCAGACCACATGGATTAGGCCCAAACAAAAGCCCCGGCTACTAGAGACACTTAGACTAAGCCTAAACCAGAAAGATCTCTCCATAAAGATGGTTTTTATACTGTACTTCCACAATCAGCTGGCAGTACAAAAGAACAAGCGGCAGACATACTTAGGCTGAGACATGGTGGTTTGGTGCAGAGACCATGCATATCATGGGAATATTTCAGCATTTCTGCTCTGGTTTTCAGTGTATTACACCAAAACACCCACCTGATGACATCATTTCAAGAGCAAAAGCAGCAATTTGCAGAATTCAGCTTCTTTGGGGAACTGAGCAATTGCTGAGCTGACAGCAAGTCCTGCTGGGTCCCTGTCACCTGCAGAGTGCCCGCATCCTCACCACGGTAGCGGGCATTGTGACAAAGGTTCTACGTCAGCTGGGTGTGGCAGCAGAGCGCCCGCTAGGGGAGGGGGAGCCTGTCAGCCCCGGGCCCGTCACTGCCTGCTGTCCCCCCTGTCACCAGCGAGGCCTCTGAAAAGTTTCCAAAACATGCCCAGACTTGGGTCCAAAGTGGCCAAAAGTCTCCAAGAGACAAGTCGGGAAGAAGGATATGGAAGAGAGGGAGAAAGCCAAGGGAGCAGGCCAAAGGGAGGCAAGAGGAAAAAGTAGTGCCGGGCTGCAGGAAGGAAATGGAGGAATTGAAAGACGAAAGCCAGGAAGCAGGAGAGTTTGAGAAAAGGAGAGAGGAAAGAAGAGACATGCAGCCAGACGAGGGCTTAGTGAGAGAGGCTGGGACAGAGAACAGGATGAGAAGGAAATAAGGCAAGGCAAGGCTAGGCCAAAGGACGTTTCTTTGATTTATATTTTCTACCACATTCATCTTGAGATGAGAGGAAAGCCATCAGACCTTATGGACGAGGCCCAAACAAAAGCCCCGGCTACTTGAGACACTTAGACTAAGCCTAAACCAGAAAGATCTCTCCATAAAGATGGTTTTTATACTGTACTTCCACAATCAGCTGGCAGTACAAAAGAACAAGCGGCAGACATACTTAGGCTGAGACATGGTGGTTTGGTGCAGAGACCATGCATATCATGGGAATATTTCAGCATTTCTGCTCTGGTTTTCAGTGTATTACACCAAAACACCCACCTGATGACATCATTTCAAGAACAAAGCAGCAATTTGCAGAATTCAGCTTCTTTGGGGAACTGAGCAATTGCTGAGCTGACAGCAAGTCCTGCTGGGTCCCTGTCACCTGCAGAGTGCCCGCATCCTCACCACGGTAGCGGGCATTGTGACAAAGGTTCTACGTCAGCTGGGTGTGGCAGCCGAGCGCCCGCTAGGGGAGGGGGAGCCTATCAGCCCCGGGCCTGTCACTGCCTGCTGTCCCCCCTGTCACCAGCGAGGCCTCTGAAAAGTTTCCAAAACCTGCCCAGACTTGGCTCCAAAGTGGCCAAAAGTCTCCAAGAGACAAGTCGGGAAGAAGGATATGGAAGAGAGGGAGAAAGCCAAGGGAGCAGGCCAAAGGGAGGCAAGAGGAAAAAGTAGTGCCGGGCTGCAGGAAGGAAATGGAGGAATTGAAAGACGAAAGCCAGGAAGCAGGAGAGTTTGAGAAAAGGAGAGAGGAAAGAAGAGACATGCAGCCAGACGAGGGCTTAGTGAGAGAGGCTGGGACAGATAACAGGATGAGAAGGAAATAAGGCAAGGCAAGGCAAGGCTAGGCCAAAGGACGTTTCTTTGATTTATATTTTCTACCACATTCATCTTGAGATGAGAGGAAAGCCATCAGACCTTATGGATTAGGCCCAAACAAAAGCCCCGGCTACTAGAGACACTTAGACTAAGCCTAAACCAGAAAGATCTCTCCATAAAGATGGTTTTTATACTGTACTTCCACAATCAGCTGGCAGTACAAAAGAACAAGCGGCAGACATACTTAGGCTGAGACATGGTGGTTTGGTGCAGAGACCATGCATATCATGGGAATATTTCAGCATTTCTGCTCTGGTTTTCAGTGTATTACACCAAAACACCCACCTGATGACATCATTTCAAGAGCAAAAGCAGCAATTTGCAGAATTCAGCTTCTTTGGGGAACTGAGCAATTGCTGAGCTGACAGCAAGTCCTGCTGGGTCCCTGTCACCTGCAGAGTGCCCGCATCCTCACCACGGTAGCGGGCATTGTGACAAAGGTTCTACGTCAGCTGGGTGTGGCAGCCGAGCGCCCGCTAGGGGAGGGGGAGCCTGTCAGCCCCGGGCCTGTCACTGCCTGCTGTCCCCCCTGTCACCAGCGAGGCCTCTGAAAAGTTTCCAAAACATGCCCAGACTTGGGTCCAAAGTGGCCAAAAGTCTCCAAGAGACAAGTCGGGAAGAAGGATATGGAACAGAGGGAGAAAGCCAAGGGAGCAGGCCAAAGGGAGGCAAGAGGAAAAAGTAGTGCCGGGCTGCAGGAAGGAAATGGAGGAATTGAAAGACGAAAGCCAGGAAGCAGGAGAGTTTGAGAAAAGGAGAGAGGAAAGAAGAGACATGCAGCCAGACGAGGGGTTAGTGAGAGAGGCTGGGACAGAGAACAGGACGAGAAGGAAATAAGGCAAGGCAAGGCAAGGCTAGGCCAAAGGACGTTTCTTTGATTTATATTTTCTACCACATTCATCTTGAGATGAGAATAAAGCCATCAGACCTTATGGATTAGGCCCAAACAAAAGCCCCGGCTACTTGAGACACTTAGACTAAGCCTAAACCAGAAAGATCTCTCCATAAAGATGGTTTTTATACTGTACTTCCACAATCAGCTGGCAGTACAAAAGAACAAGCGGCAGACATACTTAGGCTGAGACATGGTGGTTTGGTGCAGAGACCATGCATATCATGGGAATATTTCAGCATTTCTGCTCTGGTTTTCAGTGTATTACACCAAAACACCCACCTGATGACATCATTTCAAGAGCAAAAGCAGCAATTTGCAGAATTCAGCTTCTTTGGGGAACTGAGCAATTGCTGAGCTGACAGCAAGTCCTGCTGGGTCCCTGTCACCCGCAGAGTGCCCGCATCCTCACCACGGTAGCGGGCATTGTGACAAAGGTTCTACGTAAGCTGGGTGTGGCAGCCGAGCGCCCGCTAGGGGAGGGGGAGCCTGTCAGCCCCGGGCCTGTCACTGCCTGCTGTCCCCCCTGTCACCAGCGAGGCCTCTGAAAAGTTTCCAAAACATCCCCAGACTTGGGTCCAAAGTGGCCAAAAGTCTCCAAGAGACAAGTCGGGAAGAAGGATATGGAAGAGAGGGAGAAAGCCAAGGGAGCAGGCCAAAGGGAGGCAAGAGGAAAAAGTAGTGCCGGGCTGCAGGAAGGAAATGGAGGAATTGAAAGACGAAAGCCAGGAAGCAAGAGAGTTTGAGAAAAGGAGAGAGGAAAGAAGAGACATGCAGCCAGACGAGGGCTTAGTGAGAGAGGCTGGGACAGAGAACAGGATGAGAAGGAAATAAGGCAAGGCAAGGCTAGGCCAAAGGACGTTTCTTTGATTTATATTTTCTACCACATTCATCTTGAGATGAGAATAAAGCCATCAGACCATATGGATTAGGCCCAAACAAAAGCCCCGGCTACTAGAGACACTTAGACTAAGCCTAAACCAGAACGATCTCTCCATAAAGATGGTTTTTATACTGTACTTCCACAATCAGCTGGCAGTACAAAAGAACAAGCGGCAGACATACTTAGGCTGAGACATGGTGGTTTGGTGCAGAGACCATGCATATCATGGGAATATTTCAGCATTTCTGCTCTGGTTTTCAGTGTATTACACCAAAACACCCACCTGATGACATCATTTCAAGAGCAAAGCAGCAATTTGCAGAATTCAACTTCTTTGGGGAACTGAGCAATTGCTGAGCTGACAGCAAGTCCTGCTGGGTCCCTGTCACCTGCAGAGTGCCCGCATCCTCACCACGGTAGCGGGCATTGTGACAAAGGTTCTACGTCAGCTGGGTGTGGCAGCCGAGCGCCCGCTAGGGGAGGGGGAGCCTGTCAGCCCCGGGCCTGTCACTGCCTGCTGTCCCCCCTGTCACCAGCGAGGCCTCTGAAAAGTTTCCAAAACATCCCCAGACTTGGCTCCAAAGTGGCCAAAAGTCTCCAAGAGACATGTCGGGAAGAAGGATATGGAAGAGAGGGAGAAAGCCAAGGGAGCAGGCCAAAGGGAGGCAAGAGGAAAAAGTAGTGCCGGGCTGCAGGACTGAAATGGAGGAATTGAAAGACGAAAGCCAGGAAGCAGGAGAGTTTGAGAAAAGGAGAGAGGAAAGAAGAGACATGCAGCCAGACGAGGGCTTAGTGAGAGAGGCTGGGACAGAGAACAGGATGAGAAGGAAATAAGGCAAGGCAAGGCTAGGCCAAAGGACGTTTCTTTGATTTATATTTTCTACCACATTCATCTTGAGATGAGAATAAAGCCATCAGACCACATGGATTAGGCCCAAACAAAAGCCCCGGCTACTAGAGACACTTAGACTAAGCCTAAACCAGAAAGATCTCTCCATAAAGATGGTTTTTATACTGTACTTCCACAATCAGCTGGCAGTACAAAAGAACAAGCGGCAGACATACTTAGGCTGAGACATGGTGGTTTGGTGCAGAGACCATGCATATCATGGGAATATTTCAGCATTTCTGCTCTGGTTTTCAGTGTATTACACCAAAACACCCACCTGATGACATCATTTCAAGAGCAAAAGCAGCAATTTGCAGAATTCAGCTTCTTTGGGGAACTGAGCAATTGCTGAGCTGACAGCAAGTCCTGCTGGGTCCCTGTCACCTGCAGAGTGCCCGCATCCTCACCACGGTAGCGGGCATTGTGACAAAGGTTCTACGTCAGCTGGGTGTGGCAGCCGAGCGCCCACTAGGGGAGGGGGAGCCTGTCAGCCCCGGGCCTGTCACTGCCTGCTGTCCCCCCTGTCACCAGCGAGGCCTCTGAAAATTTTCCAAAACATGCCCAGACTTGGGTCCAAAGTGGCCAAAAGTCTCCAAGAGACAAGTCGGGAAGAAGGATATGGAAGAGAGGGAGAAAGCCAAGGGAGCAAGCCAAAGGGAGGCAAGAGAAAAAAGTAGTGCCGGGCTGCAGGACTGAAATGGAGGAATTGAAAGACGAAAGCCAGGAAGCAAGAGAGTTTGAGAAAAGGAGAGAGGAAAGAAGAGACATGCAGCCAGACGAGGGCTTAGTGAGAGAGGCTGGGACAGAGAACAGGATGAGAAGGAAATAAGGCAAGGCAAGGCAAGGCTAGGCCAAAGGACGTTTCTTTGATTTATATTTTCTACCACATTCATCTTGAGATGAGAGGAAAGCCATCAGACCATATGGATTAGGCCCAAACAAAAGCCCCGGCTACTTGAGACACTTAGACTAAGCCTAAACCAGAAAGATCTCTCCATAAAGATGGTTTTTATACTGTACTTCCACAATCTTCTGTCAGTACAAAAGAACAAGCGGCAGACATACTTAGGCTGAGACATGGTGGTTTGGTGCAGAGACCATGCATATCATGGGAATATTTCAGCATTTCTGCTCTGGTTTTCAGTGTATTACACCAAAACACCCACCTGATGACATCATTTCAAGAGCAAAAGCAGCAATTTGCAGAATTCAGCTTCTTTGGGGAACTGAGCAATTGCTGAGCTGACAGCAAGTCCTGCTGGGTCCCTGTCACCTGCAGAGTGCCCGCATCCTCACCACGGTAGCGGGCATTGTGACAAAGGTTCTACGTCAGCTGGGTGTGGCAGCCGAGCGCCCGCTAGGGGAGGGGGAGCCTGTCAGCCCCGGGCCTGTCACTGCCTGCTGTCCCCCCTGTCACCAGCGAGGCCTCTGAAAAGTTTCCAAAACATGCCCAGACTTGGGTCCAAAGTGGCCAAAAGTCTCCAAGAGACAAGTCGGGAAGAAGGATATGGAAGAGAGGGAGAAAGCCAAGGGAGCAGGCCAAAGGGAGGCAAGAGGAAAAAGTAGTGCCGGGCTGCAGGACTGAAATGGAGGAATTGAAAGACGAAAGCCAGGAAGCAGGAGAGTTTGAGAAAAGGAGAGAGGAAAGAAGAGACATGCAGCCAGACGAGGGCTTAGTGAGAGAGGCTGGGACAGAGAACAGGATGAGAAGGAAATAAGGCAAGGCAAGGCTAGGCCAAAGGACGTTTCTTTGATTTATATTTTCTACCACATTCATCTTGAGATGAGAGGAAAGCCATCAGACCACATGGATTAGGCCCAAACAAAAGCCCCGGCTACTTGAGACACTTAGACTAAGCCTAAACCAGAAAGATCTCTCCATAAAGATGGTTTTTATACTGTACTTCCACAATCAGCTGGCAGTACAAAAGAACAAGCGGCAGACATACTTAGGCTGAGACATGGTGGTTTGGTGCAGAGACCATGCATATCATGGGAATATTTCAGCATTTCTGCTCTGGTTTTCAGTGTATTACACCAAAACACCCACCTGATGACATCATTTCAAGAGCAAAAGCAGCAATTTGCAGAATTCAGCTTCTTTGGTTAACTGAGCAATTGCTGAGCTGACAGCAAGTCCTGCTGGGTCCCTGTCACCTGCAGAGTGCCCGCATCCTCACCACGGTAGCGGGCGTTGTGACAAAGGATCTACGTCAGCTGGGTGTGGCAGCCGAGCGCCCGCTAGGGGAGGGGGAGCCTGTCAGCCCCGGGCCTGTCACTGCCTGCTGTCCCCCCTGTCACCAGCGAGGCCTCTGAAAAGTTTCCAAAACATCCCCAGACTTGGCTCCAAAGTGGCCAAAAGTCTCCAAGAGACAAGTCGGGAAGAAGGATATGGAAGAGAGGGAGAAAGCCAAGGGAGCAGGCCAAAGGGAGGCAAGAGGAAAAAGTAGTGCCGGGCTGCAGGACTGAAATGGAGGAATTGAAAGACGAAAGCCAGGAAGCAGGAGAGTTTGAGAAAAGGAGAGAGGAAAGAAGAGACATGCAGCCAGACGAGGGCTTAGTGAGAGAGGCTGGGACAGAGAACAGGATGAGAAGGAAATAAGGCAAGGCAAGGCAAGGCTAGGCCAAAGGATGTTTCTTTGATTAATATTTTCTACCACATTCATCTTGCGATGAGAGGAAAGCCATCAGACGTTATGGATTAGGCCCAAACAAAAGCCCCGGCTACTTGAGACACTTAGACTAAGCCTAAACCAGAAAGATCTCTCCATAAAGATGGTTTTTATACTGTACTTCCACAATCAGCTGGCAGTACAAAAGAACAAGCGGCAGACATACTTAGGCTGAGTCATGGTGGTTTGGTGCAGAGACCATGCATATCATGGGAATATTTCAGCATTTCTGCTCTGGTTTTCAGTGTATTACACCAAAACACCCACCTGATGACATCATTTCAAGAGCAAAAGCAGCAATTTGCAGAATTCAGCTTCTTTGGGGAACTGAGCAATTGCTGAGCTGACAGCAAGTCCTGCTGGGTCCCTGTCACCTGCAGAGTGCCCGCATCCTCACCACGGTAGCGGGCATTGTGACAAAGGATCTATGTCAGCTGGGTGTGGCAGCCGAGCGCCCGCTAGGGGAGGGGAGCCTGTCAGCCCCGGGCCTGTCACTGCCTGCTGTCCCCCCTGTCACCAGCGAGGCCTCTGAAAAGTTTACAAAACATCCCCAGACTTGGGTCCAAAGTGGCCAAAAGTCTCCAAGAGACAAGTCAGGAAGAAGGATATGGAAGAGAGGGAGAAAGCCAAGGGAGCAGGCCAAAGGGAGGGAAGAGAAAAAAGTAGTGCCGGGCTGCAGGACTGAAATGGAGGAATTGAAAGACGAAAGCCAGGAAGCAGGAGAGTTTGAGAAAAGGAGAGAGGAAAGAAGAGACATGCAGCCAGACGAGGGGTTAGTGAGAGAGGCTGGGACAGAGAACAGGATGAGAAGGAAATAAGGCAAGGGAAGGCTAGGCCAAAGGATGTTCCTTTGATTTATATTTTCTACCACATTCATCTTGCGATGAGAGGAAAGCCATCAGACGTTATGGATTAGGCCCAAACAAAAGCCCCGGCTACTTGAGACACTTAGACTAAGCCTAAACCAGAAAGATCTCTCCATAAAGATGGTTTTTATACTGTACTTCCACAATCAGCTGGCAGTACAAAAGAACAAGCGGCAGACATACTTAGGCTGAGACATGGTGGTTTGGTGCAGAGACCATGCATATCATGGGAATATTTCAGCATTTCTGCTCTGGTTTTCAGTGTATTACACCAAAACACCCACCTGATGACATCATTTCAAGAGCAAAAGCAGCAATTTGCAGAATTCAGCTTCTTTGGGGAACTGAGCAATTGCTGAGCTGACAGCAAGTCCTGCTGGGTCCCTGTCACCTGCAGAGTGCCCGCATACTCACCACGGTAGCGGGCATTGTGACAAAGGTTCTACGTCAGCTGGGTGTGGCAGCCGAGCGCCCGCTAGGGGAGGGGGAGCCTGTCAGCCCCGGGCCTGTCACTGCCTGCTGTCCCCCGTGTGACCAGCGAGGCCTCTGAAAAGTTTCCAAAACACGCCCAGACTTGGGTCCAAAGTGGCCAAAAGTCTCCAAGAGACAAGTCGGGAAGAAGGATATGGAAGAGAGGGAGAAAGCCAAGGGAGCAGGCCCAAGGGAGGCAAGAGAAAAAAGTAGTGCCGGGCTGCAGGACTGAAATGGAGGAATTGAAAGACGAAAGCCAGGAAGCAGGAGAGTTTGAGAAAAGGAGAGAGGAAAGAAGAGACATGCAGCCAGACGAGGGCTTAGTGAGAGAGGCTGGGACAGAGAACAGGATGAAAAGGAAATAAGGCAAGGCAAGGCTAGGCCAAAGGACGTTTCTTTGATTTATATTTTCTATCACATTCATCTTGCGATGAGAGGAAAGCCATCAGACCATATGGATTAGGCCCAAACAAAAGCCCCGGCTACTTGAGACACTTAGACTAAGCCTAAACCAGAAAGATCTCTCCATAAAGATGGTTTTTATACTGTACTTCCACAATCAGCTGGCAGTACAAAAGAACAAGCGGCAGACATACTTAGGCTGAGACATGGTGGTTTGGTGCAGAGACCATGCATATCATGGGAATATTTCAGCATTTCTGCTCTGGTTTTCAGTGTATTACGCCAAAACACCCACCTGATGACATCATTTCAAGAGCAAAGCAGCAATTTGCAAAATTCAACTTCTTTGGGGAACTGAGCAATTGCTGAGCTGACAGCAAGTCCTGCTGGGTCCCTGTCACCTGCAGAGTGCCCGCATCCTCACCACGGTAGCGGGCATTGTGACAAAGGATCTATGTCAGCTGGGTGTGGCAGCCGAGCACCCGCTAGGGGAGGGGGAGCCTGTCAGCCCCGGGCCTGTCACTGCCTGCTGTCCCCCCTGTCACCAGCGAGGCCTCTTAAAAGTTTCCAAAACATCCCCAGACTTGGGTCCAAAGTGGCCAAAAGTCTCCAAGAGACATGTCGGGAAGAAGGATATGGAAGAGAGGGAGAAAGCCAAGGGAGCAGGCCAAAGGGAGGCAAGAGGAAAAAGTAGTGCCGGGCTGCAGGACTGAAATGGAGGAATTGAAAGACGAAAGCCAGGAAGCAGGAGAGTTTGAGAAAAGGAGAGAGGAAAGAAGAGACATGCAGCCAGACGAGGGCTTAGTTAGAGAGGCTGGGACAGAGAACAGGATGAGAAGGAAATAAGGCAAGGCAAGGCAAGGCTAGGCCAAAGGATGTTTCTTTGATTTATATTTTCTGCCACATTCATCTTGAGATGAGAGGAAAGCCATCAGACGTTATGGATTAGGCCCAAACAAAAGCCCCGGCTACTTGAGACACTTAGACTAAGCCTAAACCAGAAAGATCTCTCCATAAAGATGGTTTTTATACTGTACTTCCACAATCAGCTGGCAGTACAAAAGAACAAGCGGCAGACATACTTAGGCTGAGACATGGTGGTTTGGTGCAGAGACCATGCATATCATGGGAATATTTCAGCATTTCTGCTCTGGTTTTCAGTGTATTACACCAAAACACCCACCTGATGACATCATTTCAAGAGCAAAAGCAGCAATTTGCAGAATTCAGCTTCTTTGGGGAACTGAGCAATTGCTGAGCTGACAGCAAGTCCTGCTGGGTCCCTGTCACCTGCAGAGTGCCCGCATCCTCACCACGGTAGCGGGCATTGTGACAAAGGATCTATGTCAGCTGGGTGTGGCAGCCGAGCGCCCGCTAGGGGAGGGGGAGCCTGTCAGCCCCGGGCCTGTCACTGCCTGCTGTCCCCCCTGTCACCAGCGAGGCCTCTGAAAAGTTTACAAAACATCCCCAGACTTGGGTCCAAAGTGGCCAAAAGTCTCCAAGAGACAAGTCGGGAAGAAGGATATGGAAGAGAGGGAGAAAGCCAAGGGAGCAGGCCCAAGGGAGGCAAGAGAAAAAAGTAGTGCCGGGCTGCAGGACTGAAATGGAGGAATTGAAAGACGAAAGCCAGGAAGCAGGAGAGTTTGAGAAAAGGAGAGAGGAAAGAAGAGACATGCAGCCAGACGAGGGGTTAGTGAGAGAGGCTGGGACAGAGAACAGGATGAGAAGGAAATAAGGCAAGGCAAGGCTAGGCCAAAGGACGTTTCTTTGATTTATATTTTCTACCACATTCATCTTGAGATGAGAGGAAAGCCATCAGACCACATGGATTAGGCCCAAACAAAAGCCCCGGCTACTTGAGACACTTAGACTAAGCCTAAACCAGAAAGATCTCTCCATAAAGATGGTTTTTATACTGTACTTCCACAATCAGCTGGCAGTACAAAAGAACAAGCGGCAGACATACTTAGGCTGAGACATGGTGGTTTGGTGCAGAGACCATGCATATCATGGGAATATTTCAGCATTTCTGCTCTGGTTTTCAGTGTATTACACCAAAACACCCACCTGATGACATCATTTCAAGAGCAAAGCAGCAATTTGCAAAATTCAACTTCTTTGGGGAACTGAGCAATTGCTGAGCTGACAGCAAGTCCTGCTGGGTCCCTGTCACCTGCAGAGTGCCCGCATCCTCACCACGGTAGCGGGCATTGTGACAAAGGTTCTACGTCAGCTGGGTGTGGCAGCCGAGCGCCCGCTAGGGGAGGGGGAGCCTGTCAGCCCCGGGCCTGTCACTGCCTGCTGTCCCCCGTGTGACCAGCGAGGCCTCTGAAAAGTTTACAAAACACGCCCAGACTTGGGTCCAAAGTGGCCAAAAGTCTCCAAGAGACAAGTCGGGAAGAAGGATATGGAAGAGAGGGAGAAAGCCAAGGGAGCAGGCCAAAGGGAGGCAAGAGAAAAAAGTAGTGCCGGGCTGCAGGACTGAAATGGAGGAATTGAAAGACGAAAGCCAGGAAGCAGGAGAGTTTGAGAAAAGGAGAGAGGAAAGAAGAGACATGCAGCCAGACGAGGGCTTAGTGAGAGAGGCTGGGACAGAGAACAGGATGAGAAGGAAATAAGGCAAGGCAAGGCTAGGCCAAAGGACGTTTCTTTGATTTATATTTTCTACCACATTCATCTTGCGATGAGAGGAAAGCCATCAGACCTTATGGACTAGGCCCAAACAAAAGCCCCGGCTACTTGAGACACTTAGACTAAGCCTAAACCAGAAAGATCTCTCCATAAAGATGGTTTTTATACTGTACTTCCACAATATTCTGTCAGTACAAAAGAACAAGCGGCAGACATACTTAGGCTGAGACATGGTGGTTTGGTGCAGAGACCATGCATATCATGGGAATATTTCAGCATTTCTGCTCTGGTTTTCAGTGTATTACACCAAAACACCCACCTGATGACATCATTTCAAGAGCAAAGCAGCAATTTGCAAAATTCAACTTCTTTGGGGAACTGAGCAATTGCTGAGCTGACAGCAAGTCCTGCTGGGTCCCTGTCACCTGCAAGTGCCCGCATCCTCACCACGGTAGCGGGCATTGTGACAAAGGATCTATGTCAGCTGGGTGTGGCAGCCGAGCGCCCGCTAGGGGAGGGGGAGACTGTCAGCCCAGGGCCTGTCACTGCCTGCTGTCCCCCCTGTCACCAGCGAGGCCTCTGAAAAGTTTACAAAACATGCCCAGACTTGGGTCCAAAGTGGCCAAAAGTCTCCAAGAGACATGTCGGGAAGAAGGATATGGAAGAGAGGGAGAAAGCCAAGGGAGCAGGCTAAAGGGAGGCAAGAGGAAAAAGTAGTGCCGGGCTGCAGGACTGAAATGGAGGAATTGAAAGACGAAAGCCAGGAAGCAGGAGAGTTTGAGAAAAGGAGAGAGGAAGGAAGAGACATGCAGCCAGACGAGGGCTTAGTGAGAGAGGCTGGGACAGAGAACAGGATGAGAAGGAAATAAGGCAAGGCAAGGCTAGGCCAAAGGACGTTTCTTTGATTTATATTTTCTACCACATTCATCTTGAGATGAGAGGAAAGCCATCAGACCATATGGATTAGGCCCAAACAAAAGCCCCGGCTACTTGAGACACTTAGACTAAGCCTAAACCAGAAAGATCTCTCCATAAAGATGGTTTTTATACTGTACTTCCACAATCAGCTGGCAGTACAAAAGAACAAGCGTCAGACATACTTACGCTGAGACATGGTGGTTTGGTGCAGAGACCATGCATATCATGGGAATATTTCAGCATTTCTGCTCTGGTTTTCAGTGTATTACACCAAAACACCCACCTGATGACATCATTTCAAGAGCAAAGCAGCAATTTGCAAAATTCAACTTCTTTGGGGAACTGAGCAATTGCTGAGCTGACAGCAAGTCCTGCTGGGTCCCTGTCACCTGCAGAGTGCCCGCATCCTCACCACGGTAGCGGGCATTGTGAAAAAGGATCTATGTCAGCTGGGTGTGGCAGCCGAGCACCCGCTAGGGGAGGGGGAGCCTGTCAGCCCCGGGCCTGTCACTGCCTGCTGTCCCCCCTGTCACCAGCGAGGCCTCTGAAAAGTTTCCAAAACATCCCCAGACTTGGGTCCAAAGTGGCCAAAGTCTCCAAGAGACATGTCGGGAAGAAGGATATGGAAGAGAGGGAGAAAGCCAAGGGAGCAGGCCCAAGGGAGGCAAGAGAAAAAAGTAGTGCCGGGCTGCAGGACTGAAATGGAGGAATTGAAAGACGAAAGCCAGGAAGCAGGAGAGTTTGAGAAAAGGAGAGAGGAAAGAAGAGACATGCAGCCAGACGAGGGCTTAGTGAGAGAGGCTGGGACAGAGAACAGGATGAGAAGGAAATAAGGCAAGGCAAGGCAAGGCTAGGCCAAAGGATGTTTCTTTGATTTATATTTTCTACCACATTCATCTTGCGATGAGAGGAAAGCCATCAGACGTTATGGATTAGGCCCAAACAAAAGCCCTGGCTACTTGAGACACTTAGACTAAGCCTAAACCAGAAAGATCTCTCCATAAAGATGGTTTTTATACTGTACTTCCACAATCAGCTGGCAGTACAAAAGAACAAGCGGCAGACATACTTAGGCTGAGACATGGTGGTTTAGTGCAGAGACCATGCATATCATGGGAATATTTCAGCATTTCTGCTCTGGTTTTCAGTGTATTACACCAAAACACCCACCTGATGACATCATTTCAAGAGCAAAAGCAGCAATTTGCAGAATTCAGCTTCTTTGGGGAACTGAGCAATTGCTGAGCTGACAGCAAGTCCTGCTGGGTCCCTGTCACCTGCAGAGTGCCCGCATCCTCACCACGGTAGCGGGCATTGTGACAAAGGTTCTATGTCAGCTGGGTGTGGCAGCCGAGCGCCCGCTAGGGGAGGGGGAGCCTGTCAGCCACGGGCCTGTCACTGCCTGCTGTCCCCCGTGTCACCAGCGAGGCCTCTGAAAAGTTTCCAAAACATGCCCAGACTTGGGTCCAAAGTGGCCAAAAGTCTCCAAGAGACAAGTCGGGAAGAAGGATATGGAAGAGAGGGAGAAAGCCAAGGGAGCAGGCCAAAGGGAGGCAAGAGAAAAAAGTAGTGCCGGGCTGCAGGACTGAAATGGAGGAATTGAAAGACGAAAGCCAGGAAGCAGGAGAGTTTGAGAAAAGGAGAGAGGAAGGAAGAGACATGCAGCCAGACGAGGGCTTAGTGAGAGAGGCTGGGACAGAGAACAGGATGAGAAGGAAATAAGGCAAGGCAAGGCTAGGCCAAAGGACGTTTCTTTGATTTATATTTTCTACCACATTCATCTTGAGATGAGAGGAAAGCCATCAGACCTTATGGACTAGGCCCAAACAAAAGCCCCAGCTACTTGAGACACTTAGACTAAGCCTAAACCAGAAAGATCTCTCCATAAAGATGGTTTTTATACTGTACTTCCACAATCAGCTGGCAGTACAAAAGAACAAGCGGCAGACATACTTAGGCTGAGACATGGTGGTTTGGTGCAGAGACCATGCATATCATGGGAATATTTCAGCATTTCTGCTCTGGTTTTCAGTGTATTACACCAAAACACCCACCTGATGACATCATTTCAAGAGCAAAGCAGCAATTTGCAAAATTCAACTTCTTTGGGGAACTGAGCAATTGCTGAGCTGACAGCAAGTCCTGCTGGGTCCCTGTCACCTGCAGAGTGCCCGCATCCTCAGCACGGTAGCGGGCATTGTGACAAAGGATCTATGTCAGCTGGGTGTGGCAGCCGAGCACCCGCTAGGGGAGGGGGAGCCTGTCAGCCCCGGGCCTGTCACTGCCTGCTGTCCCCCCTGTCACCAGCGAGGCCTCTGAAAAGTTTCCAAAACATCCCCAGACTTGGGTCCAAAGTGGCCAAAAGTCTCCAAGAGACATGTCGGGAAGAAGGATATGGAAGAGAGGGAGAAAGCCAAGGGAGCAGGCCAAAGGGAGGCAAGAGGAAAAAGTAGTGCCGGGCTGCAGGACTGAAATGGAGGAATTGAAAGACGAAAGCCAGGAAGCAGGAGAGTTTGAGAAAAGGAGAGAGGAAAGAAGAGACATGCAGCCAGACGAGGGCTTAGTGAGAGAGGCTGGGACAGAGAACAGGATGAGAAGGAAATAAGGCAAGGCAAGGCAAGGCTAGGCCAAAGGATGTTTCTTTGATTTATATTTTCTACCACATTCATCTTGCGATGAGAGGAAAGCCATCAGACGTTATGGATTAGGCCCAAACAAAAGCCCCGGCTACTTGAGACACTTAGACTAAGCCTAAACCAGAAAGATCTCTCCATAAAGATGGTTTTTATACTGTACTTCCACAATCAGCTGGCAGTACAAAAGAACAAGCGGCAGACATACTTAGGCTGAGACATGGTGGTTTGGTGCAGAGACCATGCATATCATGGGAATATTTCAGCATTTCTGCTCTGGTTTTCAGTGTATTACACCAAAACACCCACCTGATGACATCATTTCAAGAGCAAAAGCAGCAATTTGCAGAATTCAGCTTCTTTGGGGAACTGAGCAATTGCTGAGCTGACAGCAAGTCCTGCTGGGTCCCTGTCACCTGCAGAGTGCCCGCATACTCACCACGGTAGCGGGCATTGTGACAAAGGTTCTACGTCAGCTGGGTGTGGCAGCCGAGCGCCCGCTAGGGGAGGGGGAGCCTGTCAGCCCCGGGCCTGTCACTGCCTGCTGTCCCCCGTGTGACCAGCGAGGCCTCTGAAAAGTTTCCAAAACACGCCCAGACTTGGGTCCAAAGTGGCCAAAAGTCTCCAAGAGACAAGTCGGGAAGAAGGATATGGAAGAGAGGGAGAAAGCCAAGGGAGCAGGCCCAAGGGAGGCAAGAGAAAAAAGTAGTGCCGGGCTGCAGGACTGAAATGGAGGAATTGAAAGACGAAAGCCAGGAAGCAGGAGAGTTTGAGAAAAGGAGAGAGGAAAGAAGAGACATGCAGCCAGACGAGGGCTTAGTGAGAGAGGCTGGGACAGAGAACAGGATGAAAAGGAAATAAGGCAAGGCAAGGCTAGGCCAAAGGACGTTTCTTTGATTTATATTTTCTATCACATTCATCTTGCGATGAGAGGAAAGCCATCAGACCATATGGATTAGGCCCAAACAAAAGCCCCGGCTACTTGAGACACTTAGACTAAGCCTAAACCAGAAAGATCTCTCCATAAAGATGGTTTTTATACTGTACTTCCACAATCAGCTGGCAGTACAAAAGAACAAGCGGCAGACATACTTAGGCTGAGACATGGTGGTTTGGTGCAGAGACCATGCATATCATGGGAATATTTCAGCATTTCTGCTCTGGTTTTCAGTGTATTACGCCAAAACACCCACCTGATGACATCATTTCAAGAGCAAAGCAGCAATTTGCAAAATTCAACTTCTTTGGGGAACTGAGCAATTGCTGAGCTGACAGCAAGTCCTGCTGGGTCCCTGTCACCTGCAGAGTGCCCGCATCCTCACCACGGTAGCGGGCATTGTGACAAAGGATCTATGTCAGCTGGGTGTGGCAGCCGAGCACCCGCTAGGGGAGGGGGAGCCTGTCAGCCCCGGGCCTGTCACTGCCTGCTGTCCCCCCTGTCACCAGCGAGGCCTCTTAAAAGTTTCCAAAACATCCCCAGACTTGGGTCCAAAGTGGCCAAAAGTCTCCAAGAGACATGTCGGGAAGAAGGATATGGAAGAGAGGGAGAAAGCCAAGGGAGCAGGCCAAAGGGAGGCAAGAGGAAAAAGTAGTGCCGGGCTGCAGGACTGAAATGGAGGAATTGAAAGACGAAAGCCAGGAAGCAGGAGAGTTTGAGAAAAGGAGAGAGGAAAGAAGAGACATGCAGCCAGACGAGGGCTTAGTGAGAGAGGCTGGGACAGAGAACAGGATGAGAAGGAAATAAGGCAAGGCAAGGCAAGGCTAGGCCAAAGGATGTTTCTTTGATTTATATTTTCTGCCACATTCATCTTGAGTTGAGAGGAAAGCCATCAGACGTTATGGATTAGGCCCAAACAAAAGCCCCGGCTACTTGAGACACTTAGACTAAGCCTAAACCAGAAAGATCTCTCCATAAAGATGGTTTTTATACTGTACTTCCACAATCAGCTGGCAGTACAAAAGAACAAGCGGCAGACATACTTAGGCTGAGACATGGTGGTTTGGTGCAGAGACCATGCATATCATGGGAATATTTCAGCATTTCTGCTCTGGTTTTCAGTGTATTACACCAAAACACCCACCTGATGACATCATTTCAAGAGCAAAAGCAGCAATTTGCAGAATTCAGCTTCTTTGGGGAACTGAGCAATTGCTGAGCTGACAGCAAGTCCTGCTGGGTCCCTGTCACCTGCAGAGTGCCCGCATCCTCACCACGGTAGCGGGCATTGTGACAAAGGATCTATGTCAGCTGGGTGTGGCAGCCGAGCGCCCGCTAGGGGAGGGGGAGCCTGTCAGCCCCGGGCCTGTCACTGCCTGCTGTCCCCCCTGTCACCAGCGAGGCCTCTGAAAAGTTTACAAAACATCCCCAGACTTGGGTCCAAAGTGGCCAAAAGTCTCCAAGAGACAAGTCGGGAAGAAGGATATGGAAGAGAGGGAGAAAGCCAAGGGAGCAGGCCCAAGGGAGGCAAGAGAAAAAAGTAGTGCCGGGCTGCAGGACTGAAATGGAGGAATTGAAAGACGAAAGCCAGGAAGCAGGAGAGTTTGAGAAAAGGAGAGAGGAAAGAAGAGACATGCAGCCAGACGAGGGGTTAGTGAGAGAGGCTGGGACAGAGAACAGGATGAGAAGGAAATAAGGCAAGGCAAGGCTAGGCCAAAGGACGTTTCTTTGATTTATATTTTCTACCACATTCATCTTGAGATGAGAGGAAAGCCATCAGACCACATGGATTAGGCCCAAACAAAAGCCCCGGCTACTTGAGACACTTAGACTAAGCCTAAACCAGAAAGATCTCTCCATAAAGATGGTTTTTATACTGTACTTCCACAATCAGCTGGCAGTACAAAAGAACAAGCGGCAGACATACTTAGGCTGAGACATGGTGGTTTGGTGCAGAGACCATGCATATCATGGGAATATTTCAGCATTTCTGCTCTGGTTTTCAGTGTATTACACCAAAACACCCACCTGATGACATCATTTCAAGAGCAAAGCAGCAATTTGCAAAATTCAACTTCTTTGGGGAACTGAGCAATTGCTGAGCTGACAGCAAGTCCTGCTGGGTCCCTGTCACCTGCAAGTGCCCGCATCCTCACCACGGTAGCGGGCATTGTGACAAAGGATCTATGTCAGCTGGGTGTGGCAGCCGAGCGCCCGCTAGGGGAGGGGGAGACTGTCAGCCCAGGGCCTGTCACTGCCTGCTGTCCCCCCTGTCACCAGCGAGGCCTCTGAAAAGTTTACAAAACATGCCCAGACTTGGGTCCAAAGTGGCCAAAAGTCTCCAAGAGACATGTCGGGAAGAAGGATATGGAAGAGAGGGAGAAAGCCAAGGGAGCAGGCTAAAGGGAGGCAAGAGGAAAAAGTAGTGCCGGGCTGCAGGACTGAAATGGAGGAATTGAAAGACGAAAGCCAGGAAGCAGGAGAGTTTGAGAAAAGGAGAGAGGAAGGAAGAGACATGCAGCCAGACGAGGGCTTAGTGAGAGAGGCTGGGACAGAGAACAGGATGAGAAGGAAATAAGGCAAGGCAAGGCTAGGCCAAAGGACGTTTCTTTGATTTATATTTTCTACCACATTCATCTTGAGATGAGAGGAAAGCCATCAGACCTTATGGACTAGGCCCAAACAAAAGCCCCGGCTACTTGAGACACTTAGACTAAGCCTAAACCAGAAAGATCTCTCCATAAAGATGGTTTTTATACTGTACTTCCACAATCAGCTGGCAGTACAAAAGAACAAGCGGCAGACATACTTACGCTGAGACATGGTGGTTTGGTGCAGAGACCATGCATATCATGGGAATATTTCAGCATTTCTGCTCTGGTTTTCAGTGTATTACACCAAAACACCCACCTGATGACATCATTTCAAGAGCAAAGCAGCAATTTGCAAAATTCAACTTCTTTGGGGAACTGAGCAATTGCTGAGCTGACAGCAAGTCCTGCTGGGTCCCTGTCACCTGCAGAGTGCCCGCATCCTCACCACGGTAGCGGGCATTGTGAAAAAGGATCTATGTCAGCTGGGTGTGGCAGCCGAGCACCCGCTAGGGGAGGGGGAGCCTGTCAGCCCCGGGCCTGTCACTGCCTGCTGTCCCCCCTGTCACCAGCGAGGCCTCTGAAAAGTTTCCAAAACATCCCCAGACTTGGGTCCAAAGTGGCCAAAGTCTCCAAGAGACATGTCGGGAAGAAGGATATGGAAGAGAGGGAGAAAGCCAAGGGAGCAGGCCCAAGGGAGGCAAGAGAAAAAAGTAGTGCCGGGCTGCAGGACTGAAATGGAGGAATTGAAAGACGAAAGCCAGGAAGCAGGAGAGTTTGAGAAAAGGAGAGAGGAAAGAAGAGACATGCAGCCAGACGAGGGCTTAGTGAGAGAGGCTGGGACAGAGAACAGGATGAGAAGGAAATAAGGCAAGGCAAGGCAAGGCTAGGCCAAAGGATGTTTCTTTGATTTATATTTTCTACCACATTCATCTTGCGATGAGAGGAAAGCCATCAGACGTTATGGATTAGGCCCAAACAAAAGCCCTGGCTACTTGAGACACTTAGACTAAGCCTAAACCAGAAAGATCTCTCCATAAAGATGGTTTTTATACTGTACTTCCACAATCAGCTGGCAGTACAAAAGAACAAGCGGCAGACATACTTAGGCTGAGACATGGTGGTTTAGTGCAGAGACCATGCATATCATGGGAATATTTCAGCATTTCTGCTCTGGTTTTCAGTGTATTACACCAAAACACCCACCTGATGACATCATTTCAAGAGCAAAAGCAGCAATTTGCAGAATTCAGCTTCTTTGGGGAACTGAGCAATTGCTGAGCTGACAGCAAGTCCTGCTGGGTCCCTGTCACCTGCAGAGTGCCCGCATCCTCACCACGGTAGCGGGCATTGTGACAAAGGTTCTATGTCAGCTGGGTGTGGCAGCCGAGCGCCCGCTAGGGGAGGGGGAGCCTGTCAGCCACGGGCCTGTCACTGCCTGCTGTCCCCCGTGTCACCAGCGAGGCCTCTGAAAAGTTTCCAAAACATGCCCAGACTTGGGTCCAAAGTGGCCAAAAGTCTCCAAGAGACAAGTCGGGAAGAAGGATATGGAAGAGAGGGAGAAAGCCAAGGGAGCAGGCCAAAGGGAGGCAAGAGAAAAAAGTAGTGCCGGGCTGCAGGACTGAAATGGAGGAATTGAAAGACGAAAGCCAGGAAGCAGGAGAGTTTGAGAAAAGGAGAGAGGAAGGAAGAGACATGCAGCCAGACGAGGGCTTAGTGAGAGAGGCTGGGACAGAGAACAGGATGAGAAGGAAATAAGGCAAGGCAAGGCTAGGCCAAAGGACGTTTCTTTGATTTATATTTTCTACCACATTCATCTTGAGATGAGAGGAAAGCCATCAGACCTTATGGACTAGGCCCAAACAAAAGCCCCAGCTACTTGAGACACTTAGACTAAGCCTAAACCAGAAAGATCTCTCCATAAAGATGGTTTTTATACTGTACTTCCACAATCAGCTGGCAGTACAAAAGAACAAGCGGCAGACATACTTAGGCTGAGACATGGTGGTTTGGTGCAGAGACCATGCATATCATGGGAATATTTCAGCATTTCTGCTCTGGTTTTCAGTGTATTACACCAAAACACCCACCTGATGACATCATTTCAAGAGCAAAGCAGCAATTTGCAAAATTCAACTTCTTTGGGGAACTGAGCAATTGCTGAGCTGACAGCAAGTCCTGCTGGGTCCCTGTCACCTGCAGAGTGCCCGCATCCTCACCACGGTAGCGGGCATTGTGACAAAGGATCTATGTCAGCTGGGTGTGGCAGCCGAGCACCCGCTAGGGGAGGGGGAGCCTGTCAGCCCCGGGCCTGTCACTGCCTGCTGTCCCCCCTGTCACCAGCGAGGCCTCTGAAAAGTTTCCAAAACATCCCCAGACTTGGGTCCAAAGTGGCCAAAAGTCTCCAAGAGACATGTCGGGAAGAAGGATATGGAAGAGAGGGAGAAAGCCAAGGGAGCAGGCCAAAGGGAGGCAAGAGGAAAAAGTAGTGCCGGGCTGCAGGACTGAAATGGAGGAATTGAAAGACGAAAGCCAGGAAGCAGGAGAGTTTGAGAAAAGGAGAGAGGAAAGAAGAGACATGCAGCCAGACGAGGGCTTAGTGAGAGAGGCTGGGACAGAGAACAGGATGAGAAGGAAATAAGGCAAGGCAAGGCAAGGCTAGGCCAAAGGATGTTTCTTTGATTTATATTTTCTACCACATTCATCTTGCGATGAGAGGAAAGCCATCAGACGTTATGGATTAGGCCCAAACAAAAGCCCCGGCTACTTGAGACACTTAGACTAAGCCTAAACCAGAAAGATCTCTCCATAAAGATGGTTTTTATACTGTACTTCCACAATCAGCTGGCAGTACAAAAGAACAAGCGGCAGACATACTTAGGCTGAGACATGGTGGTTTGGTGCAGAGACCATGCATATCATGGGAATATTTCAGCATTTCTGCTCTGGTTTTCAGTGTATTACACCAAAACACCCACCTGATGACATCATTTCAAGAGCAAAAGCAGCAATTTGCAGAATTCAGCTTCTTTGGGGAACTGAGCAATTGCTGAGCTGACAGCAAGTCCTGCTGGGTCCCTGTCACCTGCAGAGTGCCCGCATACTCACCACGGTAGCGGGCATTGTGACAAAGGTTCTACGTCAGCTGGGTGTGGCAGCCGAGCGCCCGCTAGGGGAGGGGGAGCCTGTCAGCCCCGGGCCTGTCACTGCCTGCTGTCCCCCGTGTGACCAGCGAGGCCTCTGAAAAGTTTCCAAAACACGCCCAGACTTGGGTCCAAAGTGGCCAAAAGTCTCCAAGAGACAAGTCGGGAAGAAGGATATGGAAGAGAGGGAGAAAGCCAAGGGAGCAGGCCCAAGGGAGGCAAGAGAAAAAAGTAGTGCCGGGCTGCAGGACTGAAATGGAGGAATTGAAAGACGAAAGCCAGGAAGCAGGAGAGTTTGAGAAAAGGAGAGAGGAAAGAAGAGACATGCAGCCAGACGAGGGCTTAGTGAGAGAGGCTGGGACAGAGAACAGGATGAAAAGGAAATAAGGCAAGGCAAGGCTAGGCCAAAGGACGTTTCTTTGATTTATATTTTCTATCACATTCATCTTGCGATGAGAGGAAAGCCATCAGACCATATGGATTAGGCCCAAACAAAAGCCCCGGCTACTTGAGACACTTAGACTAAGCCTAAACCAGAAAGATCTCTCCATAAAGATGGTTTTTATACTGTACTTCCACAATCAGCTGGCAGTACAAAAGAACAAGCGGCAGACATACTTAGGCTGAGACATGGTGGTTTGGTGCAGAGACCATGCATATCATGGGAATATTTCAGCATTTCTGCTCTGGTTTTCAGTGTATTACGCCAAAACACCCACCTGATGACATCATTTCAAGAGCAAAGCAGCAATTTGCAAAATTCAACTTCTTTGGGGAACTGAGCAATTGCTGAGCTGACAGCAAGTCCTGCTGGGTCCCTGTCACCTGCAGAGTGCCCGCATCCTCACCACGGTAGCGGGCATTGTGACAAAGGATCTATGTCAGCTGGGTGTGGCAGCCGAGCACCCGCTAGGGGAGGGGGAGCCTGTCAGCCCCGGGCCTGTCACTGCCTGCTGTCCCCCGTGTCACCAGCGAGGCCTCTTAAAAGTTTCCAAAACATCCCCAGACTTGGGTCCAAAGTGGCCAAAAGTCTCCAAGAGACATGTCGGGAAGAAGGATATGGAAGAGAGGGAGAAAGCCAAGGGAGCAGGCCAAAGGGAGGCAAGAGGAAAAAGTAGTGCCGGGCTGCAGGACTGAAATGGAGGAATTGAAAGACGAAAGCCAGGAAGCAGGAGAGTTTGAGAAAAGGAGAGAGGAAAGAAGAGACATGCAGCCAGACGAGGGCTTAGTGAGAGAGGCTGGGACAGAGAACAGGATGAGAAGGAAATAAGGCAAGGCAAGGCAAGGCTAGGCCAAAGGATGTTTCTTTGATTTATATTTTCTGCCACATTCATCTTGAGATGAGAGGAAAGCCATCAGACGTTATGGATTAGGCCCAAACAAAAGCCCCGGCTACTTGAGACACTTAGACTAAGCCTAAACCAGAAAGATCTCTCCATAAAGATGGTTTTTATACTGTACTTCCACAATCAGCTGGCAGTACAAAAGAACAAGCGGCAGACATACTTAGGCTGAGACATGGTGGTTTGGTGCAGAGACCATGCATATCATGGGAATATTTCAGCATTTCTGCTCTGGTTTTCAGTGTATTACACCAAAACACCCACCTGATGACATCATTTCAAGAGCAAAAGCAGCAATTTGCAGAATTCAGCTTCTTTGGGGAACTGAGCAATTGCTGAGCTGACAGCAAGTCCTGCTGGGTCCCTGTCACCTGCAGAGTGCCCGCATCCTCACCACGGTAGCGGGCATTGTGACAAAGGATCTATGTCAGCTGGGTGTGGCAGCCGAGCGCCCGCTAGGGGAGGGGGAGCCTGTCAGCCCCGGGCCTGTCACTGCCTGCTGTCCCCCCTGTCACCAGCGAGGCCTCTGAAAAGTTTCCAAAACATCCCCAGACTTGGGTCCAAAGTGGCCAAAAGTCTCCAAGAGACAAGTCGGGAAGAAGGATATGGAAGAGAGGGAGAAAGCCAAGGGAGCAGGCCCAAGGGAGGCAAGAGAAAAAAGTAGTGCCGGGCTGCAGGACTGAAATGGAGGAATTGAAAGACGAAAGCCAGGAAGCAGGAGAGTTTGAGAAAAGGAGAGAGGAAAGAAGAGACATGCAGCCAGACGAGGGGTTAGTGAGAGAGGCTGGGACAGAGAACAGGATGAGAAGGAAATAAGGCAAGGCAAGGCTAGGCCAAAGGACGTTTCTTTGATTTATATTTTCTACCACATTCATCTTGAGATGAGAGGAAAGCCATCAGACCACATGGATTAGGCCCAAACAAAAGCCCCGGCTACTTGAGACACTTAGACTAAGCCTAAACCAGAAAGATCTCTCCATAAAGATGGTTTTTATACTGTACATCCACAATCAGCTGGCAGTACAAAAGAACAAGCGGCAGACATACTTAGGCTGAGACATGGTGGTTTGGTGCAGAGACCATGCATATCATGGGAATATTTCAGCATTTCTGCTCTGGTTTTCAGTGTATTACACCAAAACACCCACCTGATGACATCATTTCAAGAGCAAAGCAGCAATTTGCAAAATTCAACTTCTTTGGGGAACTGAGCAATTGCTGAGCTGACAGCAAGTCCTGCTGGGTCCCTGTCACCTGCAGAGTGCCCGCATCCTCACCACGGTAGCGGGCATTGTGACAAAGGTTCTACGTCAGCTGGGTGTGGCAGCCGAGCGCCCGCTAGGGGAGGGGGAGCCTGTCAGCCCCGGGCCTGTCACTGCCTGCTGTCCCCCGTGTGACCAGCGAGGCCTCTGAAAAGTTTCCAAAACACGCCCAGACTTGGGTCCAAAGTGGCCAAAAGTCTCCAAGAGACAAGTCGGGAAGAAGGATATGGAAGAGAGGGAGAAAGCCAAGGGAGCAGGCCAAAGGGAGGCAAGAGAAAAAAGTAGTGCCGGGCTGCAGGACTGAAATGGAGGAATTGAAAGACGAAAGCCAGGAAGCAGGAGAGTTTGAGAAAAGGAGAGAGGAAAGAAGAGACATGCAGCCAGACGAGGGCTTAGTGAGAGAGGCTGGGACAGAGAACAGGATGAGAAGGAAATAAGGCAAGGCAAGGCTAGGCCAAAGGACGTTTCTTTGATTTATATTTTCTACCACATTCATCTTGCGATGAGAGGAAAGCCATCAGACCTTATGGACTAGGCCCAAACAAAAGCCCCGGCTACTTGAGACACTTAGACTAAGCCTAAACCAGAAAGATCTCTCCATAAAGATGGTTTTTATACTGTACTTCCACAATATTCTGTCAGTACAAAAGAACAAGCGGCAGACATACTTAGGCTGAGACATGGTGGTTTGGTGCAGAGACCATGCATATCATGGGAATATTTCAGCATTTCTGCTCTGGTTTTCAGTGTATTACACCAAAACACCCACCTGATGACATCATTTCAAGAGCAAAGCAGCAATTTGCAAAATTCAACTTCTTTGGGGAACTGAGCAATTGCTGAGCTGACAGCAAGTCCTGCTGGGTCCCTGTCACCTGCAAGTGCCCGCATCCTCACCACGGTAGCGGGCATTGTGACAAAGGATCTATGTCAGCTGGGTGTGGCAGCCGAGCGCCCGCTAGGGGAGGGGGAGCCTGTCAGCCCAGGGCCTGTCACTGCCTGCTGTCCCCCCTGTCACCAGCGAGGCCTCTGAAAAGTTTACAAAACATGCCCAGACTTGGGTCCAAAGTGGCCAAAAGTCTCCAAGAGACATGTCGGGAAGAAGGATATGGAAGAGAGGGAGAAAGCCAAGGGAGCAGGCTAAAGGGAGGCAAGAGGAAAAAGTAGTGCCGGGCTGCAGGACTGAAATGGAGGAATTGAAAGACGAAAGCCAGGAAGCAGGAGAGTTTGAGAAAAGGAGAGAGGAAAGAAGAGACATGCAGCCAGACGAGGGCTTAGTGAGAGAGGCTGGGACAGAGAACAGGATGAGAAGGAAATAAGGCAAGGCAAGGCTAGGCCAAAGGACGTTTCTTTGATTTATATTTTCTACCACATTCATCTTGAGATGAGAGGAAAGCCATCAGACCTTATGGACTAGGCCCAAACAAAAGCCCCGGCTACTTGAGACACTTAGACTAAGCCTAAACCAGAAAGATCTCTCCATAAAGATGGTTTTTATACTGTACTTCCACAATCAGCTGGCAGTACAAAAGAACAAGCGGCAGACATACTTACGCTGAGACATGGTGGTTTGGTGCAGAGACCATGCATATCATGGGAATATTTCAGCATTTCTGCTCTGGTTTTCAGTGTATTACACCAAAACACCCACCTGATGACATCATTTCAAGAGCAAAGCAGCAATTTGCAAAATTCAACTTCTTTGGGGAACTGAGCAATTGCTGAGCTGACAGCAAGTCCTGCTGGGTCCCTGTCACCTGCAGAGTGCCCGCATCCTCACCACGGTAGCGGGCATTGTGAAAAAGGATCTATGTCAGCTGGGTGTGGCAGCCGAGCACCCGCTAGGGGAGGGGGAGCCTGTCAGCCCCGGGCCTGTCACTGCCTGCTGTCCCCCCTGTCACCAGCGAGGCCTCTGAAAAGTTTCCAAAACATCCCCAGACTTGGGTCCAAAGTGGCCAAAGTCTCCAAGAGACATGTCGGGAAGAAGGATATGGAAGAGAGGGAGAAAGCCAAGGGAGCAGGCCCAAGGGAGGCAAGAGAAAAAAGTAGTGCCGGGCTGCAGGACTGAAATGGAGGAATTGAAAGACGAAAGCCAGGAAGCAGGAGAGTTTGAGAAAAGGAGAGAGGAAAGAAGAGACATGCAGCCAGACGAGGGCTTAGTGAGAGAGGCTGGGACAGAGAACAGGATGAGAAGGAAATAAGGCAAGGCAAGGCAAGGCTAGGCCAAAGGATGTTTCTTTGATTTATATTTTCTACCACATTCATCTTGCGATGAGAGGAAAGCCATCAGACGTTATGGATTAGGCCCAAACAAAAGCCCTGGCTACTTGAGACACTTAGACTAAGCCTAAACCAGAAAGATCTCTCCATAAAGATGGTTTTTATACTGTACTTCCACAATCAGCTGGCAGTACAAAAGAACAAGCGGCAGACATACTTAGGCTGAGACATGGTGGTTTAGTGCAGAGACCATGCATATCATGGGAATATTTCAGCATTTCTGCTCTGGTTTTCAGTGTATTACACCAAAACACCCACCTGATGACATCATTTCAAGAGCAAAAGCAGCAATTTGCAGAATTCAGCTTCTTTGGGGAACTGAGCAATTGCTGAGCTGACAGCAAGTCCTGCTGGGTCCCTGTCACCTGCAGAGTGCCCGCATCCTCACCACGGTAGCGGGCATTGTGACAAAGGTTCTATGTCAGCTGGGTGTGGCAGCCGAGCGCCCGCTAGGGGAGGGGGAGCCTGTCAGCCACGGGCCTGTCACTGCCTGCTGTCCCCCGTGTCACCAGCGAGGCCTCTGAAAAGTTTCCAAAACATGCCCAGACTTGGGTCCAAAGTGGCCAAAAGTCTCCAAGAGACAAGTCGGGAAGAAGGATATGGAAGAGAGGGAGAAAGCCAAGGGAGCAGGCCAAAGGGAGGCAAGAGAAAAAAGTAGTGCCGGGCTGCAGGACTGAAATGGAGGAATTGAAAGACGAAAGCCAGGAAGCAGGAGAGTTTGAGAAAAGGAGAGAGGAAGGAAGAGACATGCAGCCAGACGAGGGCTTAGTGAGAGAGGCTGGGACAGAGAACAGGATGAGAAGGAAATAAGGCAAGGCAAGGCTAGGCCAAAGGACGTTTCTTTGATTTATATTTTCTACCACATTCATCTTGAGATGAGAGGAAAGCCATCAGACCTTATGGACTAGGCCCAAACAAAAGCCCCAGCTACTTGAGACACTTAGACTAAGCCTAAACCAGAAAGATCTCTCCATAAAGATGGTTTTTATACTGTACTTCCACAATCAGCTGGCAGTACAAAAGAACAAGCGGCAGACATACTTAGGCTGAGACATGGTGGTTTGGTGCAGAGACCATGCATATCATGGGAATATTTCAGCATTTCTGCTCTGGTTTTCAGTGTATTACACCAAAACACCCACCTGATGACATCATTTCAAGAGCAAAGCAGCAATTTGCAAAATTCAACTTCTTTGGGGAACTGAGCAATTGCTGAGCTGACAGCAAGTCCTGCTGGGTCCCTGTCACCTGCAGAGTGCCCGCATCCTCACCACGGTAGCGGGCATTGTGACAAAGGATCTATGTCAGCTGGGTGTGGCAGCCGAGCACCCGCTAGGGGAGGGGGAGCCTGTCAGCCCCGGGCCTGTCACTGCCTGCTGTCCCCCCTGTCACCAGCGAGGCCTCTGAAAAGTTTCCAAAACATCCCCAGACTTGGGTCCAAAGTGGCCAAAAGTCTCCAAGAGACATGTCGGGAAGAAGGATATGGAAGAGAGGGAGAAAGCCAAGGGAGCAGGCCAAAGGGAGGCAAGAGGAAAAAGTAGTGCCAGGCTGCAGGACTGAAATGGAGGAATTGAAAGACGAAAGCCAGGAAGCAGGAGAGTTTGAGAAAAGGAGAGAGGAAAGAAGAGACATGCAGCCAGACGAGGGCTTAGTGAGAGAGGCTGGGACAGAGAACAGGATGAGAAGGAAATAAGGCAAGGCAAGGCAAGGCTAGGCCAAAGGATGTTTCTTTGATTTATATTTTCTACCACATTCATCTTGCGATGAGAGGAAAGCCATCAGACGTTATGGATTAGGCCCAAACAAAAGCCCCGGCTACTTGAGACACTTAGACTAAGCCTAAACCAGAAAGATCTCTCCATAAAGATGGTTTTTATACTGTACTTCCACAATCAGCTGGCAGTACAAAAGAACAAGCGGCAGACATACTTAGGCTGAGACATGGTGGTTTGGTGCAGAGACCATGCATATCATGGGAATATTTCAGCATTTCTGCTCTGGTTTTCAGTGTATTACACCCAAACACCCACCTGATGACATCATTTCAAGAGCAAAAGCAGCAATTTGCAGAATTCAGCTTCTTTGGGGAACTGAGCAATTGCTGAGCTGACAGCAAGTCCTGCTGGGTCCCTGTCACCTGCAGAGTGCCCGCATCCTCACCACGGTAGCGGGCATTGTGACAAAGGTTCTATGTCAGCTGGGTGTAGCAGCCGAGCGCCCGCTAGGGGAGGGGGAGCCTGTCAGCCCCGGGCCTGTCACTGCCTGCTGTCCCCCCTGTCACCAGCGAGGCCTCTGAAAAGTTTCCAAAACATGCCCAGACTTGGCTCCAAAGTGGCCAAAAGTCTCCAAGAGACAAGTCGGGAAGAAGGATATGGAAGAGAGGGAGAAAGCCAAGGGAGCAGGCCAAAGGGAGGCAAGAGAAAAAAGTAGTGCCGGGCTGCAGGACTGAAATGGAGGAATTGAAAGACGAAAGCCAGGAAGCAGGAGAGTTTGAGAAAAGGAGAGAGGAAGGAAGAGACATGCAGCCAGACGAGGGCTTAGTGAGAGAGGCTGGGACAGAGAACAGGATGAGAAGGAAATAAGGCAAGGCAAGGCTAGGCCAAAGGACGTTTCTTTGATTTATATTTTCTACCACATTCATCTTGAGATGAGAGGAAAGCCATCAGACCTTATGGATTAGGCCCAAACAAAAGCCCCGGCTACTTGAGACACTTAGACTAAGCCTAAACCAGAAAGATCTCTCCATAAAGATGGTTTTTATACTGTACTTCCACAATCAGCTGGCAGTACAAAAGAACAAGCGGCAGACATACTTAGGCTGAGACATGGTGGTTTGGTGCAGAGACCATGCATATCATGGGAATATTTCAGCATTTCTGCTCTGGTTTTCAGTGTATTACACCAAAACACCCACCTGATGACATCATTTCAAGAGCAAAAGCAGAAATTTGCAGAATTCAGCTTCTTTGGGGAACTGAGCAATTCCTGAGCTGACAGCAAGACCTGCTGGGTCCCTGTCACCTGCAGAGTGCCCGCATCCTCACCACGGTAGCGGGCATTGTGACAAAGGATCTATGTCAGCTGGGTGTGGCAGCCGAGCGCCCGCTAGGGGAGGGGGAGCCTGTCAGCCCCGGGCCTGTCACTGCCTGCTGTCCCCCCTGTCACCAGCGAGGCCTCTGAAAAGTTTCCAAAACATCCCCAGACTTGGGTCCAAAGTGGCCAAAAGTCTCCAAGAGACAAGTCGGGAAGAAGGATATGGAAGAGAGGGAGAAAGCCAAGGGAGCAGGCCCAAGGGAGGCAAGAGAAAAAAGTAGTGCCGGGCTGCAGGACTGAAATGGAGGAATTGAAAGACGAAAGCCAGGAAGCAGGAGAGTTTGAGAAAAGGAGAGAGGAAAGAAGAGACATGCAGCCAGACGAGGGCTTAGTGAGAGAGGCTGGGACAGAGAACAGGATGAGAAGGAAATAAGGCAAGGCAAGGCTAGGCCAAAGGACGTTTCTTTGATTTATATTTTCTACCACATTCATCTTGAGATGAGAGGAAAGCCATCAGACCACATGGATTAGGCCCAAACAAAAGCCCCGGCTACTTGAGACACTTAGACTAAGCCTAAACCAGAAAGATCTCTCCATAAAGATGGTTTTTATACTGTACTTCCACAATCAGCTGGCAGTACAAAAGAACAAGCGGCAGACATACTTAGGCTGAGACATGGTGGTTTGGTGCAGAGACCATGCATATCATGGGAATATTTCAGCATTTCTGCTCTGGTTTTCAGTGTATTACACCAAAACACCCACCTGATGACATCATTTCAAGAGCAAAGCAGCAATTTGCAAAATTCAACTTCTTTGGGGAACTGAGCAATTGCTGAGCTGACAGCAAGTCCTGCTGGGTCCCTGTCACCTGCAGAGTGCCCGCATCCTCACCACGGTAGCGGGCATTGTGACAAAGGATCTATGTCAGCTGGGTGTGGCAGCCGAGCACCCGCTAGGGGAGGGGGAGCCTGTCAGCCCCGGGCCTGTCACTGCCTGCTGTCCCCCCTGTCACCAGCGAGGCCTCTGAAAAGTTTCCAAAACATCCCCAGACTTGGGTCCAAAGTGGCCAAAAGTCTCCAAGAGACATGTCGGGAAGAAGGATATGGAAGAGAGGGAGAAAGCCAAGGGAGCAGGCCAAAGGGAGGCAAGAGGAAAAAGTAGTGCCGGGCTGCAGGACTGAAATGGAGGAATTGAAAGACGAAAGCCAGGAAGCAGGAGAGTTTGAGAAAAGGAGAGAGGAAAGAAGAGACATGCAGCCAGACGAGGGCTTAGTGAGAGAGGCTGGGACAGAGAACAGGATGAGAAGGAAATAAGGCAAGGCAAGGCAAGGCTAGGCCAAAGGATGTTTCTTTGATTTATATTTTCTGCCACATTCATCTTGAGATGAGAGGAAAGCCATCAGACGTTATGGATTAGGCCCAAACAAAAGCCCCGGCTACTTGAGACACTTAGACTAAGCCTAAACCAGAAAGATCTCTCCATAAAGATGGTTTTTATACTGTACTTCCACAATCAGCTGGCAGTACAAAAGAACAAGCGGCAGACATACTTAGGCTGAGACATGGTGGTTTGGTGCAGAGACCATGCATATCATGGGAATATTTCAGCATTTCTGCTCTGGTTTTCAGTGTATTACACCAAAACACCCACCTGATGACATCATTTCAAGAGCAAAAGCAGCAATTTGCAGAATTCAGCTTCTTTGGGGAACTGAGCAATTGCTGAGCTGACAGCAAGTCCTGCTGGGTCCCTGTCACCTGCAGAGTGCCCGCATCCTCACCACGGTAGCGGGCATTGTGACAAAGGATCTATGTCAGCTGGGTGTGGCAGCCGAGCGCCCGCTAGGGGAGGGGGAGCCTGTCAGCCCCGGGCCTGTCACTGCCTGCTGTCCCCCCTGTCACCAGCGAGGCCTCTGAAAAGTTTCCAAAACATCCCCAGACTTGGGTCCAAAGTGGCCAAAAGTCTCCAAGAGACAAGTCGGGAAGAAGGATATGGAAGAGAGGGAGAAAGCCAAGGGAGCAGGCCCAAGGGAGGCAAGAGAAAAAAGTAGTGCCGGGCTGCAGGACTGAAATGGAGGAATTGAAAGACGAAAGCCAGGAAGCAGGAGAGTTTGAGAAAAGGAGAGAGGAAAGAAGAGACATGCAGCCAGACGAGGGGTTAGTGAGAGAGGCTGGGACAGAGAACAGGATGAGAAGGAAATAAGGCAAGGCAAGGCTAGGCCAAAGGACGTTTCTTTGATTTATATTTTCTACCACATTCATCTTGAGATGAGAGGAAAGCCATCAGACCACATGGATTAGGCCCAAACAAAAGCCCCGGCTACTTGAGACATTTAGACTAAGCCTAAACCAGAAAGATCTCTCCATAAAGATGGTTTTTATACTGTACTTCCACAATCAGCTGGCAGTACAAAAGAACAAGCGGCAGACATACTTAGGCTGAGACATGGTGGTTTGGTGCAGAGACCATGCATATCATGGGAATATTTCAGCATTTCTGCTCTGGTTTTCAGTGTATTACACCAAAACACCCACCTGATGACATCATTTCAAGAGCAAAGCAGCAATTTGCAAAATTCAACTTCTTTGGGGAACTGAGCAATTGCTGAGCTGACAGCAAGTCCTGCTGGGTCCCTGTCACCTGCAGAGTGCCCGCATACTCACCACGGTAGCGGGCATTGTGACAAAGGTTCTACGTCAGCTGGGTGTGGCAGCCGAGCGCCCGCTAGGGGAGGGGGAGCCTGTCAGCCCCGGGCCTGTCACTGCCTGCTGTCCCCCCTGTCACCAGCGAGGCCTCTGAAAAGCTTCCAAAACATGCCCAGACTTGGGTCCAAAGTGGCCAAAAGTCTCCAAGAGACAAGTCGGGAAGAAGGATATGGAAGAGAGGGAGAAAGCCAAGGGAGCAGGCCCAAGGGAGGCAAGAGAAAAAAGTAGTGCCGGGCTGCAGGACTGAAATGGAGGAATTGAAAGACGAAAGCCAGGAAGCAGGAGAGTTTGAGAAAAGGAGAGAGGAAAGAAGAGACATGCAGCCAGACGAGGGCTTAGTGAGAGAGGCAGGGACAGAGAACAGGATGAGAAGGAAATAAGGCAAGGCAAGGCTAAGCCAAAGGACTTTTCTTTGATTTATATTTTCTACCACATTCATCTTGAGATGAGAGGAAAGCCATCAGACCATAGGGATTAGGCCCAAACAAAAGCCCCGGCTACTTGAGACACTTAGACTAAGCCTAAACCAGAAAGATCTCTCCATAAAGATGGTTTTTATACTGTACTTCCACAATCAGCTGGCAGTACAAAAGAACAAGCGGCAGACATACTTAGGCTGAGACATGGTGGTTTGGTGCAGAGACCATGCATATCATGGGAATATTTCAGCATTTCTGCTCTGGTTTTCAGTGTATTACACCAAAACACCCACCTGATGACATCATTTCAAGAGCAAAAGCAGCAATTTGCAGAATTCAGCTTCTCTGGGGAACTGAGCAATTGCTGAGCTGACAGCAAGTCCTGCTGGGTCCCTGTCACCTGCAGAGTGCCCGCATCCTCACCACGGTAGCGGGCATTGTGACAAAGGTTCTACGTCAGCTGGGTGTGGCAGCCGAGCGCCCGCTAGGGGAGGGGGAGCCTGTCAGCCCCGGGCCTGTCACTGCCTGCTGTCCCCCCTGTCACCAGCGAGGCCTCTGAAAAGTTTCCAAAACATGCCCAGACTTGGGTCCAAAGTGGCCAAAAGTCTCCAAGAGACAAGTCGGGAAGAAGGATATGGAAGAGAGGGAGAAAGCCAAGGGAGCAGGCCAAAGGGAGGCAAGAGAAAAAAGTAGTGCCAGGCTGCAGGACTGAAATGGAGGAATTGAAAGACGAAAGCCAGGAAGCAGGAGAGTTTGAGAAAAGGAGAGAGGAAAGAAGAGACATGCAGCCAGACGAGGGCTTAGTGAGAGAGGCTGGGACAGAGAACAGGATGAGAAGGAAATAAGGCAAGGCAAGGCTAGGCCAAAGGACATTTCTTTGATTTATATTTTCTACCACATTCATCTTGAGATGAGAGGAAAGCCATCAGACCATAGGGATTAGGCCCAAACAAAAGCCCCGGCTACTTGAGACACTTAGACTAAGCCTAAACCAGAAAGATCTCTCCATAAAGATGGTTTTTATACTGTACTTCCACAATCAGCTGGCAGTACAAAAGAACAAGCGGCAGACATACTTAGGCTGAGACATGGTGGTTTGGTGCAGAGACCATGCATATCATGGGAATATTTCAGCATTTCTGCTCTGGTTTTCAGTGTATTACACCAAAACACCCACCTGATGACATCATTTCAAGAGCAAAAGCAGCAATTTGCAGAATTCAGCTTCTTTGGGGAACTGAGCAATTGCTGAGCTGACAGCAAGTCCTGCTGGGTCCCTGTCACCTGCAGAGTGCCCGCATCCTCACCACGGTAGCGGGCATTGTGACAAAGGTTCTACGTCAGCTGGGTGTGGCAGCCGAGCGCCCGCTAGGGGAGGGGGAGCCTGTCAGCCCCGGGCCTGTCACTGCCTGCTGTCCCCCCTGTCACCAGCGAGGCCTCTGAAAAGTTTCCAAAACATCCCCAGACTTGGGTCCAAAGTGGCCAAAAGTCTCCAAGAGACAAGTCGGGAAGAAGGATATGGAAGAGAGGGAGAAAGCCAAGGGAGCAGGCCAAAGGGAGGCAAGAGAAAAAAGTAGTGCCGGGCTGCAGGACTGAAATGGAGGAATTGAAAGACGAAAGCCAGGAAGCAGGAGAGTTTGAGAAAAGGAGAGAGGAAAGAAGAGACATGCAGCCAGACGAGGGCTTAGTGAGAGAGGCTGGGACAGAGAACAGGATGAGAAGGAAATAAGGCAAGGCAAGGCAAGGCTAGGCCAAAGGATGTTTCTTTGATTTATATTTTCTGCCACATTCATCTTGAGATGAGAGGAAAGCCATCAGACCTTATGGACTAGGCCCAAACAAAAGCCCCGGCTACTTGAGACACTTAGACTAAGCCTAAACCAGAAAGATCTCTCCATAAAGATGGTTTTTATACTGTACTTCCACAATCAGCTGGCAGTACAAAAGAACAAGCGGCAGACATACTTAGGCTGAGACATGGTGGTTTGGTGCAGAGACCATGCATATCATGGGAATATTTCAGCATTTCTGCTCTGGTTTTCAGTGTATTACACCAAAACACCCACCTGATGACATCATTTCAAGAGCAAAGCAGCAATTTGCAAAATTCAACTTCTTTGGGGAACTGAGCAATTGCTGAGCTGACAGCAAGTCCTGCTGGGTCCCTGTCACCTGCAGAGTGCCCGCATCCTCACCACGGTAGCGGGCATTGTGACAAAGGATCTATGTCAGCTGGGTGTGGCAGCCGAGCACCCGCTAGGGGAGGGGGAGCCTGTCAGCCCCGGGCCTGTCACTGCCTGCTGTCCCCCCTGTCACCAGCGAGGTCTCTGAAAAGTTTCCAAAACATCCCCAGACTTGGGTCCAAAGTGGCCAAAAGTCTCCAAGAGACATGTCGGGAAGAAGGATATGGAAGAGAGGGAGAAAGCCAAGGGAGCAGGCCAAAGGGAGGCAAGAGGAAAAAGTAGTGCCGGGCTGCAGGACTGAAATGGAGGAATTGAAAGACGAAAGCCAGGAAGCAGGAGAGTTTGAGAAAAGGAGAGAGGAAAGAAGAGACATGCAGCCAGACGAGGGCTTAGTGAGAGAGGCTGGGACAGAGAACAGGATGAGAAGGAAATAAGGCAAGGCAAGGCAAGGCTAGGCCAAAGGATGTTTCTTTGATTAATATTTTCTGCCACATTCATCTTGAGATGAGAGGAAAGCCATCAGACCTTATGGACTAGGCCCAAACAAAAGCCCCGGCTACTTGAGACACTTAGACTAAGCCTAAACCAGAAAGATCTCTCCATAAAGATGGTTTTTATACTGTACTTCCACAATCAGCTGGCAGTACAAAAGAACAAGCGGCAGACATACTTAGGCTGAGACATGGTGGTTTGGTGCAGAGACCATGCATATCATGGGAATATTTCAGCATTTCTGCTCTGGTTTTCAGTGTATTACACCAAAACACCCACCTGATGACATCATTTCAAGAGCAAAGGAGCAATTTGCAAAATTCAAATTCTTTGGGGAACTGAGCAATTGCTGAGCTGACAGCAAGTCCTGCTGGGTCCCTGTCACCTGCAGAGTGCCCGCATCCTCACCACGGTAGCGGGCATTGTGACAAAGGATCTATGTCAGCTGGGTGTGGCAGCCGAGCACCCGCTAGGGGAGGGGGAGCCTGTCAGCCCCGGGCCTGTCACTGCCTGCTGTCCCCCCTGTCACCAGCGAGGTCTCTGAAAAGTTTCCAAAACATCCCCAGACTTGGGTCCAAAGTGGCCAAAAGTCTCCAAGAGACATGTCGGGAAGAAGGATATGGAAGAGAGGGAGAAAGCCAAGGGAGCAGGCCAAAGGGAGGCAAGAGGAAAAAGTAGTGCCGGGCTGCAGGACTGAAATGGAGGAATTGAAAGACGAAAGCCAGGAAGCAGGAGAGTTTGAGAAAAGGAGAGAGGAAAGAAGAGACATGCAGCCAGACGAGGGCTTAGTGAGAGAGGCTGGGACAGAGAACAGGATGAGAAGGAAATAAGGCAAGGCAAGGCAAGGCTAGGCCAAAGGATGTTTCTTTGATTTATATTTTCTACCACATTCATCTTGAGATGAGAGGAAAGCCATCAGACCTTATGGATTAGGCCCAAACAAAAGCCCCGGCTACTTGAGACACTTAGACTAAGCCTAAACCAGAAAGATCTCTCCATAAAGATGGTTTTTATACTGTACTTCCACAATCAGCTGGCAGTACAAAAGAACAAGCGGCAGACATACTTAGGCTGAGACATGGTGGTTTGGTGCAGAGACCATGCATATCATGGGAATATTTCAGCATTTCTGCTCTGGTTTTCAGTGTATTACACCAAAACACCCACCTGATGACATCATTTCAAGAGCAAAAGCAGCAATTTGCAGAATTCAGCTTCTTTGGGGAACTGAGCAATTGCTGAGCTGACAGCAAGTCCTGCTGGGTCCCTGTCACCTGCAGAGTGCCCGCATCCTCACCACGGTAGCGGGCATTGTGACAAAGGTTCTACGTCAGCTGGGTGTGGCAGCCGAGCGCCCGCTAGGGGAGGGGGAGCCTGTCAGCCCCGGGCCTGTCACTGCCTGCTGTCCCCCCTGTCACCAGCGAGGCCTCTGAAAAGTTTCCAAAACATGCCCAGACTTGGGTCCAAAGTGGCCAAAAGTCTCCAAGAGACAAGTCGGGAAGAAGGATATGGAAGAGAGGGAGAAAGCCAAGGGAGCAGGCCAAAGGGAGGCAAGAGGAAAAAGTAGTGCCGGGCTGCAGGACTGAAATGGAGGAATTGAAAGACGAAAGCCAGGAAGCAGGAGAGTTTGAGAAAAGGAGAGAGGAAAGAAGAGACATGCAGCCAGACGAGGGCTTAGTGAGAGAGGCTGGGACAGAGAACAGGATGAGAAGGAAATAAGGCAAGGCAAGGCTAGGCCAAAGGACATTTCTTTGATTTATATTTTCTACCACATTCATCTTGAGATGAGAGGAAAGCCATCAGACCTTATGGACTAGGCCCAAACAAAAGCCCCGGCTACTTGAGACACTTAGACTAAGCCTAAACCAGAAAGATCTCTCCATAAAGATGGTTTTTATACTGTACTTCCACAATCAGCTGGCAGTACAAAAGAACAAGCGGCAGACATACTTAGGCTGAGACATGGTGGTTTGGTGCAGAGACCATGCATATCATGGGAATATTTCAGCATTTCTGCTCTGGTTTTCAGTGTATTACACCAAAACACCCACCTGATGACATCATTTCAAGAGCAAAGCAGCAATTTGCAAAATTCAAGTTCCTTGGGGAACTGAGCAATTGCTGAGCTGACAGCAAGTCCTGCTGGGTCCCTGTCACCTGCAGAGTGCCCGCATCCTCACCACGGTAGCGGGCATTGTGACAAAGGATCTACGTCAGCTGGGTGTGGCAGCCGAGCACCCGCTAGGGGAGGGGGAGCCTGTCAGCCCCGGGCCTGTCACTGCCTGCTGTCCCCCCTGTCACCAGCGAGGCCTCTGAAAAGTTTACAAAACATCCCCAGACTTGGGTCCAAAGTGGCCAAAAGTCTCCAAGAGACATGTCGGGAAGAAGGATATGGAAGAGAGGGAGAAAGCCAAGGGAGCAGGCCAAAGGGAGGCAAGAGGAAAAAGTAGTGCCGGGCTGCAGGACTGAAATGGAGGAATTGAAAGACGAAAGCCAGGAAGCAGGAGAGTTTGAGAAAAGGAGAGAGGAAAGAAGAGACATGCAGCCAGACGAGGGCTTAGTGAGAGAGGCTGGGACAGAGAACAGGATGAGAAGGAAATAAGGCAAGGCAAGGCAAGGCTAGGCCAAAGGATGTTTCTTTGATTTATATTTTCTACCACATTCATCTTGAGATGAGAGGAAAGCCATCAGACCTTATGGATTAGGCCCAAACAAAAGCCCCGGCTACTTGAGACACTTAGACTAAGCCTAAACCAGAAAGATCTCTCCATAAAGATGGTTTTTATACTGTACTTCCACAATCAGCTGGCAGTACAAAAGAACAAGCGGCAGACATACTTAGGCTGAGACATGGTGGTTTGGTGCAGAGACCATGCATATCATGGGAATATTTCAGCATTTCTGCTCTGGTTTTCAGTGTATTACACCAAAACACCCACCTGATGACATCATTTCAAGAGCAAAAGCAGCAATTTGCAGAATTCAGCTTCTTTGGGGAACTGAGCAATTGCTGAGCTGACAGCAAGTCCTGCTGGGTCCCTGTCACCTGCAGAGTGCCCGCATCCTCACCACGGTAGCGGGCATTGTGACAAAGGTTCTACGTCAGCTGGGTGTGGCAGCCGAGCGCCCGCTAGGGGAGGGGGAGCCTGTCAGCCCCGGGCCTGTCACTGCCTGCTGTCCCCCCTGTCACCAGCGAGGCCTCTGAAAAGTTTCCAAAACATGCCCAGACTTGGGTCCAAAGTGGCCAAAAGTCTCCAAGAGACAAGTCGGGAAGAAGGATATGGAAGAGAGGGAGAAAGCCAAGGGAGCAGGCCAAAGGGAGGCAAAAGGAAAAAGTAGTGCCGGGCTGCAGGACTGAAATGGAGGAATTGAAAGACGAAAGCCAGGAAGCAGGAGAGTTTGAGAAAAGGAGAGAGGAAAGAAGAGACATGCAGCCAGACGAGGGCTTAGTGAGAGAGGCTGGGACAGAGAACAGGATGAGAAGGAAATAAGGCAAGGCAAGGCTAGGCCAAAGGACGTTTCTTTGATTTATATTTTCTACCACATTCATCTTGAGATGAGAGGAAAGCCATCAGACCATGTGGATTAGGCCCAAACAAAAGCCCCGGCTACTTGAGACACTTAGACTAAGCCTAAACCAGAAAGATCTCTCCATAAAGATGGTTTTTATACTGTACTTCCACAATCAGCTGGCAGTACAAAAGAACAAGCGGCAGACATACTTAGGCTGAGACATGGTGGTTTGGTGCAGAGACCATGCATATCATGGGAATATTTCAGCATTTCTGCTCTGGTTTTCAGTGTATTACACCAAAACACCCACCTGATGACATCATTTCAAGAGCAAAGCAGCAATTTGCAAAATTCAACTTCTTTGGGGAACTGAGCAATTGCTGAGCTGACAGCAAGTCCTGCTGGGTCCCTGTCACCTGCAGAGTGCCCGCATCCTCACCACGGTAGCGGGCATTGTGACAAAGGATCTATGTCAGCTGGGTGTGGCAGCCGAGCGCCCGCTAGGGGAGGGGGAGCATGTCAGCCCCGGGCCTGTCACTGCCTGCTGTCCCCCCTGTCACCAGCGGGGCCTCTGAAAAGTTTCCAAAACATCCCCAGACTTGGCTCCAAAGTGGCCAAAAGTTTCCAAGAGACAAGTCGGGAAGAAGGATATGGAAGAGAGGGAGAAAGCCAAGGGAGCAGGCCAAAGGGAGGCAAGAGAAAAAAGTAGTGCCGGGCTGCAGGACTGAAATGGAGGAATTGAAAGACGAAAGCCAGGAAGCAGGAGAGTTTGAGAAAAGGAGAGAGGAAAGAAGAGACATGCAGCCAGACGAGGGCTTAGTGAGAGAGGCTGGGACAGAGAACAGGATGAGAAGGAAATAAGGCAAGGCAAGGCTAGGCCAAAGGACGTTTCTTTGATTTATATTTTCTACCACATTCATCTTGCGATGAGAGGAAAGCCATCAGACCATATGGATTAGGCCCAAACAAAAGCCCCGGCTACTTGAGACACTTAGACTAAGCCTAAACCAGAAAGATCTCTCCATAAAGATGGTTTTTATACTGTACTTCCACAATCTTCTGTCAGTACAAAAGAACAAGCCGCAGACATACTTAGGCTGAGACATGGTGGTTTGGTGCAGAGACCATGCATATCATGGGAATATTTCAGCATTTCTGCTCTGGTTTTCAGTGTATTACACCAAAACACCCACCTGATGACATCATTTCAAGAGCAAAAGCAGCAATTTGCAGAATTCAGCTTCTTTGGGGAACTGAGCAATTGCTGAGCTGACAGCAAGTCCTGCTGGGTCCCTGTCACCTGCAGAGTGCCCGCATCCTCACCACGGTAGCGGGCATTGTGACAAAGGTTCTACGTCAGCTGGGTGTGGCAGCCGAGCGCCCGCTAGGGGAGGGGGAGCCTGTCAGCCCCGGGCCTGTCACTGCCTGCTGTCCCCCCTGTCACCAGCGAGGCCTCTGAAAAGTTTCCAAAACATGCCCAGACTTGGGTCCAAAGTGGCCAAAAGTCTCCAAGAGACATGTCGGGAATAAGGATATGGAAGAGAGGGAGAAAGCCAAGGGAGCAGGCCAAAGGGAGGCAAGAGGAAAAAGTAGTGCCGGGCTGCAGGACTGAAATGGAGGAATTGAAAGACGAAAGCCAGGAAGCAGGAGAGTTTGAGAAAAGGAGAGAGGAAAGAAGAGACATGCAGGCAGACGAGGGCTTAGTGAGAGAGGCTGGGACAGAGAACAGGATGAGAAGGAAATAAGGCAAGGCAAGGCAAGGCTAGGCCAAAGGATGTTCCTTTGATTTATATTTTCTACCACATTCATCTTGAGATGAGAGGAAAGCCATCAGACCATATGGATTAGGCCCAAACAAAAGCCCCGGCTACTTGAGACACTTAGACTAAGCCTAAACCAGAAAGATCTCTCCATAAAGATGGTTTTTATACTGTACTTCCACAATCTTCCACTGCTGGATCTCATCCTCACTAACAAAGAGGGTCTGGTTGAAGCAGTAAAGGTTGAGGGCTGCCTGGGTTGCAGTGACCACGAGATGGTGGAGTTCAGCATCTCGTGTGGCAGGAACAGAAGAGCAAGTAGAATTGCAATCCTGGACTTTGGCAGGGCTTATTTCGGCCTTTTCAAGCAACTGCTGAGGGAAACCCCATGGGCAAGACTGCTTGAAGGAAAAGGGGCCCAAGAGAGCTGGATTGCATTCAGAGATTGCTTCTTCCATGCTCAGGATCAGAGCATCCCCACACGTAGGAAGTCGAGGAAGGGAGCCAGAAGGCCTGCGTGGTTGAATAGGGATCTGTTGGGTATGCTCAAGCAGAAGAGGCGAGTTTACAGGTCATGGAAGCAGGGACTGGCCACTTGGGAGGAATATAAGGCTGCTGTTAGAGGATGCAGGAAGGCAGCTAGGGTAGCCAAGGCCTCCTTAGAATTACAGCTGGCGAGAGGGGTCAAGGACAGCAAGAAGAACTTTTTCAAATACATAGCAGATAAAACTAATACCAGAGGCAATGTAGGCCCACTGATGAATGAGGTGGGTGCCCTGGTGGCAGAAGACACAGAGAAGGCAGAATTGCTGAATGCCGCCTTTGTCTCTGTCTACTCCGCTGGAGGATGTCCTGGGGAACCCTGTACCCCTGAGACCCCGGATGAAGCCAGGTTAATGGAGGAGTTTGCTTTAGTCGATGAGGACTGGGTTAGGGAACAATTAAGTAGTCTGGACGTCCATAAATCCATGGGTCCAGATGGGATGCATCCGCGGGTGCTGAGGGAGCTGGCTGAAGTCATTGCTAGACCGCTATCCATCATTTTTGCCAAGTCTTGGGAAACGGGAGAGGTGCCCGAGGATTGGAGGAAAGCAAATGTCACTCCAGTCTTTAAAAAGGGCAAGAAGGAGGACCCGGGTAATTATAGACCGGTCAGCCTCACCTCTGTCCCTGGGAAAGTAATGGAACAGCTTATCCTTGGTGCCATCTCAAGGCACATCAGGGATAAGAGGGTCATTAGGGGCAGTCAGCATGGCTTTACCAAGGGTAAGTCATGCTTGACCAACCTCATAGCCTTTTATGAGAATGTAACAAGGTGGATGGATGATGGCAGAGCGGTGGATGTGGTCTACCTTGACTTCAGTAAAGCCTTTGACACAGTCCCTCACAGCATCCTCACAGCTAAATTGAGGAGGTGTGGTCTCGACAATAGAGTAGTGAGGTGGGTTGCAAACTGGCTTAAAGAGAGAAGCCAGAGAGTGGTGGTCAATGGTGCGGAGTCCAGTTGGAGGCCAGTATCTAGTGGAGTGCCTCAGGGGTCAGTACTGGGGCCAATATTATTCAATATATTCATTAATGATTTAGACGAGGGAATTGAGTGTACTATCAGCAAGTTTGCTGATGACACTAAGCTGGGAGGAGTGGCTGACACGCCAGAAGGCTGTGCCGCCATCCAGCGGGACCTGGACAGGCTGGAGAGTTGGGCGGGGGATAATCTGATGGAATTTAACAAGGGAAAGTGTAGAGTCCTGCATCTGGGCAGGAACAATCCCAAGTTCCAGTATAGGTTGGGGCATGACCTATTAGAGAGCAGTGTAGGGGAAAGGGACCTGGGGGTCCTGGTGGACAACAGGATGACCATGAGCCAGCACTGTGCCCTTGTGGCCAGGAAGGCTAATGGCATCCTTGGGTGTATTACAAGGGGGGTGGTCAGTAGATCGAGAGAGGTCCTCCTTCCCCTCTACTCCGCCCTGGTGAGACCCCATCTGGAATATTGTGTTCAGTTCTGGGCCCCTCAGTTCAAGAAGGACAGGGAACTGCTGGAGAGGGTCCAGCGTAGGGCAACAAAGATGATTAAGGGAGTGGAGCATCTCCCTTATGAAGAAAAGCTGAGGGAGCTGGGGCTCTTTAGTTTGGAGAAGAGGAGACTGAGGGGTGACCTTATTAATGTTTATAAATATATAAAGGGTGAGTGCCATGAGGATGGAGTCAGGCTCTTCTCAGTGGCAAACAATGATAGAACAAGGGGCAATGGGATCAAGCTGGAACACAAGAGGTTCCACTTAAATTTGAGAAAGAACTTCTTCTCAGTGAGGGTAACAGAGCACTGGAACAGGCTACCCAGGGAGGTTGTGGAGTCTCCTTCCCTGGAGACATTCAAAGCCCGCCTGGACACGTTCCTGTGCGACGTCACCTAGGCGTTCCTGCTCCAGCAGGGGGATTGGACTAGATGATCTTTTGAGGTCCCTTCCAATCCCAAACATACTGTGATACTGTGATACTGTGAATCTTCTGTCAGTACAAAAGAACAAGCGGCAGACATACTTAGGCTGAGACATGGTGGTTTGGTGCAGAGACCATGCATATCATGGGAATATTTCAGCATTTCTGCTCTGGTTTTCAGTGTATTACACCAAAACACCCACCTGATGACATCATTTCAAGAGCAAAAGCAGCAATTTGCAGAATTCAGCTTCTTTGGGGAACTGAGCAATTGCTGAGCTGACAGCAAGTCCTGCTGGGTCCCTGTCACCTGCAGAGTGCCCGCATCCTCACCACGGTAGCGGGCATTGTGACAAAGGATCTATGTCAGCTGGGTGTGGCAGCCTAGCGCCCGCTAGGGGAGGGGGAGCCTGTCAGCCCCGGGCCTGTCACTGCCTGCTGTCCCCCCTGTCACCAGCGAGGCCTCTGAAAAGTTTCCAAAACATCCCCAGACTTGGCTCCAAAGTGGCCAAAAGTCTCCAAGAGACATGTCGGGAAGAAGGATATGGAAGAGAGGGAGAAAGCCAAGGGAGCAGGCCAAAGGGAGGCAAGAGAAAAAAGTAGTGTCGGGCTGCAGGACTGAAATGGAGGAATTGAAAGACGAAAGCCAGGAAGCAGGAGAGTTTGAGAAAAGGAGAGAGGAAAGAAGAGACATGCAGCCAGACGAGGGCTTAGTGAGAGAGGCTGGGACAGAGAACAGGATGAGAAGGAAATAAGGCAAGGCAAGGCTAGGCCAAAGGACGTTTCTTTGATTTATATTTTCTACCACATTCATCTTGAGATGAGAGGAAAGCCATCAGACGTTATGGATTAGGCCCAAACAAAAGCCCCGGCTACTTGAGACACTTAGACTAAGCCTAAACCAGAAAGATCTCTCCATAAAGATGGTTTTTATACTGTACTTCCACAATCAGCTGGCAGTACAAAAGAACAAGCGGCAGACATACTTAGGCTGAGACATGGTGGTTTGGTGCAGAGACCATGCATATCATGGGAATATTTCAGCATTTCTGCTCTGGTTTTCAGTGTATTACACCAAAACACCCACCTGATGACATCATTTCAAGAGCAAAAGCAGCAATTTGCAGAATTCAGCTTCTTTGGGGAACTGCGCAATTGCTGAGCTGACAGCAAGTCCTGCTGGGTCCCTGTCACCTGCAGAGTGCCCGCATCCTCACAACGGTAGCGGGCATTGTGACAAAGGATCTATGTCAGCTGGGTGTGGCAGCCGAGCGCCCGCTAGGGGAGGGGGAGCCTGTCAGCCCCGGGCCTGTCACTGCCTGCTGTCCCCCCTGTCACCAGCGAGGCCTCTGAAAAGTTTCCAAAACATGCCCAGACTTGGGTCCAAAGTGGCCAAAAGTCTCCAAGAGACATGTCGGGAAGAAGGATATGGAAGAGAGGGAGAAAGCCAAGGGAGCAGGCCAAAGGGAGGCAAGAGAAAAAAGTAGTGTCGGGCTGCAGGACTGAAATGGAGGAATTGAAAGACGAAAGCCAGGAAGCAGGAGAGTTTGAGAAAAGGAGAGAGGAAAGAAGAGACATGCAGCCAGACGAGGGCTTAGTGAGAGAGGCTGGGACAGAGAACAGGATGAGAAGGAAATAAGGCAAGGCAAGGCTAGGCCAAAGGACGTTTCTTTGATTTATATTTTCTACCACATTCATCTTGAGATGAGAGGAAAGCCATCAGACCATATGGATTAGGCCCAAACAAAAGCCCCGGCTACTTGAGACACTTAGACTAAGCCTAAACCAGAAAGATCTCTCCATAAAGATGGTTTTTATACTGTACTTCCACAATCTTCTGTCAGTACAAAAGAACAAGCGGCAGACATACTTAGGCTGAGACATGGTGGTTTGGTGCAGAGACCATGCATATCATGGGAATATTTCAGCATTTCTGCTCTGGTTTTCAGTGTATTACACCAAAACACCCACCTGATGACATCATTTCAAGAGCAAAAGCAGCAATTTGCAGAATTCAGCTTCTTTGGGGAACTGAGCAATTGCTGAGCTGACAGCAAGTCCTGCTGGGTCCCTGTCACCTGCAGAGTGCCCGCATCCTCACCACGGTAGCGGGCATTGTGACAAAGGTTCTACGTCAGCTGGGTGTGGCAGCCGAGCGCCCGCTAGGGGAGGGGGAGCCTGTCAGCCCCGGGCCTGTCACTGCCTGCTGTCCCCCCTGTCACCAGCGAGGCCTCTGAAAAGTTTCCAAAACATGCCCAGACTTGGGTCCAAAGTGGCCAAAATTCTCCAAGAGACAAGTCGGGAATAAGGATATGGAAGAGAGGGAGAAAGCCAAGGGAGCAGGCCAAAGGGAGGCAAGAGGAAAAAGTAGTGCCGGGCTGCAGGACTGAAATGGAGGAATTGAAAGACGAAAGCCAGGAAGCAGGAGAGTTTGAGAAAAGGAGAGAGGAAAGAAGAGACATGCAGCCAGACGAGGGCTTAGTGAGAGAGGCTGGGACAGAGAACAGGATGAGAAGGAAATAAGGCAAGGCAAGGCTAGGCCAAAGGACGTTTCTTTGATTTATATTTTCTACCACATTCATCTTGAGATGAGAGGAAAGCCATCAGACCATGTGGATTAGGCCCAAACAAAAGCCCCGGCTACTTGAGACACTTAGACTAAGCCTAAACCAGAAAGATCTCTCCATAAAGATGGTTTTTATACTGTACTTCCACAATATTCTGTCAGTACAAAAGAACAAGCGGCAGACATACTTAGGCTGAGACATGGTGGTTTGGTGCAGAGACCATGCATATCATGGGAATATTTCAGCATTTCTGCTCTGGTTTTCAGTGTATTACACCAAAACACCCACCTGATGACATCATTTCAAGAGCAAAGCAGCAATTTGCAAAATTCAGCTTCTTTGGGGAACTGAGCAATTGCTGAGCTGACAGCAAGTCCTGCTGGGTCCCTGTCACCTGCAGAGTGCCCGCATCCTCACCACGGTAGCGGGCATTGTGACAAAGGATCTATGTCAGCTGGGTGTGGCAGCCGAGCGCCCGCTAGGGGAGGGGGAGCCTGTCAGCCCCGGGCCTGTCACTGCCTGCTGTCCCCCCTGTCACCAGCGAGGTCTCTGAAAAGTTTCCAAAACATCCCCAGACTTGGCTCCAAAGTGGCCAAAAGTCTCCAAGAGACATGTCGGGAAGAAGGATATGGAAGAGAGGGAGAAAGCCAAGGGAGCAGGCCAAAGGGAGGCAAGAGGAAAAAGTAGTGCCGGGCTGCAGGACTGAAATGGAGGAATTGAAAGACGAAAGCCAGGAAGCAGGAGAGTTTGAGAAAAGGAGAGAGGAAAGAAGAGACATGCAGCCAGACGAGGGCTTAGTGAGAGAGGCTGGGACAGAGAACAGGATGAGAAGGAAATAAGGCAAGGCAAGGCAAGGCTAGGCCAAAGGATGTTTCTTTGATTTATATTTTCTACCACATTCATCTTGAGATGAGAGGAAAGCCATCAGACCTTATGGATTAGGCCCAAACAAAAGCCCCGGCTACTTGAGACACTTAGACTAAGCCTAAACCAGAAAGATCTCTCCATAAAGATGGTTTTTATACTGTACTTCTACAATCTTCCACTGCTGGTTCTCATCCTCACTAACAAAGAGGGTCTGGTTGAAGCAGTAAAGGTTGAGGGCTGCCTGGGTTGCAGTGACCACGAGATGGTGGAGTTCAGCATCTCGTGTGGCAGGAACAGAATAGCAAGTAGAATTGCAACCCTGGACTTTGGCAGGGCTTATTTCGGCCTTTTCAAGCAACTGCTGAGGGAAACCCCATGGACAAGACTGCTTGAAGGAAAAGGGGCCCAAGAGAGCTGGATTGCATTCAGAGATTGCTTCTTCCATGCTCAGGATCAGAGCATCCCCACACGTAGGAAGTCGAGGAAGGGAGCCAGAAGGCCTGCGTGGTTGAATAGGGATCTGTTGGGTATGCTCAAGCAGAAGAGGCGAGTTTACAGGTCATGGAAGCAGGGACTGGCCACTTGGGAGGAATATAAGGCTGCTGTTAGAGGATGCAGGAAGGCAGCTAGGGTAGCCAAGGCCTCCTTAGAATTACAGCTGGCGAGAGGGGTCAAGGACAGCAAGAAGAACTTTTTCAAATACATAGCAGATAAAACTAATACCAGAGGCAATGTAGGCCCACTGATGAATGAGGTGGGTGCCCTGGTGGCAGAAGACACAGAGAAGGCAGAATTGCTGAATGCCGCCTTTGTCTCTGTCTACTCCGCTGGAGGATGTCCTGGGGAACCCTGTACCCCTGAGGCCCCGGATGAAGCCAGGTTAATGGAGGAGTTTGCTTTAGTCGATGAGGACTGGGTTAGGGAACAATTAAGTAGTCTGGACGTCCATAAATCCATGGGTCCAGATGGGATGCATCCGCGGGTGCTGAGGGAGCTGGCTGAAGTCATTGCTAGACCGCTATCCATCATTTTTGCCAAGTCTTGGGAAACGGGAGAGGTGCCCGAGGATTGGAGGAAAGCAAATGTCACTCCAGTCTTTAAAAAGGGCAAGAAGGAGGACCCGGGTAATTATAGACCGGTCAGCCTCACCTCTGTCCCTGGGAAAGTAATGGAACAGCTTATCCTTGGTGCCATCTCAAGGCACATCAGGGATAAGAGGGTCATTAGGGGCAGTCAGCATGGCTTTACCAAGGGTAAGTCATGCTTGACCAACCTCATAGCCTTTTATGAGAATGTAACAAGGTGGATGGATGATGGCAGAGCGGTGGATGTGGTCTACCTTGACTTCAGTAAAGCCTTTGACACAGTCCCTCACAGCATCCTCACAGCTAAATTGAGGAGGTGTGGTCTCGACAATAGAGTAGTGAGGTGGGTTGCAAACTGGCTTAAAGAGAGAAGCCAGAGAGTGGTGGTCAATGGTGCGGAGTCCAGTTGGAGGCCAGTATCTAGTGGAGTGCCTCAGGGGTCAGTACTGGGGCCAATATTATTCAATATATTCATTAATGATTTAGACGAGGGAATTGAGTGTACTATCAGCAAGTTTGCTGATGACACTAAGCTGGGAGGAGTGGCTGACACGCCAGAAGGCTGTGCCGCCATCCAGCGGGACCTGGACAGGCTGGAGAGTTGGGCGGGGGATAATCTGATGGAATTTAACAAGGGAAAGTGTAGAGTCCTGCATCTGGGCAGGAACAATCCCAAGTTCCAGTATAGGTTGGGGCATGACCTATTAGAGAGCAGTGTAGGGGAAAGGGACCTGGGGGTCCTGGTGGACAACAGGATGACCATGAGCCAGCACTGTGCCCTTGTGGCCAGGAAGGCTAATGGCATCCTTGGGTGTATTACAAGGGGGGTGGTCAGTAGATCGAGAGAGGTCCTCCTTCCCCTCTACTCCGCCCTGGTGAGACCCCATCTGGAATATTGTGTTCAGTTCTGGGCCCCTCAGTTCAAGAAGGACAGGGAACTGCTGGAGAGGGTCCAGCGTAGGGCAACAAAGATGATTAAGGGAGTGGAGCATCTCCCTTATGAAGAAAAGCTGAGGGAGCTGGGGCTCTTTAGTTTGGAGAAGAGGAGACTGAGGGGTGACCTTATTAATGTTTATAAATATATAAAGGGTGAGTGCCATGAGGATGGAGTCAGGCTCTTCTCAGTGGCAAACAATGATAGAACAAGGGGCAATGGGATCAAGCTGGAACACAAGAGGTTCCACTTAAATTTGAGAAAGAACTTCTTCTCAGTGAGGGTAACAGAGCACTGGAACAGGCTACCCAGGGAGGTTGTGGAGTCTCCTTCCCTGGAGACATTCAAAGCCCGCCTGGACACGTTCCTGTGCGACGTCACCTAGGCGTTCCTGCTCCAGCAGGGGCATTGGACTAGATGATCTTTTGAGGTCCCTTCCAATCCCAAACATACTGTGATACTGTGATACTGTGAATCTTCTGTCAGTACAAAAGAACAAGCGGCAGACGTACTTAGGCTGAGACATGGTGGTTTGGTGCAGAGACCATGCATATCATGGGAATATTTCAGCATTTCTGCTCTGGTTTTCAGTGTATTACACCAAAACACCCACCTGATGACATCATTTCAAGAGCAAAAGCAGCAATTTGCAGAATTCAGCTTCTTTGGGGAACTGAGCAATTGCTGAGCTGACAGCAAGTCCTGCTGGGTCCCTGTCACCTGCAGAGTGCCCGCATCCTCACCACGGTAGCGGGCATTGTGACAAAGGTTCTACGTCAGCTGGGTGTGGCAGCCGAGCGCCCGCTAGGGGAGGGGGAGCCTGTCAGCCCCGGGCCTGTCACTGCCTGCTGTCCCCCCTGTCACCAGCGAGGCCTCTGAAAAGTTTCCAAAACATGCCCAGACTTGGGTCCAAAGTGGCCAAAAGTCTCCAAGAGACAAGTCGGGAAGAAGGATATGGAAGAGAGGGAGAAAGCCAAGGGAGCAGGCCAAAGGGAGGCAAGAGAAAAAAGTAGTGCCGGGCTGCAGGACTGAAATGGAGGAATTGAAAGACGAAAGCCAGGAAGCAGGAGAGTTTGAGAAAAGGAGAGAGGAAGGAAGAGACATGCAGCCAGACGAGGGCTTAGTGAGAGAGGCTGGGACAGAGAACAGGATGAGAAGGAAATAAGGCAAGGCAAGGCTAGGCCAAAGGACGTTTCTTTGATTTATATTTTCTACCACATTCATCTTGAGATGAGAGGAAAGCCATCAGACCATATGGATTAGGCCCAAACAAAAGCCCCGGCTACTTGAGACACTTAGACTAAGCCTAAACCAGAAAGATCTCTCCATAAAGATGGTTTTTATACTGTACTTCCACAATCTTCTGTCAGTACAAAAGAACAAGCGGCAGACATACTTAGGCTGAGACATGGTGGTTTGGTGCAGAGACCATGCATATCATGGGAATATTTCAGCATTTCTGCTCTGGTTTTCAGTGTATTACACCAAAACACCCACCTGATGACATCATTTCAAGAGCAAAAGCAGCAATTTGCAGAATTCAGCTTCTTTGGGGAACTGAGCAATTGCTGAGCTGACAGCAAGTCCTGCTGGGTCCCTGTCACCTGCAGAGTGCCCGCATCCTCACCACGGTAGCGGGCATTGTGACAAAGGTTCTACGTCAGCTGGGTGTGGCAGCCGAGCGCCCGCTAGGGGAGGGGGAGCCTGTCAGCCCCGGGCCTGTCACTGCCTGCTGTCCCCCCTGTCACCAGCGAGGCCTCTGAAAAGTTTCCAAAACATCCCCAGACTTGGCTCCAAAGTGGCCAAAAGTCTCCAAGAGACAAGTCGGGAAGAAGGATATGGAAGAGAGGGAGAAAGCCAAGGGAGCAGGCCAAAGGGAGGCAAGAGGAAAAAGTAGTGCCGGGCTGCAGGACTGAAATGGAGGAATTGAAAGACTAAAGCCAGGAAGCAGGAGAGTTTGAGAAAAGGAGAGAGGAAAGAAGAGACATGCAGCCAGACGAGGGCTTAGTGAGAGAGGCTGGGACAGAGAACAGGATGAGAAGGAAATAAGGCAAGGCAAGGCTAGGCCAAAGGACGTTTCTTTGATTTATATTTTCTACCACATTCATCTTGAGATGAGAGGAAAGCCATCAGACCATGTGGATTAGGCCCAAACAAAAGCCCCGGCTACTTGAGACACTTAGACTAAGCCTAAACCAGAAAGATCTCTCCATAAAGATGGTTTTTATACTGTACTTCCACAATCAGCTGGCAGTATAAAAGAACAAGCGGCAGACATACTTAGGCTGAGACATGGTGGTTTGGTGCAGAGACCATGCATATCATGGGAATATTTCAGCATTTCTGCTCTGGTTTTCAGTGTATTACACCAAAACACCCACCTGATGACATCATTTCAAGAGCAAAGCAGCAATTTGCAAAATTCAACTTCTTTGGGGAACTGAGCAATTGCTGAGCTGACAGCAAGTCCTGCTGGGTCCCTGTCACCTGCAGAGTGCCCGCATCCTCACCACGGTAGCGGGCATTGTGACAAAGGATCTATGTCAGCTGGGTGTGGCAGCCGAGCGCCCGCTAGGGGAGGGGGAGCCTGTCAGCCCCGGGCCTGTCACTGCCTGCTGTCCCCCCTGTCACCAGCGAGGTCTCTGAAAAGTTTCCAAAACATCCCCAGACTTGGGTCCAAAGTGGCCAAAAGTCTCCAAGAGACATGTCGGGAAGAAGGATATGGAAGAGAGGGAGAAAGCCAAGGGAGCAGGCCAAAGGGAGGCAAGAGGAAAAAGTAGTGCCGGGCTGCAGGACTGAAATGGAGGAATTGAAAGACGAAAGCCAGGAAGCAGGAGAGTTTGAGAAAAGGAGAGAGGAAAGAAGAGACATGCAGCCAGACGAGGGCTTAGTGAGAGAGGCTGGGACAGAGAACAGGATGAGAAGGAAATAAGGCAAGGCAAGGCAAGGCTAGGCCAAAGGATGTTTCTTTGATTTATATTTTCTACCACATTCATCTTGAGATGAGAGGAAAGCCATCAGACCTTATGGATTAGGCCCAAACAAAAGCCCCGGCTACTTGAGACACTTAGACTAAGCCTAAACCAGAAAGATCTCTCCATAAAGATGGTTTTTATACTGTACTTCCACAATCTTCCACTGCTGGATCTCATCCTCACTAACAAAGAGGGTCTGGTTGAAGCAGTAAAGGTTGAGGGCTGCCTGGGTTGCAGTGACCACGAGATGGTGGAGTTCAGCATCTCGTGTGGCAGGAACAGAATAGCAAGTAGAATTGCAACCCTGGACTTTGGCAGGGCTTATTTCGGCCTTTTCAAGCAACTGCTGAGGGAAACCCCATGGGCAAGACTGCTTGAAGAAAAGGGGCCCAAGAGAGCTGGATTGCATTCAGAGATTGCTTCTTCCATGCTCAGGATCAGAGCATCCCCACACGTAGGAAGTCGAGGAAGGGAGCCAGAAGGCCTGCGTGGTTGAATAGGGATCTGTTGGGTATGCTCAAGCAGAAGAGGCGAGTTTACAGGTCATGGAAGCAGGGACTGGCCACTTGGGAGGAATATAAGGCTGCTGTTAGAGGATGCAGGAAGGCAGCTAGGGTAGCCAAGGCCTCCTTAGAATTACAGCTGGCGAGAGGGGTCAAGGACAGCAAGAAGAACTTTTTCAAATACATAGCAGATAAAACTAATACCAGAGGCAATGTAGGCCCACTGATGAATGAGGTGGGTGCCCTGGTGGCAGAAGACACAGAGAAGGCAGAATTGCTGAATGCCGCCTTTGTCTCTGTCTACTCCGCTGGAGGATGTCCTGGGGAACCCTGTACCCCTGAGGCCCCGGATGAAGCCAGGTTAATGGAGGAGTTTGCTTTAGTCGATGAGGACTGGGTTAGGGAACAATTAAGTAGTCTGGACGTCCATAAATCCATGGGTCCAGATGGGATGCATCCGCGGGTGCTGAGGGAGCTGGCTGAAGTCATTGCTAGACCGCTATCCATCATTTTTGCCAAGTCTTGGGAAACGGGAGAGGTGCCCGAGGATTGGAGGAAAGCAAATGTCACTCCAGTCTTTAAAAAGGGCAAGAAGGAGGACCCGGGTAATTATAGACCGGTCAGCCTCACCTCTGTCCCTGGGAAAGTAATGGAACAGCTTATCCTTGGTGCCATCTCAAGGCACATCAGGGATAAGAGGGTCATTAGGGGCAGTCAGCATGGCTTTACCAAGGGTAAGTCATGCTTGACCAACCTCATAGCCTTTTATGAGAATGTAACAAGGTGGATGGATGATGGCAGAGCGGTGGATGTGGTCTACCTTGACTTCAGTAAAGCCTTTGACACAGTCCCTCACAGCATCCTCACAGCTAAATTGAGGAGGTGTGGTCTCGACAATAGAGTAGTGAGGTGGGTTGCAAACTGGCTTAAAGAGAGAAGCCAGAGAGTGGTGGTCAATGGTGCGGAGTCCAGTTGGAGGCCAGTATCTAGTGGAGTGCCTCAGGGGTCAGTACTGGGGCCAATATTATTCAATATATTCATTAATGATTTAGACGAGGGAATTGAGTGTACTATCAGCAAGTTTGCTGATGACACTAAGCTGGGAGGAGTGGCTGACACGCCAGAAGGCTGTGCCGCCATCCAGCGGGACCTGGACAGGCTGGAGAGTTGGGCGGGGGATAATCTGATGGAATTTAACAAGGGAAAGTGTAGAGTCCTGCATCTGGGCAGGAACAATCCCAAGTTCCAGTATAGGTTGGGGCATGACCTATTAGAGAGCAGTGTAGGGGAAAGGGACCTGGGGGTCCTGGTGGACAACAGGATGACCATGAGCCAGCACTGTGCCCTTGTGGCCAGGAAGGCTAATGGCATCCTTGGGTGTATTACAAGGGGGGTGGTCAGTAGATCGAGAGAGGTCCTCCTTCCCCTCTACTCCGCCCTGGTGAGACCCCATCTGGAATATTGTGTTCAGTTCTGGGCCCCTCAGTTCAAGAAGGACAGGGAACTGCTGGAGAGGGTCCAGCGTAGGGCAACAAAGATGATTAAGGGAGTGGAGCATCTCCCTTATGAAGAAAAGCTGAGGGAGCTGGGGCTCTTTAGTTTGGAGAAGAGGAGACTGAGGGGTGACCTTATTAATGTTTATAAATATATAAAGGGTGAGTGCCATGAGGATGGAGTCAGGCTCTTCTCAGTGGCAAACAATGATAGAACAAGGGGCAATGGGATCAAGCTGGAACACAAGAGGTTCCACTTAAATTTGAGAAAGAACTTCTTCTCAGTGAGGGTAACAGAGCACTGGAACAGGCTACCCAGGGAGGTTGTGGAGTCTCCTTCCCTGGAGACATTCAAAGCCCGCCTGGACACGTTCCTGTGCGACGTCACCTAGGCGTTCCTGCTCCAGCAGGGGCATTGGACTAGATGATCTTTTGAGGTCCCTTCCAATCCCAAACATACTGTGATACTGTGATACTGTGAATCTTCTGTCAGTACAAAAGAACAAGCGGCAGACGTACTTAGGCTGAGACATGGTGGTTTGGTGCAGAGACCATGCATATCATGGGAATATTTCAGCATTTCTGCTCTGGTTTTCAGTGTATTACACCAAAACACCCACCTGATGACATCATTTCAAGAGCAAAGCAGCAATTTGCAGAATTCAGCTTCTTTGGGGAACTGAGCAATTGCTGAGCTGACAGCAAGTCCTGCTGGGTCCCTGTCACCTGCAGAGTGCCCGCATCCTCACCACGGTAGCGGGCATTGTGACAAAGGTTCTACGTCAGCTGGGTGTGGCAGCCGAGCGCCCGCTAGGGGAGGGGGAGCCTGTCAGCCCCGGGCCTGTCACTGCCTGCTGTCCCCCGTGTCACCAGCGAGGCCTCTGAAAAGTTTCCAAAACATCCCCAGACTTGGCTCCAAAGTGGCCAAAAGTCTCCAAGAGACAAGTCGGGAAGAAGGATATGGAAGAGAGGGAGAAAGCCAAGGGAGCAAGCCAAAGGGAGGCAAGAGAAAAAAGTAGTGCCGGGCTGCAGGACTGAAATGGAGGAATTGAAAGACGAAAGCCAGGAAGCAGGAGAGTTTGAGAAAAGGAGAGAGGAAAGAAGAGACATGCAGCCAGACGAGGGCTTAGTGAGAGAGGCTGGGACAGAGAACAGGATGAGAAGGAAATAAGGCAAGGCAAGGCTAGGCCAAAGGACGTTTCTTTGATTTATATTTTCTACCACATTCATCTTGAGATGAGAGGAAAGCCATCAGACGTTATGGATTAGGCCCAAACAAAAGCCCCGGCTACTTGAGACACTTAGACTAAGCCTAAACCAGAAAGATCTCTCCATAAAGATGGTTTTTATACTGTACTTCCACAATCAGCTGGCAGTACAAAAGAACAAGCGGCAGACATACTTAGGCTGAGACATGGTGGTTTGGTGCAGAGACCATGCATATCATGGGAATATTTCAGCATTTCTGCTCTGGTTTTCAGTGTATTACACCAAAACACCGACCTGATGACATCATTTCAAGAGCAAAAGCAGCAATTTGCAAAATTCAAATTCTTTGGGGAACTGAGCAATTGCTGAGCTGACAGCAAGTCCTGCTGGGTCCCTGTCACTTGCAGATTGCCCGCATCCTCACCACAGTAGCGGGCATTGTGACAAAGGTTCTATGTCAGCTGGGTGTGGCAGCCGAGCGCCCGCTAGGGGAGGGGGAGCCTGTCAGCCCCGGGCCTGTCACTGCCTGCTGTCCCCCGTGTCACCAGCGAGGCCTCTGAAAAGTTTCCAAAACATCCCCAGACTTGGCTCCAAAGTGGCCAAAAGTCTCCAAGAGACAAGTCGGGAAGAAGGATATGGAAGAGAGGGAGAAAGCCAAGGGAGCAGGCCAAAGGGAGGCAAAAGAAAAAAGTAGTGCCGGGCTGCAGGACTGAAATGGAGGAATTGAAAGACGAAAGCCAGGAAGCAGGAGAGTTTGAGAAAAGGAGAGAGGAAAGAAGAGACATGCAGCCAGACGAGGGCTTAGTGAGAGAGGCTGGGACAGAGAACAGGACGAGAAGGAAATAAGGCAAGGCAAGGCAAGGCTAGGCCAAAGGACGTTTCTTTGATTTATATTTTCTACCACATTCATCTTGAGATGAGGAGGAAAGCCATCAGACCTTATGGATTAGGCCCAAACAAAAGCCCCGGCTACTTGAGACACTTAGACTAAGCCTAAACCAGAAAGATCTCTCCATAAAGATGGTTTTTATACTGTACTTCCACAATCAGCTGGCAGTACAAAAGAACAAGCGGCAGACATACTTAGGCTGAGACATGGTGGTTTGGTGCAGAGACCATGCATATCATGGGAATATTTCAGCATTTCTGCTCTGGTTTTCAGTGTATTACACCAAAACACCCACCTGATGACATCATTTCAAGAGCAAAAGCAGCAATTTGCAGAATTCAGCTTCTTTGGGGAACTGAGCAATTGCTGAGCTGACAGCAAGTCCTGCTGGGTCCCTGTCACCCGCAGAGTGCCCGCATCCTCACCACGGTAGCGGGCATTGTGACAAAGGTTCTACGTCAGCTGGGTGTGGCAGCCGAGCACCCGCTAGGGGAGGGGGAGCCTGTCAGCCCCGGGCCTGTCACTGCCTGCTGTCCCCCGTGTCACCAGCGAGGCCTCTGAAAAGTTTCCAAAACATGCCCAGACTTGGCTCCAAAGTGGCCAAAAGTCTCCAAGAGACAAGTCGGGAAGAAGGATATGGAAGAGAGGGAGAAAGCCAAGGGAGCAGGCCCAAGGGAGGCAAGAGAAAAAAGTAGTGCCGGGCTGCAGGACTGAAATGGAGGAATTGAAAGACTAAAGCCAGGAAGCAGGAGAGTTTGAGAAAAGGAGAGAGGAAAGAAGAGACATGCAGCCAGACGAGGGCTTAGTGAGAGAGGCTGGGACAGAGAACAGGATGAGAAGGAAATAAGGCAAGGCAAGGCAAGGCAAGGCCAAAGGACGTTTCTTTGATTTATATTTTCTGCCACATTCATCTTGAGATGAGAGGAAAGCCATCAGACGTTATGGATTAGGCCCAAACAAAAGCCCCGGCTACCTGAGACACTTAGACTAAGTCTAAACCACAAAGATCTCTCCATAAATATGGTTTTTATACTGTACTTTCGCAATCAGCTGGCAGTACAAAAGAACAAGCGGCAGATGTACTTAGGCTGAGTCATGGTGGTTTGGTGCAGAGACCATGCATATCATGGGAATATTTCAGCATTTCTGCTCTGGTTTTCAGTGTATTACACCAAAACACCCACCTGATGACATCATTTCAAGAGCAAAAGCAGCAATTTGCAAAATTCAACTTCTTTGGGGAACTGAGCAATTGCTGAGCTGACAGCAAGTCCTGCTGGGTCCCTGTCACCTGCAGAGTGCCCGCATCCTCACCACGGTAGCGGGCATTGTGACAAAGGTTCTACGTCAGCTGGGTGTGGCAGCCGAGCGCCCGCTAGGGGAGGGGGAGCCTGTCAGCCCCGGGCCTGTCACTGCCTGCTGTCCCCCGTGTCACCAGCGAGGCCTCTGAAAAGTTTCCAAAACATGCCCAGACTTGGCTCCAAAGTGGCCAAAAGTCTCCAAGAGACAAGTCGGGAAGAAGGATATGGAAGAGAGGGAGAAAGCCAAGGGAGCAGGCCAAAGGGAGGCAAAAGAAAAAAGTAGTGCCGGGCTGCAGGACTGAAATGGAGGAATTGAAAGACGAAAGCCAGGAAGCAGGAGAGTTTGAGAAAAGGAGAGAGGAAAGAAGAGACATGCAGCCAGACGAGGGCTTAGTGAGAGAGGCTGGGACAGAGAACAGGATGAGAAGGAAATAAGGCAAGGCAAGGCTAGGCCAAAGGACGTTTCTTTGATTTATATTTTCTACCACATTCATCTTGAGATGAGAGGAAAGCCATCAGACGTTATGGATTAGGCCCAAACAAAAGCCCCGGCTACTTGAGACACTTAGACTAAGCCTAAACCAGAAAGATCTCTCCATAAAGATGGTTTTTATACTGTACTTCCACAATCAGCTGGCAGTACAAAAGAACAAGCGGCAGACATACTTAGGCTGAGACATGGTGGTTTGGTGCAGAGACCATGCATATCATGGGAATATTTCAGCATTTCTGCTCTGGTTTTCAGTGTATTACACCAAAACACCCACCTGATGACATCATTTCAAGAGCAAAAGCAGCAATTTGCAGAATTCAGCTTCTTTGGGGAACTGAGCAATTGCTGAGCTGACAGCAAGTCCTGCTGGGTCCCTGTCACCTGCAGAGTGCCCGCATCCTCACCACAGTAGCGGGCATTGTGACAAAGGTTCTACGTCAGCTGGGTGTGGCAGCCGAGCGCCCGCTAGGGGAGGGGGAGCCTGTCAGCCCCGGGCCTGTCACTGCCTGCTGTCCCCCGTGTCACCAGCGAGGCCTCTGAAAAGTTTCCAAAACATGCCCAGACTTGGCTCCAAAGTGGCCAAAAGTCTCCAAGAGACATGTCGGGAATAAGGATATAGAAGAGAGGGAGAAAGCCAAGGGAGCAGGCCAAAGGGAGGCAAGAGGAAAAAGTAGTGCCGGGCTGCAGGACTGAAATGGAGGAATTGAAAGACGAAAGCCAGGAAGCAGGAGAGTTTGAGAAAAGGAGAGAGGAAAGAAGAGACATGCAGCCAGACGAGGGCTTAGTGAGAGAGGCTGGGACAGAGAACAGGATGAGAAGGAAATAAGGCAAGGCAAGGCAAGGCTAGGCCAAAGGACGTTTCTTTGATTTATATTTTCTGCCACATTCATCTTGAGATGAGAGGAAAGCCATCAGACGTTATGGATTAGGCCCAAACAAAAGCCCCGGCTACCTGAGACACTTAGACTAAGTCTAAACCACAAAGATCTCTCCATAAAGATGGTTTTTATACTGTACTTTCACAATCAGCTGGCAGTACAAAAGAACAAGCGGCAGATGTACTTAGGCTGAGTCATGGTGGTTTGGTGCAGAGACCATGCATATCATGGGAATATTTCAGCATTTCTGCTCTGGTTTTCAGTGTATTACACCAAAACACCCACCTGATGACATCATTTCAAGAGCAAAAGCAGCAATTTGCAAAATTCAACTTCTTTGGGGAACTGAGCAATTGCTGAGCTGACAGCAAGTCCTGCTGGGTCCCTGTCACCTGCAGAGTGCCCGCATCCTCACCACGGTAGCGGGCATTGTGACAAAGGTTCTACGTCAGCTGGGTGTGGCAGCCGAGCGCCCGCTAGGGGAGGGGGAGCCTGTCAGCCCCGGGCCTGTCACTGCCTGCTGTCCCCCGTGTCACCAGCGAGGCCTCTGAAAAGTTTCCAAAACATCCCCAGACTTGGCTCCAAAGTGGCCAAAAGTCTCCAAGAGACAAGTCGGGAAGAAGGATATGGAAGAGAGGGAGAAAGCCAAGGGAGCAGGCCAAAGGGAGGCAAAAGAAAAAAGTAGTGCCGGGCTGCAGGACTGAAATGGAGGAATTGAAAGACGAAAGCCAGGAAGCAGGAGAGTTTGAGAAAAGGAGAGAGGAAAGAAGAGACATGCAGCCAGACGAGGGCTTAGTGAGAGAGGCTGGGACAGAGAACAGGACGAGAAGGAAATAAGGCAAGGCAAGGCAAGGCTAGGCCAAAGGACGTTTCTTTGATTTATATTTTCTACCACATTCATCTTGAGATGAGGAGGAAAGCCATCAGACCTTATGGATTAGGCCCAAACAAAAGCCCCGGCTACTTGAGACACTTAGACTAAGCCTAAACCAGAAAGATCTCTCCATAAAGATGGTTTTTATACTGTACTTCCACAATCAGCTGGCAGTACAAAAGAACAAGCGGCAGACATACTTAGGCTGAGACATGGTGGTTTGGTGCAGAGACCATGCTTATCATGGGAATATTTCAGCATTTCTGCTCTGGTTTTCAGTGTATTACACCAAAACACCCACCTGATGACATCATTTCAAGAGCAAAAGCAGCAATTTGCAGAATTCAGCTTCTTTGGGGAACGGAGCAATTGCTGAGCTGACAGCAAGTCCTGCTGGGTCCCTGTCACCCGCAGAGTGCCCGCATCCTCACCACGGTAGCGGGCATTGTGACAAAGGTTCTACGTCAGCTGGGTGTGGCAGCCGAGCGCCCGCTAGGGGAAGGGGAGCCTGTCAGCCCCGGGCCTGTCACTGCCTGCTGTCCCCCGTGTCACCAGCGAGGCCTCTGAAAAGTTTCCAAAACATGCCCAGACTTGGCTCCAAAGTGGCCAAAAGTCTCCAAGAGACAAGTCGGGAAGAAGGATATGGAAGAGAGGGAGAAAGCCAAGGGAGCAGGCCAAAGGGAGGCAAGAGGAAAAAGTAGTGCCGGGCTGCAGGACTGAAATGGAGGAATTGAAAGACTAAAGCCAGGAAGCAGGAGAGTTTGAGAAAAGGAGAGAGGAAAGAAGAGACATGCAGCCAGACGAGGGCTTAGTGAGAGAGGCTGGGACAGAGAACAGGATGAGAAGGAAATAAGGCAAGGCAAGGCAAGGCAAGGCCAAAGGACGTTTCTTTGATTTATATTTTCTGCCACATTCATCTTGAGATGAGAGGAAAGCCATCAGACGTTATGGATTAGGCCCAAACAAAAGCCCCGGCTACCTGAGACACTTAGACTAAGTCTAAACCACAAAGATCTCTCCATAAAGATGGTTTTTATACTGTACTTTCACAATCAGCTGGCAGTACAAAAGAACAAGCGGCAGATGTACTTAGGCTGAGTCATGGTGGTTTGGTGCAGAGACCATGCATATCATGGGAATATTTCAGCATTTCTGCTCTGGTTTTCAGTGTATTACACCAAAACACCCACCTGATGACATCATTTCAAGAGCAAAAGCAGCAATTTGCAAAATTCAACTTCTTTGGGGAACTGAGCAATTGCTGAGCTGACAGCAAGTCCTGCTGGGTCCCTGTCACCTGCAGAGTGCCCGCATCCTCACCACGGTAGCGGGCATTGTGACAAAGGTTCTACGTCAGCTGGGTGTGGCAGCCGAGCGCCCGCTAGGGGAGGGGGAGCCTGTCAGCCCCGGGCCTGTCACTGCCTGCTGTCCCCCGTGTCACCAGCGAGGCCTCTGAAAAGTTTCCAAAACATCCCCAGACTTGGCTCCAAAGTGGCCAAAAGTCTCCAAGAGACAAGTCGGGAAGAAGGATATGGAAGAGAGGGAGAAAGCCAAGGGAGCAGGCCAAAGGGAGGCAAAAGAAAAAAGTAGTGCCGGGCTGCAGGACTGAAATGGAGGAATTGAAAGACGAAAGCCAGGAAGCAGGAGAGTTTGAGAAAAGGAGAGAGGAAAGAAGAGACATGCAGCCAGACGAGGGCTTAGTGAGAGAGGCTGGGACAGAGAACAGGACGAGAAGGAAATAAGGCAAGGCAAGGCAAGGCTAGGCCAAAGGACCTTTCTTTGATTTATATTTTCTACCACATTCATCTTGAGATGAGGAGGAAAGCCATCAGACCTTATGGATTAAGCCCAAACAAAAGCCCCGGCTACTTGAGACACTTAGACTAAGCCTAAACCAGAAAGATCTCTCCATAAAGATGGTTTTTATACTGTACTTCCACAATCAGCTGGCAGTACAAAAGAACAAGCGGCAGACATACTTAGGCTGAGACATGGTGGTTTGGTGCAGAGACCATGCTTATCATGGGAATATTTCAGCATTTCTGCTCTGGTTTTCAGTGTATTACACCAAAACACCCACCTGATGACATCATTTCAAGAGCAAAAGCAGCAATTTGCAGAATTCAGCTTCTTTGGGGAACGGAGCAATTGCTGAGCTGACAGCAAGTCCTGCTGGGTCCCTGTCACCCGCAGAGTGCCCGCATCCTCACCACGGTAGCGGGCATTGTGACAAAGGTTCTACGTCAGCTGGGTGTGGCAGCCGAGCGCCCGCTAGGGGAAGGGGAGCCTGTCAGCCCCGGGCCTGTCACTGCCTGCTGTCCCCCGTGTCACCAGCGAGGCCTCTGAAAAGTTTCCAAAACATGCCCAGACTTGGCTCCAAAGTGGCCAAAAGTCTCCAAGAGACAAGTCGGGAAGAAGGATATGGAAGAGAGGGAGAAAGCCAAGGGAGCAGGCCAAAGGGAGGCAAGAGGAAAAAGTAGTGCCGGGCTGCAGGACTGAAATGGAGGAATTGAAAGACTAAAGCCAGGAAGCAGGAGAGTTTGAGAAAAGGAGAGAGGAAAGAAGAGACATGCAGCCAGACGAGGGCTTAGTGAGAGAGGCTGGGACAGAGAACAGGATGAGAAGGAAATAAGGCAAGGCAAGGCAAGGCAAGGCCAAAGGACGTTTCTTTGATTTATATTTTCTGCCACATTCATCTTGAGATGAGAGGAAAGCCATCAGACGTTATGGATTAGGCCCAAACAAAAGCCCCGGCTACCTGAGACACTTAGACTAAGTCTAAACCACAAAGATCTCTCCATAAAGATGGTTTTTATACTGTACTTTCACAATCAGCTGGCAGTACAAAAGAACAAGCGGCAGATGTACTTAGGCTGAGTCATGGTGGTTTGGTGCAGAGACCATGCATATCATGGGAATATTTCAGCATTTCTGCTCTGGTTTTCAGTGTATTACACCAAAACACCCACCTGATGACATCATTTCAAGAGCAAAAGCAGCAATTTGCAAAATTCAACTTCTTTGGGGAACTGAGCAATTGCTGAGCTGACAGCAAGTCCTGCTGGGTCCCTGTCACCTGCAGAGTGCCCGCATCCTCACCACGGTAGCGGGCATTGTGACAAAGGTTCTACGTCAGCTGGGTGTGGCAGCCGAGCGCCCGCTAGGGGAGGGGGAGCCTGTCAGCCCCGGGCCTGTCACTGCCTGCTGTCCCCCGTGTCACCAGCGAGGCCTCTGAAAAGTTTCCAAAACATCCCCAGACTTGGCTCCAAAGTGGCCAAAAGTCTCCAAGAGACAAGTCGGGAAGAAGGATATGGAAGAGAGGGAGAAAGCCAAGGGAGCAGGCCAAAGGGAGGCAAAAGAAAAAAGTAGTGCCGGGCTGCAGGACTGAAATGGAGGAATTGAAAGACGAAAGCCAGGAAGCAGGAGAGTTTGAGAAAAGGAGAGAGGAAAGAAGAGACATGCAGCCAGACGAGGGCTTAGTGAGAGAGGCTGGGACAGAGAACAGGACGAGAAGGAAATAAGGCAAGGCAAGGCAAGGCTAGGCCAAAGGACCTTTCTTTGATTTATATTTTCTACCACATTCATCTTGAGATGAGGAGGAAAGCCATCAGACCTTATGGATTAAGCCCAAACAAAAGCCCCGGCTACTTGAGACACTTAGACTAAGCCTAAACCAGAAAGATCTCTCCATAAAGATGGTTTTTATACTGTACTTCCACAATCAGCTGGCAGTACAAAAGAACAAGCGGCAGACATACTTAGGCTGAGACATGGTGGTTTGGTGCAGAGACCATGCATATCATGGGAATATTTCAGCATTTCTGCTCTGGTTTTCAGTGTATTACACCAAAACACCCACCTGATGACATCATTTCAAGAGCAAAAGCAGCAATTTGCAGAATTCAGCTTCTTTGGGGAACTGAGCAATTGCTGAGCTGACAGCAAGTCCTGCTGGGTCCCTGTCACCCGCAGAGTGCCCGCATCCTCACCACGGTAGCGGGCATTGTGACAAAGGTTCTACGTCAGCTGGGTGTGGCAGCCGAGCGCCCGCTAGGGAAGGGGGAGCCTGTCAGCCCCGGGCCTGTCACTGCCTGCTGTCCCCCGTGTCACCAGCGAGGCCTCTGAAAAGTTTACAAAACATGCCCAGACTTGGCTCCAAAGTGGCCAAAAGTCTCCAAGAGACAAGTCGGGAAGAAGGATATGGAAGAGAGGGAGAAAGCCAAGGGAGCAGGCCCAAGGGAGGCAAGAGAAAAAAGTAGTGCCGGGCTGCAGGACTGAAATGGAGGAATTGAAAGTCTAAAGCCAGGAAGCAGGAGAGTTTGAGAAAAGGAGAGAGGAAAGAAGAGACATGCAGCCAGACGAGGGCTTAGTGAGAGAGGCTGGGACAGAGAACAGGATGAGAAGGAAATAAGGCAAGGCAAGGCAAGGCAAGGCCAAAGGACGTTTCTTTGATTTATATTTTCTGCCACATTCATCTTGAGATGAGAGGAAAGCCATCAGACCATATGGATTAGGCCCAAACAAAAGCCCCGACTACCTGAGACACTTAGACTAAGTCTAAACCACAAAGATCTTACCATAAAGATGGTTTTTATACTGTACTTTCACAATCAGCTGGCAGTACAAAAGAACATGCGGCAGATGTACTTAGGCTGAGTCATGGTGGTTTGGTGCAGAGACCATGCATATCATGGGAATATTTCAGCATTTCTGCTCTGGTTTTCAGTGTATTACACCAAAACACCCACCTGATGACATCATTTCAAGAGCAAAAGCAGCAATTTGCAGAATTCAGCTTCTTTGGGGAACTGAGCAATTGCTGAGCTGACAGCAAGTCCTGCTGGGTCCCTGTCACCTGCAGAGTGCCCGCATCCTCACCACAGTAGCGGGCATTGTGACAAAGGTTCTACGTCAGCTGGGTGTGGCAGCCGAGCGCCCGCTAGGGGAGGGGGAGCCTGTCAGCCCCGGGCCTGTCACTGCCTGCTGTCCCCCGTGTCACCAGCGAGGCCTTTGAAAAGTTTACAAAACATGCCCAGACTTGGCTCCAAAGTGGCCAAAAGTCTCCAAGAGACATGTCGGGAAGAAGGATATGGAAGAGAGGGAGAAAGCCAAGGGAGCAGGCCAAAGGGAGGCAAGAGGAAAAAGTAGTGCCGGGCTGCAGGACTGAAATGGAGGAATTCAAAGACGAAAGCCAGGAAGCAGGTGAGTTTGAGAATAGGATAGAGGAAAGAAGAGACATGCAGCCAGACGAGGGCTTAGTGAGAGAGGCTGGGACAGAGAACAGGATGAGAAGGAAATAAGGCAAGGCAAGGCAAGGCTAGGCCAAAGGACGTTTCTTTGATTTATATTTTCTGCCACATTCATCTTGAGATGAGAGGAAAGCCATCAGACGTTATGGATTAGGCCCAAACAAAAGCCCCGGCTACCTGAGACACTTAGACTAAGTCTAAACCACAAAGATCTCTCCATAAAGATGGTTTTTATACTGTACTTTCACAATCAGCTGGCAGTACAAAAGAACAAGCGGCAGATGTACTTAGGCTGAGTCATGGTGGTTTGGTGCAGAGACCATGCATATCATGGGAATATTTCAGCATTTCTGCTCTGGTTTTCAGTGTATTACACCAAAACACCCACCTGATGACATCATTTCAAGAGCAAAAGCAGCAATTTGCAGAATTCAGCTTCTTTGGGGAACTGAGCAATTGCTGAGCTGACAGCAAGTCCTGCTGGGTCCCTGTCACCTGCAGAGTGCCCGCATCCTCACCACGGTAGCGGGCATTGTGACAAAGGTTCTACGTCAGCTGGGTGTGGCAGCCGAGCGCCCGCTAGGGGAGGGGGAGCCTGTCAGCCCCGGGCCTGTCACTGCCTGCTGTCCCCCCTGTCACCAGCGAGGCCTCTGAAAAGCTTCCAAAACATGCCCAGACTTGGGTCCAAAGTGGCCAAAAGTCTCCAAGAGACAAGTCGGGAAGAAGGATATGGAAGAGAGGGAGAAAGCCAAGGGAGCAGGCCAAAGGGAGGGAAGAGAAAAAAGTAGTGCCGGGCTGCAGGACTGAAATGGAGGAATTGAAAGACGAAAGCCAGGAAGCAGGAGAGTTTGAGAAAAGGAGAGAGGAAAGAAGAGACATGCAGCCAGACGAGGGCTTAGTGAGAGAGGCTGGGACAGAGAACAGGACGAGAAGGAAATAAGGCAAGGCAAGGCAAGGCTAGGCCAAAGGACGTTTCTTTGATTTATATTTTCTACCACATTCATCTTGAGATGAGGAGGAAAGCCATCAGACCTTATGGATTAGGCCCAAACAAAAGCCCCGGCTACTTGAGACACTTAGACTAAGCCTAAACCAGAAAGATCTCTCCATAAAGATGGTTTTTATACTGTACTTCCACAATCAGCTGGCAGTACAAAAGAACAAGCGGCAGACATACTTAGGCTGAGACATGGTGGTTTGGTGCAGAGACCATGCATATCATGGGAATATTTCAGCATTTCTGCTCTGGTTTTCAGTGTATTACACCAAAACACCCACCTGATGACATCATTTCAAGAGCAAAAGCAGCAATTTGCAGAATTCAGCTTCTTTGGGGAACTGAGCAATTGCTGAGCTGACAGCAAGTCCTGCTGGGTCCCTGTCACCCGCAGAGTGCCCGCATCCTCACCACGGTAGCGGGCATTGTGACAAAGGTTCTACGTCAGCTGGGTGTGGCAGCCGAGCGCCCGCTAGGGAAGGGGGAGCCTGTCAGCCCCGGGCCTGTCACTGCCTGCTGTCCCCCATGTCACCAGCGAGGCCTCTGAAAAGTTTACAAAACATGCCCAGACTTGGCTCCAAAGTGGCCAAAGGTCTCCAAGAGACAAGTCGGGAAGAAGGATATGGAAGAGAGGGAGAAAGCCAAGGGAGCAGGCCAAAGGGAGGCAAGAGAAAAAAGTAGTGCCGGGCTGCAGGACTGAAATGGAGGAATTGAAAGACTAAAGCCAGGAAGCAGGAGAGTTTGAGAAAAGGAGAGAGGAAAGAAGAGACATGCAGCCAGACGAGGGCTTAGTGAGAGAGGCTGGGACAGAGAACAGGATGAGAAGGAAATAAGGCAAGGCAAGGCTAGGCCAAAGGACGTTTCTTTGATTTATATTTTCTACCACATTCATCTTGAGATGAGAGGAAAGCCATCAGACGTTATGGATTAGGCCCAAACAAAAGCCCCGGCTACTTGAGACACTTAGACTAAGCCTAAACCAGAAAGATCTCTCCATAAAGATGGTTTTTATACTGTACTTCCACAATCAGCTGGCAGTACAAAAGAACAAGCGGCAGACATACTTAGGCTGAGACATGGTGGTTTGGTGCAGAGACCATGCATATCATGGGAATATTTCAGCATTTCTGCTCTGGTTTTCAGTGTATTACACCAAAACACCCACCTGATGACATCATTTCAAGAGCAAAAGCAGCAATTTGCAGAATTCAGCTTCTTTGGGGAACTGAGCAATTGCTGAGCTGACAGCAAGTCCTGCTGGGTCCCTGTCACCTGCAGAGTGCCCGCATCCTCACCACAGTAGCGGGCATTGTGACAAAGGTTCTATGTCAGCTGAGTGTGGCAGCCGAGCGCCCGCTAGGGGAGGGGGAGCCTGTCAGCCCCGGGCCTATCACTGCCTGCTGTCCCCCGTGTCACCAGCGAGGCCTCTGAAAAGTTTACAAAACATGTCCAGACTTGGCTCCAAAGTGGCCAAAAGTCTCCAAGAGACATGTCGGGAGGAAGGATATGGAAGAGAGGGAGAAAGCCAAGGGAGCAGGCCCAAGGGAGGCAAGAGGAAAAAGTAGTGCCGGGCTGCAGGACTGAAATGGAGGAATTGAAAGACGAAAGCCAGGAAGCAGGAGAGTTTGAGAAAAGGAGAGAGGAAAGAAGAGAGATGCAGCCAGACGAGGGCTTAGTGAGAGAGGCTGGGACAGAGAACAGGATGAGAAGGAAATAAGGCAAGGCAAGGCAAGGCTAGGCCAAAGGACGTTTCTTTGATTTATATTTTCTGCCACATTCATCTTGAGATGAGAGGAAAGCCATCAGACGTTATGGATTAGGCCCAAACAAAAGCCCCGGCTACTTGAGACACTTAGACTAAGCCTAAACCAGAAAGATCTCTCCATAAAGATGGTTTTTATACTGTACTTCCACAATCAGCTGGCAGTACAAAAGAACAAGCGGCAGACATACTTAGGCTGAGACATGGTGGTTTGGTGCAGAGACCATGCATATCATGGGAATATTTCAGCATTTCTGCTCTGGTTTTCAGTGTATTACACCAAAACACCCACCTGATGACATCATTTCAAGAGCAAAAGCAGCAATTTGCAGAATTCAGCTTCTTTGGGGAACTGAGCAATTGCTGAGCTGACAGCAAGTCCTGCTGGGTCCCTGTCACCTGCAGAGTGCCCACATCCTCACCACGGTAGCGGGCATTGTGACAAAGGTTCTACATCAGCTGGGTGTGGCAGCCGAGCGCCCGCTAGGGGAGGGGGGCCTGTCAGCCCCGGGCCTGTCACTGCCTGCTGTCCCCCGTGTCACCAGCGAGGCCTCTGAAAAGTTTCCAAAACATGCCCAGACTTGGGTCCAAAGTGGTCAAAAGTCTCCAAGAGACAAGTCGGGAAGAAGAATATGGAAGAGAGGGAGACAGCCAAGGGAGCAGGCCAAAGGGAGGCAAGAGGAAAAAGTAGTGCCGGGCTGCAGGAATGAAATGGAGGAATTGAAAGACGAAAGCCAGGAAGCAGGAGAGTTTGAGAAAAGGAGAGAGGAAAGAAGAGACATGTAGCCAGACGAGGGCTTAGTGAGAGAGGCTGGGACAGAGAACAGGATGAGAAGTAAATAAGGCAAGGCAAGGCAAGGCAAGGCTAGGCCAAACGAGGTTTCCTTGATTTATATTTTCTACCACATTCATCTTGAGATGAGGAGGAAAGCCATCAGACCTTATGGATTAGGCCCAAACAAAAGCCCCGGCTACTTGAGACACTTAGACTAAGTCTAAACCACAAAGATCTTACCATAAAGATGGTTTTTATACTGTACTTTCACAATCAGCTGGCAGTACAAAAGAACAAGCGGCAGATGTACTTAGGCTGAGTCATGGTGGTTTGGTGCAGAGACCATGCATATCATGGGAATATTTCAGCATTTCTGCTCTGGTTTTCAGTGTATTACACCAAAACACCCACCTGATGACATCATTTCAAGAGCAAAGTAGCAATTTGCAAAATTCAACTTCTTTGGAGAACTGAGCAATTGCTGAGCTGACAGCAAGTCCTGCTGGGTCCCTGTCACCTGCAGAGTGCCTGCATCCTCACCACGGTAGCGGGCATTGTGACAAAAGTTCTATGTCAGCTGGGTGTGGCAGCCGAGCGCCCGCTAGGGGAGGGGGAGCCTGTCAGCCCCGGGCCTGTCACTGCCTGCTGTCCCCCCTGTCACCAGCGAGGCCTCTGAAAAGTTTCCAAAACATCCCCAGACTTGGCTCCAAAGTGGCCAAAATTCTCCAAGAGACAAGTCGGGAAGAAGGATATGGAAGAGAGGGAGAAAGCCAAGGGAGCAGGCCAAAGGGAGGCAAGAGAAAAAAGTAGTGCCGGGCTGCAGGACTGAAATGGAGGAATTGAAAGAGGAAAGCCAGGAAGCAGGAGAGTTTGAGAAAAGGAGAGAGGAAAGAAGAGACATGCAGCCAGACGAGGGCTTAGTGAGAGAGGCTGGGACAGAGAACAGGATGAGAAGGAAATAAGGCAATGCAAGGCTAGGCCAAAGGACGTTTCTTTGATTTATATTTTCTACCACATTCATCTTGAGATGAGAGGAAAGCCATCAGACCATATGGATTAGGCCCAAGCAAAAGCCCCGGCTACTTGAGACACTTAGACTAAGCCTGAACCAGAAAGATCTCTCCATAAAGATGGTTTTTATACTGTACTTCCACAATCAGCTGGCAGTACAAAAGAACAAGCGGAAGATGTACTTAGGCTGAGTCATGGTGGTTTGGTGCAGAGACCATGCATATCATGGGAATATTTCAGCATTTCTGCTCTGGTTTTCAGTGTATTACACCAAAAACCCACCTGATGACATCATTTCAAGAGCAAAGCAGCAATTTGCAAAATTCAACTTCTTTGGGGAACTGAGCAATTGCTGAGCTGACAGCAAGTCCTGCTGGGTCCCTATCACCTGCAGAGTGCCCGCATCCTCCCCACGGTAGCGGGCATTGTGACAAAGGATCTATGTCAGCTGGGTGTGGCAGCCGAGCGCCTGCTAGGGGAGGGGGAGCCTGTCAGCCCCGGGCCTGTCACTGCCTGCTGTCCCCCGTGTCACCAGCGAGGCCTCTGAAAAGTTTCCAAAACATGCCCAGACTTGGGTCCAAAGTGGCCAAAAGTCTCCAAGAGACAAGTCGGGAAGAAGGATATGGAAGAGAGGGAGAAAGCCAAGGGAGCAGGCCCAAGGGAGGCAAGAGAAAAAAGTAGTGCCGGGCTGCAGGACTGAAATGGAGGAATTGAAAGACGAAAGCCAGGAAGCAGGAGAGTTTGAGAAAAGGAGAGAGGAAAGAAGAGACATGCAGCCAGACGAGGGCTTAGTGAGAGAGGCTGGGACAGAGAACAGGATGAGAAGGAAATAAGGCAAGGCAAGGCTAGTCCAAAGGATGTTTCTTTGATTTATATTTTCTACCACATTCATCTTGCGATGAGAGAAAGCCTTCAGACGTTATGGATTAGGCCCAAACAAAAGCCCCGGCTACTTGAGACACTTAGACTAAGCCTAAACCACAAAGATCTTACCATAAAGATGGTTTTTATACTGTACTTTCACAATCAGCTGGCAGTACAACAGAAAAAGCGGCAGATGTACTTAGGCTGAGTCATGGTGGTTTGGTGCAGAGACCATGCATATCATGGGAATATTTCAGCATTTCTGCTCTGGTTTTCAGTGTATTACACCAAAACACCCACCTGATGACATCATTTCAAGAGCAAAAGCAGCAATTTGCAGAATTCAGCTTCTTTGGGGAACTGAGCAATTGCTGAGCTGACAGCAAGTCCTGCTGGGTCCCTGTCACCTGCAGAGTGCCCGCATCCTCACCACGGTAGCGGGCATTGTGACAAAGGTTCTACGTCAGCTGGGTGTGGCAGCCGAGCGCCCGCTAGGGGAGGGGGAGCCTGTCAGCCCTCGGGCCTGTCACTGCCTGCTGTCCCCCGTGTCACCAGCGAGGCCTCTGAAAAGTTTCCAAAACATGCCCAGACTTGGGTCCAAAGTGGCCAAAAGTCTCCAAGAGACAAGTCGGGAAGAAGGATATGGAAGAGAGGGAGAAAGCCAAGGGAGCAGGCCCAAGGGAGGCAAGAGAAAAAAGTAGTGCCGGGCTGCAGGACTGAAATGGAGGAATTGAAAGACGAAAGCCAGGAAGCAGGAGCGTTTGAGAAAAGGACAGAGGAAAGAAGAGACATGCAGCCAGACGAGGGCTTAGTGAGAGAGGCTGGGACAGAGAACAGGATGAGACGGAAATAAGGCAATGCAAGGCAAGGCAAGGCAAGGCCAAAGGACGTTTCTTTGATTTATATTTTCTACCACATTCATCTTGAGATGAGAGGAAAGCCATCAGACCATATGGATTAGGCCCAAACAAAAGCCCCGGCTACTTGAGACACTTAGACTAAGCCTAAACCAGAAAGATCTCTCCATAAAGATGGTTTTTATACTGTACTTCCACAATCTTCTGTCAGTACAAAAGAACAAGCGGCAGACATACTTAGGCTGAGACATGGTGGTTTGGTGCAGAGACCATGCATATCATGGGAATATTTCAGCATTTCTGCTCTGGTTTTCAGTGTATTACACCAAAACACCCACCTGATGACATCATTTCAAGAGCAAAAGCAGCAATTTGCAGAATTCAGCTTCTTTGGGGAACTGAGCAATTGCTGAGCTGACAGCAAGTCCTGCTGGGTCCCTGTCACCTGCAGAGTGCCCGCATCCTCACCACGGTAGCGGGCATTGTGACAAAGGTTCTACGTCAGCTGGGTGTGGCAGCCGAGCGCCCGCTAGGGGAGGGGGAGCCTGTCAGCCCCGGGCCTGTCACTGCCTGCTGTCCCCCCTGTCACCAGCGAGGCCTCTGAAAAGTTTCCAAAACATCCCCAGACTTGGGTCCAAAGTGGCCAAAAGTCTCCAAGAGACAAGTCGGGAAGAAGGATATGGAAGAGAGGGAGAAAGCCAAGGGAGCAGGCCCAAGGGAGGCAAGAGAAAATAGTAGTGCCGGGCTGCAGGACTGAAATGGAGGAATTGAAAGACGAAAGCCAGGAAGCAGGAGAGTTTGAGAAATGGAGAGAGGAAAGAAGAGACATGCAGCCAGACGAGGGCTTAGTGAGAGAGGCTGGGACAGAGAACAGGATGAGAAGGAAATAAGGCAATGCAAGGCTAGGCCAAAGGACGTTTCTTTGATTTATATTTTCTACCACATTCATCTTGAGATGAGAGGAAAGCCATCAGACCATATGGATTAGGCCCAAGCAAAAGCCCCGGCTACTTGAGACACTTAGACTAAGCCTGAACCAGAAAGATCTCTCCATAAAGATGGTTTTTATACTGTACTTCCACAATCAGCTGGCAGTACAAAAGAACAAGCGGAAGATGTACTTAGGCTGAGTCATGGTGGTTTGGTGCAGAGACCATGCATATCATGGGAATATTTCAGCATTTCTGCTCTGGTTTTCAGTGTATTACACCAAAAACCCACCTGATGACATCATTTCAAGAGCAAAGCAGCAATTTGCAAAATTCAACTTCTTTGGGGAACTGAGCAATTGCTGAGCTGACAGCAAGTCCTGCTGGGTCCCTATCACCTGCAGAGTGCCCGCATCCTCCCCACGGTAGCGGGCATTGTGACAAAGGATCTATGTCAGCTGGGTGTGGCAGCCGAGCGCCTGCTAGGGGAGGGGGAGCCTGTCAGCCCCGGGCCTGTCACTGCCTGCTGTCCCCCCTGTCACCAGCGAGGCCTCTGAAAAGTTTCCAAAACATGCCCAGACTTGGGTCCAAAGTGGCCAAAAGTCTCCAAGAGACAAGTCGGGAATAAGGATATGGAAGAGAGGGAGAAAGCCAAGGGAGCAGGCCAAAGGGAGGCAAGAGAAAAAAGTAGTGCCGGGCTGCAGGACTGAAATGGAGGAATTGAAAGACGAAAGCCAGGAAGCAGGAGAGTTTGAGAAAAGGAGAGAGGAAAGAAGAGACATGCAGCCAGACGAGGGCTTAGTGAGAGAGGCTGGGACAGAGAACAGGATGAGAAGGAAATAAGGCAAGGCAAGGCTAGGCCAAAGGATGTTTCTTTGATTTATATTTTCTACCACATTCATCTTGCGATGAGAGAAAGCCTTCAGACGTTATGGATTAGGCCCAAACAAAAGCCCCGGCTACTTGAGACACTTAGACTAAGCCTAAACCACAAAGATCTTACCATAAAGATGGTTTTTATACTGTACTTTCACAATCAGCTGGCAGTACAACAGAACAAGCGGCAGATGTACTTAGGCTGAGTCATGGTGGTTTGGTGCAGAGACCATGCATATCATGGGAATATTTCAGCATTTCTGCTCTGGTTTTCAGTGTATTACACCAAAACACCCACCTGATGACATCATTTCAAGAGCAAAAGCAGCAATTTGCAGAATTCAGCTTCTTTGGGGAACTGAGCAATTGCTGAGCTGACAGCAAGTCCTGCTGGGTCCCTGTCACCTGCAGAGTGCCCGCATCCTCACCACGGTAGCGGGCATTGTGACAAAGGTTCTACGTCAGCTGGGTGTGGCAGCCGAGCGCCCGCTAGGGGAGGGGGAGCCTGTCAGCCCCGGGCCTGTCACTGCCTGCTGTCCCCCGTGTCACCAGCGAGGCCTCTGAAAAGTTTCCAAAACATGCCCAGACTTGGCTCCAAAGTGGCCAAAAGTCTCCAAGAGACAAGTCGGGAAGAAGGATATGGAAGAGAGGGAGAAAGCCAAGGGAGCAGGCCCAAGGGAGGCAAGAGAAAAAAGTAGTGCCGGGCTGCAGGACTGAAATGGAGGAATTGAAAGACGAAAGCCAGGAAGCAGGAGAGTTTGAGGAAAGGAGAGAGGAAAGAAGAGACATGCAGCCAGACGAGGGCTTAGTGAGAGAGGCTGGGACAGAGAACAGGATGAGAAGGAAATAAGGCAAGGCAAGGCAAGGCAAGGCTAGGCCAAAGGACGTTTCTTTGATTTATATTTTCTACCACATTCATCTTGACATGAGAGGAAAGCCATCAGACCATATGGATTAGGCCCAAACAAAAGCCCCGGCTACTTGAGACACTTAGACTAAGCCTAAACCAGAAAGATCTCTCCATAAACATGGTTTTTATACTGTACTTCCACAATCTTCTGTCAGTACAAAAGAACAAGCGGCAGACATACTTAGGCTGAGACATGGTGGTTTGGTGCAGAGACCATGCATATCATGGGAATATTTCAGCATTTCTGCTCTGGTTTTCAGTGTATTACACCAAAACACCCGCCTGATGACATCATTTCAAGAGCAAAAGCAGCAATTTGCAGAATTCAGCTTCTTTGGGGAACTGAGCAATTGCTGAGCTGACAGCAAGTCCTGCTGGGTCCCTGTCACCTGCAGAGTGCCCGCATCCTCACCACGGTAGCGGGCATTGTGACAAAGGTTCTACGTCAGCTGGGTGTGGCAGCCGAGCGCCCGCTAGGGGAGGGGGAGCCTGTCAGCCCCGGGCCTGTCACTGCCTGCTGTCCCCCGTGTCACCAGCGAGGCCTCTGAAAAGTTTCCAAAACATCCCCAGACTTGGCTCCAAAGTGGCCAAAAGTCTCCAAGAGACAAGTCGGGAAGAAGGATATGGAAGAGAGGGAGAAAGCCAAGGGAGCAGGCCAAAGGGATGCAAGAGAAAAAAGTAGTGCCGGGCTGCAGGACTGAAATGGAGGAATTGAAAGACGAAAGCCAGGAAGCAGGAGAGTTTGAGAAAAGGAGAGAGGAAAGAAGAGACATGCAGCCAGACGAGGGCTTAGTGAGAGAGGCTGGGACAGAGAACAGGATGAGAAGGAAATAAGGCAAGGCAAGGCAAGGCTAGGCCAAAGGACGTTTCTTTGATTAATATTTTCTACCACATTGATCTTGCGATGAGAGGAAAGCCATCAGACCTTATGGACTAGGCCCAAACAAAAGCCCCGGCTACTTGAGACACTTAGACTAAGCCTAAACCAGAAAGATCTCTCCATAAAGATGGTTTTTATACTGTACTTCCACAATCTTCTGTCAGTACAAAAGAACAAGCGGCAGACATACTTAGGCTGAGACATGGTGGTTTGGTGCAGAGACCATGCATATCATGGGAATATTTCAGCATTTCTGCTCTGGTTTTCAGTGTATTACACCAAAACACCCACCTGATGACATCATTTCAAGAGCAAAGCAGGAATTTGCAAAATTCAACTTCTTTGGGGAACTGAGCAATTGTTGAGCTGACAGCAAGTCCTGCTGGGTCCCTGTCACCTGCAGAGTGCCCGCATCCTCACCACGGTAGCGGGCATTGTGACAAAGGTTCTACGTCAGCTGGGTGTGGCAGCCGAGCGCCCGCTAGGGGAGGGGGAGCCTGTCAGCCCCGGGCCTGTCACTGCCTGCTGTCCCCCGTGTCACCAGCGAGGCCTCTGAAAAGTTTCCAAAACATCCCCAGACTTGGGTCCAAAGTGGCCAAAAGTCTCCAAGAGACAAGACGGGAAGAAGGATATGGAAGAGAGGGAGAAAGCCAAGGGAGCAGGCCAAAGGGAGGCAAGAGGAAAAAGTAGTGCCGGGCTGTAGGACTGAAATGGAGGAATTGAAAGACGAAAGCCAGGAAGCAGGAGAGTTTGAGAAAAGGAGAGAGGAAAGAAGAGACATGCAGCCAGACGAGGGCTTAGTGAGAGAGGCTGGGACAGAGAACAGGATGAGAAGGAAATAAGGCAAGGCAAGGCAAGGCTAGGCCAAAGGACGTTTCTTTGATTTATATTTTCTACCACATTCATCTTGAGATGAGAGGAAAGCCATCAAACCATATGGATTAGGCCCAAACAAAAGCCCCGGCTACTTGAGACACTTAGACTAAGCCTAAACCAGAAAGATCTCTCCATAAAGATGGTTTTTATACTGTACTTCCACAATCAGCTGGCAGTACAAAAGAACAAGCGGCAGACATACTTAGGCTGAGACATGGTGGTTTGGTGCAGAGACCATGCATATCATGGGAATATTTCAGCATTTCTGCTCTGGTTTTCAGTGTATTACACCAAAACACCCACCTGATGACATCATTTCAAGAGCAAAAGCAGCAATTTGCAGAATTCAGCTTCTTTGGGGAACTGAGCAATTGCTGAGCTGACACCAAGTCCTGCTGTGTCCCTGTCACCTGCAGAGTGCCCGCATCCTCACCACGGTAGCGGGCATTGTGACAAAGGTTCTACGTCAGCTGGGTGTGGCAGCCGAGCGCCCGCTAGGGGAGGGGGAGCCTGTCAGCCCCGGGCCTGTCACTGCCTGCTGTCCCCCGTGTCACCAGCGAGGCCTCTGAAAAGTTTCCAAAACATCCCCAGACTTGGGTCCAAAGTGGCCAAAAGTCTCCAAGAGACAAGACGGGAAGAAGGATATGGAAGAGATGGAGAAAGCCAAGGGAGCAGGCCCAAGGGAGGCAAGAGAAAAAAGTAGTGCCGGGCTGCAGGACTGAAATGGAGGAATTGAAAGACGAAAGCCAGGAAGCAGGAGAGTTTGAGAAAAGGAGAGAGGAAAGAAGAGACATGCAGCCAGACGAGGGCTTAGTGAGAGAGGCTGGGACAGAGAACAGGATGAGAAGGAAATAAGGCAAGGCAAGGCTAGGCCAAAGGACGTTTCTTTGATTTATATTTTCTACCACATTCATCTTGAGATGAGAGGAAAGCCATCAGACCTTATGGACTAGGCCCAAACAAAAGCCCCGGCTACTTGAGACACTTAGACTAAGCCTAAACCAGAAAGATCTCTCCATAAAGATGGTTTTTATACTGTACTTCCACAATCTTCTGTCAGTACAAAAGAACAAGCGGCAGACATACTTAGGCTGAGACATGGTGGTTTGGTGCAGAGACCATGCATATCATGGGAATATTTCAGCATTTCTGCTCTGGTTTTCAGTGTATTACACCAAAACACCCACCTGATGACATCATTTCAAGAGCAAAAGCAGCAATTTGCAGAATTCAGCTTCTTTGGGGAACTGAGCAATTGCTGAGCTGACAGCAAGTCCTGCTGGGTCCCTGTCACCTGAAGAGTGCCCGCATCCTCACCACGGTAGCGGGCATTGTGATAAAGGTTCTACATCAGCTGGGTGTGGCAGCCGAGCGCCCGCTAGGGGAGGGGGAGCCTGTCAGCCCCGGGCCTGTCACTGCCTGCTGTCCCCCGTGTCACCAGCGAGGCCTCTGAAAAGTTTCCAAAACATGCCCAGACTTGGCTCCAAAGTGGCCAAAAGTCTCCAAGAGACATGTCGGGAAGAAGGATATGGAAGAGAGGGAGAAAGCCAAGGGAGCAGGCCAAAGGGAGGCAAGAGGAAAAAGTAGTGCCGGGCTGTAGGACTGAAATGGAGGAATTGAAAGACAAAAGCCAGGAAGCAGGAGAGTTTGAGAAAAGGAGAGAGGAAAGAAGAGACATGCAGCCAGACGAGGGCTTAGTGAGAGAGGCTGGGACAGAGAACAGGATGAGAAGGAAATAAGGCAAGGCAAGGCAAGGCTAGGCCAAAGGACGTTTCTTTGATTTATATTTTCTACCACATTCATCTTGAGATGAGAGGAAAGCCATCAGACCATATGGATTAGGCCCAAACAAAAGCCCCGGCTACTTGAGACACTTAGACTAAGCCTAAACCAGAAAGATCTCTCCATAAAGATGTTTTTTATACTGTACTTCCACAATCAGCTGGTAGTACAAAAGAACAAGCGGCAGACATACTTAGGCTGAGACATGGTGGTTTGGTGCAGAGACCATGCATATCATGGGAATATTTCAGCATTTCTGCTCTGGTTTTCAGTGTATTACACCAAAACACCCACCTGATGACATCATTTCAAGAGCAAAAGCAGCAATTTGCAGAATTCAGCTTCTTTGGGGAACTGAGCAATTGCTGAGCTGACAGCAAGTCCTGCTGGGTCCCTGTCACCTGCAGAGTGCCCGCATCCTCACCACGGTAGCGGGCATTGTGACAAAGGTTCTACGTCAGCTGGGTGTGGCAGCCGAGCGCCCGCTAGGGGAGGGGGAGCCTGTCAGCCCCGGGCCTGTCACTGCCTGCTGTCCCCCGTGTCACCAGCGAGGCCTCTGAAAAGTTTCCAAAACATGCCCAGACTTGGCTCCAAAGTGGCCAAAAGTCTCCAAGAGACAAGTCGGGAAGAAGGATATGGAAGAGAGGGAGAAAGCCAAGGGAGCAGGCCCAAGGGAGGCAAGAGAAAAAAGTAGTGCCGGGCTGCAGGACTGAAATGGAGGAATTGAAAGACGAAAGCCAGGAAGCAGGAGAGTTTGAGAAAAGGAGAGAGGAAAGAAGAGACATGCAGCCAGACGAGGGCTTAGTGAGAGAGGCTGGGACAGAGAACAGGATGAGAAGGAAATAAGGCAAGGCAAGGCTAGGCCAAAGGACGTTTCTTTGATTTATATTTTCTACCACATTCATCTTGAGATGAGAGGAAAGCCATCAGACCTTATGGACTAGGCCCAAACAAAAGCCCCGGCTACTTGAGACACTTAGACTAAGCCTAAACCAGAAAGATCTCTCCATAAAGATGGTTTTTATACTGTACTTCCACAATCTTCTGTCAGTACAAAAGAACAAGCGGCAGACATACTTAGGCTGAGACATGGTGGTTTGGTGCAGAGACCATGCATATCATGGGAATATTTCAGCATTTCTGCTCTGGTTTTCAGTGTATTACACCAAAACACCCACCTGATGACATCATTTCAAGAGCAAAGCAGGAATTTGCAAAATTCAACTTCTTTGGGGAACTGAGCAATTGTTGAGCTGACAGCAAGTCCTGCTGGGTCCCTGTCACCTGCAGAGTGCCCGCATCCTCAGCACGGTAGCGGGCATTGTGACAAAGGATCTATGTCAGCTGGGTGTGGCAGCCGAGCGCCCGCTAGGGGAAGGGGAGCCTGTCAGCCCCGGGCCTGTCACTGCCTGCTGTCCCCCCTGTCACCAGCGAGGCCTCTGAAAAGTTTCCAAAACATGCCCAGACTTGGCTCCAAAGTGGCCAAAAGTCTCCAAGAGACATGTCGGGAAGAAGGATATGGAAGAGAGGGAGAAAGCCAAGGGAGCAGGCCAAAGGGAGGCAAGAGGAAAAAGTAGTGCCGGGCTGCAGGACTGAAATGGAGGAATTGAAAGACGAAAGCCAGGAAGCAGGAGAGTTTGAGAAAAGGAGAGAGGAAAGAAGAGACATGCAGCCAGACGAGGGCTTAGTGAGAGAGGCTGGGACAGAGAACAGGATGAGAAGGAAATAAGGCAAGGCAAGGCAAGGCTAGGCCAAAGGACGTTTCTTTGATTTATATTTTCTACCACATTCATCTTGAGATGAGAGGAAAGCCATCAGACCATATGGATTAGGCCCAAACAAAAGCCCCGGCTACTTGAGACACTTAGACTAAGCCTAAACCAGAAAGATCTCTCCATAAAGATGGTTTTTATACTGTACTTCCACAATCAGCTGGCAGTACAAAAGAACAAGCGGCAGACATACTTAGGCTGAGACATGGTGGTTTGGTGCAGAGACCATGCATATCATGGGAATATTTCAGCATTTCTGCTCTGGTTTTCAGTGTATTACACCAAAACACCCACCTGATGACATCATTTCAAGAGCAAAAGCAGCAATTTGCAGAATTCAGCTTCTTTGGGGAACTGAGCAATTGCTGAGCTGACAGCAAGTCCTGCTGGGTCCCTGTCACCTGCAGAGTGCCCGCATCCTCACCACGGTAGCGGGCATTGTGACAAAGGTTCTACGTCAGCTGGGTGTGGCAGCCGAGCGCCCGCTAGGGGAGGGGGAGCCTGTCAGCCCCGGGCCTGTCACTGCCTGCTGTCCCCCGTGTCACCAGCGAGGCCTCTGAAAAGTTTCCGAAACATGCCCAGACTTGGGTCCAAAGTGGCCAAAAGTCTCCAAGAGACAAGTCGGGAAGAAGGATATGGAAGAGAGGGAGAAAGCCAAGGGAGCAGGCCCAAGGGAGGCAAGAGAAAAAAGTAGTGCCGGGCTGCAGGACTGAAATGGAGGAATTGAAAGACGAAAGCCAGGAAGCAGGAGAGTTTGAGAAAAGGAGAGAGGAAAGAAGAGACATGCAGCCAGACGAGGGCTTAGTGAGAGAGGCTGGGACAGAGAACAGGATGAGAAGGAAATAAGGCAAGGCAAGGCTAGGCCAAAGGACGTTTCTTTGATTTATATTTTCTACCACATTCATCTTGAGATGAGAGGAAACCCATCAGACCTTATGGACTAGGCCCAAACAAAAGCCCCGGCTACTTGAGACACTTAGACTAAGCCTAAACCAGAAAGATCTCTCCATAAAGATGGTTTTTATACTGTACTTCCACAATCAGCTGGCAGTACAAAAGAACAAGCGGCAGACGTACTTAGGCTGAGACATGGTGGTTTGGTGCAGAGACCATGCATATCATGGGAATATTTCAGCATTTCTGCTCTGGTTTTCAGTGTATTACACCAAAACACCCACCTGATGACATCATTTCAAGAGCAAAAGCAGCAATTTGCAGAATTCAGCTTCTTTGGGGAACTGAGCAATTGCTGAGCTGACAGCAAGTCCTGCTGGGTCCCTGTCACCCGCAGAGTGTCCGCATCCTCACCACGGTAGCGGGCATTGTGACAAAGGTTCTATGTAAGCTGGGTGTGACAGCTGAGCGCCCGCTAGGGGAGGGGGAGCCTGTCAGCCCCGGGCCTGTCACTGCCTGCTGTCCCCCGTGTCACCAGCGAGGCCTCTGAAAAGTTTCCAAAACATGCCCAGACTTGGGTCCAAAGTGGCCAGAAGTCTCCAAGAGACAAGTCGGGAAGAAGGATATGGAAGAGAGGGAGAAAGCCAAGGGAGCAGGCCAAAGGGAGGCAAGAGAAAAAAGTAGTGCCGGGCTGCAGGACTGAAATGGAGGAATTGAAAGACGAAAGCCAGGAAGCAGGAGAGTTTGAGAAAAGGAGAGAGGAAAGAAGAGACATGCAGCCAGACGAGGGCTTAGTGAGAGAGGCTGGGACAGAGAACAGGATGAGAAGGAAATAAGGCAAGGCAAGGCTAGGCCAAAGGACGTTTCTTTGATTTATATTTTCTACCACATTCATCTTGAGATGAGAGGAAAGCCATCAGACCATATGGATTAGGCCCAAACAAAAGCCCCGGCTACTTGAGACACTTAGACTAAGCCTAAACCAGAAAGATCTCTCCATAAAGATGGTTTTTATACTGTACTTCCACAATCAGCTGGCAGTACAAAAGAACAAGCGGCAGACATACTTAGGCTGAGACATGGTGGTTTGGTGCAGAGACCATGCATATCATGGGAATATTTCAGCATTTCTGCTCTGGTTTTCAGTGTATTACACCAAAACACCCACCTGATGACATCATTTCAAGAGCAAAAGCAGCAATTTGCAGAATTCAGCTTCTTTGGGGAACTGAGCAATTGCTGAGCTGACAGCAAGTCCTGCTGGGTCCCTGTCACCTGCAGAGTGCCCGCATCCTCACCACGGTAGCGGGCATTGTGACAAAGGTTCTACGTCAGCTGGGTGTGGCAGCCGAGCGCCCGCTAGGGGAGGGGGAGCCTGTCAGCCCCGGGCCTGTCACTGCCTGCTGTCCCCCCTGTCACCAGCGAGGCCTCTGAAAAGTTTCCAAAACATGCCCAGACTTGGCTCCAAAGTGGCCAAAAGTCTCCAAGAGACAAGTCGGGAAGAAGGATATGGAAGAGAGGGAGAAAGCCAAGGGAGCAGGCCAAAGGGAGGCAAGAGGAAAAAGTAGTGCCGGGCTGCAGGACTGAAATGGAGGAATTGAAAGACGAAAGCCAGGAAGCAGGAGAGTTTGAGAAAAGGAGAGAGGAAAGAAGAGACATGCAGCCAGACGAGGGCTTAGTGAGAGAGGCTGGGACAGAGAACAGGATGAGAAGGAAATAAGGCAAGGCAAGGCAAGGCTAGGCCAAAGGACGTTTCTTTGATTTATATTTTCTACCACATTCATCTTGAGATGAGAGGAAAGCCATCAGACCTTATGGACTAGGCCCAAACAAAAGCCCCGGCTACTTGAGACACTTAGACTAAGCCTAAACCAGAAAGATCTCTCCATAAAGATGGTTTTTATACTGTACTTCCACAATCAGCTGGCAGTACAAAAGAACAAGCGGCAGACATACTTAGGCTGAGACATGGTGGTTTGGTGCAGAGACCATGCATATCATGGGAATATTTCAGCATTTCTGCTCTGGTTTCCAGTGTATTACACCAAAACACCCACCTGATGACATCATTTCAAGAGCAAAAGCAGCAATTTGCAGAATTCAGCTTCTTTGGGGAACTGAGCAATTGCTGAGCTGACACCAAGTCCTGCTGGGTCCCTGTCACCTGCAGAGTGCCCGCATCCTCACCACGGTAGCGGGCATTGTGACAAAGGTTCTACGTCAGCTGGGTGTGGCAGCCGAGCGCAGGCTAGGGGAGGGGGAGCCTGTCAGCCCCAGGCCTGTCACTGCCTGCTGTCCCCCCTGTCACCAGCGAGGCCTCTGAAAAGTTTCCAAAACATCCCCAGACTTGGCTCCAAAGTGGCCATAAGTCTCCAAGAGACAAGTCGGGAAGAAGGATATGGAAGAGAGGGAGAAAGCCAAGGGAGCAGGCCCAAGGGAGGCAAGAGAAAAAAGTAGTGCCGGGCTGCAGGACTGAAATGGAGGAATTGAAAGACGAAAGCCAGGAAGCAGGAGAGTTTGAGAAAAGGAGAGAGGAAAGAAGAGACATGTAGCCAGACGAGGGGTTAGTGAGAGAGGCTGGGACAGAGAACAGGATGAGAAGGAAATAAGGCAAGGCAAGGCTAGGCCAAAGGACGTTTCTTTGATTTATATTTTCTACCACAATCATCTTGAGATGAGAGGAAAGCCATCAGACCTTATGGACTAGGCCCAAACAAAAGCCCCGGCTACTTGAGACACTTAGACTAAGCCTAAACCAGAAAGATCTCTCCATAAAGATGGTTTTTATACTGTACTTCCACAATCAGCTGGCAGTACAAAAGAACAAGCAGCAGACATACTTAGGCTGAGACATGGTGGTTTGGTGCAGAGACCATGCATATCATGGGAATATTTCAGCATTTCTGCTCTGGTTTTCAGTGTATTACACCAAAACACCCACCTGATGACATCATTTCAAGAGCAAAGCAGCAATTTGCAAAATACAACTTCTTTGGGGAACTGAGCAATTGTTGAGCTGACAGCAAGTCCTGCTGGGTCCCTGTCACCCGCAGAGTGCCCGCATCCTCACCACGGTAGCGGGCATTGTGACAAAGGATCTACGTCAGCTGGGTGTGGCAGCCGAGCGCCCGCTAGGGGAGGGGGAGCCTGTCAGCCCCGGGCCTGTCATTGCCTGCTGTCCCCCCTGTCACCAGTGAGGCCTCTGAAAAGTTTCCAAAACATGCCCAGACTTGGCTCCAAAGTGGCCAAAAGTCTCCAAGAGACATGTCGGGAAGAAGGATATGGAAGAGAGGGAGAAAGCCAAGGGAGCAGGCCAAAGGGAGGCAAGAGGAAAAAGTAGTGCCGGGCTGCAGGACTGAAATGGAGGAATTGAAAGACGAAAGCCAGGAAGCAGGAGAGTTTGAGAAAAGGAGAGAGGAAAGAAGAGACATGCAGCCAGACGAGGGGTTAGTGAGAGAGGCTGGGACAGAGAACAGGATGAGAAGGAAATAAGGCAAGGCAAGGCAAGGCTAGGCCAAAGGACGTTTCTTTGATTTATATTTTCTACCACATTCATCTTGAGATGAGAGGAAAGCCATCAGACCATATGGATTAGGCCCAAACAAAAGCCCCGGCTACTTGAGACACTTAGACTAAGCCTAAACCAGAAAGATCTCTCCATAAAGATGGTTTTTATACTGTACTTCCACAATCAGCTGGCAGTACAAAAGAACAAGCGGCAGACATACTTAGGCTGAGACATGGTGGTTTGGTGCAGAGACCATGCATATCATGGGAATATTTCAGCATTTCTGCTCTGGTTTTCAGTGTATTACACCAAAACACCCACCTGATGACATCATTTCAAGAGCAAAAGCAGCAATTTGCAGAATTCAGCTTCTTTGGGGAACTGAGCAATTGCTGAGCTGACAGCAAGTCCTGCTGGGTCCCTGTCACCTGCAGAGTGCCCGCATCCTCACCACGGTAGCGGGTATTGTGACAAAGGTTCTACGTCAGCTCGGTGTGGCAGCCGAGCGCCCGCTAGGGGAGGGGGAGCCTGTCAGCCCCGGGCCTGTCACTGCCTGCTGTCCCCCGTGTCACCAGCGAGGCCTCTGAAAAGTTTCCAAAACATCCCCAGACTTGGGTCCAAAGTGGCCATAAGTCTCCAAGAGACAAGTCGGGAAGAAGGATATGGAAGAGAGGGAGAAAGCCAAGGGAGCAGGCCCAAGGGAGGCAAGAGAAAAAAGTAGTGCCGGGCTGCAGGACTGAAATGGAGGAATTGAAAGACGAAAGCCAGGAAGCAGGAGAGTTTGAGAAAAGGAGAGAGGAAAGAAGAGACATGCAGCCAGACGAGGGCTTAGTGAGAGAGGCTGGGACAGAGAACAGGATGAGAAGGAAATAAGGCAAGGCAAGGCTAGGCCAAAGGACGTTTCTTTGATTTATATTTTCTACCACATTCATCTTGAGATGAGAGGAAAGCCATCAGACCTTATGGACTAGGCCCAAACAAAAGCCCCGGCTACTTGAGACACTTAGACTAAGCCTAAACCAGAAAGATCTCTCCATAAAGATGGTTTTTATACTGTACTTCCACAATCTTCTGTCAGTACAAAAGAACAAGCGGCAGACATACTTAGGCTGAGACATGGTGGTTTGGTGCAGAGACCATGCATATCATGGGAATATTTCAGCATTTCTGCTCTGGTTTTCAGTGTATTACACCAAAACACCCACCTGATGACATCATTTCAAGAGCAAAGCAGCAATTTGCAAAATTCAACTTCTTTGGGGAACTGAGCAATTGCTGAGCTGACAGCAAGTCCTGCTGGGTCCCTGTCACCTGCAGAGTGCCCGCATCCTCACCACGGTAGCGGGCATTGTGACAAAGGTTCTACGTCAGCTGGGTGTGGCAGCCGAGCGCCCGCTAGGGGAGGGGGAGCCTGTCAGCCCCGGGCCTGTCACTGCCTGCTGTCCCCCCTGTCACCAGCGAGGCCTCTGAAAAGTTTCCAAAACATCCCCAGACTTGGGTCCAAAGTGGCCAAAAGTCTCGAAGAGACAAGTCGGGAAGAAGGATATGGAAGAGAGGGAGAAAGCCAAGGGAGCAGGCCCAAGGGAGGCAAGAGAAAAAAGTAGTGCCGGGCTGCAGGACTGAAATGGAGGAATTGAAAGACGAAAGCCAGGAAGCAGGAGAGTTTGAGAAAAGGAGAGAGGAAAGAAGAGACATGCAGCCAGACGAGGGGTTAGTGAGAGAGGCTGGGACAGAGAACAGGATGAGAAGGAAATAAGGCAAGGCAAGGCAAGGCTAGGCCAAAGGACGTTTCTTTGATTTATATTTTCTACCACATTCATCTTGAGATGAGAGGAAAGCCATCAGACCTTAAGGACTAGGCCCAAACAAAAGCTCCGGCTACTTGAGACACTTAGACTAAGCCTAAACCAGAAAGATCTCTCCATAAAGATGGTTTTTATACTGTACTTTCACAATCAGCTGGCAGTACAAAAGAACAAGCGGCAGACATACTTAGGCTGAGACATGGTGGTTTGGTGCAGAGACCATGCATATCATGGGAATATTTCAGCATTTCTGCTCTGGTTTTCAGTGTATTACACCAAAACACCCACCTGATGACATCATTTCAAGAGCAAAGCAGCAATTTGCAAAATACAACTTCTTTGGGGAACTGAGCAATTGTTGAGCTGACAACAAGTCCTGCTGGGTCCCTGTCACCTGCAGAGTGCCCGCATCCTCACCACGGTAGCGGGCATTGTGACAAAGGTTCTACGTCAGCTGGGTGTGGCAGCCGAGCGCCCGCTAGGGGAGGGGGAGCCTGTCAGCCCCGGGCCTGTCACTGCCTGCTGTCCCCCCTGTCACCAGCGAGGCCTCTGAAAAGTTTCCAAAACATGCCCAGACTTGGCTCCAAAGTGGCCAAAAGTCTCCAAGAGACATGTCGGGAAGAAGGATATGGAAGAGAGGGAGAAAGCCAAGGGAGCAGGCCAAAGGGAGGCAAGAGGAAAAAGTAGTGCCGGGCTGCAGGACTGAAATGGAGGAATTGAAAGACGAAAGCCAGGAAGCAGGAGAGTTTGAGAAAAGGAGAGAGGAAAGAAGAGACATGCAGCCAGACGAGGGCTTAGTGAGAGAGGCTGGGACAGAGAACAGGATGAGAAGGAAATAAGGCAAGGCAAGGCTAGGCCAAAGGACGTTTCTTTGATTTATATTTTCTACCACATTCATCTTGAGATGAGAGGAAACCCATCAGACCTTATGGACTAGGCCCAAACAAAAGCCCCGGCTACTTGAGACACTTAGACTAAGCCTAAACCAGAAAGATCTCTCCATAAAGATGGTTTTTATACTGTACTTCCACAATCAGCTGGCAGTACAAAAGAACAAGCGGCAGACGTACTTAGGCTGAGACATGGTGGTTTGGTGCAGAGACCATGCATATCATGGGAATATTTCAGCATTTCTGCTCTGGTTTTCAGTGTATTACACCAAAACACCCACCTGATGACATCATTTCAAGAGCAAAAGCAGCAATTTGCAGAATTCAGCTTCTTTGGGGAACTGAGCAATTGCTGAGCTGACAGCAAGTCCTGCTGGGTCCCTGTCACCCGCAGAGTGTCCGCATCCTCACCACGGTAGCGGGCATTGTGACAAAGGTTCTACGTAAGCTGGGTGTGACAGCTGAGCGCCCGCTAGGGGAGGGGGAGCCTGTCAGCCCCGGGCCTGTCACTGCCTGCTGTCCCCCGTGTCACCAGCGAGGCCTCTGAAAAGTTTCCAAAACATGCCCAGACTTGGGTCCAAAGTGGCCAGAAGTCTCCAAGAGACAAGTCGGGAAGAAGGATATGGAAGAGAGGGAGAAAGCCAAGGGAGCAGGCCAAAGGGAGGCAAGAGAAAAAACTAGTGCCGGGCTGCAGGACTGAAATGGAGGAATTGAAAGACGAAAGCCAGGAAGCAGGAGAGTTTGAGAAAAGGAGAGAGGAAAGAAGAGACATGCAGCCAGACGAGGGCTTAGTGAGAGAGGCTGGGACAGAGAACAGGATGAGAAGGAAATAAGGCAAGGCAAGGCAAGGCTAGGCCAAAGGACGTTTCTTTGATTTATATTTTCTACCACATTCATCTTGAGATGAGAGGAAAGCCATCAGACGTTATGGACTAGGCCCAAACAAAAGCCCCGGCTACTTGAGACACTTAGACTAAGCCTAAACCAGAAAGATCTCTCCATAAAGATGGTTTTTATACTGTACTTTCACAATCAGCTGGCAGTACAAAAGAACAAGCGGCAGACATACTTAGGCTGAGACATGGTGGTTTGGTGCAGAGACCATGCATATCATGGGAATATTTCAGCATTTCTGCTCTGGTTTTCAGTGCATTACACCAAAACACCCACCTGATGACATCATTTCAAGAGCAAAAGCAGCAATTTGCAGAATTCAGCTTCTTTGGGGAACTGAGCAATTGCTGAGCTGACAGCAAGTCCTGCTGGGTCCCTGTCACCCGCAGAGTGCCCGCATCCTCACCACGGTAGCGGGCATTGTGACAAAGGTTCTACGTCAGCTGGGTGTGGCAGCCGAGCGCCCGCTAGGGGAGGGGGAGCCTGTCAGCCCCGGGCCTGTCACTGCCTGCTGTCCCCCCTGTCACCAGCGAGGCCTCTGAAAAGTTTCCAAAACATCCCCAGACCTGGGTTCAAAGTGGCCAAAAGTCTCCAAGAGACAAGTCGGGAAGAAGGATATGGAAGAGAGGGAAAAAGCCAAGGGAGCAGGCCCAAGGGAGGCAAGAGAAAAAAGTAGTGCCGGGCTGCAGGACTGAAATGGAGGAATTGAAAGACGAAAGCCAGGAAGCAGGAGAGTTTGAGAAAAGGAGAGAGGAAAGAAGAGACATGCAGCCAGACGAGGGCTTAGTGAGAGAGGCTGGGATAGAGAACAGGATGAGAAGGAAATAAGGCAAGGCAAGGCTAGGCCAAAGGACGTTTCTTTGATTTATATTTTCTACCACATTCATCTTGAGATGAGAGGAAAGCCATCAGACCATATGGATTAGGCCCAAACAAAAGCCCCTGCTACTTGAGACACTTAGACTAAGCCTAAACCAGAAAGATCTCTCCATAAAGATGGTTTTTATACTGTACTTCCACAATTTTCTGTCAGTACAAAAGAACAAGCGGCAGACATACTTAGGCTGAGACATGGTGGTTTGGTGCAGAGACCATGCATATCATGGGAATATTTCAGCATTTCTGCTCTGGTTTTCAGTGTATTACACCAAAACACCCACCTGATGACATCATTTCAAGAGCAAAGCAGCAATTTGCAAAATTCAACTTCTTTGGGGAACTGAGCAATTGCTGAGCTGACAGCAAGTCCTGCTGGGTCCCTGTCACCTGCAGAGTGCCCGCATCCTCACCACGGTAGCGGGCATTGTGACAAAGGATCTATGTCAGCTGGGTGTGGCAGCCAAGCACCCGCTAGGGGAGGGGGAGCCTGTCAGCCCCGGGCCTGTCACTGCCTGCTGTCCCCCGTGTCACCAGCGAGGCCTTTGAAAAGTTTCCAAAACATCCCCAGACTTGGGTCCAAAGTGGCCAAAAGTCTCCAAGAGACATGTCGGGAAGAAGGATATGGAAGAGAGGGAGAAAGCCAAGGGAGCAGGCCAAAGGGAGGCAAGAGGAAAAAGTAGTGCCGGGCTGCAGGACAGAAATGGAGGAATTGAAAGACGAAAGCCAGGAAGCAGGAGAGTTTGAGAAAAGGAGAGAGGAAAGAAGAGACATGCAGCCAGACGAGGGCTTAGTGAGAGAGGCTGGGACAGAGAACAGGATGAGAAGGAAATAAGGCAAGGCAAGGCTAGGCCAAAGGACGTTTCTTTGATTTATATTTTCTACCACATTCATCTTGCGATGAGAGGAAATCCATCAGACGTTATGGATTAGGCCTAAACAAAAGCCCCGGCTACTTGAGACACTTAGACTAAGCCTAAACCAGAAAGATCTCTCCATAAAGATGGTTTTTATACTGTACTTCCACAATCAGCTGGCAGTACAAAAGAACAAGCGGCAGACATACTTAGGCTGAGACATGGTGGTTTGGTGCAGAGACCATGCATATCATGGGAATATTTCAGCATTTCTGCTCTGGTTTTCAGTGTATTACACCAAAACACCCACCTGATGACATCATTTCAAGAGCAAAAGCAGCAATTTGCAGAATTCAGCTTCTTTGGGGAACTGAGCAATTGCTGAGCTGACAGCAAGTCCTGCTGGGTCCCTGTCACCTGCAGAGTACCCGCATCCTCACCACGGTAGCGGGCATTGTGACAAAGGTTCTACGTCAGCTGGGTGTGGCAGCCGAGCGCCCGCTAGGGGAGGGGGAGCCTGTCAGCCCCGGGCCTATCACTGCCTGCTGTCCCCCCTGTCACCAGCGAGGCCTCTGAAAAGTTTCCAAAACATGCCCAGACTTGGGTCCAAAGTGGCCAAAAGTCTCCAAGAGACAAGTCGGGAAGAAGGATATGGAAGAGAGGGAGAAAGCCAAGGGAGCAGGCCCAAGGGAGGCAAGAGAAAAAAGTAGTGCCGGGCTGCAGGACTGAAATGGAGGAATTGAAAGACGAAAGCCAGGAAGCAGGAGAGTTTGAGAAAAGGAGAGAGGAAAGAAGAGACATGCAGCCAGACGAGGGCTTAGTGAGAGAGGCTGGGACAGAGAACAGGATGAGAAGGAAATAAGGCAAGGCAAGGCTAGGCCAAAGGACGTTTCTTTGATTTATATTTTCTACCACATTCATCTTGAGATGAGAGGAAAGCCATCAGACCATATGGATTAGGCCCAAACAAAAGCCCCGGCTACTTGAGACACTTAGACTAAGCCTAAACCAGAAAGATCTCTCCATAAAGATGGTTTTTATACTGTACTTCCACAATCTTCTGTCAGTACAAAAGAACAAGCGGCAGACATACTTAGGCTGAGACATGGTGGTTTGGTGCAGAGACCATGCATATCATGGGAATATTTCAGCATTTCTGCTCTGGTTTTCAGTGTATTACACCAAAACACCCACCTGATGACATCATTTCAAGAGCAAAGCAGCAACTTGCAAAATTCAACTTCTTTGGGGAACTGAGCAATTGCTGAGCTGACAGCAAGTCCTGCTGGGTCCCTGTCACCTGCAGAGTGCCCGCATCCTCACCACGGTAGCGGGCATTGTGACAAAGGTTCTACGTCAGCTGGGTGTGGCAGCCGAGCGCCCGCTAGGGGAGGGAGAGCCTGTCAGCCCCGGGCCTGTCACTGCCTGCTGTCCCCCCTGTCACCAGCGACGCCTCTGAAAAGTTTCCAAAACATCCCCAGACTTGGCTCCAAAGTGGCCAAAAGTCTCCAAGAGACATGTCGGGAAGAAGGATATGGAAGAGAGGGAGAAAGCCAAGGGAGCAGGCCAAAGGGAGGCAAGAGGAAAAAGTAGTGCCGGGCTGCAGGAAGGAAATGGAGGAATTGAAAGACGAAAGCCAGGAAGCAGGAGAGTTTGAGAAAAGGAGAGAGGAAAGAAGAGACATGCAGCCAGACGAGGGCTTAGTGAGAGAGGCTGGGACAGAGAACAGGATGAGAAGGAAATAAGGCAAGGCAAGGCAAGGCTAGGCCAAAGGACGTTTCTTTGATTTATATTTTCTACCACATTCATCTTGAGATGAGAGGAAAGCCATCAGACCTTATGGATTAGGCCCAAACAAAAGCCCCGGCTACTTGAGACACTTAGACTAAGCCTAAACCAGAAAGATCTCTCCATAAAGATGGTTTTTATACTGTACTTTCACAATCAGCTGGCAGTACAAAAGAACAAGCGGCAGATGTACTTAGGCTGAGTCATGGTGTTTTGGTGCAGAGACCATGCATATCATGGGACTATTTCAGCATTTCTGCTCTGGTTTTCAGTGTATTACACCAAAACACCCACCTGATGACATCATTTCAAGAGCAAAAGCAGCAATTTGCAGAATTCAGCTTCTTTGGGGAACTGAGCAATTGCTGAGCTGACAGCAAGTCCTGCTGGGTCCCTGTCACCCGCAGAGTGCCCGCATCCTCACCACGGTAGCGGGCATTGTGACAAAGGTTCTACGTCAGCTGGGTGTGGCAGCCGAGCGCCCGCTAGGGGAGGGGGAGCCTGTCAGCCCCGGGCCTGTCACTGCCTGCTGTCCCCCGTGTCACCAGCGAGGCCTCTGAAAAGTTTCCAAAACATGCCCAGACTTGGGTCCAAAGTGGCCAAAAGTCTCCAAGAGACAAGTCGGGAAGAAGGATATGGAAGAGAGGGAGAAAGCCAAGGGAGCAGGCCCAAGGGAGGCAAGAGAAAAAAGTAGTGCCGGGCTGCAGGACTGAAATGGAGGAATTGAAAGACGAAAGCCAGGAAGCAGGAGAGTTTGAGAAAAGGAGAGAGGAAAGAAGAGACATGCAGCCAGACGAGGGCTTAGTGAGAGAGGCTGGGACAGAGAACAGGATGAGAAGGAAATAAGGCAAGGCAAGGCTAGGCCAAAGGATGTTTCTTTGATTTATATTTTCTACCACATTCATCTTGCGATGAGAGGAAAGCCATCAGACCATATGGATTAGGCCCAAACAAAAGCCCCGGCTACTTGAGACACTTAGACTAAGCCTAAACCACAAAGATCTTACCATAAAGATGGTTTTTATACTGTACTTTCACAATCAGCTGGCAGTACAAAAGAACAAGCAGCAGATGTACTTAGGCTGAGTCATGGTGGTTTGGTGCAGAGACCATGCATATCATGGGAATATTTCAGCATTTCTGCTCTGGTTTTCAGTGTATTACACCAAAACACCCACCTGATGACATCATTTCAAGAGCAAAGCAGCAATTTGCAAAATTCAACTTCTTTGGGGAACTGAGCAATTGCTGAGCTGACAGCAAGTCCTGCTGGGTCCCTGTCACCTGCAGAGTGCCCGCATCCTCACCACAGTAGCGGGCATTGTGACAAAGGTTCTATGTCAGCTGGGTGTGGCAGCCGAGCGCCCGCTAGGGGAGGGGGAGCCTGTCAGCCCCGGGCCTGTCACTGCCTGCTGTCCCCCCTGTCACCAGCGAGGCCTCTGAAAAGTTTCCAAAACATGCCCAGACTTGGCTCCAAAGTGGCCAAAAGTCTCCAAGAGACAAGTCGGGAAGAAGGATATGGAAGAGAGGGAGAAAGCCAAGGGAGCAGGCCAAAGGGAGGCAAGAGAAAAAAGTAGTGCGGGGCTGCAGGACTGAAATGGAGGAATTGAAAGAGGAAAGCCAGGAAGCAGGAGAGTTTGAGAAAAGGAGAGAGGAAAGAAGAGACATGCAGCCAGACGAGGGCTTAGTGAGAGAGGCTGGGACAGAGAACAGGATGAGAAGGAAATAAGGCAAGGCAAGGCAAGGCTAGGCCAAAGGATGTTTCTTTGATTTATATTTTCTACCACATTCATCTTGAGATGAGAGGAAAGCCATCAGACGTTATGGATTAGGCCCAAACAAAAGCCCCGGCTACTTGAGACACTTAGACTAAGCCTAAACCAGAAAGATCTCTCCATAAAGATGGTTTTTATACTGTACTTCCACAATCAGCTGGCAGTACAAAAGAACAAGCGGCAGACATACTTAGGCTGAGACATGGTGGTTTGGTGCAGAGACCATGCTTATCATGGGAATATTTCAGCATTTCTGCTCTGGTTTTCAGTGTATTACACCAAAACACCCACCTGATGACATCATTTCAAGAGCAAAAGTAGCAATTTGCAGAATTCAGCTTCTTTGGGGAACTGAGCAATTGCTGAGCTGACAGCAAGTCCTGCTGGGTCCCTGTCACCTGCAGAGTGCCCGCATCCTCACCACGGTAGCGGGCATTGTGACAAAGGTTCTACGTCAGCTGGGTGTGGCAGCCGAGCGCCCGCTAGGGGAGGGGGAGCCTGTCAGCCCCGGGCCTGTCACTGCCTGCTGTCCCCCGTGTCACCAGCGAGGCCTCTGAAAAGTTTACAAAACATGCCCAGACTTGGGTCCAAAGTGGCCAAAAGTCTCCAAGAGACAAGTCGGGAAGAAGGATATGGAAGAGAGGGAGAAAGCCAAGGGAGCAGGCCCAAGGGAGGCAAGAGAAAAAAGTAGTGCCGGGCTGCAGGACTGAAATGGAGGAATTGAAAGACGAAAGCCAGGAAGCAGGAGAGTTTGAGAAAAGGAGAGAGGAAAGAAGAGACATGCAGCCAGACGAGGGGTTAGTGAGAGAGGCTGGGACAGAGAACAGGATGAGAAGGAAATAAGGCAAGGCAAGGCTAGGCCAAAGGATGTTTCTTTGATTTATATTTTCTACCACATTCATCTTGCGATGAGAGGAAAGCCATCAGACCATATGGATTAGGCCCAAACAAAAGCCCCGGCTACTTGAGACACTTAGACTAAGCCTAAACCAGAAAGATCTCTCCATAAAGATGGTTTTTATACTGTACTTCCACAATCAGCTGGCAGTACAAAAGAACAAGCGGCAGACATACTTAGGCTGAGACATGGTGGTTTGGTGCAGAGACCATGCTTATCATGGGAATATTTCAGCATTTCTGCTCTGGTTTTCAGTGTATTACACCAAAACACCCACCTGATGACATCATTTCAAGAGCAAAAGTAGCAATTTGCAGAATTCAGCTTCTTTGGGGAACTGAGCAATTGCTGAGCTGACAGCAAGTCCTGCTGGGTCCCTGTCACCTGCAGAGTGCCCGCATCCTCACCACGGTATCGGTTATTGTGACAAAGGTTCTATGTCAGCTGGGTGTGGCAGCCGAGCACCCGCCTGGGGAGGGGGAGCCTGTCAGCCCCGGGCCTGTCACTGCCTGCTGTCCCCCGTGTCACCAGCGAGGCCTCTGAAAAGTTTCCAAAACATGCTCAGACTTGGCTCCAAATTGGCCAAAAGTCTCCAAGAGACAAGTCGGGAAGAAGATTATGGAAGAGAGGGAGAAAGCCAAGGGAGCAGGCCAAAGGGAGGCAAGAGGAAAAAGTAGTGCCGGGCTGTAGGACTGAAATGGAGGAATTGAAAGACGAAAGCCAGGAAGCAGGAGAGTTTGAGAAAAGGAGAGAGGAAAGAAGAGACATGCAGCCAGACGAGGGCTTAGTGAGAGAGGCTGGGACAGAGAACAGGATGAGAAGGAAATAAGGCAAGGCAAGGCAAGGATAGGCCAGAGGACGTTTCTTTGATTTGTATTTTCTACCACATTCATCTTGAGATGAGAGGAAAGCCATCAGACCATATGGATTAGGTCAAACAAAAGCCCCGGCTACTTGAGACACTTAGACTAAGTCTAAACCACAAAGATCTTACCATAAAGATGGTTTTTATACTGTACTTTCACAATCAGCTGGCAGCACAAAAGAACAAGCGGCAGACATACTTAGGCTGAGACATGGTGGTTTGGTGCAGAGACCATGCTTATCATGGGAATATTTCAGCATTTCTGCTCTGGTTTTCAGTGTATTACACCAAAACACCCACCTGATGACATCATTTCAAGAGCAAAAGCAGCAATTTGCAGAATTCAGCTTCTTTGGGGAACTGAGCAATTGCTGAGCTGACAGCAAGTCCTGCTGGGTCCCTGTCACCTGCAGAGTGCCCGCATCCTCACCACGGTAGCGGTTATTGTGACAAAGGTTCTATGTCAGCTGGGTGTGGCAGCCGAGCGCCCGCTAGGGGAGGGGGAGCCTGTCAGCCCCGGGCCTGTCACTGCCTGCTGTCCCCCGTGTCACCAGCGAGGCCTCTGAAAAGTTTCCAAAACATGCCCAGACTTGGCTCCAAAGTGGCCAAAAGTCTCCAAGAGACAAGTCGGGAAGAAGGATATGGAAGAGAGGGAGAAAGCCAAGGGAGCAGGCCAAAGGGAGGCAAGAGAAAAAAGTAGTGCGGGGCTGCAGGACTGAAATGGAGGAATTGAAAGACGAAAGCCAGGAAGAAGGAGAGTTTGAGAAAAGGAGAGAGGAAAGAAGAGACATGCAGCCAGACGAGGGCTTAGTGAGAGAGGCTGGGACAGAGAACAGGATGAGAAGGAAATAAGGCAAGGCAAGGCAAGGCTAGGCCAAACGAGGTTTCCTTGATTTATATTTTCTACCACATTCATCTTGAGATGAGGAGGAAAGCCATCAGACCTTATGGATTAGGCCCAAACAAAAGCCCCGGCTACTTGAGACACTTAGACTAAACCTAAACCAGAAAGATCTCTCCATAAAGATGGTTTTTATACTGTACTTCCACAATCAGCTGGCAGTACAAAAGAACAAGCGGCAGACATACTTAGGCTGAGACATGGTGGTTTGGTGCAGAGACCATGCATATCATGGGAATATTTCAGCATTTCTGCTCTGTTTTTCAGTGTATTACACCAAAACACCCACCTGATGACATCATTTCAAGAGCTAAAGCAGCAATTTGCAGAATTCAGCTTCTTTGGGGAACTGAGCAATTGCTGAGCTGACAGCAAGTCCTGCTGGGTCCCTGTCACCTGCAGAGTGCCCGCATCCTCACCACGGTAGCGGTTATTGTGACAAAGGTTCTATGTCAGCTGGGTGTGGCAGCCGAGCGCCCGCTAGGGGAGGGGGAGCCTGTCAGCCCCGGGCCTGTCACTGCCTGCTGTCGCCCGTGTCACCAGCGAGGCCTCTGAAAAGTTTCCAAAACATGCCCAGACTTGGGTCCAAAGTGGCCAAAGGTCTCCAAGAGACAAGTCGGGAAGAAGGATATGGAAGAGAGGGAGAAAGCCAAGGGAGCAGGCCAAAGGGAGGCAAGAGAAAAAAGTAGTGCCGGGCTGCAGGACTGAAATGGAGGAATTGAAAGAGGAAAGCCAGGAAGCAGGAGAGTTTGAGAAAAGGAGAGAGGAAAGAAGAGACATGCAGCCAGACGAGGGGTTAGTGAGAGAGGCTGGGACAGAGAACAAGATGAGAAGGAAAAAAGGCAAGGCAAGGCAAGGCAAGGCTAGGCCAAACGAGGTTTCCTTGATTTATATTTTCTAACACATTCATCTTGAGATGAGGAGGAAAGCCATCAGACCTTATGGATTAGGCCCAAACAAAAGCCCCGGCTACTTGAGACACTTAGACTAAGTCTAAACCACAAAGATCTTACCATAAAGATCGTTTTTATACTGTACTTTCACAATCAGCTGGCAGTACAAAAGAACAAGCGGCAGATGTACTTAGGCTGAGTCATGGTGGTTTGGTGCAGAGACCATGCATATCATGGGAATATTTCAGCATTTCTGCTCTGGTTTTCAGTGTATTACACCAAAACACCCACCTGATGACATCATTTCAAGAGCAAAGCAGCAATTTGCAAAATTCAACTTCTTTGGGGAACTGAGCAATTGCTGAGCTGACAGCAAGTCCTGCTGGGTCCCTGTCACCTGCAGAGTGCCCGCATCCTCACCACAGTAGCGGGCATTGTGACAAAGGTTCTACGTCAGCTGGGTGTGGCAGCCGAGCGCCCGCTAGGGGAGGGGGAGCCTGTCAGCCCCGGGCCTGTCACTGCCTGCTGTCCCCCGTGTCACCAGCGAGGCCTCTGAAAAGTTTCCAAAACATCCCCAGACTTGGGTGCAAAGTGGCCAAAAGTCTCCAAGAGACAAGTCGGGAAGAAGGATATGGAAGAGAGGGAGAAAGCCAAGGGAGCAGGCCAAAGGGAGGCAAGAGGAAAAAGTAGGGCCGGGCTGCAGGACTGAAATGGAGGAATTGAAAGACGAAAGCCAGGAAGCAGGAGAGTTTGAGAAAAGGAGAGAGGAAAGAAGAGACATTCAGCCAGACGAGGGCTTAGTGAGAGAGGCTGGGACAGAGAACAGGATGAGAAGGAAATAAGGCAAGGCAAGGCAAGGCTAGGCCAAACGAGGTTTCCTTGATTTATATTCTCTACCACATTCATCTTGAGATGAGGAGGAAAGCCATCAGACCTTATGGATTAGGCCCAAACAAAAGCCCCGGCTACTTGAGACACTTAGACTAAACCTAAACCAGAAAGATCTCTCCATAAAGATGGTTTTTATACTGTACTTCCACAATCAGCTGGCAGTACAAAAGAACAAGCGGCAGACATACTTAGGCTGAGACATGGTGGTTTGGTGCAGAGACCATGCATATCATGGGAATATTTCAGCATTTCTGCTCTGGTTTTCAGTGTATTACACCAAAACACCCACTTGATGACATCATTTCAAGAGCAAAAGCAGCAATTTGCAGAATTCAGCTTCTTTGGGGAACTGAGCAATTGCTGAGCTGACAGCAAGTCCTTCTGGGTCCCTGTCACCTGCAGAGTGCCCGCATCCTCACCACGGTAGCGGTTATTGTGACAAAGGTTCTGTGTCAGCTGGGTGTGGCAGCCGAGCGCCCGCTAGGGGAGGGGGAGCCTGTCAGCCCCGGGCCTGTCACTGCCTGCTGTCGCCCGTGTCACCAGCGAGGCCTCTGAAAAGTTTCCAAAACATGCCCAGACTTGGGTCCAAAGTGGCCAGAAGTCTCCAAGAGACAAGTCGGGAAGAAGGATATGGAAGAGAGGGAGAAAGCCAAGGGAGCAGGCCAAAGGGAGGCAAGAGGAAAAAGTAGTGCCGGGCTGCAGGACTGAAATGGAGGAATTGAAAGACGAAAGCCAGGAAGCAGGAGAGTTTGAGAAAAGGAGAGAGGAAAGAAGAGACATGCAGCCAGACGAGGGCTTAGTGAGAGAGGCTGGGACAGAGAACAGGATGAGAAGGAAATAAGGCAAGGCAAGGCAAGGCTAGGCCAAAGGACGTTTCTTTGATTTATATTTTCTACCACATTCATCTTGAGATGAGAGGAAAGCCATCAGACGTTATGGAATAGGCCCAAACAAAAGCCCCGGCTACTTGAGACACTTAGACTAAGCCTAAACCAGAAAGATCTCTCCATAAAGATGGTTTTTATACTGTACTTCCACAATCAGCTGGCAGTACAAAAGAACAAGCGGCAGACATACTTAGGCTGAGTCATGGTGGTTTGGTGCAGAGACTTTGCTTATCATGGGAATATTTCAGCATTTCTGCTCTGGTTTTCAGTGTATTACACCAAAACACCCACCTGATGACATCATTTCAAGAGCAAAAGCAGCAATTTGCAGAATTCAGCTTCTTTGGGGAACTGAGCAATTGCTGAGCTGACAGCAAGTCCTGCTGGGTCCCTGTCACCTGCAGAGTGCCCGCATCCTCACCACGGTAGCGGGCATTGTGACAAAGGTTCTATGTCAGCTGGGTGTGGCAGCCGAGCGCCCGCTAGGGGAGGGGGAGCCTGTCAGCCCCGGGCCTGTCACTGCCTGCTGTCGCCCGTGTCACCAGCGAGGCCTCTGAAAAGTTTCCAAAACATTCCCAGACTTGGCTCCAAAGTGGCCAAAAGTCTCCAAGAGACAAGTCGGGAAAAGGATATGGAAGAGAGGGAGAAAGCCAAGGGAGCAGGCCAAAGGGAGGCAAGAGAAAACAGTAGTGCCGGGCTGCAGGACTGAAATGGAGGAATTGAAAGACGAAAGCCAGGAAGCAGGAGAGTTTGAGAAAAGGAGAGAGGAAAGAAGAGACATGCAGCCAGACGAGGGCTTAGTGAGAGAGGCTGGGACAGAGAACAGGATGAGAAGGAAATAAGGCAAGGCAAGGCAAGGCTAGGCCAAACGAGGTTTCCTTGATTTATATTTTCTACCACATTCATCTTGAGATGAGGAGGAAAGCCATCAGACCTTACGGATTAGGCCCAAACAAAAGCCCCGGCTACTTGAGACACTTAGACTAAGCCTAAACCAGAAAGATCTCTCCATAAAGATGGTTTTTATACTGTACTTCCACAATCAGCTGGCAGTACAAAAGAACAAGCGGCAGACATACTTAGGCTGAGACATGGTGGTTTGGTGCAGAGACCATGCATATCATGGGAATATTTCAGCATTTCTGCTCTGGTTTTCAGTGTATTACACCAAAACACCCACCTGATGACATCATTTCAAGAGCAAAAGCAGCAATTTGCAGAATTCAGCTTCTTTGGGGAACTGAGCAATTGCTGAGCTGACAGCAAGTCCTGCTGGGTCCCTGTCACCTGCAGAGTGCCCACATCCTCACCACGGTAGCGGGCATTGTGACAAAGGTTCTATGTCAGCTGGGTGTGGCAGCCGAGCGCCCGCTAGGGGAGGGGGAGCCTGTCAGCCCCGGGCCTGTCACTGCCTGCTGTCCCCCGTGTCACCAGCGAGGCCTCTGAAAAGTTTCCAAAACATCCCCAGACTTGGGTGCAAAGTGGCCAAAAGTCTCCAAGAGACAAGTCGGGAAGAAGGATATGGAAGAGAGGGAGAAAGCCAAGGGAGCAGGCCAAAGGGAGGCAAGAGGAAAAAGTCGTGCCGGGCTGCAGGACTGAAATGGAGGAATTGAAAGACGAAAGCCAGGAAGCAGGAGAGTTTGAGAAAAGGAGAGAGGAAAGAAGAGACATGCAGCCAGACGAGGGGTTAGTGAGAGAGGCTGGGACAGAGAACAGGATGAGAAGGAAATAAGGCAAGGCAAGGCAAGGCTAGGCCAAACGAGGTTTCCTTGATTTATATTTTCTAACACATTCATCTTGAGATGAGGAGGAAAGCCATCAGACCTTATGGATTAGGCCCAAACAAAAGCCCCGGCTACTTGAGACACTTAGACTAAGTCTAAACCACAAAGATCTTACCATAAAGATCGTTTTTATACTGTACTTTCACAATCAGCTGGCAGTACAAAAGAACAAGCGGCAGATGTACTTAGGCTGAGTCATGGTGGTTTGGTGCAGAGACCATGCATATCATGGGAATATTTCAGCATTTCTGCTCTGGTTTTCAGTGTATTACACCAAAACACCCACCTGATGACATCATTTCAAGAGCAAAGCAGCAATTTGCAAAATTCAACTTCTTTGGGGAACTGAGCAATTGCTGAGCTGACAGCAAGTCCTGCTGGGTCCCTGTCACCTGCAGAGTGCCCGCATCCTCACCACAGTAGCGGGCATTGTGACAAAGGTTCTACGTCAGCTGGGTGTGGCAGCCGAGCGCCCGCTAGGGGAGGGGGAGCCTGTCAGCCCCGGGCCTGTCACTGCCTGCTGTCCCCCGTGTCACCAGCGAGGCCTCTGAAAAGTTTCCAAAACATCCCCAGACTTGGGTGCAAAGTGGCCAAAAGTCTCCAAGAGACAAGTCGGGAAGAAGGATATGGAAGAGAGGGAGAAAGCCAAGGGAGCAGGCCAAAGGGAGGCAAGAGGAAAAAGTAGGGCCGGGCTGCAGGACTGAAATGGAGGAATTGAAAGACGAAAGCCAGGAAGCAGGAGAGTTTGAGAAAAGGAGAGAGGAAAGAAGAGACATTCAGCCAGACGAGGGCTTAGTGAGAGAGGCTGGGACAGAGAACAGGATGAGAAGGAAATAAGGCAAGGCAAGGCAAGGCTAGGCCAAACGAGGTTTCCTTGATTTATATTCTCTACCACATTCATCTTGAGATGAGGAGGAAAGCCATCAGACCTTATGGATTAGGCCCAAACAAAAGCCCCGGCTACTTGAGACACTTAGACTAAACCTAAACCAGAAAGATCTCTCCATAAAGATGGTTTTTATACTGTACTTCCACAATCAGCTGGCAGTACAAAAGAACAAGCGGCAGACATACTTAGGCTGAGACATGGTGGTTTGGTGCAGAGACCATGCATATCATGGGAATATTTCAGCATTTCTGCTCTGGTTTTCAGTGTATTACACCAAAACACCCACTTGATGACATCATTTCAAGAGCAAAAGCAGCAATTTGCAGAATTCAGCTTCTTTGGGGAACTGAGCAATTGCTGAGCTGACAGCAAGTCCTTCTGGGTCCCTGTCACCTGCAGAGTGCCCGCATCCTCACCACGGTAGCGGTTATTGTGACAAAGGTTCTGTGTCAGCTGGGTGTGGCAGCCGAGCGCCCGCTAGGGGAGGGGGAGCCTGTCAGCCCCGGGCCTGTCACTGCCTGCTGTCGCCCGTGTCACCAGCGAGGCCTCTGAAAAGTTTCCAAAACATGCCCAGACTTGGGTCCAAAGTGGCCAGAAGTCTCCAAGAGACAAGTCGGGAAGAAGGATATGGAAGAGAGGGAGAAAGCCAAGGGAGCAGGCCAAAGGGAGGCAAGAGAAAAAAGTAGTGCCGGGCTGCAGGACTGAAATGGAGGAATTGAAAGAGGAAAGCCAGGAAGCAGGAGAGTTTGAGAAAAGGAGAGAGGAAAGAAGAGACATGCAGCCAGACGAGGGGTTAGTGAGAGAGGCTGGGACAGAGAACAAGATGAGAAGGAAAAAAGGCAAGGCAAGGCAAGGCAAGGCTAGGCCAAACGAGGTTTCCTTGATTTATATTTTCTACCACATTCATCTTGAGATGAGGAGGAAAGCCATCAGACCTTATGGATTAGGCCCAAACAAAAGCCCCGGCTACTTGAGACACTTAGACTAAGTCTAAACCACAAAGATCTTACCATAAAGATGGTTTTTATACTGTACTTTCACAATCAGCTGGCAGTACAAAAGAACAAGCGGCAGATGTACTTAGGCTGAGTCATGGTGTTTTGGTGCAGAGACCATGCATATCATGGGAATATTTCAGCATTTCTGCTCTGGTTTTCAGTGTATTACACCAAAACACCCACCTGATGACATCATTTCAAGAGCAAAGCAGCAATTTGCAAAATTCAACTTCTTTGGGGAACTGAGCAATTGCTGAGCTGACAGCAAGTCCTGCTGGGTCCCTGTCACCTGCAGAGTGCCCGCATCCTCACCACAGTAGCGGGCATTGTGACAAAGGTTCTACGTCAGCTGGGTGTGGCAGCCGAGCGCCCGCTAGGGGAGGGGGAGCCTGTCAGCCCCGGGCCTGTCACTGCCTGCTATCCCCCCTGTCACCAGCGAGGCCTCTGAAAAGTTTCCAAAACATCCCCAGACTTGGGTGCAAAGTGGCCAAAAGTCTCCAAGAGACAAGTCGGGAAAAGGATATGGAACAGAGGGAGAAAGCCAAGGGAGCAGGCCAAAGGGAGGCAAGAGAAAACAGTAGTGCCGGGCTGCAGGACTGAAATGGAGGAATTGAAAGACGAAAGCCAGGAAGCAGGAGAGTTTGAGAAAAGGAGAGAGGAAAGAAGAGACATGCAGCCAGACGAGGGCTTAGTGAGAGAGGCTGGGACAGAGAACAGGATGAGAAGGAAATAAGGCAAGGCAAGGCAAGGCTAGGCCAAACGAGGTTTCCTTGATTTATATTTTCTACCACATTCATCTTGAGATGAGGAGGAAAGCCATCAGACCTTATGGATTAGGCCCAAACAAAAGCCCCGGCTACTTGAGACACTTAGACTAAACCTAAACCAGAAAGATCTCTCCATAAAGATGGTTTTTATACTGTACTTCCACAATCAGCTGGCAGTACAAAAGAACAAGCGGCAGACATACTTAGGCTGAGACATGGTGGTTTGGTGCAGAGACCATGCTTATCATGGGAATATTTCAGCATTTCTGCTCTGGTTTTCAGTGTATTACACCAAAACACCCACCTGATGACATCATTTCAAGAGCAAAAGCAGCAATTTGCAGAATTCAGCTTCTTTGGGGAACTGAGCAATTGCTGAGCTGACAGCAAGTCCTGCTGGGTCCCTGTCACCTGCAGAGTGCCCGCATCCTCACCACGGTAGCGGTTATTGTGACAAAGGTTCTATGTCAGCTGGGTGTGGCAGCCGAGCGCCCGCTAGGGGAGGGGGAGCCTGTCAGCCCCGGGCCTGTCACTGCCTGCTGTCGCCCGTGTCACCAGCGAGGCCTCTGAAAAGTTTCCAAAACATGCCCAGACTTGGGTCCAAAGTGGCCAAAAGTCTCCAAGAGACAAGTCGGGAAGAAGGATATGGAAGAGAGGGAGAAAGCCAAGGGAGCAGGCCAAAGGGAGGCAAGAGAAAAAAGTAGTGCCGGGCTGCAGGACTGAAATGGAGGAATTGAAAGAGGAAAGCCAGGAAGCAGGAGAGTTTGAGAAAAGGAGAGAGGAAAGAAGAGACATGCAGCCAGACGAGGGGTTAGTGAGAGAGGCTGGGACAGAGAACAAGATGAGAAGGAAAAAAGGCAAGGCAAGGCTAGGCCAAACGAGGTTTCCTTGATTTATATTTTCTACCACATTCATCTTGAGATGAGGAGGAAAGCCATCAGACCTTATGGATTAGGCCCAAACAAAAGCCCCGGCTACTTGAGACACTTAGACTAAGTCTAAACCACAAAGATCTTACCATAAAGATGGTTTTTATACTGTACTTTCACAATCAGCTGGCAGTACAAAAGAACAAGCGGCAGATGTACTTAGGCTGAGTCATGGTGGTTTGGTGCAGAGACCATGCATATCATGGGAATATTTCAGCATTTCTGCTCTGGTTTTCAGTGTATTACACCAAAACACCCACCTGATGACATCATTTCAAGAGCAAAGCAGCAATTTGCAAAATTCAACTTCTTTGGGGAACTGAGCAATTGCTGAGCTGACAGCAAGTCCTGCTGGGTCCCTGTCACCTGCAGAGTGCCCGCATCCTCACCACGGTAGCGGGCATTGTGACAAAGGTTCTACGTCAGCTGGGTGTGGCAGCCGAGCGCCCGCTAGGGGAGGGGGAGCCTGTCAGCCCCGGGCCTGTCACTGCCTGCTGTCCCCTCTGTCACCAGCGAGGCCTCTGAAAAGTTTCCAAAACATGCACAGACTTGGCTCCAAAGTGGCCAAAAGTCTCCAAGAGACAAGTCGGGAAAAGGATATGGAAGAGAGGGAGAAAGCCAAGGGAGCAGGCCAAAGGGAGGCAAGAGAAAACAGTAGTGCCGGGCTGCAGGACTGAAATGGAGGAATTGAAAGACGAAAGCCAGGAAGCAGGAGAGTTTGAGAAAAGGAGAGAGGAAAGAAGAGACATGCAGCCAGACGAGGGCTTAGTGAGAGAGGCTGGGACAGAGAACAGGATGAGAAGGAAATAAGGCAAGGCAAAGCAAGGCTAGGCCAAACGAGGTTTCCTTGATTTATATTTTCTACCACATTCATCTTGAGATGAGGAGGAAAGCCATCAGACCTTATGGACTAGGCCCAAACAAAAGCCCCGGCTACTTGAGACACTTAGACTAAGCCTAAACCAGAAAGATCTCTCCATAAAGATGGTTTTTATACTGTACTTCCACAATCAGCTGGCAGTACAAAAGAACAAGCGGCAGACATACTTAGGCTGAGACATGGTGGTTTGGTGCAGAGACCATGCATATCATGGGAATATTTCAGCATTTCTGCTCTGGTTTTCAGTGTATTACACCAAAACACCCACCTGATGACATCATTTCAAGAGCAAAAGCAGCAATTTGCAGAATTCAGCTTCTTTGGGGAACTGAGCAATTGCTGAGCTGACAGCAAGTCCTGCTGGGTCCCTGTTACCTGCAGAGTGCCCGCATCCTCACCACGGTAGCGGGCATTGTGACAAAGGTTCTATGTCAGCTGGGTGTGGCAGCCGAGCGCCCGCTAGGGGAGGGGGAGCCTGTCAGCCCCGGGCCTGTCACTGCCTGCTGTCCCCCCTGTCACCAGCGAGGCCTCTGAAAAGTTTCCAAAACATCCCCAGACTTGGGTGCAAAGTGGCCAAAAGTCTCCAAGAGACAAGTCGGGAAGAAGGATATGGAACAGAGGGAGAAAGCCAAGGGAGCAGGCCAAAGGGAGGCAAGAGGAAAAAGTAGTGCCGGGCTGCAGGACTGAAATGGAGGAATTGAAAGACGAAAGCCAGGAAGCAGGAGAGTTTGAGAAAAGGAGACAGGAAAGAAGAGACATGCAGCCAGACGAGGGCTTAGTGAGAGAGGCTGGGACAGAGAACAGGATGAGAAGGAAATAAGGCAAGGCAAGGCAAGGCAAGGCTAGGCCAAACGAGGTTTCCTTGATTTATATTTTCTACCACATTCATCTTGTGATGAGGAGGAAAGCCATCAGACCTTATGGATTAGGCCCAAACAAAAGCCCCGGCTACTTGAGACACTTAGACTAAGTCTAAACCACAAAGATCTTACCATAAAGATGGTTTTTATACTGTACTTTCACAATCAGCTGGCAGTACAAAAGAACAAGCGGCAGATGTACTTAGGCTGAGTCATGGTGGCTTGGTGCAGAGACCATGCATATCATGGGAATATTTCAGCATTTCTGCTCTGGTTTTCAGTGTATTACACCAAAACACCCACCTGATGACATCATTTCAAGAGCAAAAGCAGCAATTTGCAGAATTCAGCTTCTTTGGGGAACTGAGCAATTGCTGAGCTGACAGCAAGTCCTGCTGGGTCCCTGTCCCCTGCAGAGTGCCCGCATCCTCACCACGGTAGCGGGCATTGTGACAAAGGTTCTATGTCAGCTGGGTGTGGCAGCCGAGCGCCCGCTAGGGGAGGGGGAGCCTGTCAGCCCCGGGCCTGTCACTGCCTGCTGTCCCCCGTGTCACCAGCGAGGCCTCTGAAAAGTTTCCAAAACATGCCCAGACTTGGGTCCAAAGTGGCCAAAAGTCTCCAAGAGACAAGTCGGGAAAAGGATATGGAATAGAGGGAGAAAGCCAAGGGAGCAGGCCAAAGGGAGGCAAGAGAAAAAAGTAGTGCCGGGCTGCAGGACTGAAATGGAGGAATTGAAAGACGAAAGCCAGGAAGCAGGAGAGTTTGAGAAAAGGAGAGAGGAAAGAAGAGACATGCAGCCAGACGAGGGCTTAGTGAGAGAGGCTGGGACAGAGAACAGGATGAGAAGGAAATAAGGCAAGGCAAGGCAAGGCTAGGCCAAAGGACGTTTCTTTGATTTATATTTTCTACCACATTCATCTTGAGATGAGGAGGAAAGCCATCAGACCTTATGGATTAGACCCAAACAAAAGCCCCGGCTACTTGAGACACTTAGACTAAGCCTAAACCAGAAAGATCTCTCCATAAAGATGGTTTTTATACTGTACTTCCACAATCAGCTGGCAGTACAAAAGAACAAGCGGCAGACATACTTAGGCTGAGACATGGTGGTTTGGTGCAGAGACCATGCATATCATGGGAATATTTCAGCATTTCTGCTCTGGTTTTCAGTGTATTACACCAAAACACCCACCTGATGACATCATTTCAAGAGCAAAAGCAGCAATATGCAGAATTCAGCTTCTTTGGGGAACTGAGCAATTGCTGAGCTGACAGCAAGTCCTGCTGGGTCCCTGTCACCTGCAGAGTGCCCGCATCCTCACCACGGTAGCGGGCATTGTGACAAAGGTTCTACGTCAGCTGGGTGTGGCAGCCGAGCGCCCGCTAGGGGAGGGGGAGCCTGTCAGCCCCGGGCCTGTCACTGCCTGCTGTCCCCCGTGTCACCAGCAAGGCCTCTGAAAAGTTTCCAAAACATGCCCAGACTTGGGTCCAAAGTGGCCAAAAGTCTCCAAGAGACAAGTCGGGAAAAGGATATGGAAGAGAGGGAGAAAGTCAAGGGAGCAGGCCAAAGGGAGGCAAGAGAAAAAAGTAGTGCCGGGCTGCAGGACTGAAATGGAGGAATTGAAAGACGAAAGCCAGGAAGCAGGAGAGTTTGTGAAAAGGAGAGAGGAAAGAAGAGACATGCAGCCAGACGAGGGCTTAGTGAGAGAGGCTGGGACAGAGAACAGGATGAGAAGGAAATAAGGCAAGGCAAGGCTAGGCCAAAGGACGTTTCTTTGATTTATATTTTCTACCACATTCATCTTGAGATGAGAGGAAAGCCATCAGACCATATGGATTAGGCCCAAACAAAAGCCCCGGCTACTTGAGACACTTAGACTAAGCCTAAACCAGAAAGATCTCTCCATAAAGATGGTTTTTATACTGTACTTCCACAATCAGCTGGCAGTACAAAAGAACAAGCGGCAGACATACTTAGGCTGAGACATGGTGGTTTGGTGCAGAGACCATGCATATCATGGGAATATTTCAGCATTTCTGCTCTGGTTTTCAGTGTATTACACCAAAACACCCACCTGATGACATCATTTCAAGAGCAAAAGCAGCAATATGCAGAATTCAGCTTCTTTGGGGAACTGAGCAATTGCTGAGCTGACAGCAAGTCCTGCTGGGTCCCTGTCACCTGCAGAGTGCCCGCATCCTCACCACGGTAGCGGGCATTGTGACAAAGGTTCTACGTCAGCTGGGTGTGGCAGCCGAGCGCCCGCTAGGGGAGGGGGAGCCTGTCAGCCCCGGGCCTGTCACTGCCTGCTGTCCCCCCTGTCACAAGCGAGGCCTCTGAAAAGTTTCAAAACATCCCCAGACTTGGCTCCAAAGTGGTCGAAAGTCTCCAAGAGACAAGTCGGGAAGAAGGATATGGAAGAGAGGGAGAAAGCCAAGAGATCAGGCCAAAGGGAGGCAAGAGGAAAAAGTAGTGCCGGGCTGCAGGACTGAAATGGAGGAATTGAAAGACGAAAGCCAGGAAGCAGGAGAGTTTGAGAAAAGGAGAGAGGAAAGAAGAGACATGCAGCCAGACGAGGGCTTAGTGAGAGAGGCTGGGACAGAGAACAGGATGAGAAGGAAATAAGGCAAGGCAAGGCAATGCTAGGCCAAAGGACGTTTCTTTGATTTATATTTTCTACCACAATCAACTTGAGATGAGAGGAAAGCCATCAGACCATATGGATTAGGCCCAAACAAAAGCCCCGGCTACTTGAGACACTTAGACTAAGCCTAAACCAGAAAGATCTCTCCATAAAGATGGTTTTTATACTGTACTTCCACAATCTTCTGTCAGTACAAAAGAACAAGCGGCAGACATACTTAGGCTGAGACATGGTGGTTTGGTGCAGAGACCATGCATATCGTGGGAATATTTCAGCATTTCTGCTCTGGTTTTCAGTGTATTACACCAAAACACCCACCTGATGACATCGTTTCAAGAGCAAAGCAGCAATTTGCAAAATTCAACTTCTTTGGGGAACTGAGCAATTGCTGAGCTGACAGCAAGTCCTGCTGGGTCCCTGTCACCTGCAGAGTGCCCGCATCCTCACCACGGTAGCGGGCATTGTGACAAAGGTTCTATGTCAGCTGGGTGTGGCAGCCGAGCGCCCGCTAGGGGAGGGGGAGCCTGTCAGCCCTGGGCCTGTCACTGCCTGCTGTCCCCCCTGTCACCAGCGAGGCCTCTGAAAAGTTTCCAAAACATGCCCAGACTTGGCTCCAAAGTGGCCAAAAGTCTCCAAGAGACAAGTCGGGAAAAGGATATGGAAGAGAGGGAGAAAGGCAAGGGAGCAGGCCAAAGGGAGGCAAGAGAAAAAAGTAGTGCCGGGCTGCAGGACTGAAATGGAGGAATTGAAAGAGGAAAGCCAGGAAGCAGGAGAGTCTGAGAACAGGAGAGAGGAAAGAAGAGACATGCAGCCAGACGAGGGCTTAGTGACAGAGGCTGGGACAGAGAACAGGATGAGAAGGAAATAAGGCAAGGCAAGGCAAGGCAAGGCTAGGCCAAACGAGGTTTCCTTGATTTATATTTTCTACCACATTCATCCTGAGATGAGGAGGAAAGCCATCAGACCTTATGGATTAGGCCCAAACAAAAGCCCCGGCTACGTGAGACACTTAGACTAAGTCTAAACCACAAAGATCTTACCATAAAGATGGTTTTTATACTGTACTTTCACAATCAGCTGGCAGTACAAAAGAACAAGCGGCAGATGTACTTAGGCTGAGTCATGGTGGTTTGGTGCAGAGACCATGCATATCATGGGAATATTTCAGCATTTCTGCTCTGGTTTTCAGTGTATTACACCAAAAGACCCACCTGATGACATCATTTCAAGAGCAAAAGCAGCAATTTGCAGAATTCAGCTTCTTTGGGGAACTGAGCAATTGCTGAGCTGACAGCAAGTTGTGCTGGGTCCCTGTCACCTGCAGAGTGCCCGCATCCTCACCACGGTAGCGGGCATTGTGACAAAGGTTCTACGTCAGCTGGGTGTGGCAGCCGAGCGCCCGCTAGGTGAGGGGGAGCCTGTCAGCCCCGGGCCTGTCACTGCCTGCTGTCCCCCCTGTCACCAGCGAGGCCTCTGAAAAGTTTCCAAAACATCCCCAGACTTGGGTCCAAAGTGGCCAAAAGTCTCCAAGAGACAAGTCGGGAAGAAGGATATGGAAGAGAGGGAGAAAGCCAAGGGAGCAGGCCAAAGGGAGGCAAGAGGAAAAAGTAGTGCCGGGCTGCAGGACTGAAATGGAGGAATTGAAAGACGAAAGCCAGGAAGCAAGAGAGTTTGAGAAAAGGAGAGAGGAAAGAAGAGACATGCAGCCAGACGAGGGCTTAGTGAGAGAGGCTGGGACAGAGAACAGGATGAGAAGGAAATAAGGCAAGGCAAGGCAAGGCTAGGCCAAAGGACGTTTCTTTGATTTATATTTTCTACCACATTCATCTTGAGATGAGGAGGAAAGCCATCAGACGTTATGGATTAGGCCCAAACAAAAGCCCCGGCTACTTGAGACACTTAGACTAAGCCTAAACCAGAAAGATCTCTCCATAAAGATGGTTTTTATACTGTACTTCCACAATCAGCTGGCAGTACAAAAGAACAAGCGGCAGACATACTTAGGCTGAGACATGGTGGTTTGGTGCAGAGACCATGCATATCATGGGAATATTTCAGCATTTCTGCTCTGGTTTTCAGTGTATTACACCAAAACACCCACCTGATGACATCATTTCAAGAGTAAAAGCAGCAATTTGCAGAATTCAGCTTCTTTGGGGCACTGAGCAATTGCTGAGCTGACAGCAAGTCCTGCTGGGTCCCTGTCACCTGCAGAGTGCCCGCATCCTCACCACGGTAGCGGGCATTGTGACAAAGGTTCTACGTCAGCTGGGTGTGGCAGCCGAGCGCCCGCTAGGGGAGGGGGAGCCTGTCAGCCCCGGGCCTGTCACTGCCTGCTGTCCCCCCTGTCACCAGCGAGGCCTCTGAAAAGTTTCCAAAACATGCCCAGACTTGGGTCCAAAGTGGCCAAAAGTCTCCAAGAGACAAGTCGGGAAGAAGGATATGGAAGAGAGGGAGAAAGCCAAGGGAGCAGGCCAAAGGGAGGCAAGAGAAAAAAGTAGTGCCGGGCTGCAGGACTGAAATGGAGGAATTGAAAGACGAAAGCCAGGAAGCAGGAGAGTTTGAGAAAAGGAGAGAGGAAAGAAGAGACATGCAGCCAGACGAGGGCTTAGTGAGAGAGGCTGGGACAGAGAACAGGATGAGAAGGAAATAAGGCAAGTCAAGGCTAGGCCAAAGGACGTTTCTTTGATTTATATTTTCTACCACATTCATCTTGACATGAGAGGAAAGCCATCAGACCTTATGGATTAGGCCCAAACAAAAGCCCCGGCTACTTGAGACACTTAGACTAAGCCTAAACCAGAAAGATCTCTCCATAAAGATGGTTTTTATACTGTATTTCCACAATCAGCTGGCAGTACAAAAGAACAAGCGGCAGACATACTTAGGCTGAGACATGGTGGTTTGGTGCAGAGATCATGCATATCATGGGAATATTTCAGCATTTCTGCTCTGGTTTTCAGTGTATTACACCAAAACACCCACCTGATGACATCATTTCAAGAGCAAAAGCAGCAATTTGCAGAATTCAGCTTCTTTGGGGAACTGAGCAATTGCTGAGCTGACAGCAAGTCCTGCTGGGTCCCTGTCACCTGCAGAGTGCCCGCATCCTCACCACGGTAGCGGGCATTGTGACAAAGGTTCTACGTCAGCTGGGTGTGGCAGCCGAGCGCCCGCTAGGGGAGGGGGAGCCTGTCAGCCCCGGGCCTGTCACTGCCTGCTGTCCCCCCTGTCACCAGCGAGGCCTCTGAAAAGTTTCCAAAACATCCCCAGACTTGGCTCCAAAGTGGCCAAAAGTCTCCAGAAGACAAGTCGGGAAGAAGAATATGGAAGAGAGGGAGAAAGCCAAGGGAGCAGGCCAAAGGGAGGCAAGAGGAAAAAGTAGTGCCGGGCTGCAGGACTGAAATGGAGGAATTGAAAGACGAAAGCCAGGAAGCAGGAGAGTTTGAGAAAAGGAGAGAGGAAAGAAGAGACATGCAGCCAGACGAGGGCTTAGTGAGAGAGGCTGGGGCAGAGAACAGGATGAGAAGGAAATAAGGCAAGGCAAGGCAAGGCAAGGCTAGGCCAAACGAGGTTTCCTTGATTTATATTTTCTACCACATTCATCCTGAGATGAGGAGGAAAGCCATCAGACCTTATGGATTAGGCCCAAACAAAAGCCCCGGCTACGTGAGACACTTAGACTAAGTCTAAACCACAAAGATCTTACCATAAAGATGGTTTTTATACTGTACTTTCACAATCAGCTGGCAGTACAAAAGAACAAGCGGCAGATGTACTTAGGCTGAGTCATGGTGTTTTGGTGCAGAGACCATGCATATCATGGGAATATTTCAGCATTTCTGCTCTGGTTTTCAGTGTATTACACCAAAACACCCACCTGATGACATCATTTCAAGAGCAAAAGCAGCAATTTGCAGAATTCAGCTTCTTTGGGGAACTGAGCAATTGCTGAGCTGACAGCAAGTTGTGCTGGGTCCCTGTCACCTGCAGAGTGCCCGCATCCTCACCACGGTAGCGGGCATTGTGACAAAGGTTCTACGTCAGCTGGGTGTGGCAGCCGAGCGCCCGCTAGGTGAGGGGGAGCCTGTCAGCCCCGGGCCTGTCACTGCCTGCTGTCCCCCCTGTCACCAGCGAGGCCTCTGAAAAGTTTCCAAAACATCCCCAGACTTGGCTCCAAAGTGGCCAAAAGTCTCCAAGAGACAAGTCGGGAAGAAGGATATGGAAGAGAGGGAGAAAGCCAAGGGAGCAGGCCAAAGGGAGGCAAGAGGAAAAAGTAGTGCCGGGCTGCAGGACTGAAATGGAGGAATTGAAAGACGAAAGCCAGGAAGCAAGAGAGTTTGAGAAAAGGAGAGAGGAAAGAAGAGACATGCAGCCAGACGAGGGCTTAGTGAGAGAGGCTGGGACAGAGAACAGGATGAGAAGGAAATAAGGCAAGGCAAGGCAAGGCTAGGCCAAAGGACGTTTCTTTGATTTATATTTTCTACCACATTCATCTTGAGATGAGGAGGAAAGTCATCAGACGTTATGGATTAGGCCCAAACAAAAGCCCCGGCTACTTGAGACACTTAGACTAAGCCTAAACCAGAAAGATCTCTCCATAAAGATGGTTTTTATACTGTACTTCCACAATCAGCTGGCAGTACAAAAGAACAAGCGGCAGACATACTTAGGCTGAGACATGGTGGTTTGGTGCAGAGACCATGCATATCATGGGAATATTTCAGCATTTCTGCTCTGGTTTTCAGTGTATTACACCAAAACACCCACCTGATGACATCATTTCAAGAGTAAAAGCAGCAATTTGCAGAATTCAGCTTCTTTGGGGAACTGAGCAATTGCTGAGCTGACAGCAAGTCCTGCTGGGTCCCTGTCACCTGCAGAGTGCCCGCATCCTCACCACGGTAGCGGGCATTGTGACAAAGGTTCTACGTCAGCTGGGTGTGGCAGCCGAGCGCCCGCTAGGGGAGGGGGAGCCTGTCAGCCCCGGGCCTGTCACTGCCTGCTGTCCCCCGTGTCACCAGCGAGGCCTCTGAAAAGTTTCCAAAACATCCCCAGACTTGGGTCCAAAGTGGCCAAAAGTCTCCAAGAGACAAGTCGGGAAGAAGAATATGGAAGAGAGGGAGAAAGCCAAGGGAGCAGGCCAAAGGGAGGCAAGAGAAAAAAGTAGTGCCGGGCTGCAGGACTGAAATGGAGGAATTGAAAGACGAAAGCCAGGAAGCAGGAGAGTTTGAGAAAAGGAGAGAGGAAAGAAGAGACATGCAGCCAGACGAGGGCTTAGTGAGAGAGGCTGGGACAGAGAACAGGATGAGAAGGAAATAAGGCAAGGCAAGGCAAGGCAAGGCTAGGCCAAACGAGGTTTCCTTGATTTATATTTTCTACCACATTCATCTTGAGATGAGGAGGAAAGCCATCACACGTTATGGATTAGGCCCAAACAAAGCCCCGGCTACTTGAGACACTTAGACTAAGTCTAAACCACAAAGATCTTACCATAAAGATGGTTTTTATACTGTACTTTCACAATCAGCTGGCAGTACAAAAGAACAAGCGGCAGATGTACTTAGGCTGAGTCATGGTGTTTTGGTGCAGAGACCATGCATATCATGGGAATATTTCAGCATTTCTGCTCTGGTTTTCAGTGTATTACACCAAAACACCCACCTGATGACATCATTTCAAGAGCAAAGCAGCAATTTGCAAAATTCAACTTCTTTTTGGGAACTGAGCAATTGCTGAGCTGACACCAAGTCCTGCTGGGTCCCTGTCACCTGCAGAGTGCCCGCATCCTCACCACGGTAGCGGGCATTGTGACAAAGGTTCTACGTCAGCTGGGTGTGGCAGCCGAGCGCCCGCTAGGGGAGGGGGAGCCTGTCAGCCCCGGGCCTGTCACTGCCTGCTGTCCCTCCTGTCACCAGCGAGGCCTCTGAAAAGTTTCCAAAACATGCCCAGACTTGGCTCCAAAGTGGCCAAAAGTCTCCAAGAGACAAGTCGGGAAAAGGATATGGAAGAGAGGGAGAAAGCCAAGGGAGCAGGCCAAAGGGAGGCAAGAGAAAAAAGTAGTGCCGGGCTGCAGGACTGAAATGGAGGAATTGAAAGACGAAAGCCAGGAAGCAGGAGAGTTTGAGAAAAGGAGAGAGGAAAGAAGAGACATGCAGCCAGACGAGGGCTTAGTGAGAGAGGCTGGGACAGAAAACAGGATGAGAAGGAAATAAGGCAAGGCAAGGCTAGGCCAAAGGACGTTTCTTTGATTTATATTTTCTACCACATTCATCTTGAGATGAGAGGAAAGCCATCAGACCATATGGATTAGGCCCAAACAAAAGCCCCGGCTACTTGAGACACTTAGACTAAGCCTAAACCAGAAAGATCTCTCCATAAAGATGGTTTTTATACTGTACTTCCACAATCAGCTGGCAGTACAAAAGAACAAGCGGCAGACATACTTAGGCTGAGACATGGTGGTTTGGTGCAGAGACCATGCATATCATGGGAATATTTCAGCATTTCTGCTCTGGTTTTCAGTGTATTACACCAAAACACCCACCTGATGACATCATTTCAAGAGCAAAAGCAGCAATTTGCAGAATTCAGCTTCTTTGGGGAACTGAGCAATTGCTGAGCTGACAGCAAGTCCTGCTGGGTCCCTGTCACCTGCAGAGTGCCCGCATCCTCACCACGGTAGCGGGCATTGTGACAAAGGTTCTACGTCAGCTGGGTGTGGCAGCCGAGCGCCCGCTAGGGGAGGGGGAGCCTGTCAGCCCGGGGCCTGTCACTGCCTGCTGTCCCCCCTGTCACCAGCGAGGCCTCTGAAAAGTTTCCAAAACATGCCCAGACTTGGGTCCAAAGTGGCCAAAGGTCTCCAAGAGACAAGTCGGGAAGAAGGATATGGAAGAGAGGGAGAAAGCCAAGGGAGCAGGCCAAAGGGAGGCAAGAGAAAAAAGTAGTGCTGGGCTGCAGGACTGAAATGGAGGAATTGAAAGACGAAAGCCAGGAAGCAGGAGAGTTTGAGAAAAGGAGAGAGGAAAGAAGAGACATGCAGCCAGATGAGGGCTTAGTGAGAGAGGCTGGGACAGAGAACAGGATGAGAAGGAAATAAGGCAAGGCAAGGCTAGGCCAAAGGACGTTTCTTTGATTTATATTTTCTACCACATTCATCTTGAGATGAGAGGAAAGCCATCAGACCATATGGATTAGGCCCAAACAAAAGCCCCGGCTACTTGAGACACTTAGACTAAGCCTAAACCAGAAAGATCTCTCCATAAAGATGGTTTTTATACTGTACTTCCACAATATTCTGTCAGTACAAAAGAACAAGCGGCAGACATACTTAGGCTGAGACATGGTGGTTTGGTGCAGAGACCATGCATATCATGGGAATATTTCAGCATTTCTGCTCTGGTTTTCAGTGTATTACACCAAAACACCCACCTGATGTCATCATTTCAAGAGCAAAAGCAGCAATTTGCAGAATTCAGCTTCTTTGGGGAACTGAGCAATTGCTGAGCTGACAGCAAGTCCTGCTGGGTCCCTGTCACCTGCAGAGTGCCCGCATCCTCACCACGGTAGCGGGCATTGTGACAAAGGATCTACGTCAGCTGGGTGTGGCAGCCGAGCGCCCGCTAGGTGAGGGGGAGCCTGTCAGCCCCGGGCCTGTCACTGCCTGCTGTCCCCCCTGTCACCAGCGAGGCCTCTGAAAAGTTTCCAAAACATGCCCAGACTTGGGTCCAAAGTGGCCAAAAGTCTCCAAGAGACAAGTCGGGAAGAAGGATATGGAAGAGAGGGAGAAAGCCAAGGGAGCAGGCCCAAGGGAGGCAAGAGAAAAAAGTAGTGCCGGGCTGCAGGACTGAAATGGAGGAATTGAAAGACGAAAGCCAGGAAGCAGGAGAGTTTGAGAAAAGGAGAGAGGAAAGAAGAGACATGCAGCCAGACGAGGGCTTAGTGAGAGAGGCTGGGACAGAGAACAGGATGAGAAGGAAATAAGGCAAGGCAAGGCTAGGCCAAAGGACGTTTCTTTGATTTATATTTTCTACCACATTCATCTTGAGATGAGAGGAAAGCCATCAGACCATATGGATTAGGCCCAAACAAAAGCCCCGGCTACTTGAGACACTTAGACTAAGCCTAAACCAGAAAGATCTCTCCATAAAGATGGTTTTTATACTGTACTTCCAGAATCAGCTGGCAGTACAAAAGAACAAGCGGCAGACATACTTAGGCTGAGACATGGTGGTTTGGTGCAGAGACCATGCATATCATGGGAATATTTCAGCATTTCTGCTCTGGTTTTCAGTGTATTACACTAAAACACCCACCTGATGACATCATTTCAAGAGCAAAAGCAGCAATTTGCAGAATTCAGCTTCTTTGGGGAACTGAGCAATTGCTGAGCTGACAGCAAGTCCTGCTGGGTCCCTGTCACCTGCAGAGTGCCCGCATCCTCACCACGGTAGCGGGCATTGTGACAAAGGTTCTACGTCAGCTGGGTGTGGCAGCCGAGCGCCCGCTAGGGGAGGGGGAGCCTGTCAGCCCCGGGCCTGTCACTGCCTGCTGTCCCCCCTGTCACCAGCGAGGCCTCTGAAAAGTTTCCAAAACATCCCCAGACTTGGGTCCAAAGTGGCCAAAAGTCTCCAAGAGACAAGTCGGGAAGAAGAATATGGAAGAGAGGGAGAAAGCCAAGGGAGCAGGCCAAAGGGAGGCAAGAGGAAAAAGTAGTTCCGGGCTGCAGGACTGAAATGGAGGAATTGAAAGACGAAAGCCAGGAAGCAGGAGAGTTTGAGAAAAGGAGAGAGGAAAGAAGAGACATGCAGCCAGACGAGGGCTTAGTGAGAGAGGCTGGGACAGAGAACAGGATGAGAAGGAAATAAGGCAAGGCAAGGCAAGGCAAGGCTAGGCCAAAGGACGTTTCTTTGATTTATATTTTCTACCACATTCATCTTGAGATGAGAGGAAAGCCATCAGACCATATGGATTAGGCCCAAACAAAAGCCCCGGCTACTTGAGACACTTAGACTAAGCCTAAACCAGAAAGATCTCTCCATAAAGATGGTTTTTATACTGTACTTCCACAATCAGCTGGCAGTACAAAAGAACAAGCGGCAGACATACTTAGGCTGAGACATGGTGGTTTGGTGCAGAGACCATGCATATCATGGGAATATTTCAGCATTTCTGCTCTGGTTTTCAGTGTATTACACCAAAACACCCACCTGATGACATCATTTCAAGAGCAAAAGCAGCAATTTGCAGAATTCAGCTTCTTTGGGGAACTGAGCAATTGCTGAGCTGACAGCAAGTCCTGCTGGGTCCCTGTCACCTGCAGAGTGCTCGCATCCTCACCACGGTAGCGGGCATTGTGACAAAGGTTCTACGTCAGCTGGGTGTGGCAGCCGAGCGCTCGCTAAGGGAGGGGGAGCCTGTCAGCCCCGGGCCTGTCACTGCCTGCTGTCCCCCCTGTCACCAGCGAGGCCTCTGAAAAGTTTCCAAAACATGCCCAGACTTGGGTCCAAAGTGGCCAAAAGTCTCCAAGAGACAAGTCGGGAAGAAGGATATGGAAGAGAGGGAGAAAGCCAAGGGAGCAGGCCAAAGGGAGGCAAGAGAAAAAAGTAGTGCCGGGCTGCAGGACTGAAATGGAGGAATTGAAAGACGAAAGCCAGGAAGCAGGAGAGTTTGAGAAAAGGAGAGAGGAAAGAAGAGACATGCAGCCAGACGAGGGCTTAGTGAGAGAGGCTGGGACAGAGAACAGGATGAGAAGGAAATAAGGCAAGGCAAGGCTAGGCCAAAGGACGTTTCTTTGATTTATATTTTCTACCACATTCATCTTGAGATGAGAGGAAAGCCATCAGACCATATGGATTAGGCCCAAACAAAAGCCCCGGCTACTTGAGACACTTAGACTAAGCCTAAACCAGAAAGATCTCTCCATAAAGATGGTTTTTATACTGTACTTCCACAATCAGCTGGCAGTACAAAAGAACAAGCGGCAGACATACTTAGACTGAGACATGGTGGTTTGGTGCAGAGACCACGCATATCATGGGAATATTTCAGCATTTCTGCTCTGGTTTTCAGTGTATTACACCAAAACACCCACCTGATGACATCATTTCAAGAGTAAAAGCAGCAATTTTCAGAATTCAGCTTCTTTGGGGAACTGAGCAATTGCTGAGCTGACAGCAAGTCCTGCTGGGTCCCTGTCACCTGCAGAGTGCCCGCATCCTCACCACGGTAGCGGGCATTGTGACAAAGGTTCTATGTCAGCTGGGTGTGGCAGCCGAGCGCCCGCTAGGGGAGGGGGAGCCTGTCAGCCCCGGGCCTGTCACTGCCTGCTGTCCCCCCTGTCACCAGCGAGGCCTCTGAAAAGTTTCCAAAACATCCCCAGGCTTGGGTCCAAAGTGGCCAAAAGTCTCCAAGAGACAAGTCGGGAAGAAGGATATGGAAGAGAGGGAGAAAGCCAAGGGAGCAGGCCAAAGGGAGGCAAGAGAAAAAAGTAGTGCCGGGCTGCAGGACTGAAATGGAGGAATTGAAAGACGAAAGCCAGGAAGCAGGAGAGTTTGAGAAAAGGAGAGAGGAAAGAAGAGACATGCAGCCAGACGAGGGCTTAGTGAGAGAGGCTGGGACAGAGAACAGGATGAGAAGGAAATAAGGCAAGGCAAGGCTAGGCCAAAGGACGTTTCTTTGATTTATATTTTCTACCACATTCATCTTGAGATGAGAGGAAAGGCATCAGACGTTATGGAATAGGCCCAAACAAAAGCCCCGGCTACTTGAGACACTTAGACTAAGCCTAAACCAGAAAGATCTCTCCATAAAGATGGTTTTTATACTGTACTTCCACAATCAGCTGGCAGTACAAAAGAACAAGCGGCAGACATACTTAGGCTGAGACATGGTGGTTTGGTGCAGAGACCATGCATATCATGGGAATATTTCAGCATTTCTGCTCTGGTTTTCAGTGTATTACACCAAAACACCCACCTGATGACATCATTTCAAGAGCAAAAGCAGCAATTTGCAGAATTCAGCTTCTTTGGGGAACTGAGCAATTGCTGAGCTGACAGCAAGTCCTGCTGGGTCCCTGTCACCTGCAGAGTGCCCGCATCCTCACCACGGTAGCGGGCATTGTGACAAAGGTTCTACGTCAGCTGGGTGTGGCAGCAGGTGTGACAGCCGAGCGCCCGCTAGGGGAGGGGGAGCCTGTCAGCCCCGGGCCTGTCACTGCCTGCTGTCCCCCGTGTCACCAGCGAGGCCTCTGAAAAGTTTCCAAAACATCCCCAGACTTGGCTCCAAAGTGGCCAAAAGTCTCCAAGAGACAAGTCGGGAAGAAGGATATGGAAGAGAGGGAGAAAGCCAAGGGAGCAGGCCAAAGGGAGGCAAGAGAAAAATTAGTGCCGGGCTGCAGGACTGAAATGGAGGAATTGAAAGACGAAAGCCAGGAAGCAGGAGAGTTTGAGAAAAGGAGAGAGGAAAGAAGAGACATGCAGCCAGACGAGGGGTTAGTGAGAGAGGCTGGGACAGAGAACAGGATGAGAATGAAATAAGGCAAGGCAAGGCTAGGCCAAAGGACGTTTCTTTGATTTATATTTTCTACCACATTCATCTTGAGATGAGAGGAAAGCCATCAGACCATATGGATTAGGCCCAAACAAAAGCCCCGGCTACTTGAGACACTTAGACTAAGCCTAAACCAGAAAGATCTCTCCATAAAGATGGTTTTTATACTGTACTTCCAGAATCAGCTGACAGTACAAAAGAACAAGCGGCAGACATACTTAGGCTGAGACATGGTGGTTTGGTGCAGAGACCATGCATATCATGGGAATATTTCAGCATTTCTGCTCTGGTTTTCAGTGTATTACACTAAAACACCCACCTGATGACATCATTTCAAGAGCAAAAGCAGCAATTTGCAGAATTCAGTTTCTTTGGGGAACTGAGCAATTGCTGAGCTGACAGCAAGTCCTGCTGGGTCCCTGTCACCTGCAGAGTGCCCGCATCCTCACCACGGTAGCGGGCATTGTGACAAAGGTTCTACGTCAGCTGGGTGTGGCAGCCGAGCGCCCGCTAGGGGAGGGGGAGCCTGTCAGCCCCGGGCCTGTCACTGCCTGCTGTCCCCCCTGTCACCAGCGAGGCCTCTGAAAAGTTTCCAAAACATCCCCAGACTTGGGTCCAAAGTGGCCAAAAGTCTCCAAGAGACAAGTCGGGAAGAAGAATATGGAAGAGAGGGAGAAAGCCAAGGGAGCAGGCCAAAGGGAGGCAAGAGAAAAAAGTAGTTCCGGGCTGCAGGACTGAAATGGAGGAATTGAAAGACGAAAGCCAGGAAGCAGGAGAGTTTGAGAAAAGGAGAGAGGAAAGAAGAGACATGCAGCCAGACGAGGGCTTAGTGAGAGAGGCTGGGACAGAGAACAGGATGAGAAGGAAATAAGGCAAGGCAAGGCAAGGCAAGGCTAGGCCAAAGGACGTTTCTTTGATTTATATTTTCTACCACATTCATCTTGAGATGAGAGGAAAGCCATCAGACCATATGGATTAGGCCCAAACAAAAGCCCCGGCTACTTGAGACACTTAGACTAAGCCTAAACCAGAAAGATCTCTCCATAAAGATGGTTTTTATACTGTACTTCCACAATCAGCTGGCAGTACAAAAGAACAAGCGGCAGACATACTTAGGCTGAGACATGGTGGTTTGGTGCAGAGACCATGCATATCATGGGAATATTTCAGCATTTCTGCTCTGGTTTTCAGTGTATTACACCAAAACACCCACCTGATGACATCATTTCAAGAGCAAAAGCAGCAATTTGCAGAATTCAGCTTCTTTGGGGAACTGAGCAATTGCTGAGCTGACAGCAAGTCCTGCTGGGTCCCTGTCACCTGCAGAGTGCCCGCATCCTCACCACGGTAGCGGGCATTGTGACAAAGGTTCTACGTCAGCTGGGTGTGGCAGCCGAGCGCCCGCTAGGGGAGGGGGAGCCTGTCAGCCCCGGGCCTGTCACTGCCTGCTGTCCCCCGTGTCACCAGCGAGGCCTCTGAAAAGTTTCCAAAACATGCCCAGACTTGGGTCCAAAGTGGCCAAAGGTCTCCAAGAGACAAGTCGGGAAGAAGGATATGGAAGAGAGGGAGAAAGCCAAGGGAGCAGGCCCAAGGGAGGCAAGAGAAAAAAGTAGTGCCGGGCTGCAGGACTGAAATGGAGGAATTGAAAGACGAAAGCCAGGAAGCAGGAGAGTTTGAGAAAAGGAGAGAGGAAAGAAGAGACATGCAGCCAGACGAGGGCTTAGTGAGAGACGCTGGGACAGAGAACAGGATGAGAAGGAAATAAGGCAAGGCAAGGCTAGGCCAAAGGACGTTTCTTTGATTTATATTTTCTACCACATTCATCTTGAGATGAGAGGAAAGCCATCAGACCTTATGGACTAGGCCCAAACAAAAGCCCCGGCTACTTGAGACACTTAGACTAAGCCTAAACCAGAAAGATCTCTCCATAAAGATGGTTTTTATACTGTACTTCCACAATCAGCTGGCAGTACAAAAGAACAAGCGGCAGACATACTTAGGCTGAGACATGGTGGTTTGGTGCAGAGACCATGCATATCATGGGAATATTTCAGCATTTCTGCTCTGGTTTTCAGTGTATTACACCAAAACACCCACCTGATGACATCATTTCAAGAGCAAAAGCAGCAATTTGCAGAATTCAGCTTCTTTGGGGAACTGAGCAATTGCTGAGCTGACAGCAAGTCCTGCTGGGTCCCTGTCACCTGCAGAGTGCCCGCATCCTCACCACGGTAGCGGGCATTGTGACAAAGGTTCTACGTCAGCTGGGTGTGGCAGCCGAGCGCCCGCTAGGGGAGGGGGAGCCTGTCAGCCCCGGGCCTGTCACTGCCTGCTGTCCCCCCTGTCACCAGCGAGGCCTCTGAAAAGTTTCCAAAACATCCCCAGACTTGGGTCCAAAGTGGCCAAAAGTCTCCAAGAGACAAGTCGGGAAGAAGGATATGGAAGAGAGGGAGAAAGCCAAGGGAGCAGGCCCAAGGGAGGCAAGAGAAAAAAGTAGTGCCGGGCTGCAGGACTGAAATGGAGGAATTGAAAGACGAAAGCCAGGAAGCAGGAGAGTTTGAGAAAAGGAGAGAGGAAAGAAGAGACATGCAGCCAGACGAGGGCTTAGTGAGAGAGGCTGGGACAGAGAACAGGATGAGAAGGAAATAAGGCAAGGCAAGGCAAGGCAAGGCTAGGCCAAAGGACGTTTCTTTGATTTATATTTTCTACCACATTCATCTTGAGATGAGAGGAAAGCCATCAGACCATATGGATTAGGCCCAAACAAAAGCCCCGGCTACTTGAGACACTTAGACTAAGCCTAAACCAGAAAGATCTCTCCATAAAGATGGTTTTTATACTGTACTTCCACAATCAGCTGGCAGTACAAAAGAACAAGCGGCAGACATACTTAGGCTGAGACATGGTGGTTTGGTGCAGAGACCATGCATATCATGGGAATATTTCAGCATTTCTGCTCTGGTTTTCAGTGTATTACACCAAAACACCCACCTGATGACATCATTTCAAGAGTAAAAGCAGCAATTTGCAGAATTCAGCTTCTTTGGGGAACTGAGCAATTGCTGAGCTGACACCACGTCCTGCTGGGTCCCTGTCACCTGCAGAGTGCCCGCATCCTCACCACGGTAGCGGGCATTGTGACAAAGGTTCTACGTCAGCTGGGTGTGGCAGCCGAGCGCCCGCTAGGGGAGGGGGAGCCTGTCAGCCCCGGGCCTGTCACTGCCTGCTGTCCCCCCTGTCACCAGCGAGGCCTCTGAAAAGTTTCCAAAACATGCCCAGACTTGGGTCCAAAGTGGCCAAAAGTCTCCAAGAGACAAGTCGGGAAGAAGGATATGGAAGAGAGCGAGAAAGCCAAGGGAGCAGGCCAAAGGGAGGCAAGAGAAAAAAGTAGTGCCGGGCTGCAGGACTGAAATGGAGGAATTGAAAGACGAAAGCCAGGAAGCAGGAGAGTTTGAGAAAAGGAGAGAGGAAAGAAGAGACATGCAGCCAGACGAGGGCTTAGTGAGAGAGGCTGGGACAGAGAACAGGATGAGAAGGAAATAAGGCAAGGCAAGGCTAGGCCAAAGGACGTTTCTTTGATTTATATTTTCTACCACATTCATCTTGAGATGAGAGGAAAGCCATCAGACCATATGGATTAGGCCCAAACAAAAGCCCCGGCTACTTGAGACACTTAGACTAAGCCTAAACCAGAAAGATCTCTCCATAAAGATGGTTTTTATACTGTACTTCCACAATCAGCTGGCAGTACAAAAGAACAAGCGGCAGACATACTTAGGCTGAGACATGGTGGTTTGGTGCAGAGACCATGCATATCATGGGAATATTTCAGCATTTCTGCTCTGGTTTTCAGTGTATTACACCAAAACACCCACCTGATGACATCATTTCAAGAGCAAAAGCAGCAATTTGCAGAATTCAGCTTCTTTGGGGAACTGAGCAATTGCTGAGCTGACAGCAAGTCCTGCTGGGTCCCTGTCACCTGCAGAGTGCCCGCATCCTCACCACGGTAGCGGGCATTGTGACAAAGGTTCTACGTCAGCTGGGTGTGGCAGCCGAGCGCCCGCTAGGGGAGGGGGAGCCTGTCAGCCCCGGGCCTGTCACTGCCTGCTGTCCCCCCTGTCACCAGCGAGGCCTCTGAGAAGTTTCCAAAACATCCCCAGACATGGGTCCAAAGTGGCCAAAAGTCTCCAAGAGACAAGTCGGGAAGAAGGATATGGAAGAGAGGGAGAAAGCCAAGGGAGCAGGCCCAAGGGAGGCAAGAGAAAAAAGTAGTGCCGGGCTGCAGGACTGAAATGGAGGAATTGAAAGACGAAAGCCAGGAAGCAGGAGAGTTTGAGAAAAGGAGAGAGGAAAGAAGAGACATGCAGCCAGACGAGGGCTTAGTGAGAGAGGCTGGGACAGAGAACAGGATGAGAAGGAAATAAGGCAAGGCAAGGCTAGGCCAAAGGACGTTTCTTTGATTTATATTTTCTACCACATTCATCTTGAGATGAGAGGAAAGCCATCAGACCATATGGATTAGGCCCAAACAAAAGCCCCGGCTACTTGAGACACTTAGACTAAGCCTAAACCAGAAAGATCTCTCCATAAAGATGGTTTTTATACTGTACTTCCACAATCAGCTGGCAGTACAAAAGAACAAGCGGCAGACATACTTAGGCTGAGACATGGTGGTTTGGTGCAGAGACCATGCATATCATGGGAATATTTCAGCATTTCTGCTCTGGTTTTCAGTGTATTACACCAAAACACCCACCTGATGACATCATTTCAAGAGCAAAAGCAGCAATTTGCAGAATTCAGCTTCTTTGGGGAACTGAGCAATTGCTGAGCTGACAGCAAGTCCTGCTGGGTCCCTGTCACCTGCAGAGTGCCCGCATCCTCACCACGGTAGCGGGCATTGTGACAAAGGTTCTACGTCAGCTGGGTGTGGCAGCGGGTGTGGCAGCCGAGCGCTCGCTAGGGGAGGGGGAGCCTGTCAGCCCCAGGCCTGTCACTGCCTGCTGTCCCCCCTGTCACCAGCGAGGCCTCTGAAAAGTTTCCAAAACATCCCCAGACTTGGGTCCAAAGTGGCCAAAAGTCTCCAAGAGACAAGTCGGGAAGAAGGATATGGAAGAGAGGGAGAAAGACAAGGGAGCAGGCCAAAGGGAGGCAAGAGAAAAAAGTAGTGCCGGGCTGCAGGACTGAAATGGAGGAATTGAAAGACGAAAGCCAGGAAGCAGGAGAGTTTGAGAAAAGGAGAGAGGAAAGAAGAGACATGCAGCCAGACGAGGGCTTAGTGAGAGAGGCTGGGACAGAGAACAGGATGAGAAGGAAATAAGGCAAGGCAAGGCTAGGCCAAAGGACGTTTCTTTGATTTATATTTTCTACCACATTCATCTTGAGATGAGAGGAAAGCCATCAGACCATATGGATTAGGCCCAAACAAAAGCCCCGGCTACTTGAGACACTTAGACTAAGCCTAAACCAGAAAGATCTCTCCATAAAGATGGTTTTTATACTGTACTTCCACAATCAGCTGGCAGTACAAAAGAACAAGCGGCAGACATACTTAGGCTGAGACATGGTGGTTTGGTGCAGAGACCATGCATATCATGGGAATATTTCAGCATTTCTGCTCTGGTTTTCAGTGTATTACACCAAAACACCCACCTGATGACATCATTTCAAGAGCAAAAGCAGCAATTTGCAGAATTCAGCTTCTTTGGGGAACTGAGCAATTGCTGAGCTGACAGCAAGTCCTGCTGGGTCCCTGTCACCTGCAGAGTGCCCGCATCCTCACCACGGTAGCGGGCATTGTGACAAAGGTTCTACGTCAGCTGGGTGTGGCAGCCGAGCGCCCGCTAGGGGAGGGGGAGCCTGTCAGCCCCGGGCCTGTCACTGCCTGCTGTCCCCCGTGTCACCAGCGAGGCCTCTGAAAAGTTTCCAAAACATGCCCAGACTTGGGTCCAAAGTGGCCAAAGGTCTCCAAGAGACAAGTCGGGAAGAAGGATATGGAAGAGAGGGAGAAAGCCAAGGGAGCAGGCCAAAGGGAGGCAAGAGAAAAAAGTAGTGCCGGGCTGCAGGACTGAAATGGAGGAATTGAAAGACGAAAGCCAGGAAGCAGGAGAGTTTGAGAAAAGGAGAGAGGAAAGAAGAGACATGCAGCCAGACGAGGGCTTAGTGAGAGAGGCTGGGACAGAGAACAGGATGAGAAGGAAATAAGGCAAGGCAAGGCTAGGCCAAAGGACGTTTCTTTGATTTATATTTTCTACCACATTCATCTTGAGATGAGAGGAAAGCCATCAGACCTTATGGACTAGGCCCAAACAAAAGCCCCGGCTACTTGAGACACTTAGACTAAGCCTAAACCAGAAAGATCTCTCCATAAAGATGGTTTTTATACTGTACTTCCACAATATTCTGTCAGTACAAAAGAACAAGCGGCAGACATACTTAGGCTGAGACATGGTGGTTTGGTGCAGAGACCATGCATATCATGGGAATATTTCAGCATTTCTGCTCTGGTTTTCAGTGTATTACACCAAAACACCCACCTGATGACATCATTTCAAGAGCAAAAGCAGCAATTTGCAGAATTCAGCTTCTTTGGGGAACTGAGCAATTGCTGAGCTGACAGCAAGTCCTGCTGGGTCCCTGTCACCTGCAGAGTGCCCGCATCCTCACCACGGTAGCGGGCATTGTGACAAAGGTTCTACGTCAGCTGGGTGTGGCAGCCGAGCGCCCGCTAGGGGAGGGGGAGCCTGTCAGCCCCGGGCCTGTCACTGCCTGCTGTCCCCCCTGTCACCAGCGAGGCCTCTGAAAAGTTTCCAAAACATGCCCAGACTTGGGTCCAAAGTGGCCAAAGGTCTCCAAGAGACAAGTCGGGAAGAAGGATATGGAAGAGAGGGAGAAAGCCAAGGGAGCAGGCCAAAGGGAGGCAAGAGAAAAAAGTAGTGCCGGGCTGCAGGACTGAAATGGAGGAATTGAAAGACGAAAGCCAGGAAGCAGGAGAGTTTGAGAAAAGGAGAGAGGAAAGAAGAGACATGCAGCCAGACGAGGGCTTAGTGAGAGAGGCTGGGACAGAGAACAGGATGAGAAGGAAATAAGGCAAGGCAAGGCTAGGCCAAAGGACGTTTCTTTGATTTATATTTTCTACCACATTCATCTTGAGATGAGAGGAAAGCCATCAGACCTTATGGACTAGGCCCAAACAAAAGCCCCGGCTACTTGAGACACTTAGACTAAGCCTAAACCAGAAAGATCTCTCCATAAAGATGGTTTTTATACTGTACTTCCACAATATTCTGTCAGTACAAAAGAACAAGCGGCAGACATACTTAGGCTGAGACATGGTGGTTTGGTGCAGAGACCATGCATATCATGGGAATATTTCAGCATTTCTGCTCTGGTTTTCAGTGTATTACACCAAAACACCCACCTGATGACATCATTTCAAGAGTAAAAGCAGCAATTTGCAGAATTCAGCTTCTTTGGGGAACTGAGCAATTGCTGAGCAGACAGCAAGTCCTGCTGAGTCCCTGTCACCTGCAGAGTGCCCGCATCCTCACCACGGTAGCGGGCATTGTGACAAAGGTTCTACGTCAGCTGGGTGTGGCAGCCGAGCGCCCGCTAGGGGAGGGGGAGCCTGTCAGCCCCGGGCCTGTCACTGCCTGCTGTCCCCCCTGTCACCAGCGAGGCCTCTGTAAAGTTTCCAAAACATCCCCAGACTTGGCTCCAAAGTGGCCAAAAGTCTCCAAGAGACAAGTCGGGAAGAAGGATATGGAAGAGAGGGAGAAAGCCAAGGGAGCAGGCCCAAGGGAGGCAAGAGAAAAAAGTAGTGCCGGGCTGCAGGACTGAAATGGAGGAATTGAAAGACGAAAGCCAGGAAGCAGGAGAGTTTGAGAAAAGGAGAGAGGAAAGAAGAGACATGCAGCCAGACGAGGGCTTAGTGAGAGAGGCTGGGACAGAGAACAGGATGAGAAGGAAATAAGGCAAGGCAAGGCTAGGCCAAAGGACGTTTCTTTGATTTATATTTTCTACCACATTCATCTTGAGATGAGAGGAAAGCCATCAGACCATATGGATTAGGCCCAAACAAAAGCCCCGGCTACTTGAGACACTTAGACTAAGCCTAAACCAGAAAGATCTCTCCATAAAGATGGTTTTTATACTGTACTTCCACAATCAGCTGGCAGTACAAAAGAACAAGCGGCAGACATACTTAGGCTGAGACATGGTGTTTTGGTGCAGAGACCATGCATATCATGGGAATATTTCAGCATTTCTGCTCTGGTTTTCAGTGTATTACACCAAAACACCCACCTGATGACATCATTTCAAGAGCAAAAGCAGCAATATGCAGAATTCAGCTTCTTTGGGGAACTGAGCAATTGCTGAGCTGACAGCAAGTCCTGCTGGGTCCCTGTCACCTGCAGAGTGCCCGCATCCTCACCACGGTAGCGGGCATTGTGACAAAGGTTCTACGTCAGCTGGGTGTGGCAGCCGAGCGCCCGCTAGGGGAGGGGGAGCCTGTCAGCCCCGGGCCTGTCACTGCCTGCTGTCCCCCCTGTCACCAGCGAGGCCTCTGAAAAGTTTCCAAAACATGCCCAGACTTGGGTCCAAAGTGGCCAAAAGTCTCCAAGAGACAAGTCGGGAAGAAGGATATGGAAGAGAGGGAGAAAGCCAAGGGAGCAGGCCCAAGGGAGGCAAGAGAAAAAAGTAGTGCCGGGCTGCAGGACTGAAATGGAGGAATTGAAAGACGAAAGCCAGGAAGCAGGAGAGTTTGAGAAAAGGAGAGAGGAAAGAAGAGACATGCAGCCAGACGAGGGCTTAGTGAGAGAGGCTGGGACAGAGAACAGGATGAGAAGGAAATAAGGCAAGGCAAGGCAAGGCTAGGCCAAAGGACGTTTCTTTGATTTATATTTTCTACCACATTCATCTTGAGATGAGAGGAAAGCCATTAGACCATATGGATTAGGCCCAAACAAAAGCCCCGGCTACTTGAGACACTTAGACTAAGCCTAAACCAGAAAGATCTCTCCATAAAGATGGTTTTTATACTGTACTTCCACAATCAGCTGGCAGTACAAAAGAACAAGCGGCAGACATACTTAGGCTGAGACATGGTGGTTTGGTGCAGAGACCATGCATATCATGGGAATATTTCAGCATTTCTCCTCTGGTTTTCAGTGTATTACACCAAAACACCCACCTGATGACATCATTTGAAGAGCAAAAGCAACAATTTGCAGAATTCAGCTTCTTTGGGGAACTGAGCAATTGCTGAGCTGACAGCAAGTCCTGCTGGGTCCCTGTCACCTGCAGAGTGCCCGCATCCTCACCACGGTAGCGGGCATTGTGACAAAGGTTCTACGTCAGCTGGGTGTGGCAGCCGAGCGCCCGCTAGGGGAGGGGGAGCCTGTCAGCCCCGGGCCTGTCACTGCCTGCTGTCCCCCCTGTCACCAGCGAGGCCTCTGTAAAGTTTCCAAAACATCCCCAGACTTGGGTCCAAAGTGGCCAAAAGTCTCCAAGAGACAAGTCGGGAAGAAGGATATGGAAGAGAGGGAGAAAGCCAAGGGAGCAGGCCAAAGGGAGGCAAGAGAAAAAAGTAGTGCCGGGCTGCAGGACTGAAATGGAGGAATTGAAAGAGGAAAGCCAGGAAGCAGGAGAGTTTGAGAAAAGGAGAGAGGAAAGAAGAGACATGCAGCCAGACGAGGGCTTAGTGAGAGAGGCTGGGACAGAGAACAGGATGAGAAGGAAATAAGGCAAGGCAAGGCTAGGCCAAAGGACGTTTCTTTGATTTATATTTTCTACCACATTCATCTTGAGATGAGAGGAAAGCCATCAGACCATATGGATTAGGCCCAAACAAAAGCCCCGGCTACTTGAGACACTTAGACTAAGCCTAAACCAGAAAGATCTCTCCATAAAGATGGTTTTTATACTGTACTTCCACAATCAGCTGGCAGTACAAAAGAACAAGCGGCAGACATACTTAGACTGAGACATGGTGGTTTGGTGCACAGACCATGCATATCATGGGAATATTTCAGCATTTCTGCTCTGGTTTTCAGTGTCTTACACCAAAACACTCACCTGATGACATCATTTCAAGTGTAAAAGCAGCAATTTGCAGAATTCAGCTTCTTTGGGGAACTGAGCAATTGCTGAGCTGACAGCAAGTCCTGCTGGGTCCCTGTCACCTGCAGAGTGCCCGCATCCTCACCACGGTAGCGGGCATTGTGACAAAGGTTCTACATCAGCTGGGTGTGGCAGCCGAGCGCCCGCTAGGGGAGGGGGAGCCTGTAAGCCCCGGGCCTGTCACTGCCTGCTGTCCCCCGTGTCACCAGCGAGGCCTCTGAAAAGTTTCCAAAACATCCCCAGGCTTGGGTCCAAAGTGGCCAAAAGTCTCCAAGAGACAAGTCGGGAAGAAGAATATGGAAGAGAGGGAGAAAGCCAAGGGAGCAGGCCAAAGGGAGGCAAGAGAAAAAAGTAGTGCCGGGCTGCAGGACTGAAATGGAGGAACTGAAAGACGAAAGCCAGGAAGCAGGAGAGTTGGAGAAAAGGAGAGAGGAAAGAAGAGACATGCAGCCAGACGAGGGCTTAGTGAGAGAGGCTGGGACAGAGAACAGGATGAGAAGGAAATAAGGCAAGGCAAGGCTAGGCCAAAGGACGTTTCTTTGATTTATATTTTCTACCACATTCATCTTGAGATGAGAGGAAAGCCATCAGACCATATGGATTAGGCCCAAACAAAAGCCCCGGCTACTTGAGACACTTAGACTAAGCCTAAACCAGAAAGATCTCTCCATAAAGATGGTTTTTATACTGTACTTCCACAATCAGCTGGCAGTACAAAAGAACAAGCGGCAGACATACTTAGGCTGAGACATGGTGGTTTGGTGCACAGACCATGCATATCATGGGAATATTTCAGCATTTCTGCTCTGGTTTTCAGTGTATTACACCAAAACACCCACCTGATGACATTATTTCAAGAGCAAAAGCAGCAATTTGCAGAATTCAGCTTCTTTGGGGAACTGAGCAATTGCTGAGCTGACAGCAAGTCCTGCTGGGTCCCTGTCACCTGCAGAGTGCCCGCATCCTCACCACGGTAGCGGGCATTGTGACAAAGGTTCTACGTCAGCTGGGTGTGGCAGCCGAGCGCCCGCTAGGGGAGGGGGAGCCTGTCAGCCCCGGGCCTGTCACTGCCTGCTGTCCCCCCTGTCACCAGCGAGGCCTCTGAAAAGTTTCCAAAACATCCCCAGGCTTGGGTCCAAAGTGGCCAAAAGTCTCCAAGAGACAAGTCGGGAAGAAGGATATGGAAGAGAGGGAGAAAGCCAAGGGAGCAGGCCCAAGGGAGGCAAGAGAAAAAAGTAGTGCCGGGCTGCAGGACTGAAATGGAGGAATTGAAAGACGAAAGCCAGGAAGCAGGAGAGTTTGAGAAAAGGAGAGAGGAAAGAAGAGACATGCAGCCAGACGAGGGCTTAGTGAGAGAGGCTGGGACAGAGAACAGGATGAGAAGGAAATAAGGCAAGGCAAGGCAAGGCTAGGCCAAAGGACGTTTCTTTGATTTATATTTTCTACCACATTCATCTTGAGATGAGAGGAAAGCCATCAGACCATATGGATTAGGCCCAAACAAAAGCCCCGGCTACTTGAGACACTTAGACTAAGCCTAAACCAGAAAGATCTCTCCATAAAGATGGTTTTTATACTGTACTTCCACAATCAGCTGGCAGTACAAAAGAACAAGCGGCAGACATACTTAGACTGAGACATGGTGGTTTGGTGCACAGACCATGCATATCATGGGAATATTTCAGCATTTCTGCTCTGGTTTTCAGTGTCTTACACCAAAACACTCACCTGATGACATCATTTCAAGAGTAAAAGCAGCAATTTGCAGAATTCAGCTTCTTTGGGGAACTGAGCAATTGCTGAGCTGACAGCAAGTCCTGCTGGGTCCCTGTCACCTGCAGAGTGCCCGCATCCTCACCACGGTAGCGGGCATTGTGACAAAGGTTCTACATCAGCTGGGTGTGGCAGCCGAGCGCCCGCTAGGGGAGGGGGAGCCTGTAAGCCCCGGGCCTGTCACTGCCTGCTGTCCCCCGTGTCACCAGCGAGGCCTCTGAAAAGTTTCCAAAACATCCCCAGGCTTGGGTCCAAAGTGGCCAAAAGTCTCCAAGAGACAAGTCGGGAAGAAGAATATGGAAGAGAGGGAGAAAGCCAAGGGAGCAGGCCAAAGGGAGGCAAGAGAAAAAAGTAGTGCCGGGCTGCAGGACTGAAATGGAGGAACTGAAAGACGAAAGCCAGGAAGCAGGAGAGTTGGAGAAAAGGAGAGAGGAAAGAAGAGACATGCAGCCAGACGAGGGCTTAGTGAGAGAGGCTGGGACAGAGAACAGGATGAGAAGGAAATAAGGCAAGGCAAGGCTAGGCCAAAGGACGTTTCTTTGATTGATATTTTCTACCACATTCATCTTGAGATGAGAGGAAAGCCATCAGACCATATGGATTAGGCCCAAACAAAAGCCCCGGCTACTTGAGACACTTAGACTAAGCCTAAACCAGAAAGATCTCTCCATAAAGATGGTTTTTATACTGTACTTCCACAATCAGCTGGCAGTACAAAAGAACAAGCGGCAGACATACTTAGGCTGAGACATGGTGGTTTGGTGCACAGACCATGCATATCATGGGAATATTTCAGCATTTCTGCTCTGGTTTTCAGTGTATTACACCAAAACACCCACCTGATGACATCATTTCAAGAGCAAAAGCAGCAATTTGCAGAATTCAGCTTCTTTGGGGAACTGAGCAATTGCTGAGCTGACAGCAAGTCCTGCTGGGTCCCTGTCACCTGCAGAGTGCCCGCATCCTCACCACGGTAGCGGGCATTGTGACAAAGGTTCTACGTCAGCTGGGTGTGGCAGCCGAGCGCCCGCTAGGGGAGGGGGAGCCTGTCAGCCCCGGGCCTGTCACTGCCTGCTGTCCCCCCTGTCACCAGCGAGGCCTCTGAAAAGTTTCCAAAACATCCCCAGGCTTGGGTCCAAAGTGGCCAAAAGTCTCCAAGAGACAAGTCGGGAAGAAGGATATGGAAGAGAGGGAGAAAGCCAAGGGAGCAGGCCCAAGGGAGGCAAGAGAAAAAAGTAGTGCCGGGCTGCAGGACTGAAATGGAGGAATTGAAAGACGAAAGCCAGGAAGCAGGAGAGTTTGAGAAAAGGAGAGAGGAAAGAAGAGACATGCAGCCAGACGAGGGCTTAGTGAGAGAGGCTGGGACAGAGAACAGGATGAGAAGGAAATAAGGCAAGGCAAGGCTAGGCCAAAGGACGTTTCTTTGATTTATATTTTCTACCACATTCATCTTGAGATGAGAGGAAAGCCATCAGACCATATGGATTAGGCCCAAACAAAAGCCCCGGCTACTTGAGACACTTAGACTAAGCCTAAACCAGAGAGATCTCTCCATAAAGATGGTTTTTATACTGTACTTCCACAATATTCTGTCAGTACAAAAGAACAAGCGGCAGACATACTTAGGCTGAGACATGGTGGTTTGGTGCAGAGACCATGCATATCATGGGAATATTTCAGCATTTCTGCTCTGGTTTTCAGTGTATTACACCAAAACACCCACCTGATGACATCATTTCAAGAGCAAAAGCAGCAATTTGCAGAATTCAGCTTCTTTGGGGAACTGAGCAATTGCTGAGCTGACAGCAAGTCCTGCTGGGTCCCTGTCACCTGCAGAGTGCCCGCATCCTCACCACGGTAGCGGGCATTGTGACAAAGGATCTACGTCAGCTGGGTGTGGCAGCCGAGCGCCCGCTAGGGGAGGGGGAGCCTGTCAGCCCCGGGCCTGTCACTGCCTGCTGTCCCCCCTGTCACCAGCGAGGCCTCTGAAAAGTTTCCAAAACATCCCCAGGCTTGGGTCCAAAGTGGCCAAAAGTCTCCAAGAGACAAGTCGGGAAGAAGGATATGGAAGAGAGGGAGAAAGCCAAGGGAGCAGGCCCAAGGGAGGCAAGAGAAAAAAGTAGTGCCGGGCTGCAGGACTGAAATGGAGGAATTGAAAGACGAAAGCCAGGAAGCAGGAGAGTTTGAGAAAAGGAGAGAGGAAAGAAGAGACATGCAGCCAGACGAGGGCTTAGTGAGAGAGGCTGGGACAGAGAACAGGATGAGAAGGAAATAAGGCAAGGCAAGGCTAGGCCAAAGGACGTTTCTTTGATTTATATTTTCTACCACATTCATCTTGAGATGAGAGGAAAGCCATCAGACCATATGGATTAGGCCCAAACAAAAGCCCCGGCTACTTGAGACACTTAGACTAAGCCTAAACCAGAGAGATCTCTCCATAAAGATGGTTTTTATACTGTACTTCCACAATCAGCTGGCAGTACAAAAGAACAAGCGGCAGACATACTTAGGCTGAGACATGGTGGTTTGGTGCAGAGACCATGCATATCATGGGAATATTTCAGCATTTCTGCTCTGGTTTTCAGTGTATTACACCAAAACACCCACCTGATGACATCATTTCAAGAGCAAAAGCAGCAATTTGCAGAATTCAGCTTCTTTGGGGAACTGAGCAATTGCTGAGCTGACAGCAAGTCCTGCTGGGTCCCTGTCACCTGCAGAGTGCCCGCATCCTCACCACGGTAGCGGGCATTGTGACAAAGGTTCTACGTCAGCTGGGTGTGGCAGCCGAGCGCCCGCTAGGGGAGGGGGAGCCTGTCAGCTACGGGCCTGTCACTGCCTGCTGTCCCCCGTGTCACCAGGGAGGCCTCTGAAAAGTTTCCAAAACATGCCCAGACTTGGGTCCAAAGTGGCCAAAAGTCTCCAAGAGACAAGTCGGGAAGAAGGATATGGAAGAGAGGGAGAAAGCCAAGGGAGCAGGCTAAAGGGAGGCAAGAGAAAAAAGTAGTGCCGGGCTGCAGGACTGAAATGGAGGAATTGAAAGACGAAAGCCAGGAAGCAGGAGAGTTTGAGAAAAGGAGAGAGGAAAGAAGAGACATGCAGCCAGACGAGGGCTTAGTGAGAGAGGCTGGGACAGAGAACAGGATGAGAAGGAAATAAGGCAAGGCAAGGTTAGGCCAAAGGACGTTTCTTTGATTTATATTTTCTACCACATTCATCTTGAGATGAGAGGAAAGCCATCACACCTTATGGACTAGGCCCAAACAAAAGCCCCGGCTACTTGAGACACTTAGACTAAGCCTAAACCAGAAAGATCTCTCCATAAAGATGGTTTTTATACTGTACTTCCACAATATTCTGTCAGTACAAAAGAACAAGCGGCAGACATACTTAGGCTGAGACATGGTGGTTTGGTGCAGAGACCATGCATATCATGGGAATATTTCAGCATTTCTGCTCTGGTTTTCAGTGTATTACACCAAAACACCCACCTGATGACATCATTTCAAGAGCAAAAGCAGCAATTTGCAGAATTCAGCTTCTTTGGGGAACTGAGCAATTGCTGAGCTGACAGCAAGTCCTGCTGGGTCCCTGTCACCTGCAGAGTGCCCGCATCCTCACCACGGTAGCGGGCATTGTGACAAAGGATCTACGTCAGCTGGGTGTGGCAGCCGAGCGCCCGCTAGGGGAGGGGGAGCCTGTCATCCCCGGGCCTGTCACTGCCTGCTGTCCCCCCTGTCACCAGCGAGGCCTCTGAAAAGTTTCCAAAACATCCCCAGACTTGGCTCCAAAGTGGCCAAAAGTCTCCAAGAGACAAGTCGGGAAGAAAGATATGGAAGAGAGGGAGAAAGCCAAGGGAGCAGGCCAAAGGGAGGCAAGAGAAAAAAGTAGTGCCGGGCTGCAGGACTGAAATGGAGGAACTGAAAGACGAAAGCCAGGAAGCAGGAGAGTTTGAGAAAAGGAGAGAGGAAAGAAGAGACATGCAGCCAGACGAGGGCTTAGTGAGAGAGGCTGGGACAGAGAACAGGATGAGAAGGAAATAAGGCAAGGCAAGGCTAGGCCAAAGGACGTTTCTTTGATTTATATTTTCTACCACATTCATCTTGAGATGAGAGGAAAGCCATCAGACCATATGGATTAGGCCCAAACAAAAGCCCCGGCTACTTGAGACACTTAGACTAAGCCTAAACCAGAAAGATCTCTCCATAAAGATGGTTTTTATACTGTACTTCCACAATCAGCTGGCAGTACAAAAGAACAAGCGGCAGACATACTTAGGCTGAGACATGGTGGTTTGATGCAGAGACCATGCATATCATGGGAATATTTCAGCATTTCTGCTCTGGTTTTCAGTGTATTACACCAAAACACCCACCTGATGACATCATTTCAAGAGCAAAAGCAGCAATTTGCAGAATTCAGCTTCTTTGGGGAACTGAGCAATTGCTGAGCTGACAGCAAGTCCTGCTGGGTCCCTGTCACCTGCAGAGTGCCCGCATCCTCACCACGGTAGCGGGCATTGTGACAAAGGATCTACGTCAGCTGGGTGTGGCAGCCGAGCCCCCGCTAGGGGAGGGGGAGCCTGTCAGCCCCGGGCCTGTCACTGCCTGCTGTCCCCCCTGTCACCAGCGAGGCCTCTGAAAAGTTTCCAAAACATCCCCAGGCTTGGATCCAAAGTGGCCAAAAGTCTCCAAGAGACAAGTCGGGAAGAAGGATATGGAAGAGAGGGAGAAAGCCAAGGGAGCAGGCCCAAGGGAGGCAAGAGAAAAAAGTAGTGCCGGGCTGCAGGACTGAAATGGAGGAATTGAAAGACGAAAGCCAGGAAGCAGGAGAGTTTGAGAAAAGGAGAGAGGAAAGAAGAGACATGCAGCCAGACGAGGGCTTAGTGAGAGAGGCTGGGACAGAGAACAGGATGAGAAGGAAATAAGGCAAGGCAAGGCTAGGCCAAAGGACGTTTCTTTGATTTATATTTTCTACCACATTCATCTTGAGATGAGAGGAAAGCCATCAGACCATATGGATTAGGCCCAAACAAAAGCCCCGGCTACTTGAGACACTTAGACTAAGCCTAAACCAGAAAGATCTCTCCATAAAGATGGTTTTTATACTGTACTTCCACAATCAGCTGGCAGTACAAAAGAACAAGCGGCAGACATACTTAGGCTGAGACATGGTGGTTTGGTGCAGAGACCATGCATATCATGGGAATATTTCAGCATTTCTGCTCTGGTTTTCAGTGTATTACACCAAAACACCCACCTGATGACATCATTTCAAGAGCAAAAGCAGCAATTTGCAGAATTCAGCTTCTTTGGGGAACTGAGCAATTGCTGAGCTGACAGCAAGTCCTGCTGGGTCCCTGTCACCTGCAGAGTGCCCGCATCCTCACCACGGTAGCGGGCATTGTGACAAAGGTTCTACGTCAGCTGGGTGTGGCAGCCGAGCGCCCGCTAGGGGAGGGGGAGCCTGTCAGCCCCGGGCCTGTCACTGCCTGCTGTCCCCCCTGTCACCAGCGAGGCCTCTGAAAAGTTTCCAAAACATGCCCAGACTTGGGTCCAAAGTGGCCAAATGTCTCCAAGAGACAAGTCGGGAAGAAGGATATGGAAGAGAGGGAGAAAGCCAAGGGAGCAGGCTAAAGAGAGGCAAGAGAAAAAAGTAGTGCCGGGCTGCAGGACTGAAATGGAGGAATTGAAAGACGAAAGCCAGGAAGCAGGAGAGTTTGAGAAAAGGAGAGAGGAAAGAAGAGACATGCAGGCAGACGAGAGCTTAGTGAGAGAGGCTGGGACAGAGAACAGGATGAGAAGGAAATAAGGCAAGGCAAGGCAAGGCTAGGCCAAAGGACGTTTCTTTGATTTATATTTTCTACCACATTCATCTTGAGATGAGAGGAAAGCCATCAGACCTTATGGACTAGGCCCAAACAAAAGCCCCGGCTACTTGAGACACTTAGACTAAGCCTAAACCAGAAAGATCTCTCCATAAAATGGTTTTTATACTGTACTTCCACAATCAGCTGGCAGTACAAAAGAACAAGCGGCAGACATACTTAGGCTGAGACATGGTGGTTTGGTGCAGAGACCATGCATATCATGGGAATATTTCAGCATTTCTGCTCTGGTTTTCAGTGTATTACACCAAAACACCCACCTGATGACATCATTTCAAGAGCAAAGCAGCAATTTGCAAAATTCAACTTCTTTGGGGAACTGAGCAATTGCTGAGCTGACAGCAAGTCCTGCTGGGTCCCTGTCACCTGCAGAGTGCCCGCATCCTCACCACGGTAGCGGGCATTGTGACAAAGGATCTATGTCAGCTGGGTGTGGCAGCGGAGCGCCCGCTAGGGGAGGGGGAGCCTGTCAGCCCCGGGCCTGTCACTGCCTGCTGTCCCCCCTGTCACCAGCGAGGCCTCTGAAAAGTTTCCAAAACATGCCCAGACTTGGGTCCAAAGTGGCCAAAAGTCTCCAAGAGACAAGTCGGGAAGAAGGATATGGAAGAGAGGGAGAAAGCCAAGGGAGCAGGCCAAAGGGAGGCAAGAGAAAAAAGTAGTGCCGGGCTGCAGGACTGAAATGGAGGAATTGAAAGACGAAAGCCAGGAAGCAGGAGAGTTTGAGAAAAGGAGAGAGGAAAGAAGAGACATGCAGCCAGACGAGGGCTTAGTGAGAGAGGCTGGGACAGAGAACAGGATGAGAAGGAAATAAGGCAAGGCAAGGCTAGGCCAAAGGACATTTCTTTGATTTATATTTTCTACCACATTCATCTTGAGATGAGAGGAAAGCCATCAGACCATATGGATTAGGCCCAAACAAAAGCCCCGGCTACTTAAGACACTTAGACTAAGCCTAAACCAGAAAGATCTCTCCATAAAGATGGTTTTTATACTGTACTTCCACAATCAGCTGGCAGTACAAAAGAACAAGCGGCAGACATACTTAGGCTGAGACATGGTGGTTTGATGCAGAGACCATGCATATCATGGGAATATTTCAGCATTTCTGCTCTGGTTTTCAGTGTATTACACCAAAACACCCACCTGATGACATCATTTCAAGAGCAAAAGCAGCAATTTGCAGAATTCAGCTTCTTTGGGGAACTGAGCAATTGCTGAGCTGACAGCAAGTCCTGCTGGGTCCCTGTCACCTGCAGAGTGCCCGCATCCTCACCACGGTAGCGGGCATTGTGACAAAGGATCTACGTCAGCTGGGTGTGGCAGCCGAGCCCCCGCTAGGGGAGGGGGAGCCTGTCAGCCCCGGGCCTGTCACTGCCTGCTGTCCCCCCTGTCACCAGCGAGGCCTCTGAAAAGTTTCCAAAACATCCCCAGACTTGGATCCAAAGTGGCCAAAAGTCTCCAAGAGACAAGTCGGGAAGAAGGATATGGAAGAGAGGGAGAAAGCCAAGGGAGCAGGCCCAAGGGAGGCAAGAGAAAAAAGTAGTGCCGGGCTGCAGGACTGAAATGGAGGAATTGAAAGACGAAAGCCAGGAAGCAGGAGAGTTTGAGAAAAGGAGAGAGGAAAGAAGAGACATGCAGCCAGACGAGGGCTTAGTGAGAGAGGCTGGGACAGAGAACAGGATGAGAAGGAAATAAGGCAAGGCAAGGCTAGGCCAAAGGACGTTTCTTTGATTTATATTTTCTACCACATTCATCTTGAGATGAGAGGAAAGCCATCAGACCATATGGATTAGGCCCAAACAAAAGCCCCGGCTACTTGAGACACTTAGACTAAGCCTAAACCAGAAAGATCTCTCCATAAAGATGGTTTTTATACTGTACTTCCACAATCAGCTGGCAGTACAAAAGAACAAGCGGCAGACATACTTAGGCTGAGACATGGTGGTTTGGTGCAGAGACCATGCATATCATGGGAATATTTCAGCATTTCTGCTCTGGTTTTCAGTGTATTACACCAAAACACCCACCTGATGACATCATTTCAAGAGCAAAAGCAGCAATTTGCAGAATTCAGCTTCTTTGGGGAACTGAGCAATTGCTGAGCTGACAGCAAGTCCTGCTGGGTCCCTGTCACCTGCAGAGTGCCCGCATCCTCACCACGGTAGCGGGCATTGTGACAAAGGTTCTACGTCAGCTGGGTGTGGCAGCCGAGCGCCCGCTAGGGGAGGGGGAGCCTGTCAGCTACGGGCCTGTCACTGCCTGCTGTCCCCCGTGTCACCAGGGAGGCCTCTGAAAAGTTTCCAAAACATGCCCAGACTTGGGTCCAAAGTGGCCAAAAGTCTCCAAGAGACAAGTCGGGAAGAAGGATATGGAAGAGAGGGAGAAAGCCAAGGGAGCAGGCTAAAGGGAGGCAAGAGAAAAAAGTAGTGCCGGTCTGCAGGACTGAAATGGAGGAATTGAAAGACGAAAGCCAGGAAGCAGGAGAGTTTGAGAAAAGGAGAGAGGAAAGAAGAGACATGCAGCCAGACGAGGGCTTAGTGAGAGAGGCTGGGACAGAGAACAGGATGAGAAGGAAATAAGGCAAGGCAAGGCTAGGCCAAAGGACGTTTCTTTGATTTATATTTTCTACCACATTCATCTTGAGATGAGAGGAAAGCCATCACACCTTATGGACTAGGCCCAAACAAAAGCCCCGGCTACTTGAGACACTTAGACTAAGCCTAAACCAGAAAGATCTCTCCATAAAGATGGTTTTTATACTGTACTTCCACAATATTCTGTCAGTACAAAAGAACAAGCGGCAGACATACTTAGGCTGAGTCATGGTGGTTTGGTGCAGAGACCATGCATATCATGGGAATATTTCAGCATTTCTGCTCTGGTTTTCAGTGTATTACACCAAAACACCCACCTGATGACATCATTTCAAGAGCAAAAGCAGCAATTTGCAGAATTCAGCTTCTTTGGGGAACTGAGCAATTGCTGAGCTGACAGCAAGTCCTGCTGGGTCCCTGTCACCTGCAGAGTGCCCGCATCCTCACCACGGTAGCGGGCATTGTGACAAAGGTTCTACGTCAGCTGGGTGTGGCAGCCGAGCGCCCGCTAGGGGAGGGGGAGCCTGTCAGCCCCGGGCCTGTCACTGCCTGCTGTCCCCCCTGTCACCAGCGAGGCCTCTGAAAAGTTTCCAAAACATGCCCAGACTTGGGTCCAAAGTGGCCAAAAGTCTCCAAGAGACAAGTCGGGAAGAAGGATATGGAAGAGAGGGAGAAAGCCAAGGGAGCAGGCTAAAGGGAGGCAAGAGAAAAAAGTAGTGCCGGGCTGCAGGACTGAAATGGAGGAATTGAAAGACGAAAGCCAGGAAGCAGGAGAGTTTGAGAAAAGGAGAGAGGAAAGAAGAGACATGCAGGCAGACGAGAGCTTAGTGAGAGAGGCTGGGACAGAGAACAGGATGAGAAGGAAATAAGGCAAGGCAAGGCTAGGCCAAAGGACGTTTCTTTGATTTATATTTTCTACCACATTCATCTTGAGATGAGAGGAAAGCCATCAGACCTTATGGACTAGGCCCAAACAAAAGCCCCGGCTACTTGAGACACTTAGACTAAGCCTAAACCAGAGAGATCTCTCCATAAAGATGGTTTTTATACTGTACTTCCACAATCAGCTGGCAGTACAAAAGAACAAGCGGCAGACATACTTAGGCTGAGACATGGTGGTTTGGTGCAGAGACCATGCATATCATGGGAATATTTCAGCATTTCTGCTCTGGTTTTCAGTGTATTACACCAAAACACCCACCTGATGACATCATTTCAAGAGCAAAGCAGCAATTTGCAAAATTCAACTTCTTTGGGGAACTGAGCAATTGCTGAGCTGACAGCAAGTCCTGCTGGGTCCCTGTCACCTGCAGAGTGCCCGCATCCTCACCACGGTAGCGGGCATTGTGACAAAGGATCTATGTCAGCTGAGTGTGGCAACCGAGCGCCCGCTAGGGGAGGGGGAGCCTGTCAGCCCCGGGCCTTTCACTGCCTGCTGTCCCCCCTGTCACCAGCGAGGCCTCTGAAAAGTTTCCAAAACATGCCCAGACTTGGGTCCAAAGTGGCCAAAAGTCTCCAAGAGACAAGTCGGGAAGAAGGATATGGAAGAGAGGGAGAAAGCCAAGGGAGCAGGCCAAAGGGAGGCAAGAGAAAAAAGTAGTGCCGGGCTGCAGGACTGAAATGGAGGAATTGAAAGACGAAAGCCAGGAAGCAGGAGAGTTTGAGAAAAGGAGAGAGGAAAGAAGAGACATGCAGCCAGACGAGGGCTTAGTGAGAGAGGCTGGGACAGAGAACAGGATGAGAAGGAAATAAGGCAAGGCAAGGCTAGGCCAAAGGACGTTTCTTTGATTTATATTTTCTACCACATTCATCTTGAGATGAGAGGAAAGCCATCAGACCATAGGGATTAGGCCCAAACAAAAGCCCCGGCTACTTGAGACACTTAGACTAAGCCTAAACCAGAAAGATCTCTCCATAAAGATGGTTTTTATACTGTACTTCCACAATCAGCTGGCAGTACAAAAGAACAAGCGGCAGACATACTTAGGCTGAGACATGGTGGTTTGGTGCAGAGACCATGCATATCATGGGAATATTTCAGCATTTCTGCTCTGGTTTTCAGTGTATTACACCAAAACACCCACCTGATGACATCATTTCAAGAGCAAAAGCAGCAATTTGCAGAATTCAGCTTCTTTGGGGAACTGAGCAATTGCTGAGCTGACAGCAAGTCCTGCTGGGTCCCTGTCACCTGCAGAGTGCCCGCATCCTCACCACGGTAGCGGGCATTGTGACAAAGGTTCTACATCAGCTGGGTGTGGCAGCCGAGCGCCCGCTAGGGGAGGGGGAGCCTGTCAGCCCCGGGCCTGTCACTGCCTGCTGTCCCCCGTGTCACCAGGGAGGCCTCTGAAAAGTTTCCAAAACATGCCCAGACTTGGGTCCAAAGTGGCCAAAAGTCTCCAAGAGACAAGTCGGGAAGAAGGATATGGAAGAGAGGGAGAAAGCCAAGGGAGCAGGCTAAAGGGAGGCAAGAGAAAAAAGTAGTGCCGGGCTGCAGGACTGAAATGGAAGAATTGAAAGACGAAAGCCAGGAAGCAGGAGAGTTTGAGAAAAGGAGAGAGGAAAGAAGAGACATGCAGCCAGACGAGGGCTTAGTGAGAGAGGCTGGGACAGAGAACAGGATGAGAAGGAAATAAGGCAAGGCAAGGCTAGGCCAAAGGACGTTTCTTTGATTTATATTTTCTACCACATTCATCTTGAGATGAGAGGAAAGCCATCAGACCTTATGGACTAGGCCCAAACAAAAGCCCCGGCTACTTGAGACACTTAGACTAAGCCTAAACCAGAAAGATCTCTCCATAAAGATGGTTTTTATACTGTACTTCCACAATATTCTGTCAGTACAAAAGAACAAGCGGCAGACATACTTAGGCTGAGACATGGTGGTTTGGTGCAGAGACCATGCATATCATGGGAATATTTCAGCATTTCTGCTCTGGTTTTCAGGGTATTACACCAAAACACCCACCTGATGACATCATTTCAAGAGCAAAAGCAGCAATTTGCAGAATTCAGCTTCTTTGGGGAACTGAGCAATTGCTGAGCTGACAGCAAGTCCTGCTGGGTCCCTGTCACCTGCAGAGTGCCCGCATCCTCACCACGGTAGCGGGCATTGTGACAAAGGTTCTACGTCAGCTGGGTGTGGCAGCCGAGCGCCCGCTAGGGGAGGGGGAGCCTGTCAGCCCCGGGCCTGTCACTGCCTGCTGTCCCCCCTGTCACCAGCGAGGCCTCTGAAAAGTTTCCAAAACATCCCCAGACTTGGCTCCAAAGTGGCCAAAAGTCTCCAAGAGACAAGTCGGGAAGAAGGATATGGAAGAGAGGGAGAAAGCCAAGGGAGCAGGCCAAAGGGAGGCAAGAGAAAAAAGTAGTGCCGGGCTGCAGGACTGAAATGGAGGAATTGAAAGACGAAAGCCAGGAAGCAGGAGAGTTTGAGAAAAGGAGAGAGGAAAGAAGAGACATGCAGCCAGACGAGGGCTTAGTGAGAGAGGCTGGGACAGAGAACAGGATGAGAAGGAAATAAGGCAAGGCAAGGCTAGGCCAAAGGACGTTTCTTTGATTTATATTTTCTACCACATTCATCTTGAGATGAGAGGAAAGCCATCAGACCTTATGGACTAGGCCCAAACAAAAGCCCCGGCTACTTGAGACACTTAGACTAAGCCTAAACCAGAAAGATCTCTCCATAAAGATGGTTTTTATACTGTACTTCCACAATCAGCTGGCAGTACAAAAGAACAAGCGGCAGACATACTTAGGCTGAGACATGGTGGTTTGGTGCAGAGACCATGCATATCATGGGAATATTTCAGCATTTCTGCTCTGGTTTTCAGTGTATTACACCAAAACACCCACCTGATGACATCATTTCAAGAGCAAAGCAGCAATTTGCAAAATTCAACTTCTTTGGGGAACTGAGCAATTGCTGAGCTGACAGCAAGTCCTGCTGGGTCCCTGTCACCTGCAGAGTGCCCGCATCCTCACCACGGTAGCGGGCATTGTGACAAAGGATCTATGTCAGCTGGGTGTGGCAACCGAGCGCCCGCTAGGGGAGGGGGAGCCTGTCAGCCCCGGGCCTGTCACTGCCTGCTGTCCCCCGTGTCACCAGGGAGGCCTCTGAAAAGTTTCCAAAACATGCCCAGACTTGGGTCCAAAGTGGCCAAAAGTCTCCAAGAGACAAGTCGGGAAGAAGGATATGGAAGAGAGGGAGAAAGCCAAGGGAGCAGGCCAAAGGGAGGCAAGAGAAAAAAGTAGTGCCGGGCTGCAGGACTGAAATGGAGGAATTGAAAGACGAAAGCCAGGAAGCAGGAGAGTTTGAGAAAAGGAGAGAGGAAAGAAGAGACATGCAGCCAGACGAGGGCTTAGTGAGAGAGGCTGGGACAGAGAACAGGATGAGAAGGAAATAAGGCAAGGCAAGGCTAGGCCAAAGGACGTTTCTTTGATTTATATTTTCTACCACATTCATCTTGAGATGAGAGGAAAGCCATCAGACCATATGGATTAGGCCCAAACAAAAGCCCCGGCTACTTGAGACACTTAGACTAAGCCTAAACCAGAAAGATCTCTCCATAAAGATGGTTTTTATACTGTACTTCCACAATATTCTGTCAGTACAAAAGAACAAGTGGCAGACATACTTAGGCTGAGACATGGTGGTTTGGTGCAGAGACCATGCATATCATGGGAATATTTCAGCATTTCTGCTCTGGTTTTCAGTGTATTACACCAAAACACCCACCTGATGACATCATTTCAAGAGCAAAGCAGCAATTTGCAAAATTCAACTTCTTTGGGGAACTGAGCAATTGCTGAGCTGACAGCAAGTCCTGCTGGGTCCCTGTCACCTGCAGAGTGCCCGCATCCTCACCACGGTAGCGGGCATTGTGACAAAGGATCTATGTCAGCTGGGTGTGGCAGCCGAGCGCCCGCTAGGGGAGGGGGAGCCTGTCAGCCCCGGGCCTGTCACTGCCTGCTGTCCCCCCTGTCACCAGCGAGGCCTCTGAAAAGTTTCCAAAACATCCCCAGACTTGGGTCCAAAGTGGCCAAAAGTCTCCAAGAGACAAGTCGGGAAGAAGGATATGGAAGAGAGGGAGAAAGCCAAGAGAGCAGGCCCAAGGGAGGCAAGAGAAAAAAGTAGTGCTGGGCTGCAGGACTGAAATGGAGGAATTGAAAGACGAAAGCCAGGAAGCAGGAGAGTTTGAGAAAAGGAGAGAGGAAAGAAGAGACATGCAGCCAGACGAGGGCTTAGTGAGAGAGGCTGGGACAGAGAACAGGATGAGAAGGAAATAAGGCAAGGCAAGGCTAGGCCAAAGGACGTTTCTTTGATTTATATTTTCTACCACATTCATCTTGAGATGAGAGGAAAGCCATCAGACCATATGGATTAGGCCCAAACAAAAGCCCCGGCTACTTGAGACACTTAGACTAAGCCTAAACCAGAAAGATCTCTCCATAAAGATGGTTTTTATACTGTACTTCCACAATATTCTGTCAGTACAAAAGAACAAGTGGCAGACATACTTAGGCTGAGACATGGTGGTTTGGTGCAGAGACCATGCATATCATGGGAATATTTCAGCATTTCTGCTCTGGTTTTCAGTGTATTACACCAAAACACCCACCTGATGACATCATTTCAAGAGCAAAGCAGCAATTTGCAAAATTCAACTTCTTTGGGGAACTGAGCAATTGCTGAGCTGACAGCAAGTCCTGCTGGGTCCCTGTCACCTGCAGAGTGCCCGCATCCTCACCACGGTAGCGGGCATTGTGACAAAGGATCTATGTCAGCTGGGTGTGGCAGCCGAGCGCCCGCTAGGGGAGGGGGAGCCTGTCAGCCCCGGGCCTGTCACTGCCTGCTGTCCCCCCTGTCACCAGCGAGGCCTCTGAAAAGTTTCCAAAACATCCCCAGACTTGGGTCCAAAGTGGCCAAAAGTCTCCAAGAGACAAGTCGGGAAGAAGGATATGGAAGAGAGGGAGAAAGCCAAGAGAGCAGGCCCAAGGGAGGCAAGAGAAAAAAGTAGTGCCGGGCTGCAGGACTGAAATGGAGGAATTGAAAGACGAAAGCCAGGAAGCAGGAGAGTTTGAGAAAAGGAGAGAGGAAAGAAGAGACATGCAGCCAGACGAGGGCTTAGTGAGAGAGGCTGGGACAGAGAACAGGATGAGAAGGAAATAAGGCAAGGCAAGGCTAGGCCAAAGGACGTTTCTTTGATTTATATTTTCTACCACATTCATCTTGAGATGAGAGGAAAGCCATCAGACCATATGGATTAGGCCCAAACAAAAGCCCCGGCTACTTGAGACACTTAGACTAAGCCTAAACCAGAAAGATCTCTCCATAAAGATGGTTTTTATACTGTACTTCCACAATCAGCTGGCAGTACAAAAGAACAAGCGGCAGACATACTTAGGCTGAGACATGGTGGTTTGGTGCAGAGACCATGCATATCATGGGAATATTTCAGCATTTCTGCTCTGGTTTTCAGTGTATTACACCAAAACACCCACCTGATGACATCATTTCAAGAGCAAAAGCAGCAATTTGCAGAATTCAGCTTCTTTGGGGAACTGAGCAATTGCTGAGCTGACAGCAAGTCCTGCTGGGTCCCTGTCACCTGCAGAGTGCCCGCATCCTCACCACGGTAGCGGGCATTGTGACAAAGGTTCTAATTCAGCTGGGTGTGGCAGCCGAGCGCCCGCTAGGGGAGGGGGAGCCTGTCAGCCCCGGGCCTGTCACTGCCTGCTGTCCCCCGTGTCACCAGCGAGGCCTCTGAAAAGTTTCCAAAACATGCCCAGACTTGGGTCCAAAGTGGCCAAAAGTCTCCAAGAGACAAGTCGGGAAGAAGGATATGGAAGAGAGGGAGAAAGCCAAGGGAGCAGGCCAAAGGGAGGCAAGAGAAAAAAGTAGTGCCGGGCTGCAGGACTGAAATGGAGGAATTGAAAGACGAAAGCCAGGAAGCAGGAGAGTTTGAGAAAAGGAGAGAGGAAAGAAGAGACATGCAGCTAGACGAGGGCTTAGTGAGAGAGGCTGGGACAGAGAACAGGATGAGAAGGAAATAAGGCAAGGCAAGGCAAGGCTAGGCCAAAGGACGTTTCTTTGATTTATATTTTCTACCACATTCATCTTGAGATGAGGAGGAAAGCCATAAGACCATATGGATTAGGCCCAAACAAAAGCCCCGGCTACTTGAGACACTTAGACTAAGCCTAAACCAGAAAGATCTCTCTATAAAGATGGTTTTTATACTGTACTTCCACAATCAGCTGGCAGTACAAAAGAACAAGCGGCAGACATACTTAGGCTGAGACATGGTGGTTTTGGTGCAGAGACCATGCATATCATGGGAATATTTCAGCATTTCTGCTCTGGTTTTCAGTCTATTACACCAAAACACCCACCTGATGACATCATTTCAAGAGCAAAAGCAGCAATTTGCAGAATTCAGCTTCTTTGGGGAACTGAGCAATTGCTGAGCTGACAGCAAGTCCTGCTGGGTCCCTGTCACCTGCAGAGTGCCCGCATCCTCACCACGGTAGCGGGCATTGTGACAACGGTTCTACGTCAGCTGGGTGTGGCAGCCGAGCGCCCGCTAGGGGAGGGGGAGCCTGTCAGCCCCGGGCCTGTCACTGCCTGCTGTCCCCCCTGTCACCAGCGAGGCCTCTGAAAAGTTTCCAAAACATGCCCAGACTTGGGTCCAAAGTGGCCAAAAGTCTCCAAGAGACAAGTCGGGAAGAAGGATATGGAAGAGAGGGAGAAAGCCAAGGGAGCAGGCCAAAGGGAGGCAAGAGAAAAAAGTAGTGCCGGGCTGCAGGACTGAAATGGAGGAATTGAAAGACGAAAGCCAGGAAGCAGGAGAGTTAGAGAAAAGGAGAGAGGAAAGAAGAGACATGCAGCCAGACGAGGGCTTAGTGAGAGAGGCTGGGACAGAGAACAGGATGAGAAGGAAATAAGGCAAGGCAAGGCAAGGCTAGGCCAAAGGACGTTTCTTTGATTTATATTTTCTACCACATTCATCTTGAGATGAGAGGAAAGCCATCAGACCATATGGATTAGGCCCAAACAAAAGCCCCGGCTACTTGAGACACTTAGACTAAGCCTAAACCAGAAAGATCTCTCCATAAAGATGGTTTTTATACTGTACTTCCACAATCTTCTGGCAGTACAAAAGAACAAGCGGCAGACATACTTAGGCTGAGACATGGTGGTTTGGTGCAGAGACCATGCATATCATGGGAATATTTCAGCATTTCTGCTCTGGTTTTCAGTGTATTACACCAAAACACCCACCTGATGACATCATTTCAAGAGCAAAGCAGCAATTTGCAAAATTCAACTTCTTTGGGGAACTGAGCAATTGCTGAGCTGACAGCAAGTCCTGCTGGGTCCCTGTCACCTGCAGAGTGCCCGCATCCTCACCACGGTAGCGGGCATTGTGACAAAGGTTCTATGTCAGCTGGGTGTGGCAGCCGAGCGCCCGCTAGGGGAGGGGGAGCCTGTCAGCCCCGGGCCTGTCACTGCCTGCTGTCCCCCCTGTCACCAGCGAGGCCTCTGAAAAGTTTCCAAAACATCCCCAGACTTGGGTCCAAAGTGGCCAAAAGTCTCCAAGAGACATGTCGGGAAGAAGGATATGGAAGAGAGGGAGAAAGCCAAGGGAGCAGGCCAAAGGGAGGCAAGAGGAAAAAGTAGTGCCGGGCTGCAGGACTGAAATGAAGGAATTGAAAGAGGAAAGCCAGGAAGCAGGAGAGTTTGAGAAAAGAAGAGAGGAAAGAAGAGACATGCAGCCAGACGAGGGCTTAGTGAGAGAGGCTGGGACAGAGAACAGGATGAGAAGGAAATAGGGCAAGGCAAGGCAAGGCTAGGCCAAAGGATGTTTATTTGATTTATATTTTCTGCCACATTCATCTTGAGATGAGAGGAAAGCCATCAGACGTTATGGATTAGGCCCAAACAAAAGCCCCGGCTACTTGAGACACTTAGACTAAGCCTAAACCAGAAAGATCTCTCCATAAAGATGGTTTTTATACTGTACTTCCACAATCAGCTGGCAGTACAAAAGAACAAGCGGCAGACATACTTAGGCTGAGACATGGTGGTTTGGTGCAGAGACCATGCATATCATGGGAATATTTCAGCATTTCTGCTCTGGTTTTCAGTGTATTACACCAAAACACCCACCTGATGACATCATTTCAAGAGCAAAAGCAGCAATTTGCAAAATTCAGCTTCTTTGGGGAACTGAGCAATTGCTGAGCTGACAGCAAGTCCTGCTGGGTCCCTGTCACCTGCAGAGTGCCCGCATCCTCACCACGGTAGCGGGCATTGTGACAAAGGTTCTACGTCAGCTGGGTGTGGCAGCCGAGCGCCCGCTAGGGGAGGGGGAGCCTGTCAGCCCCGGGCCTGTCACTGCCTGCTGTCCCCCCTGTCACCAGCGAGGCCTCTGAAAAGTTTCCAAAACATGCCCAGACTTGGGTCCAAAGTGGCCAAATGTCTCCAAGAGACAAGTCGGGAAGAAGGATATGGAAGAGAGGGAGAAAGCCAAGGGAGCAGGCCAAAGGGAGGCAAGAGAAAAAAGTAGTGCCGGGCTGCAGGACTGAAATGGAGGAATTGAAAGAGGAAAGCCAGGAAGCAGGAGAGTTTGAGAAAAGGAGAGAGGAAAGAAGAGACATGCAGCCAGACGAGGGCTTAGTGAGAGAGGCTGGGACAGAGAACAGGATGAGAAGGAAATAAGGCAAGGCAAGGCAAGGCTAGGCCAAAGGACGTTTCTTTGATTTATATTTTCTACCACATTCATCTTGAGATGAGAGGAAAGCCATCAGACGTTATGGATTAGGCCCAAACAAAAGCCCCGGCTACTTGAGACACTTACTCTAAGTCTAAACTACAAAGATCTTACCATAAAGATCGTTTTTATACTGTACTTTCACAATCAGCTGGCAGTACAAAAGAACAAGCGGCAGACATACTTAGGCTGAGTCATGGTGGTTTGGTGCAGAGACCATGCATATCATGGGAATATTTCAGCATTTCTGCTCTGGTTTTCAGTGTATTACACCAAAACACCCACCTGATGACATCATTTCAAGAGCAAAAGCAGCAATTTGCAAAATTCAACTTCTTTGGGGAACTGAGCAATTGCTGAGCTGACAGCAAGTCCTGCTGGGTCCCTGTCACCTGCAGAGTGCCCGCATCCTCACCACGGTAGCGGGCATTGTGACAAAGGTTCTATGTCAGCTGGGTGTGGCAGCCGAGCGCCCGCTAGGGGAGGGGAAGCCTGTCAGCCCCGGGCCTGCCACTGCCTACTGTCCCCCCTGTCACCAGCGAGGCCTCTGAAGTTTCCAAAACATGCCCAGACTTGGGTCCAAAGTGGCCAAAAGTCTCCAAGAGACAAGTCGGGAAGAAGGATATGGAAGAGAGGGAGAAAGCCAAGGGAGCAGGCCAAAGGGAGGCAAGAGAAAAAAGTAGTGCCGGGCTGCAGGACTGAAATGGAGGAATTGAAAGACGAAAGCCAGGAAGCAGGAGAGTTTGAGAAAAGGAGAGAGGAAAGAAGAGACATGCAGCTAGACGAGGGCTTAGTGAGAGAGGCTGGGACAGAGAACAGGATGAGAAGGAAATAAGGCAAGGCAAGGCAAGGCTAGGCCAAAGGACGTTTCTTTGATTTATATTTTCTACCACATTCATCTTGAGATGAGGAGGAAAGCCATCAGACCATATGGATTAGGCCCAAACAAAAGCCCCGGCTACTTGAGACACTTAGACTAAGCCTAAACCAGAAAGATCTCTCCATAAAGATGGTTTTTATACTGTACTTCCACAATCAGCTGGCAGTACAAAAGAACAAGCGGCAGACATACTTAGGCTGAGACATGGTGGTTTGGTGCAGAGACCATGCATATCATGGGAATATTTCAGCATTTCTGCTCTGGTTTTCAGTGTATTACACCAAAACACCCACCTGATGACATCATTTCAAGAGCAAAGCAGCAATTTGCAAAATTCAACTTCTTTGGGGAACTGAGCAATTGCTGAGCTGACAGCAAGTCCTGCTGGGTCCCTGTCACCTGAAGAGTGCCCGCATCCTCACCACGGTAGCGGGCATTGTGACAAAGGTTCTATGTCAGCTGGGTGTGGCAGCCGAGCGCCCGCTAGGGGAGGGGGAGCCTGTCAGCCTCGGGCCTGTCACTGCCTGCTGTCCCCCCTGTCACCAGCGAGGCCTCTGAAAAGTTTCCAAAACATCCCCAGACTTGGGTCCAAAGTGGCCAAAAGTCTCCAAGAGACATGTCGGGAAGAAGGATATGGAAGAGAGGGAGAAAGCCAAGGGAGCAGGCCAAAGGGAGGCAAGAGGAAAAAGTAGTGCCGGGCTGCAGGACTGAAATGGAGGAATTGAAAGAGGAAAGCCAGGAAGCAGGAGAGTTTGAGAAAAGGAGAGAGGAAAGAAGAGACATGCAGCCAGACGAGGGCTTAGTGAGAGAGGCTGGGACAGAGAACAGGATGAGAAGGAAATAAGGCAAGGCAAGGCAAGGCTAGGCCAAAGGATGTTTATTTGATTTATATTTTCTACCACATTCATCTTGCGATGAGAGGAAAGCCATCAGACGTTATGGATTAGGCCCAAACAAAAGCCCCGGCTACTTGAGACACTTAGACTAAGCCTAAACCAGAAAGATCTCTCCATAAAGATGGTTTTTATACTGTACTTCCACAATCAGCTGGCAGTACAAAAGAACAAGCGGCAGACATACTTAGGCTGAGACATGGTGGTTTGGTGCAGAGACCATGCATATCATGGGAATATTTCAGCATTTCTGCTCTGGTTTTCAGTGTATTACACCAAAACACCCACCTGATGACATCATTTCAAGAGCAAAAGCAGCAATTTGCAGAATTCAGCTTCTTTGGGGAACTGAGCAATTGCTGAGCTGACAGCAAGTCCTGCTGGGTCCCTGTCACCTGCAGAGTGCCCGCATCCTCACCACGGTAGCGGGCATTGTGACAAAGGTTCTACGTCAGCTGGGTGTGGCAGCCGAGCGCCCGCTAGGGGAGGGGGAGCCTGTCAGCCCCGGGCCTGTCACTGCCTGCTGTCCCCCCTGTCACCAGCGAGGCCTCTGAAAAGTTTCCAAAACATGCCCAGACTTGGGTCCAAAGTGGCCAAATGTCTCCAAGAGACAAGTCGGGAAGAAGGATATGGAAGAGAGGGAGAAAGCCAAGGGAGCAGGCCAAAGGGAGGCAAGAGAAAAAAGTAGTGCCGGGCTGCAGGACTGAAATGGAGGAATTGAAAGAGGAAAGCCAGGAAGCAGGAGAGTTTGAGAAAAGGAGAGAGGAAAGAAGAGACATGCAGCCAGACGAGGGCTTAGTGAGAGAGGCTGGGACAGAGAACAGGATGAGAAGGAAATAAGGCAAGGCAAGGCAAGGCTAGGCCAAAGGACGTTTCTTTGATTTATATTTTCTACCACATTCATCTTGAGATGAGAGGAAAGCCATCAGACGTTATGGATTAGGCCCAAACAAAAGCCCCGGCTACTTGAGACACTTACTCTAAGTCTAAACTACAAAGATCTTACCATAAAGATCGTTTTTATACTGTACTTTCACAATCAGCTGGCAGTACAAAAGAACAAGCGGCAGACATACTTAGGCTGAGTCATGGTGGTTTGGTGCAGAGACCATGCATATCATGGGAATATTTCAGCATTTCTGCTCTGGTTTTCAGTGTATTACACCAAAACACCCACCTGATGACATCATTTCAAGAGCAAAAGCAGCAATTTGCAAAATTCAACTTCTTTGGGGAACTGAGCAATTGCTGAGCTGACAGCAAGTCCTGCTGGGTCCCTGTCACCTGCAGAGTGCCCGCATCCTCACCACGGTAGCGGGCATTGTGACAAAGGTTCTATGTCAGCTGGGTGTGGCAGCCGAGCGCCCGCTAGGGGAGGGGAAGCCTGTCAGCCCCGGGCCTGCCACTGCCTACTGTCCCCCCTGTCACCAGCGAGGCCTCTGAAGTTTCCAAAACATGCCCAGACTTGGGTCCAAAGTGGCCAAAAGTCTCCAAGAGACAAGTCGGGAAGAAGGATATGGAAGAGAGGGAGAAAGCCAAGGGAGCAGGCCAAAGGGAGGCAAGAGAAAAAAGTAGTGCCGGGCTGCAGGACTGAAATGGAGGAATTGAAAGACGAAAGCCAGGAAGCAGGAGAGTTTGAGAAAAGGAGAGAGGAAAGAAGAGACATGCAGCTAGACGAGGGCTTAGTGAGAGAGGCTGGGACAGAGAACAGGATGAGAAGGAAATAAGGCAAGGCAAGGCAAGGCTAGGCCAAAGGACGTTTCTTTGATTTATATTTTCTACCACATTCATCTTGAGATGAGGAGGAAAGCCATCAGACCATATGGATTAGGCCCAAACAAAAGCCCCGGCTACTTGAGACACTTAGACTAAGCCTAAACCAGAAAGATCTCTCCATAAAGATGGTTTTTATACTGTACTTCCACAATCAGCTGGCAGTACAAAAGAACAAGCGGCAGACATACTTAGGCTGAGACATGGTGGTTTGGTGCAGAGACCATGCATATCATGGGAATATTTCAGCATTTCTGCTCTGGTTTTCAGTGTATTACACCAAAACACCCACCTGATGACATCATTTCAAGAGCAAAGCAGCAATTTGCAAAATTCAACTTCTTTGGGGAACTGAGCAATTGCTGAGCTGACAGCAAGTCCTGCTGGGTCCCTGTCACCTGAAGAGTGCCCGCATCCTCACCACGGTAGCGGGCATTGTGACAAAGGTTCTATGTCAGCTGGGTGTGGCAGCCGAGCGCCCGCTAGGGGAGGGGGAGCCTGTCAGCCTCGGGCCTGTCACTGCCTGCTGTCCCCCCTGTCACCAGCGAGGCCTCTGAAAAGTTTCCAAAACATCCCCAGGCTTGGGTCCAAAGTGGCCAAAAGTCTCCAAGAGACATGTCGGGAAGAAGGATATGGAAGAGAGGGAGAAAGCCAAGGGAGCAGGCCAAAGGGAGGCAAGAGGAAAAAGTAGTGCCGGGCTGCAGGACTGAAATGGAGGAATTGAAAGAGGAAAGCCAGGAAGCAGGAGAGTTTGAGAAAAGGAGAGAGGAAAGAAGAGACATGCAGCCAGACGAGGGCTTAGTGAGAGAGGCTGGGACAGAGAACAGGATGAGAAGGAAATAAGGCAAGGCAAGGCAAGGCTAGGCCAAAGGATGTTTATTTGATTTATATTTTCTACCACATTCATCTTGCGATGAGAGGAAAGCCATCAGACGTTATGGATTAGGCCCAAACAAAAGCCCCGGCTACTTGAGACACTTAGACTAAGCCTAAACCAGAAAGATCTCTCCATAAAGATGGTTTTTATACTGTACTTCCACAATCAGCTGGCAGTACAAAAGAACAAGCGGCAGACATACTTAGGCTGAGACATGGTGGTTTGGTGCAGAGACCATGCATATCATGGGAATATTTCAGCATTTCTGCTCTGGTTTTCAGTGTATTACACCAAAACACCCACCTGATGACATCATTTCAAGAGCAAAAGCAGCAATTTGCAGAATTCAGCTTCTTTGGGGAACTGAGCAATTGCTGAGCTGACACCAAGTCCTGCTGGGTCCCTGTCACCTGCAGAGTGCCCGCATCCTCACCACGGTAGCGGGCATTGTGACAAAGGTTCTACGTCAGCTGGGTGTGGCAGCCGAGCGCCCGCTAGGGGAGGGGGAGCCTGTCAGCCCCGGGCCTGTCACTGCCTGCTGTCCCCCCTGTCACCAGCGAGGCCTCTGAAAAGTTTCCAAAACATGCCCAGACTTGGGTCCAAAGTGGCCAAATGTCTCCAAGAGACAAGTCGGGAAGAAGGATATGGAAGAGAGGGAGAAAGCCAAGGGAGCAGGCCAAAGGGAGGCAAGAGAAAAAAGTAGTGCCGGGCTGCAGGACTGAAATGGAGGAATTGAAAGAGGAAAGCCAGGAAGCAGGAGAGTTTGAGAAAAGGAGAGAGGAAAGAAGAGACATGCAGCCAGACGAGGGCTTAGTGAGAGAGGCTGGGACAGAGAACAGGATGAGAAGGAAATAAGGCAAGGCAAGGCAAGGCAAGGCTAGGCCAAACGAGGTTTCCTTGATTTATATTTTCTACCACATTCATCTTGAGATGAGGAGGAAAGCCATCAAACCTTATGGACTAGGCCCAAACAAAAGCCCCGGCTACTTGAGACACTTAGACTAAGTCTAAACCACAAAGATCTTACCATAAAGATGGTTTTTATACTGTACTTTCACAATCAGCTGGCAGTACAAAAGAACAAGCGGCAGATGTACTTAGGCTGAGTCATGGTGGTTTGGTGCAGAGACCATGCATATCATGGGAATATTTCAGCATTTCTGCTCTGGTTTTCAGTGTATTACACCAAAACACCCACCTGATGACATCATTTCAAGAGCAAAGCAGCAATTTGCAAAATTCAACTTCTTTGGGGAACTGAGCAATTGCTGAGCTGACAGCAAGTCCTGCTGGGTCCCTGTCACCTGCAGAGTGCCCGCATCCTCACCACGGTAGCGGGCATTGTGACAAAGGTTCTATGTCAGCTGGGTGTGGCAGCCGAGCGCCCGCTAGGGGAGGGGGAGCCTGTCAGCCCCGGGCCTGTCACTGCCTGCTGTCCCCCGTGTCACCAGCGAGGCCTCTGAAAAGTTTCCAAAACATGCCCAGACTTGGGTCCAAAGTGGCCAAAAGTCTCCAAGAGACAAGTCGGGAAGAAGGATATGGAAGAGAGGGAGAAAGCCAAGGGAGCATGCCAAAGGGAGGCAAGAGAAAAAAGTAGTGCTGGGCTGCAGGACTGAAATGGAGGAATTGAAAGACGAAAGCCAGGAAGCAGGAGAGTTTGAGAAAAGGAGAGAGGAAAGAAGAGACATGCAGCCAGACGAGGGCTTAGTGAGAGAGGCTGGGACAGAGAACAGGATGAGAAGGAAATAAGGCAAGGCAAGGAAAGGCATGGCTAGGCCAAACGAGGTTTCCTTGATTTATATTTTCTACCACATTCATCTTGAGATGAGGAGGAAAGCCATCAGACCTTATGGATTAGGCCCAAACAAAAGCCCCGGCTACTTGAGACACTTTGACTAAGCCTAAACCACAAAGATCTCTCCATAAAGATGGTTTTTATACTGTACTTCCACAATCAGCTGGCAGTAAAAAAGAATAAGCGGCAGACATACTTAGGCTGAGTCATGGTGGTTTGGTGCAGAGACCATGCTTATCATGGGAATATTTCAGCATTTCTGCTCTGGTTTTCAGTGTATTACACCAAAACACCCACCTGATGACATCATTTCAAGAGCAAAAGCAGCAATTTGCAGAATTCAGCTTCTTTGGGGAACTGAGCAATTGCTGAGCTGACAGCAAGTCCTGCTGGGTCCCTGTCACCTGCAGAGTGCCCGCATCCTCACCACAGTAGCGGGCATTGTGACAAAGGTTCTATGTCAGCTGGGTGTGGCAGCCGAGCGCCCGCTAGGGGAGGGGGAGCCTGTCAGCCCCGGGCCTGTCACTGCCTGCTGTCCCCCGTGTCACCAGCGAGGCCTCTGAAAAGTTTCCAAAACATGCCCAGACTTGGGTCCAAAGTGGCCAAAAGTCTCCAAGAGACAAGTCAGGAAGAAGGATATGGAAGAGAGGGAGAAAGCCAAGGGAGCAGGCCAAAGGGAGGCAAGAGAAAAAAGTAGTGCCGGGCTGCAGGACTGAAATGGAGGAATTGAAAGACGAAAGCCAGGAAGCAGGAGAGTTTGAGAAAAGGAGAGAGGAAAGAAGAGACATGCAGCCAGACGAGGGCTTAGTGAGAGAGGCTGGGACAGAGAACAGGATGAGAAGGAAATAAGGCAAGGCAAGGCTAGGCCAAACGAGGTTTCCTTGATTTATATTTTCTACCACATTCATCTTGAGATGAGGAGGAAAGCCATCAGACCTTATGGATTAGGCCCAAACAAAAGCCCCGGCTACTTGAGACACTTAGACTAAGCCTAAACCAGAAAGATCTCTCCATAAAGATGGTTTTTATACTGTACTTCCACAATCAGCTGGCAGTACAAAAGAACAAGCGGCAGACATACTTAGGCTGAGACATGGTGGTTTGGTGCAGAGACCATGCGTATCATGGGAATATTTCAGCATTTCTGCTCTGGTTTTCAGTGTATTACACCAAAACACCCACCTGATGACATCATTTCAAGAGAAAAGCAGCAATTTGCAGAATTCAGCTTCTTTGGGGAACTGAGCAATTGCTGAGCTGACAGCAAGTCCTGCTGGGTCCCTGTCACCTGCAGAGTGCCCGCATCCTCACCACGGTAGCGGGCATTGTGACAAAGGTTCTACGTCAGCTGGGTGTGGCAGCCGAGCGCCCTCTAGGGGAGGGGGAGCCTGTCAGCCCCGGGCCTGTCACTGCCTGCTGTCCCCCCTGTCACCAGCGAGGCCTCTGAAAAGTTTCCAAAACATGCCCAGACTTGGGTCCAAAGTGGCCAAAAGTCTCCAAGAGACAAGTCGGGAAGAAGGATATGGAAGAGAGGGAGAAAGCCAAGGGAGCAGGCCAAAGGGAGGCAAGAGAAAAAAGTAGTGCCGGGCTGCAGGACTGAAATGGAGGAATTGAAAGACGAAAGCCATGAAGCAGGAGAGTTAGAGAAAAGGAGAGAGGAAAGAAGAGACATGCAGCCAGACGAGGGCTTAGTGAGAGAGGCTGGGACAGAGAACAGGATGAGAAGGAAATAAGGCAAGGCAAGGCAAGGCTAGGCCAAAGGACGTTTCTTTGATTTATATTTTCTACCACATTCATCTTGAGATGAGAGGAAAGCCATCAGACCATATGGATTAGGCCCAAACAAAAGCCCCAGCTACTTGAGACACTTAGACTAAGCCTAAACCAGAAAGATCTCTCCATAAAGATGGTTTTTATACTGTACTTCCACAATATTCTGTCAGTACAAAAGTACAAGCGGCAGACATACTTAGGCTGAGACATGGTGGTTTGGTGCAGAGACCATGCATATCATGGGAATATTTCAGCATTTCTGCTCTGGTTTTCAGTGTATTACACCAAAACACCCACCTGATGACATCATTTCAAGAGCAAAGCAGCAATTTGCAAAATTCAACTTCTTTGGGGAACTGAGCAATTGCTGAGCTGACAGCAAGTCCTGCTGGGTCCCTGTCACCTGCAGAGTGCCCGCATCCTCACCACGGTAGCGGGCATTGTGACAAAGGTTCTATGTCAGCTGGGTGTTGCAGCCGAGCGCCCGCTAGGGGAGGGGGAGCCTGTCAGCCCCGGGCCTGTCACTGCCTGCTGTCCCCCCTGTCACCAGCGAGGCCTCTGAAAAGTTTCCAAAACATGCCCAGACTTGGCTCCAAAGTGGCCAAAAGTCTCCAAGAGACATGTCGGGAAGAAGGATATGGAAGAGAGGGAGAAAGCCAAGGGAGCAGGCCAAAGGAAGGCAAGAGGAAAAAGTAGTACCGGGCTGCAGGACTGAAATGGAGGAATTGAAAGACGAAAGCCAGGAAGCAGGAGAGTTTGAGAAAAGGAGAGAGGGAAGAAGAGACATGCAGCCAGACGAGGGCTTAGTGAGAGAGGCTGGGACAGAGAACAGGATGAGAAGGAAAAAAGGCAAGGCAAGGCAAGGCTAGGCCAAAGGATGTTTCTTTGATTTATATTTTCTAATACATTCATCTTGCGATGAGAGGAAAGCCATCAGACGTTATGGATTAGGCCCAAACAAAAGCCCCGGCTACTTGAGACACTTAGACTAAGCCTAAACCAGAAAGATCTCTCCATAAAGATGGTTTTTATACTGTACTTCCACAATATTCTGTCAGTACAAAAGAACAAGCGGCAGACATACTTAGGCTGAGACATGGTGGTTTGGTGCAGAGACCATGCATATCATGGGAATATTTCAGCATTTCTGCTCTGGTTTTCAGTGTATTACACCAAAACACCCACCTGATGACATCATTTCAAGAGCAAAAGCAGCAATTTGCAGAATTCAGCTTCTTTGGGGAACTGAGCAATTGCTGAGCTGACAGCAAGTCCTGCTGGGTCCCTGTCCCCTGCAGAGTGCCCGCATCCTCACCACGGTAGCGGGCATTGTGACAAAGGTTCTACGTCAGCTGGGTGTGGCAGCCGAGCGCCCGCTATTTGAGGAGGAGCCTGTCAGCCCCGGGCCTGTCACTGCCTGCTGTCCCCCCTGTCACCAGCGAGGCCTCTGAAAAGTTTCCAAAAAAAATCCCCAGACTTGGGTCCAAAGTGGCCAAAAGTCTCCAAGAGACAAGTCGGGAAGAAGGATATGGAAGAGAGGGAGAAAGCCAAGGGAGCAGGCCCAAGGGAGGCAAGAGAAAAAAGTAGTGCCGGGCTGCAGGACTGAAATGGAGGAATTGAAAGACGAAAGCCAGGAAGCAGGAGAGTTTGAGAAAAGGAGAGAGGAAAGAAGAGACATGCAGCCAGACGAGGGCTTAGTGAGAGAGGCTGGGACAGAGAACAGGATGAGAAGGAAATAAGGCAAGGCAAGGCTAGGCCAAAGGACGTTTCTTTGATTTATATTTTCTACCACATTCATCTTGAGATGAGGAGGAAAGCCATCAGACGTTATGGATTAGGCCCAAACAAAAGCCCCGGCTACTTGAGACACTTAGACTAAGCCTAAACCAGAAAGATCTCTCCATAAAGATGGTTTTTATACTGTACTTCCACAATCAGCTGGCAGTACAAAAGAACAAGCGGCAGACATACTTAGGCTGAGTCATGGTGGTTTGGTGCAGAGACCATGCATATCATGGGAATATTTCAGCATTTCTGCTCTGGTTTTCAGTGTATTACACCAAAACACCCACCTGATGACATCATTTCAAGAGCAAAAGCAGCAATTTGCAGAATTCAGCTTCTTTGGGGAACTGAGCAATTGCTGAGCTGACACCAAGTCCTGCTGGGTCCCTGTCACCTGCAGAGTGCCCGCATCCTCACCACGGTAGCGGGCATTGTGACAAAGGTTCTACGTCAGCTGGGTGTGGCAGCCGATCGCCCTCTAGGGGAGGGGGAGCCTGTCAGCCCCGGGCCTGTCACTGCCTGCTGTCCCCCCTGTCACCAGCGAGGCCTCTGAAAAGTTTCCAAAACATGCCCAGACTTGGGTCCAAAGTGGCCAAATGTCTCCAAGAGACAAGTCGGGAAGAAGGATATGGAAGAGAGGGAGAAAGCCAAGGGAGCAGGCCCAAGGGAGGCAAGAGAAAAAAGTAGTGCCGGGCTGCAGGACTGAAATGGAGGAATTGAAAGACGAAAGCCAGGAAGCAGGAGAGTTTGAGAAAAGGAGAGAGGAAAGAAGAGACATGCAGCCAGACGAGGGCTTAGTGAGAGAGGCTGGGACAGAGAACAGGATGAGAAGGAAATAAGGCAAGGCAAGGCAAGGCAAGGCTAGGCCAAAAGAGGTTTCCTTGATTTTTTTTTTTCTACCACATTCATCTTGAGATGAGGAGGAAAGCCATCAGACCTTATGGATTAGGCCCAAACAAAAGCCCCGGCTACTTGAGACACTTAGACTAAGCCTAAACCAGAAAGATCTCTCCATAAAGATGGTTTTTATACTGTACTTCCACAATCAGCTGGCAGTACAAAAGAACAAGCGGCAGACATACTTATGCTGAGACATGGTGGTTTGGTGCAGAGACCATGCGTATCATGGGAATATTTCAGCATTTCTGCTCTGGTTTTCAGTGTATTACACCAAAACACCCACCTGATGACATCATTTCAAGAGCAAAAGCAGCAATTTGCAGAATTCAGCTTCTTTGGGGAACTGAGCAATTGCTGAGCTGACAGCAAGTCCTGCTGGGTCCCTGTCACCTGCAGAGTGCCCGCATCCTCACCACGGTAGCGGGCATTGTGACAAAGGTTCTACGTCAGCTGGGTGTGGCAGCCGAGCGCCTTCTAGGGGAGGGGGAGCCTGTCAGCCCCGAGCCTGTCACTGCCTGCTGTCCCCCCTGTCACCAGCGAGGCCTCTGAAAAGTTTCCAAAACATGCCCAGACTTGGCTCCAAAGTGGCCAAAAGTCTCCAAGAGACAAGTCGGGAAGAAGGATATGGAAGAGAGGGAGAAAGCCAAGGGAGCAGGCCAAAGGAAGGCAAGAGGAAAAAGTAGTACCGGGCTGCAGGACTGAAATGGAGGAATTGAAAGACGAAAGCCAGGAAGCAGGAGAGTTTGAGAAAAGGAGAGAGGGAAGAAGAGACATGCAGCCAGACGAGGGGTTAGTGAGAGAGGCTGGGACAGAGAACAGGATGAGAAGGAAAAAAGGCAAGGCAAGGCAAGGCTAGGCCAAAGGATGTTTCTTTGATTTATATTTTCTACCACATTCATCTTGCGATGAGAGGAAAGCCATCAGACGTTATGGATTAGGCCCAAACAAAAGCCCCGGCTACTTGAGACACTTAGACTAAGCCTAAACCACAAAGATATCTCCATAAAGATGGTTTTTATACTGTACTTCCACAATATTCTGTCAGTACAAAAGAACAAGCGGCAGACATACTTAGTCTGAGACATGGTGGTTTGGTGCAGAGACCATGCGTATCATGGGAATATTTCAGCATTTCTGCTCTGGTTTTCAGTGTATTACACCAAAACACCCACCTGATGACATCATTTCAAGAGCAAAAGCAGCAATTTGCAGAATTCAGCTTCTTTGGGGAACTGAGCAATTGCTGAGCTGACAGCAAGTCCTGCTGGGTCCCTGTCACCTGCAGAGTGCCCGCATCCTCACCACGGTAGCAGGCATTGTGACAAAGGTTCTACGTCAGCTGGGTGTGGCAGCCGAGCGCCCGCTATTTGAGGGGGAGCCTGTCAGCCCCAGGACTGTCACTGCCTGCTGTCCCCCCTTTCACCAGCGAGGCCTCTGAAAAGTTTCCAAAAAACATCCCCAGACTTGGGTCCAAAGTGGCCAAATGTCTCCAAGAGACAAGTCGGGAAGAAGGATATGGAAGAGAGGGAGAAAGCCAAGGGAGCAGGCCCATAGGAGGCAAGAGAAAAAAGTAGTGCCGGGCTGCAGGACTGAAATGGAGGAATTGAAAGACGAAAGCCAGGAAGCAGGAGAGTTTGAGAAAAGGAGAGAGGAAAGAAGAGACATGCAGCCAGACGAGGGCTTAGTGAGAGAGGCTGGGACAGAGAACAGGATGAGAAGGAAATAAGGCAAGGCAAGGCTAGGCCAAAGGACGTTTCTTTGATTTATATTTTCTACCACATTCATCTTGAGATGAGGAGGAAAGCCATCAGACGTTATGGATTAGGCCCAAACAAAAGCCCCGGCTACTTGAGACACTTAGACTAAGCCTAAACCAGAAAGATCTCTCCATAAAGATGGTTTTTATACTGTACATCCACAATCAGCTGGCAGTACAAAAGAACAAGCGGCAGACATACTTAGGCTGAGTCATGGTGGTTTGGTGCAGAGACCATGCATATCATGGGAATATTTCAGCATTTCTGCTCTGGTTTTCAGTGTATTACACCAAAACACCCACCTGATGACATCATTTCAAGAGCAAAAGCAGCAATTTGCAGAATTCAGCTTCTTTGGGGAACTGAGCAATTGCTGAGCTGACACCAAGTCCTGCTGGGTCCCTGTCACCTGCAGAGTGCCCGCATCCTCACCACGGTAGCGGGCATTGTGACAAAGGTTCTACGTCAGCTGGGTGTGGCAGCCGAGCGCCCGCTAGGGGAGGGGGAGCCTGTCAGCCCCGAGCCTGTCACTGCCTGCTGTCCCCCCTGTCACCAGCGAGGCCTCTGAAAAGTTTCCAAAACATGCCCAGACTTGGGTCCAAAGTGGCCAAATGTCTCCAAGAGACAAGTCGGGAAGAAGGATATGGAAGAGAGGGAGAAAGCCAAGGGAGCAGGCCCAAGGGAGGCAAGAGAAAAAAGTAGTGCCGGGCTGCAGGACTGAAATGGAGGAATTGAAAGACGAAAGCCAGGAAGCAGGAGAGTTTGAGAAAAGGAGAGAGGAAAGAAGAGACATGCAGCCAGACGAGGGCTTAGTGAGAGAGGCTGGGACAGAGAACAGGATGAGAAGGAAATAAGGCAAGGCAAGGCAAGGCTAGGCCAAAGGACGTTTCTTTGATTTATATTTTCTACCACATTCATCTTGAGATGAGAGGAAAGCCATCAGACCATATGGATTAGGCCCAAACAAAAGCCCCGGCTACTTGAGACACTTAGACTAAGCCTAAACCAGAAAGATCTCTCCATAAAGATGGTTTTTATACTGTACTTCCACAATCAGCTGGCAGTACAAAAGAACAAGTGGCAGACATACTTAGGCTGAGACATGGTGGTTTGGTGCAGAGACCATGCATATCATGGGAATATTTCAGCATTTCTGCTCTGCTTTTCAGTTTATTACACCAAAACCCCACCTGATGACATCATTTCAAGAGCAAAAGCAGCAATTTGCAGAATTCAGCTTCTTTGGGGAACTGAGCAATTGCTGAGCTGACAGCAAGTCCTGCTGGGTCCCTGTCACCTGCAGAGTGCCCGCATCCTCACCACGGTAGCGGGCATTGTGACAAAGGTTCTATGTCAGCTGGGTGTGGCAGCCGAGCGCCCGCTAGGGGAGGGGGAGCCTGTCAGCCCCGGGCCTGTCACTGCCTGCTGTCCCCCGTGTCACCAGCGAGGCCTCTGAAAAGTTTCCAAAACATGCCCAGACTTGGCTCCAAAGTGGCCAAAAGTCTCCAAGAGACAAGTCGGGAAGAAGAATATGGAAGAGAGGGAGAAAGCCAAGGGAGCAGGCCAAAGGGAGGCAAGAGGAAAAAGTAGTGCCGGGCTGCAGGACTGAAATGGAGGAATTGAAAGACGAAAGCCAGGAAGCAGGAGAGTTTGAGAAAAGGAGAGAGGAAAGAAGAGACATGCAGCCAGACGAGGGCTTAGTGAGAGAGGCTGGGACAGAGAACAGGATGAGAAGGAAATAAGGCAAGGCAAGGCAAGGCAAGGCTAGGCCAAACGAGGTTTCCTTGATTTATATTTTCTACCACATTCATCTTGAGATGAGGAGGAAAGCCATCAGACCATATGGATTAGGCCAAAACAAAAGCCCCGGCTACTTGAGACACTTAGACTAAGCCTAAACCAGAAAGATCTCTCCATAAAGATGGTTTTTATACTGTACTTCCACAATCAGCTGGCAGTACAAAAGAACAAGTGGCAGACATACTTAGGCTGAGACATGGTGGTTTGGTGCAGAGACCATGCATATCATGGGAATATTTCAGCATTTCTGCTCTGCTTTTCAGTTTATTACACCAAAACCCCACCTGATGACATCATTTCAAGAGCAAAAGCAGCAATTTGCAGAATTCAGCTTCTTTGGGGAACTGAGCAATTGCTGAGCTGACAGCAAGTCCTGCTGGGTCCCTGTCACCTGCAGAGTGCCCGCATCCTCACCACGGTAGCGGGCATTGTGACAAAGGTTCTATGTCAGCTGGGTGTGGCAGCCGAGCGCCCGCTAGGGGAGGGGGAGCCTGTCAGCCCCGGGCCTGTCACTGCCTGCTGTCCCCCGTGTCACCAGCGAGGCCTCTGAAAAGTTTCCAAAACATGCCCAGACTTGGCTCCAAAGTGGCCAAAAGTCTCCAAGAGACAAGTCGGGAAGAAGAATATGGAAGAGAGGGAGAAAGCCAAGGGAGCAGGCCAAAGGGAGGCAAGAGGAAAAAGTAGTGCCGGGCTGCAGGACTGAAATGGAGGAATTGAAAGACGAAAGCCAGGAAGCAGGAGAGTTTGAGAAAAGGAGAGAGGAAAGAAGAGACATGCAGCCAGACGAGGGGTTAGTGAGAGAGGCTGGGACAGAGAACAGGATGAGAAGGAAATAAGGCAAGGCAAGGCAAGGCTAGGCCAAAGGATGTTTCTTTGATTTATATTTTCTACCACATTCATCTTGAGATGAGAGGAAAGCCATCAGACGTTATGGATTAGGCCCAAACAAAAGCCCCGGCTACTTGAGACACTTAGACTAAGCCTAAGCCAGAAAGATCTCTCCATAAAGATGGTTTTTATACTGTACTTCCACAATCAGCTGGCAGTACAAAAGAACAAGCGGCAGACATACTTAGGCTGAGACATGGTGGTTTGGTGCAGAGACCATGCATATCATGGGAATATTTCAGCATTTCTGCTCTGGTTTTCAGTGTATTACACCAAAACACCCACCTGATGACATCATTTCAAGAGCAAAAGCAGCAATTTGCAGAATTCAGCTTCTTTGGGGAACTGAGCAATTGCTGAGCTGACAGCAAGTCCTGCTGGGTCCCTGTCACCTGCAGAGTGCCCGCATCCTCACCACGGTAGCGGGCATTGTGACAAAGGTTCTACGTCAGCTGGGTGTGGCAGCCGAGGGCCCGCTAGGGGAGGGGGAGCCTGTCAGCCCCGGGCCTGTCACTGCCTGCTGTCCCCCCTGTCACCAGCGAGGCCTCTGAAAAGTTTCCAAAACATGCCCAGACTTGGGTCCAAAGTGGCCAAAAGTCTCCAAGAGACAAGTCGGGAAGAAGGATATGGAAGAGAGGGAGAAAGCCAAGGGAGCAGGCCAAAGGGAGGCAAGAGAAAAGAGTAGTGCCGGGCTGCAGGACTGAAATGGAGGAATTGAAAGACGAAAGCCAGGAAGCAGGAGAGTTTGAGAAAAGGAGAGAGGAAAGAAGAGACATGCAGCCAGACGAGGGCTTAGTGAGAGAGCCTGGGACAGAGAACAGGATGAGAAGGAAATAAGGCAAGGCAAGGCAATGCTAGGCCAAAGTACGTTTCTTTGATTTATATTTTCTACCACATTCATCTTGAGATGAGGAGGAAAGCCATCAGACCATATGGATTAGGCCAAAACAAAAGCCCCGGCTACTTGAGACACTTAGACTAAGCCTAAACCAGAAAGATCTCTCCATAAAGATGGTTTTTATACTGTACTTCCACAATCAGCTGGCAGTACAAAAGAACAAGTGGCAGACATACTTAGGCTGAGACATGGTGGTTTGGTGCAGAGACCATGCATATCATGGGAATATTTCAGCATTTCTGCTCTGCTTTTCAGTTTATTACACCAAAACCCCACCTGATGACATCATTTCAAGAGCAAAAGCAGCAATTTGCAGAATTCAGCTTCTTTGGGGAACTGAGCAATTGCTGAGCTGACAGCAAGTCCTGCTGGGTCCCTGTCACCTGCAGAGTGCCCGCATCCTCACCACGGTAGCGGGCATTGTGACAAAGGTTCTATGTCAGCTGGGTGTGGCAGCCGAGCGCCCGCTAGGGGAGGGGGAGCCTGTCAGCCCCGGGCCTGTCACTGCCTGCTGTCCCCCCTGTCTACAAGCGAGGCCTCTGAAAAGTTTCAAAACATCCCCAGACTTGGCTCCAAAGTGGTAAAAAGTCTCCAAGAGACAAGTCGGGAAGAAGGATATGGAAGAGAGGGAGAAAGCCAAGGGAGCAGGCCAAAGGGAGGCAAGAGAAAAAAGTAGTGCCGGTCTGCAGGACTGAAATGGAGGAATTGAAAGACGAAAGCCAGGAAGCAGGAGAGTTTGAGAAAAGGAGAGAGGAAAGAAGAGACATGCAGCCAGACGAGGGCTTAGTGAGAGAGGCTGGGACAGAGAACAGGATGAGAAGGAAATAAGGCAAGGCAAGGCTAGGCCAAAGGACGTTTCTTTGATTTATATTTTCTACCACATTCATATTGAGATGAGGAGGAAAGCCATCAGACGTTATGGATTAGGCCCAAACAAAAGCCCCGGCTACTTGAGACACTTAGACTAAGCCTAAACCAGAAAGATATCTCCATAAAGATGGTTTTTATACTGTACTTCCACAATATTCTGTCAGTACAAAAGAACAAGCGGCAGACATACTTAGGCTGAGACATGGTGGTTTGGTGCAGAGACCATGCATATCATGGGAATATTTCAGCATTTCTGCTCTGGTTTTCAGTGTATTACACCAAAACACCCACCTGATGACATCATTTCAAGAGCAAAGCAGCAATTTGCAAAATTCAACTTCTTTGGGGAACTGAGCAATTGCTGAGCTGACAGCAAGTCCTGCTGGGTCCCTGTCACCTGAAGAGTGCCCGCATCCTCACCACGGTAGCGGGCATTGTGACAAAGGTTCTATGTCAGCTGGGTGTGGCAGCCCAGCGCCCGCAAGGGGAGGGGGAGCCTGTCAGCCCCGGGCCTGTCACTGCCTGCTGTCCCCCCTGTCACCAGCAAGGCCTCTGAAAAGTTTCCAAAACATCCCCAGACTTGGGTCCAAAGTGGCCAAAAGTCTCCAAGAGACATGTCGGGAAGAAGGATATGGAAGAGAGGGAGAAAGCCAAGGGAGCAGGCCAAAGGGAGGCAAGAGGAAAAAGTAGTGCCGGGCTGCAGGACTGAAATGGAGGAATTGAAAGACGAAAGCCAGGAAGCAGGAGAGTTTGAGAAAAGGAGAGAGGAAAGAAGAGACATGCAGCCAGACGAGGGGTTAGTGAGAGAGGCTGGGACAGAGAACAGGATGAGAAGGAAATAAGGCAAGGCAAGGCAAGGCTAGGCCAAAGGATGTTTCTTTGATTTATATTTTCTACCACATTCATCTTGAGATGAGAGGAAAGCCATCAGACGTTATGGATTAGGCCCAAACAAAAGCCCCGGCTACTTGAGACACTTAGACTAAGCCTAAGCCAGAAAGATCTCTCCATAAAGATGGTTTTTATACTGTACTTCCACAATCAGCTGGCAGTACAAAAGAACAAGCGGCAGACATACTTAGGCTGAGACATGGTGGTTTGGTGCAGAGACCATGCATATCATGGGAATATTTCAGCATTTCTGCTCTGGTTTTCAGTGTATTACACCAAAACACCCACCTGATGACATCATTTCAAGAGCAAAAGCAGCAATTTGCAGAATTCAGCTTCTTTGGGGAACTGAGCAATTGCTGAGCTGACAGCAAGTCCTGCTGGGTCCCTGTCACCTGCAGAGTGCCCGCATCCTCACCACGGTAGCGGGCATTGTGACAAAGGTTCTACGTCAGCTGGGTGTGGCAGCCGTGGGCCCGCTAGGGGAGGGGGAGCCTGTCAGCCCCGGGCCTGTCACTGCCTGCTGTCCCCCCTGTCACCAGCGAGGCCTCTGAAAAGTTTCCAAAACATGCCCAGACTTGGGTCCAAAGTGGCCAAAAGTCTCCAAGAGACAAGTCGGGAAGAAGGATATGGAAGAGAGGGAGAAAGCCAAGGGAGCAGGCCAAAGGGAGGCAAGAGAAAAGAGTAGTGCCGGGCTGCAGGACTGAAATGGAGGAATTGAAAGACGAAAGCCAGGAAGCAGGAGAGTTTGAGAAAAGGAGAGAGGAAAGAAGAGACATGCAGCCAGACGAGGGCTTAGTGAGAGAGCCTGGGACAGAGAACAGGATGAGAAGGAAATAAGGCAAGGCAAGGCAATGCTAGGCCAAAGTACGTTTCTTTGATTTATATTTTCTACCACATTCATCTTGAGATGAGGAGGAAAGCCATCAGACCATATGGATTAGGCCAAAACAAAAGCCCCGGCTACTTGAGACACTTAGACTAAGCCTAAACCAGAAAGATCTCTCCATAAAGATGGTTTTTATACTGTACTTCCACAATATTCTGTCAGTACAAAAGAACAAGTGGCAGACATACTTAGGCTGAGACATGGTGGTTTGGTGCAGAGACCATGCATATCATGGGAATATTTCAGCATTTCTGCTCTGCTTTTCAGTTTATTACACCAAAACCCCACCTGATGACATCATTTCAAGAGCAAAAGCAGCAATTTGCAGAATTCAGCTTCTTTGGGGAACTGAGCAATTGCTGAGCTGACAGCAAGTCCTGCTGGGTCCCTGTCACCTGCAGAGTGCCCGCATCCTCACCACGGTAGCGGGCATTGTGACAAAGGTTCTATGTCAGCTGGGTGTGGCAGCCGAGCGCCCGCTAGGGGAGGGGGAGCCTGTCAGCCCCGGGCCTGTCACTGCCTGCTGTCCCCCGTGTCACCAGCGAGGCCTCTGAAAAGTTTCCAAAACATGCCCAGACTTGGCTCCAAAGTGGCCAAAAGTCTCCAAGAGACAAGTCGGGAAGAAGAATATGGAAGAGAGGGAGAAAGCCAAGGGAGCAGGCCAAAGGGAGGCAAGAGGAAAAAGTAGTGCCGGGCTGCAGGACTGAAATGGAGGAATTGAAAGACGAAAGCCAGGAAGCAGGAGAGTTTGAGAAAAGGAGAGAGGAAAGAAGAGACATGCAGCCAGACGAGGGCTTAGTGAGAGAGGCTGGGACAGAGAACAGGATGAGAAGGAAATAAGGCAAGGCAAGGCAAGGCAAGGCTAGGCCAAACGAGGTTTCCTTGATTTATATTTTCTACCACATTCATCTTGAGATGAGGAGGAAAGCCATCAGACCATATGGATTAGGCCCAAACAAAAGCCCCGGCTACTTGAGACACTTAGACTAAGCCTAAACCAGAAAGATCTCTCCATAATGATGGTTTTTATACTGTACTTCCACAATATTCTGTCAGTACAAAAGAACAAGCGGCAGACATACTTAGGCTGAGACATGGTGGTTTGGTGCAGAGACCATGCATATCATGGGAATATTTCAGCATTTCTGCTCTGGTTTTCAGTGTATTACACCAAAACACCCACCTGATGACATCATTTCAAGAGCAAAGCAGCAATTTGCAAAATTCAACTTCTTTGGGGAACTGAGCAATTGCTGAGCTGACAGCAAGTCCTGCTGGGTCCCTGTCACCTGAAGAGTGCCCGCATCCTCACCACGGTAGCGGGCATTGTGACAAAGGTTCTATGTCAGCTGGGTGTGGCAGCCGAGCGCCCGCTAGGGGAGGGGGAGCCTGTCAGCCCCGGGCCTGTCACTGCCTGCTGTCCCCCCTGTCACCAGCAAGGCCTCTGAAAAGTTTCCTAAACATCCCCAGACTTGGGTCCAAAGTGGCCAAAAGTCTCCAAGAGACATGTCGGGAAGAAGGATATGGAAGAGAGGGAGAAAGCCAAGGGAGCAGGCCAAAGGGAGGCAAGAGGAAAAAGTAGTGCCGGGCTGCAGGACTGAAATGGAGGAATTGAAAGACGAAAGCCAGGAAGCAGGAGAGTTTGAGAAAAGGAGAGAGGAAAGAAGAGACATGCAGCCAGACGAGGGGTTAGTGAGAGAGGCTGGGACAGAGAACAGGATGAGAAGGAAATAAGGCAAGGCAAGGCAAGGCAAGGCTAGGCCAAACGAGGTTTCCTTGATTTATATTTTCTACCACATTCATCTTGAGATGAGGAGGAAAGCCATCAGACCATATGGATTAGGCCAAAACAAAAGCCCCGGCTACTTGAGACACTTAGACTAAGCCTAAACCAGAAAGATCTCTCCATAAAGATGGTTTTTATACTGTACTTCCACAATCAGCTGGCAGTACAAAAGAACAAGTGGCAGACATACTTAGGCTGAGACATGGTGGTTTGGTGCAGAGACCATGCATATCATGGGAATATTTCAGCATTTCTGCTCTGGTTTTCAGTGTATTACACCAAAACCCCACCTGATGACATCATTTCAAGAGCAAAAGCAGCAATTTGCAGAATTCAGCTTCTTTGGGGAACTGAGCAATTGCTGAGCTGACAGCAAGTCCTGCTGGGTCCCTGTCACCTGCAGAGTGCCCGCATCCTCACCACGGTAGCGGGCATTGTGACAAAGGTTCTATGTCAGCTGGGTGTGGCAGCCGAGCGCCCGCTAGGGGAGGGGGAGCCTGTCAGCCCCGGGCCTGTCACTGCCTGCTGTCCCCCCTGTCACCAGCGAGGCCTCTGAAAAGTTTCAAAACATCCCCAGACTTGGCTCCAAAGTGGTAAAAAGTCTCCAAGAGACATGTCGGGAAGAAGGATATGGAAGAGAGGGAGAAAGCCAAGGGAGCAGGCCAAAGGGAGGCAAGAGAAAAAAGTAGTGCCGGTCTGCAGGACTGAAATGGAGGAATTGAAAGACGAAAGCCAGGAAGCAGGAGAGTTTGAGAAAAGGAGAGAGGAAAGAAGAGACATGCAGCCAGACGAGGGCTTAGTGAGAGAGGCTGGGACAGAGAACAGGATGAGAAGGAAATAAGGCAAGGCAAGGCTAGGCCAAAGTACGTTTCTTTGATTTATATTTTCTACCACATTCATCTTGAGATGAGGAGGAAAGCCATCAGACGTTATGGATTAGGCCCAAACAAAAGCCCCGGCTACTTGAGACACTTAGACTAAGCCTAAACCAGAAAGATATCTCCATAAAGATGGTTTTTATACTGTACTTCCACAATATTCTGTCAGTACAAAAGAACAAGCGGCAGACATACTTAGGCTGAGACATGGTGGTTTGGTGCAGAGACCATGCATATCATGGGAATATTTCAGCATTTCTGCTCTGGTTTTCAGTGTATTACACCAAAACACCCACCTGATGACATCATTTCAAGAGCAAAGCAGCAATTTGCAAAATTCAACTTCTTTGGGGAACTGAGCAATTGCTGAGCTGACAGCAAGTCCTGCTGGGTCCCTGTCACCTGCAGAGTGCCCGCATCCTCACCACGGTAGCGGGCATTGTGACAAAGGTTCTATGTCAGCTGGGTGTGGCAGCCCAGCGCCCGCAAGGGGAGGGGGAGCCTGTCAGCCCCGGGCCTGTCACTGCCTGCTGTCCCCCCTGTCACCAGCAAGGCCTCTGAAAAGTTTCCAAAACATCCCCAGACTTGGGTCCAAAGTGGCCAAAAGTCTCCAAGAGACATGTCGGGAAGAAGGATATGGAAGAGAGGGAGAAAGCCAAGGGAGCAGGCCAAAGGGAGGCAAGAGGAAAAAGTAGTGCCGGGCTGCAGGACTGAAATGGAGGAATTGAAAGACGAAAGCCAGGAAGCAGGAGAGTTTGAGAAAAGGAGAGAGGAAAGAAGAGACATGCAGCCAGACGAGGGGTTAGTGAGAGAGGCTGGGACAGAGAACAGGATGAGAAGGAAATAAGGCAAGGCAAGGCAAGGCTAGGCCAAAGGATGTTTCTTTGATTTATATTTTCTACCACATTCATCTTGAGATGAGAGGAAAGCCATCAGACGTTATGGATTAGGCCCAAACAAAAGCCCCGGCTACTTGAGACACTTAGACTAAGCCTAAGCCAGAAAGATCTCTCCATAAAGATGGTTTTTATACTGTACTTCCACAATCAGCTGGCAGTACAAAAGAACAAGCGGCAGACATACTTAGGCTGAGACATGGTGGTTTGGTGCAGAGACCATGCATATCATGGGAATATTTCAGCATTTCTGCTCTGGTTTTCAGTGTATTACACCAAAACACCCACCTGATGACATCATTTCAAGAGCAAAAGCAGCAATTTGCAGAATTCAGCTTCTTTGGGGAACTGAGCAATTGCTGAGCTGACAGCAAGTCCTGCTGGGTCCCTGTCACCTGCAGAGTGCCCGCATCCTCACCACGGTAGCGGGCATTGTGACAAAGGTTCTACGTCAGCTGGGTGTGGCAGCCGAGGGCCCGCTAGGGGAGGGGGAGCCTGTCAGCCCCGGGCCTGTCACTGCCTGCTGTCCCCCCTGTCACCAGCGAGGCCTCTGAAAAGTTTCCAAAACATGCCCAGACTTGGCTGCAAAGTGGCCAAAAGTCTCCAAGAGACAAGTCGGGAAGAAGGATATGGAAGAGAGGGAGAAAGCCAAGGGAGCAGGCCAAAGGGAGGCAAAGAGAAAAGAGTAGTGCCGGGCTGCAGGACTGAAATGGAGGAATTGAAAGACGAAAGCCAGGAAGCAGGAGAGTTTGAGAAAAGGAGAGAGGAAAGAAGAGACATGCAGCCAGACGAGGGCTTAGTGAGAGAGCCTGGGACAGAGAACAGGATGAGAAGGAAATAAGGCAAGGCAAGGCAATGCTAGGCCAAAGTACGTTTCTTTGATTTATATTTTCTACCACATTCATCTTGAGATGAGGAGGAAAGCCATCAGACCATATGGATTAGGCCAAAACAAAAGCCCCGGCTACTTGAGACACTTAGACTAAGCCTAAACCAGAAAGATCTCTCCATAAAGATGGTTTTTATACTGTACTTCCACAATCAGCTGGCAGTACAAAAGAACAAGTGGCAGACATACTTAGGCTGAGACATGGTGGTTTGGTGCAGAGACCATGCATATCATGGGAATATTTCAGCATTTCTGCTCTGCTTTTCAGTTTATTACACCAAAACCCCACCTGATGACATCATTTCAAGAGCAAAAGCAGCAATTTGCAGAATTCAGCTTCTTTGGGGAACTGAGCAATTGCTGAGCTGACAGCAAGTCCTGCTGGGTCCCTGTCACCTGCAGAGTGCCCGCATCCTCACCACGGTAGCGGGCATTGTGACAAAGGTTCTATGTCAGCTGGGTGTGGCAGCCGAGCGCCCGCTAGGGGAGGGGGAGCCTGTCAGCCCCGGGCCTGTCACTGCCTGCTGTCCCCCGTGTCACCAGCGAGGCCTCTGAAAAGTTTCCAAAACATGCCCAGACTTGGCTCCAAAGTGGCCAAAAGTCTCCAAGAGACAAGTCGGGAAGAAGAATATGGAAGAGAGGGAGAAAGCCAAGGGAGCAGGCCAAAGGGAGGCAAGAGGAAAAAGTAGTGCCGGGCTGCAGGACTGAAATGGAGGAATTGAAAGACGAAAGCCAGGAAGCAGGAGAGTTTGAGAAAAGGAGAGAGGAAAGAAGAGACATGCAGCCAGACGAGGGCTTAGTGAGAGAGGCTGGGACAGAGAACAGGATGAGAAGGAAATAAGGCAAGGCAAGGCAAGGCAAGGCTAGGCCAAACGAGGTTTCCTTGATTTATATTTTCTACCACATTCATCTTGAGATGAGGAGGAAAGCCATCAGACCATATGGATTAGGCCCAAACAAAAGCCCCGGCTACTTGAGACACTTAGACTAAGCCTAAACCAGAAAGATCTCTCCATAAAGATGGTTTTTATACTGTACTTCCACAATATTCTGTCAGTACAAAAGAACAAGCGGCAGACATACTTAGGCTGAGACATGGTGGTTTGGTGCAGAGACCATGCATATCATGGGAATATTTCAGCATTTCTGCTCTGGTTTTCAGTGTATTACACCAAAACACCCACCTGATGACATCATTTCAAGAGCAAAGCAGCAATTTGCAAAATTCAACTTCTTTGGGGAACTGAGCAATTGCTGAGCTGACAGCAAGTCCTGCTGGGTCCCTGTCACCTGAAGAGTGCCCGCATCCTCACCACGGTAGCGGGCATTGTGACAAAGGTTCTATGTCAGCTGGGTGTGGCAGCCGAGCGCCCGCTAGGGGAGGGGGAGCCTGTCAGCCCCGGGCCTGTCACTGCCTGCTGTCCCCCCTGTCACCAGCAAGGCCTCTGAAAAGTTTCCTAAACATCCCCAGACTTGGGTCCAAAGTGGCCAAAAGTCTCCAAGAGACATGTCGGGAAGAAGGATATGGAAGAGAGGGAGAAAGCCAAGGGAGCAGGCCCATAGGAGGCAAGAGAAAAAAGTAGTGCCGGGCTGCAGGACTGAAATGGAGGAATTGAAAGACGAAAGCCAGGAAGCAGGAGAGTTTGAGAAAAGGAGAGAGGAAAGAAGAGACATGCAGCCAGACGAGGGGTTAGTGAGAGAGGCTGGGACAGAGAACAGGATGAGAAGGAAATAAGGCAAGGCAAGGCAAGGCTAGGCCAAAGGATGTTTCTTTGATTTATATTTTCTACCACATTCATCTTGAGATGAGAGGAAAGCCATCAGACCATATGGATTAGGCCCAAACAAAAGCCCCGGCTACTTGAGACACTTAGACTAAGCCTAAACCACAAAGATATCTCCATAAAGATGGTTTTTATACTGTACTTCCACAATCAGCTGGCAGTACAAAAGAACAAGCGGCAGACATACTTAGGCTGAGACATGGTGGTTTGGTGCAGAGACCATGCATATCATGGGAATATTTCAGCATTTCTGCTCTGGTTTTCAGTGTATTACACCAAAACCCCACCTGATGACATCATTTCAAGAGCAAAAGCAGCAATTTGCAGAATTCAGCTTCTTTGGGGAACTGAGCAATTGCTGAGCTGACAGCAAGTCTTGCTGGGTCCCTGTCACCTGCAGAGTGCCCGCATCCTCACCACGGTAGCGGGCATTGTGACAAAGGTTCTATGTCAGCTGGGTGTGGCAGCCGAGCGCCCGCTAGGGGAGGGGGAGCCTGTCAGCCCCGGGCCTGTCACTGCCTGCTGTCCCCCGTGTCACCAGCGAGGCCTCTGAAAAGTTTCCAAAACATGCCCAGACTTGGCTCCAAAGTGGCCAAAAGTCTCCAAGAGACAAGTCGGGAAGAAGAATATGGAAGAGAGGGAGAAAGCCAAGGGAGCAGGCCAAAGGGAGGCAAGAGGAAAAAGTAGTGCCGGGCTGCAGGACTGAAATGGAGGAATTGAAAGACGAAAGCCAGGAAGCAGGAGAGTTTGAGAAAAGGAGAGAGGAAAGAAGAGACATGCAGCCAGACGAGGGCTTAGTGAGAGAGGCTGGGACAGAGAACAGGATGAGAAGGAAATAAGGCAAGGCAAGGCAAGGCAAGGCTAGGCCAAACGAGGTTTCCTTGATTTATATTTTCTACCACATTCATCTTGAGATGAGGAGGAAAGCCATCAGACCATATGGATTAGGCCCAAACAAAAGCCCCGGCTACTTGAGACACTTAGACTAAGTCTAAACCACAAAGATCTTACCATAAAGATGGTTTTTATACTGTACTTCCACAATCAGCTGGCAGTACAAAAGAACAAGCGGCAGACATACTTAGGCTGAGACATGGTGGTTTGGTGCAGAGACCATGCATATCATGGGAATATTTCAGCATTTCTGCTCTGGTTTTCAGTGTATTACACCAAAACACCCACCTGATGACATCATTTCAAGAGCAAAAGCAGCAATTTGCAGAATTCAGCTTCTTTGGGGAACTGAGCAATTGCTGAGCTGACACCAAGTCCTGCTGGGTCCCTGTCACCTGCAGAGTGCCCGCATCCTCACCACGGTAGCGGGCATTGTGACAAAGGTTCTACGTCAGCTGGGTGTGGCAGCCGAGGGCCCGCTAGTGGAGGGGGAGCCTGTCAGCCCCGGGCCTGTCACTGCCTGCTGTCCCCCCTGTCACCAGCGAGGCCTCTGAAAAGTTTCCAAAACATCCCCAGACTTGGGTCCAAAGTGGCCAAAAGTCTCCAAGAGACAAGTCGGGAAGAAGGATATGGAAGAGAGGGAGAAAGCCAAGGGAGCAGGCCAAAGGGAGGCAAGAGAAAAGAGTAGTGCCGGGCTGCAGGACTGAAATGGAGGAATTGAAAGACGAAAGCCAGGAAGCAGGAGAGTTTGAGAAAAGGAGAGAGGAAAGAAGAGACATGCAGCCAGACGAGGGCTTAGTGAGAGAGGCTGGGACAGAGAACAGGATGAGAAGGAAATAAGGCAAGGCAAGGCAATGCTAGGCCAAAGGACGTTTCTTTGATTTATATTTTCTACCACATTCATCTTGAGATGAGGAGGAAAGCCATCAGACCATATGGATTAGGCCAAAACAAAAGCCCCGGCTACTTGAGACACTTAGACTAAGCCTAAACCAGAAAGATCTCTCCATAAAGATGGTTTTTATACTGTACTTCCACAATCAGCTGGCAGTACAAAAGAACAAGTGGCAGACATACTTAGGCTGAGACATGGTGGTTTGGTGCAGAGACCATGCATATCATGGGAATATTTCAGCATTTCTGCTCTGCTTTTCAGTTTATTACACCAAAACCCCACCTGATGACATCATTTCAAGAGCAAAAGCAGCAATTTGCAGAATTCAGCTTCTTTGGGGAACTGAGCAATTGCTGAGCTGACAGCAAGTCCTGCTGGGTCCCTGTCACCTGCAGAGTGCCCGCATCCTCACCACGGTAGCGGGCATTGTGACAAAGGTTCTATGTCAGCTGGGTGTGGCAGCCGAGCGCCCGCTAGGGGAGGGGGAGCCTGTCAGCCCCGGGCCTGTCACTGCCTGCTGTCCCCCGTGTCACCAGCGAGGCCTCTGAAAAGTTTCCAAAACATGCCCAGACTTGGCTCCAAAGTGGCCAAAAGTCTCCAAGAGACAAGTCGGGAAGAAGAATATGGAAGAGAGGGAGAAAGCCAAGGGAGCAGGCCAAAGGGAGGCAAGAGGAAAAAGTAGTGCCGGGCTGCAGGACTGAAATGGAGGAATTGAAAGACGAAAGCCAGGAAGCAGGAGAGTTTGAGAAAAGGAGAGAGGAAAGAAGAGACATGCAGCCAGACGAGGGCTTAGTGAGAGAGGCTGGGACAGAGAACAGGATGAGAAGGAAATAAGGCAAGGCAAGGCAAGGCAAGGCTAGGCCAAACGAGGTTTCCTTGATTTATATTTTCTACCACATTCATCTTGAGATGAGGAGGAAAGCCATCAGACCATATGGATTAGGCCAAAACAAAAGCCCCGGCTACTTGAGACACTTAGACTAAGCCTAAACCAGAAAGATCTCTCCATAAAGATGGTTTTTATACTGTACTTCCACAATCAGCTGGCAGTACAAAAGAACAAGCGGCAGACATACTTAGGCTGAGACATGGTGGTTTGGTGCAGAGACCATGCATATCATGGGAATATTTCAGCATTTCTGCTCTGGTTTTCAGTGTATTACACCAAAACACCCACCTGATGACATCATTTCAAGAGCAAAAGCAGCAATTTGCAGAATTCAGCTTCTTTGGGGAACTGAGCAATTGCTGAGCTGACAGCAAGTCCTGCTGGGTCCCTGTCACCTGCAGAGTGCCTGCATCCTCACCACGGTAGCGGGCATTGTGACAAAGGTTCTATGTCAGCTGGGTGTGGCAGCCGAGCGCCCGCTAGGGGAGGGGGAGCCTGTAAGCCCCGGGCCTGTCACTGCCTGCTGTCCCCCGTGTCACCAGCGAGGCCTCTGAAAAGTTTCCAAAACATGCCCAGACTTGGGTCCAAAGTGCCGAATGTCTCCAAGAGACAAGTCGGAATGAAGGATATGGAAGAGAGGGAGAAAGCCAAGGGAGCAAGCCCAAGGGAGGCAAGAGGAAAAAGTAGTGCCGGGCTGCAGGACTGAAATGGAGGAATTGAAAGACGAAAGCCAGGAAGCAGGAGAGTTTGAGAAAAGGAGAGAGGAAAGAAGAGACATGCAGCCAGACGAGGGCTTAGTGAGAGAGGCTGGGACAGAGAACAGGATGAGAAGGAAATAAGGCAAGGCAAGGCAAGGCTAGGCCAAACGAGGTTTCCTTGATTTATATTTTCTACCACATTCATCTTGAGATGAGGAGGAAAGCCATCAGACCTTATGGATTAGGCCCAAACAAAAGCCCCGGCTACTTGAGACGCTTAGACTAAGTCTAAACCACAAAGATCTCTCCATAAAGATGGTTTTTATACTGTACTTTCACAATCAGCTGGCAGTACAAAAGAACAAGCGGCAGATGTACTTAGGCTGAGTCATGGTGGTTTGGTGCAGAGACCATGCATATCATGGGAATATTTCAGCATTTCTGCTCTGGTTTTCAGTGTATTACACCAAAACACTCACCTGATGACATCATTTCAAGAGCAAAAGCAGCAATTTGCAGAATTCAGCTTCTTTGGGGACCTGAGCAATTGCTGAGCTGACAGCAAGTCCTGCTGGGTCCCTGTCACCTGCAGAGTGCCCGCATCCTCACCACGGTAGCGGGCATTGTGACAAAGGTTCTACGTCAGCTGGGTGGGCAGCCGAGCGCCCGCTAGGGGAGGGGGAGCCTGTCAGCCCCGGGCCTGTCACTGCCTGCTGTCCCCCCTGTCACCAGCGAGGCCTCTGAAAAGTTTCCAAAACATGCCCAGACTTGGCTCCAAAGTGGCCAAAAGTCTCCAAGAGACAAGTCAGGAAGAAGAATATGGAAGAGAGGGAGAAAGCCAAGGGAGCAGGCCCAAGGGAGGCAAGAGGAAAAAGTAGTGCCGGGCTGCAGGACTGAAATGGAGGAATTGAAAGACGAAAGCCAGGAAGCAGGAGAGTTTGAGAAAAGGAGAGAGGAAAGAAGAGACATGCAGCCAGACGAGGGCTTAGTGAGAGAGGCTGGGACAGAGAACAGGATGAGAAGGAAATAAGGCAAGGCAAGGCTAGGCCAAAGGACGTTTCTTTGATTTATATTTTCTACCACATTCAACTTGAGATGAGAGGAAAGCCATCAGACCTTATGGACTAGGCCCAAACAAAAGCCCCGGCTACTTGAGACACTTAGACTAAGCCTAAACCAGAAAGATCTCTCCATAAAGATGGTTTTTATACTGTACTTCCACAATCAGCTGGCAGTACAAAAGAACAAGCGGCAGACATACTTAGGCTGAGACATGGTGGTTTGGTGCAGAGACCATGCATATCATGGGAATATTTGAGCATTTCTGCTCTGGTTTTCAGTGTATTACACCAAAACACCCACCTGATGACATCATTTCAAGAGCAAAAGCAGCAATTTGCAGAATTCAGCTTCTTTGGGGAACTGAGCAATTGCTGAGCTGACAGCAAGTCCTGCTGGGTCCCTGTCACCTGCAGAGTGCCTGCATCCTCACCACGGTAGCGGGCATTGTGACAAAGGTTCTATGTCAGCTGGGTGTGGCAGCCGAGCGCCCGCTAGGGGAGGGGGAGCCTGTAAGCCCCGGGCCTGTCACTGCCTGCTGTCCCCCGTGTCACCAGCGAGGCCTCTGAAAAGTTTCCAAAACATGCCCAGACTTGGGTCCAAAGTGCCGAAAGTCTCCAAGAGACAAGTTGGAAAGAAGGATATGGAAGAGAGGGAGAAAGCCAAGGGAGCAGGCCCAAGGGAGGCAAGAGGAAAAAGTAGTGCCGGGCTGCAGGACTGAAATGGAGGAATTGAAAGACGAAAGCCAGGAAGCAGGAGAGTTTGAGAAAAGGAGAGAGGAAAGAAGAGACATGCAGCCAGACGAGGGCTTAGTGAGAGAGGCTGGGACAGAGAACAGGATGAGAAGGAAATAAGGCAAGGCAAGGCAAGGCTAGGCCAAACGAGGTTTCCTTGATTTATATTTTCTACCACATTCATCTTGAGATGAGGAGGAAAGCCATCAGACCTTATGGATTAGGCCCAAACAAAAGCCCCGGCTACTTGAGACACTTAGACTAAGCCTAAACCACAATGATCTTACCATAAAGATGGTTTTTATACTGTACTTTCACAATCAGCTGGCAGTACAAAAGAACAAGCGGCAGATGTACTTAGGCTGAGTCATGGTGGTTTGGTGCAGAGACCATGCATATCATGGGAATATTTCAGCATTTCTGCTCTGGTTTTCAGTGTATTACACCAAAACACCCACCTGATGACATCATTTCAAGAGCAAAAGCAGCAATTTGCAGAATTCAGCTTCTTTGGGGAACTGAGCAATTGCTGAGCTGACAGTAAGTCCTGCTGGGTCCCTGTCACCTGCAGAGTGCCCGCATCCTCACCACGGTAGCGGGCATTGTGACAAAGGTTCTACGTCAGCTGGGTGTAGCAGCCGAGCACCCGCTAGGGGAGGGTGAGCCTGTCAGCCCCGGGACTGTCACTGCCTGCTGTCCCCCCTGTCACCAGCGAGGCCTCTGAAAAGTTTCCAAAACATGCCCAGACATGGCTCCAAAGTGGCCAAAAGTCTCCAAGAGACAAGTCGGGAAGAAGGATATGGAAGAGAGGGAGAAAGCCAAGGGAGCAGGCCAAAGGGAGGCAAGAGGAAAAAGTAGTGCCGGGCTGCAGGACTGAAATGGAGGAATTGAAAGACGAAAGCCAGGAAGCAGGAGAGTTTGAGAAAAGGAGAGAGGAAAGAAGAGACATGCAGCCAGACGAGGGGTTAGTGAGAGAGGCTGGGACAGAGAACAGGATGAGAAGGAAATAAGGCAAGGCAAGGCTAGGCCAAAGGACGTTTCTTTGATTTATATTTTCTACCACATTCATCTTGAGATGAGAGGAAAGCCATCAGACCTTATGGACTAGGCCCAAACAAAAGACCCGGCTACTTGAGACACTTAGACTAAGCCTAAACCACAAAGATCTCTCCATAAAGATGGTTTTTATACTGTACTTCCACAATCAGCTGGCAGTACAAAAGAACAAGCGGCAGACATACTTAGGCTGAGTCATGGTGGTTTGGTGCAGAGACCATGCATATCATGGGAATATTTCAGCATTTCTGCTCTGGTTTTCAGTTTATTACACCAAAACACCCACCTGATGACATCATTTCAAGAGCAAAAGCAGCAATTTGCAGAATTCAGCTTCTTTGGGGAACTGAGCAATTGCTGAGCTGACAGCAAGTCCTGCTGGGTCCCTGTCACCTGCAGAGTGCCCGCATCCTCACCACGGTAGCGGGCATTGTGACAAAGGTTCTATGTCAGCTGGGTGGGCAGCCGAGCGCCCGCTAGGGGAGGGGGAGCCTGTCAGCCCCGGGCCTGTCACTGCCTGCTGTCCCCCCTGTCACCAGCGAGGCCTCTGAAAAGTTTCCAAAACATCCCCAGACTTGGCTCCAAAGTGGCCAAAAGTCTCCAAGAGACAAGTCAGGAAGAAGAATATGGAAGAGAGGGAGAAAGCCAAGGGAGCAGGCCCAAGGGAGGCAAGAGGAAAAAGTAGTGCCGGGCTGCAGGACTGAAATGGAGGAATTGAAAGACGAAAGCCAGGAAGCAAGAGAGTTTGAGAAAAGGAGAGAGGAAAGAAGAGACATGCAGCCAGACGAGGGCTTAGTGAGAGAGGCTGGGACAGAGAACAGGATGAGAAGGAAATAAGGCAAGGCAAGGCAAGGCTAGGCCAAACGAGGTTTCCTTGATTTATATTTTCTACCACATTCATCTTGAGATGAGGAGGAAAGCCATCAGACCTTATGGATTAGGCCCAAACAAAAGCCCCGGCTACTTGAGACACTTAGACTAAGCCTAAACCACAAAGATCTTACCATAAAGATGGTTTTTATACTGTACTTCCACAATCTGCTGTCAGTAGAGAAGAACAAGCGGCAGATGTACTTAGGCTGAGTCATGGTGGTTTGGTGCAGAGACCATGCATATCATGGGAATATTTCAGCATTTCTGCTCTGGTTTTCAGTGTATTACACCAAAACACCCACCTGATGACATCATTTCAAGAGCAAAAGCAGCAATTTGCAGAATTCAGCTTCTTTGGGGAACTGAGCAATTGGTGAGCTGACAGCAAGTCCTGCTGGGTCCCTGTCACCTGCAGAGTGCCCGCATCATCACCACGGTAGCGGGCATTGTGACAAAGGTTCTACGTCAGCTGGGTGTGGCAGCCGAGCACCCGCTAGGGGAGGGGGAGCCTGTCAGCCCCGGGCCTGTCACTGCCTGCTGTCCCCCCTGTCACCAGCGAGGCCTCTGAAAAGTTTCCAAAACATGCCCAGACTTGGCTGCAAAGTGGCCAAAAGTCTCCAAGAGACAAGTCGGGAAGAAGGATATGGAAGAGAGGGAGAAAGCCAAGGGAGCAGGCCAAAGGGAGGCAAGAGGAAAACGTAGTGCGGGGCTGCAGGAATGAAATGGAGGAATTGAAAGACGAAAGCCAGGAAGCAGGAGAGTTTGAGAAAAGGAGAGAGGAAAGAAGAGACATGCAGCCAGACGAGGGCTTAGTGAGAGAGGCTGGGACAGAGAACAGGATGAGAAGGAAATAAGGCAAGGCAAGGCAAGGCAAGGCTAGGCCAAACGAGGTTTCCTTGATTTATATTTTCTACCACATTCATCTTGAGATGAGGAGGAAAGCCATCAGACGTTATGGATTAGGCCCAAACAAAAGCCCCGGCTACTTGAGACACTTAGACTAAGCCTAAACCACAAAGATCTCTCCATAAAGACGGTTTTTATACTGTACTTTCACAATCAGCTGGCAGTACAAAAGAACAAGCGGCAGATGTACTTAGGCTGAGTCATGGTGGTTTGGTGCAGAGACCATGCATATCATGGGAATATTTCAGCATTTCTGCTCTGGTTTTCAGTGTATTACACCAAAACACCCACCTGATGACATCATTTCAAGAGCAAAGCAGCAATTTGCAAAATTCAACTTCTTTGGGGAACTGAGCAATTGCTGAGCTGACAGCAAGTCCTGCTGGGTCCCTGTCACCTGCAGAGTGCCCGCATCCTCACCACGGTAGCGGGCATTGTGACAAAGGTTCTACGTCAGCTGGGTGTGGCAGCCGAGCGCCCGCTAGGGGAGGGGGAGCCTGTCAGCCTCGGGCCTGTCACTGCCTGCTGTCCCCCCTGTCACCAGCGAGGCCTTTGAAAAGTTTCCAAAACATGCCCAGACTTGGCTCCAAAGTGGCCAAAAGTCTCCAAGAGACAAGTCGGGAAGAAGGATATGGAAGAGAGGGAGAAAGCCAAGGGAGCAGGCCAAAGGGAGGCAAGAGGAAAAAGTAGTGCCGGGCTGCAGGACTGAAATGGAGGAATTGAAAGACGAAAGCCAGGAAGCAGGAGAGTTTGAGAAAAGGAGAGAGGAAAGAAGAGACATGCAGCCAGACGAGGGCTTAGTGAGAGAGGCTGGGACAGAGAACAGGATGAGAAGGAAATAAGGCATGGCAAGTCTAGGCCAAAGGACGTTTCTTTGATTTATATTTTCTACCACATTCATCTTGAGATGAGAGGAAAGCCATCAGACCTTATGGATTAGGCCCAAACAAAAGCCCCGGCTACTTGAGACACTTAGACTAAGCCTAAACCAGAAAGATCTCTCCATAAAGATGGTTTTTATACTGTACTTCCACAATCAGCTGGCAGTACAAAAGAACAAGCGGCAGACATACTTAGGCTGAGTCATGGTGGTTTGGTGCAGAGACCATGCATATCATGGGAATATTTCAGCATTTCTGCTCTGGTTTTCAGTGTATTACACCAAAACACCCACCTGATGACATCATTTCAAGAGCAAAAGCAGCAATTTGCAGAATTCAGCTTCTTTGGGGAACTGAGCAATTGCTGAGCTGACAGCAAGTCCTGCTGGGTCCCTGTCACCTGCAGAGTGCCTGCATCCTCACCACAGTAGCGGGCATTGTGACAAAGGTTCTATGTCAGCTGGGTGTGGCAGCCGAGCGCCCGCTAGGGGAGGGGGAGCCTGTCAGCCCCAGGCTGTCACTGCCTGCTGTCCCCCCTGTCACCAGCGAAGTCTCTGAAAAGTTTCCAAAACATGCCCAGACTTGGCTCCAAAGTGGCCAAAAATCTCCAAGAGACAAGTCGGGAAGAAGGATATGGAAGAGAGGGAGAAAGCCAAGGGAGCAGGCCAAAGGGAGGCAAGAGGAAAAAGTAGTGCCGGGCTGTAGAACTGAAATGGAGGAATTGAAAGACGAAAGCCAGGAAGCAGGAGAGTTTGAGAAAAGGAGAGAGGAAAGAAGAGACATGCAGCCAGACGAGGGGTTAGTGAGAGAGGCTGGGACAGAGAACAGGATGAGAAGGAAATAAGGCAAGGCAAGGCAAGGCAAGGCTAGGCCAAACGAGGTTTCCTTGATTTATATTTTCTACCACATTCATCTTGAGATGAGGAGGAAAGCCATCAGACCTTATGGATTAGGCCCAAACAAAAGCCCTGGCTACTTGAGACACTTAGACTAAGCCTAAACCAGAAAGATCTCTCCATAAAGATGGTTTTTATACTGTACTTCCACAATCTTCTGTCAGTACAATAGAACAAGCGGCAGACATACTTAGGCTGAGACATGGTGGTTTGGTGCAAAGACCATGCATATCATGGGAATATTTCAGCATTTCTGCTCTGGTTTTCTGTGTATTACACCAAAACACCCACCTGATGACATCATTTCAAGAGCAAAAGCAGCAATTTGCAGAATTCAGCTTCTTTGGGGAACTGAGCAATTGCTGAGCTGACAGCAAGTCCTGCTGGGTCCCTGTCACCTGCAGAGTGCCCGCAGCCACACCACGGTAGCGGGCATTGTGACAAAGGTTCTACGTCAGCTGGGTGTGGCAGCCGAGCGCCCGCTAGGGGAGGGGGAGCCTGTCAGCCCCGGGCCTGTCACTGCCTGCTGTCCCCCCTGTCACCAGCGAGGCCTTTGAAAAGTTTCCAAAACATGCCCAGACTTGGCTCCAAAGTGGCCAAAAGTCTCCAAGAGACAAGTCGGGAAGAAGGATATGGAAGAGAGGGAGAAAGCCAAGGGAGCAGGCCAAAGGGAGGCAAGAGGAAAAAGTAGTGCCGGGCTGCAGGACTGAAATGGAGGAATTGAAAGACGAAAGCCAGGAAGCAGGAGAGTTTGAGAAAAGGAGAGAGGAAAGAAGAGACATGCAGCCAGACGAGGGCTTAGTGAGAGAGGCTGGGACAGAGAACAGGATGAGAAGTAAATAAGGCAAGGCAAGGCAAGGCTAGGCCAAAGGACGTTTCTTTGATTTATATTTTCTACCACATTCATCTTGAGATGAGAGGAAAGCCATCAGACCATATGGATTAGGCCCAAACAAAAGCCCCGGCTACTTGAGACACTTAGACTAAGCCTAAACCAGAAAGATCTCTCCATAAAGATGGTTTTTATACTGTACTTCCACAATCTTCTGTCAGTACAAAAGAACAAGCGGCAGATGTACTTAGGCTGAGACATGGTGGTTTGCTGCAGAGACCATGCATATCATGGGAATATTTCAGCATTTCTGCTCTGGTTTTCAGTGTATTACACCAAAACACCCACCTGATGACATCATTTCAAGAGCAAAAGCAGCAATTTGCAGAATTCAGTTTCTTTGGGGAACTGAGCAATTGCTGAGCTGACAGCAAGTCCTGCTGGGTCCCTGTCACCTGCAGAGTGCCTGCATCCTCACCACAGTAGCGGGCATTGTGACAAAGGTTCTACGTCAGCTGGGTGTGGCAGCCGAGCGCCCGCTAGGGGAGGGGGAGCCTGTCAGCCCCGGGCCTGTCACTGCCTGCTGTCCCCCGTGTCACCAGCGAGGTCTCTGAAAAGTTTCCAAAACATGCCCAGACTTGGCTCCAAAGTGGCCAAAAGTCTCCAAGAGACAAGTCGGGAAGAAGGATATGGAAGAGAGGGAGAAAGCCAAGGGAGCAGGCCGAAGGGAGGCAAGAGGAAAAAGTAGTTCCGGGCTGCAGGACTGAAATGGAGGAATTGAAAGAGGAAAGCCAGGAAGCAGGAGAGTTTGAGAAAAGGAGAGAGGAAAGAAGAGACATGCAGCCAGACGAGGGCTTAGTGAGAGAGGCTGGGACAGAGAACAGGATGAGAAGGAAATAAGGCAAGACAAGGCAAGGCTAGGCCAAAGGACGTTTCTTTGATTTATATTTTCTACCACATTCATCTTGAGATGAGAGGAAAGCCATCAGACCTTATGGATTAGGCCCAAACAAAAGCCCCGGCTACTTGAGACACTTAGACTAAGCCTAAACCAGAAAGATCTCTCCATAAAGATGGTTTTTATACTGTACTTCCACAATCAGCTGGCAGTACAAAAGAACAAGCGGCAGACATACTTAGGCTGAGTCATGGTGGTTTGGTGCAGAGACCATGCATATCATGGGAATATTTCAGCATTTCTGCTCTGGTTTTCAGTGTATTACACCAAAACACCCACCTGATGACATCATTTCAAGAGCAAAAGCAGCAATTTGCAGAATTCAGCTTCTTTGGGGAACTGAGCAATTGCTGAGCTGACAGTAAGTCCTGCTGGGTCCCTGTCACCTGCAGAGTGCCCGCATCCTCATCACGGTAGCGGGCATTGTGACAAAGGTTCTACGTCAGCTGGGTGTGGCAGCCGAGCGCCCGCTAGGGGAGGGTGAGCCTGTGAGCCCCGGGCCTGTCACTGCCTGCTGTCCCCCCTGTCTACCAGCGAGGCCTCTGAAAAGTTTCCAAAACATGCCTAGACTTGGGTCCAAAGTGGCCAAAAGTCTCCAAGAGACAAGTCGGGAAGAAGGATATGGAAGAGAGGGAGAAAGCCAAGGGAGCAGGCCAAAGGGAGGCAAGAGAAAAAAGTAGTGCCGGGCTGCAGGACTGAAATGGAGGAATTGAAAGACGAAAGCCAGGAAGCAGGAGAGTTTGAGAAAAGGAGAGAGGAAAGAAGAGACATGCAGCCAGACGAGGGCTTAGTGAGAGAGGCTGGGACAGAGAACAGGATGAGAAGGAAATAAGGCAAGGCAAGGCAAGGCTAGGCCAAAGGACGTTTCTTTGATTTATATTTTCTACCACATTCATCTTGAGATGAGGAGGAAAGCCATCAGACCTTATGGATTAGGCCCAAACAAAAGCCCCGGCTACTTGAGACACTTAGACTAAGCCTAAACCAGAAAGATCTCTCCATAAAGATGGTTTTTATACTGTACTTCTACAATCAGCTGGCAGTACAAAAGAACAAGCGGCAGACATACTTAGGCTGAGACATGGTGGTTTGGTGCAGAGACCATGCATATCATGGGAATATTTCAGCATTTCTGCTCTGGTTTTCAGTGTATTACACCAAAACACCCACCTGATGACATCATTTCAAGAGCAAAAGCAGCAATTTGCAGAATTCAGCTTCTTTGGGGAACTGAGCAATTGCTGAGCTGACAGCAAGTCCTGCTGGGTCCCTGTCACCTGCAGAGTGCCCGCAGCCACACCACGGTAGCGGGCATTGTGACAAAGGTTCTACGTCAGCTGGGTGTGGCAGCCGAGCGCCCGCTAGGGGAGGGTGAGCCTGTCAGCCCCGGGCCTGTCACTGCCTGCTGTCCCCCCTGTCACCAGCGAGGCCTCTGAAAAGTTTCCAAAACATGCCCAGACTTGGGTCCAAAGTGGCCAAATGTCTCCAAGAGACAAGTCGGGAAGAAGGATATGGAAGAGAGGGAGAAAGCCAAGGGAGCAGGCCAAAGGGAGGCAAGAGAAAAAAGTAGTGCCGGGCTGCAGGACTGAAATGGAGGAATTGAAAGAGGAAAGCCAGGAAGCAGGAGAGTTTGAGAAAAGGAGAGAGGAAAGAAGAGACATGCAGCCAGACGAGGGCTTAGTGAGAGAGGCTGGGACAGAGAACAGGATGAGAAGGAAATAAGGCAAGGCAAGGCAAGGCAAGGCTAGGCCAAACGAGGTTTCCTTGATTTATATTTTCTACCACATTCATCTTGAGATGAGGAGGAAAGCCATCAGACCTTATGGATTAGGCCCAAACAAAAGCCCCGGCTACTTGAGACACTTAGACTAAGCCTAAACCAGAAAGATCTCTCCATAAAGATGGTTTTTATACTGTACTTCCACAATCAGCTGGCAGTACAAAAGAACAAGCGGCAGACATACTTAGGCTGAGACATGGTGGTTTGGTGCAGAGACCATGCATATCATGGGAATATTTCAGCATTTCTGCTCTGGTTTTCAGTGTATTACACCAAAACACCCACCTGATGACATCATTTCAAGAGCAAAAGCAGCAATTTGCAGAATTCAGCTTCTTTGGGGAACTGAGCAATTGCTGAGCTGACAGCAAGTCCTGCTGGGTCCCTGTCACCTGCAGAGTGCCCGCAGCCACACCACGGTAGCGGGCATTGTGACAAAGGTTCTACGTCAGCTGGGTGTGGCAGCCGAGCGCCCGCTAGGGGAGGGGGAGCCTGTCAGCCCCGGGCCTGTCACTGCCTGCTGTCCCCCCTGTCACCAGCGAGGCCTTTGAAAAGTTTCCAAAACATGCCCAGACTTGGGTCCAAAGTGGCCAAAAGTCTCCAAGAGACAAGTCGGGAAGAAGGATATGGAAGAGAGGGAGAAAGCCAAGGGAGCAGGCCAAAGGGAGGCAAGAGGAAAAAGTAGTGCCGGGCTGCAGGACTGAAATGGAGGAATTGAAAGACGAAAGCCAGGAAGCAGGAGAGTTTGAGAAAAGGAGAGAGGAAAGAAGAGACATGCAGCCAGACGAGGGCTTAGTGAGAGAGGCTGGGACAGAGAACAGGATGAGAAGTAAATAAGGCAAGGCAAGGCAAGGCTAGGCCAAAGGACGTTTCTTTGATTTATATTTTCTACCACATTCATCTTGAGATGAGAGGAAAGCCATCAGACCATATGGATTAGGCCCAAACAAAAGCCCCGGCTACTTGAGACACTTAGACTAAGCCTAAACCAGAAAGATCTCTCCATAAAGATGGTTTTTATACTGTACTTCCACAATCTTCTGTCAGTACAAAAGAACAAGCGGCAGATGTACTTAGGCTGAGACATGGTGGTTTGCTGCAGAGACCATGCATATCATGGGAATATTTCAGCATTTCTGCTCTGGTTTTCAGTGTATTACACCAAAACACCCACCTGATGACATCATTTCAAGAGCAAAAGCAGCAATTTGCAGAATTCAGTTTCTTTGGGGAACTGAGCAATTGCTGAGCTGACAGCAAGTCCTGCTGGGTCCCTGTCACCTGCAGAGTGCCTGCATCCTCACCACAGTAGCGGGCATTGTGACAAAGGTTCTACGTCAGCTGGGTGTGGCAGCCGAGCGCCTGCTAGGGGAGGGGGAGCCTGTCAGCCCCGGGCCTGTCACTGCCTGCTGTCCCCCGTGTCACCAGCGAGGTCTCTGAAAAGTTTCCAAAACATGCCCAGACTTGGCTCCAAAGTGGCCAAAAGTCTCCAAGAGACAAGTCGGGAAGAAGGATATGGAAGAGAGGGAGAAAGCCAAGGGAGCAGGCCGAAGGGAGGCAAGAGGAAAAAGTAGTTCCGGGCTGCAGGACTGAAATGGAGGAATTGAAAGAGGAAAGCCAGGAAGCAGGAGAGTTTGAGAAAAGGAGAGAGGAAAGAAGAGACATGCAGCCAGACGAGGGGTTAGTGAGAGAGGCTGGGACAGAGAACAGGATGAGAAGGAAATAAGGCAAGGCAAGGCAAGGCTAGGCCAAAGGACGTTTCTTTGATTTATATTTTCTACCACATTCATCTTGAGATGAGAGGAAAGCCATCAGACCTTATGGATTAGGCCCAAACAAAAGCCCCGGCTACTTGAGACACTTAGACTAAGCCTAAACCAGAAAGATCTCTCCATAAAGATGGTTTTTATACTGTACTTCCACAATCAGCTGGCAGTACAAAAGAACAAGCGGCAGACATACTTAGGCTGAGTCATGGTGGTTTGGTGCAGAGACCATGCATATCATGGGAATATTTCAGCATTTCTGCTCTGGTTTTCAGTGTATTACACCAAAACACCCACCTGATGACATCATTTCAAGAGCAAAAGCAGCAATTTGCAGAATTCAGCTTCTTTGGGGAACTGAGCAATTGCTGAGCTGACAGTAAGTCCTGCTGGGTCCCTGTCACCTGCAGAGTGCCCGCATCCTCATCACGGTAGCGGGCATTGTGACAAAGGTTCTACGTCAGATGGGTGTGGCAGCCGAGCGCCCGCTAGGGGAGGGTGAGCCTGTGAGCCCCGGGCCTGTCACTGCCTGCTGTCCCCCCTGTCTACCAGCGAGGCCTCTGAAAAGTTTCCAAAACATGCCTAGACTTGGGTCCAAAGTGGCCAAAAGTCTCCAAGAGACAAGTCGGGAAGAAGGATATGGAAGAGAGGGAGAAAGCCAAGGGAGCAGGCCAAAGGGAGGCAAGAGAAAAAAGTAGTGCCGGGCTGCAGGACTGAAATGGAGGAATTGAAAGACGAAAGCCAGGAAGCAGGAGAGTTTGAGAAAAGGAGAGAGGAAAGAAGAGACATGCAGCCAGACGAGGGCTTAGTGAGAGAGGCTGGGACAGAGAACAGGATGAGAAGGAAATAAGGCAAGGCAAGGCAAGGCTAGGCCAAAGGACGTTTCTTTGATTTATATTTTCTACCACATTCATCTTGAGATGAGGAGGAAAGCCATCAGACCTTATGGATTAGGCCCAAACAAAAGCCCCGGCTACTTGAGACACTTAGACTAAGCCTAAACCAGAAAGATCTCTCCATAAAGATGGTTTTTATACTGTACTTCTACAATCAGCTGGCAGTACAAAAGAACAAGCGGCAGACATACTTAGGCTGAGACATGGTGGTTTGGTGCAGAGACCATGCATATCATGGGAATATTTCAGCATTTCTGCTCTGGTTTTCAGTGTATTACACCAAAACACCCACCTGATGACATCATTTCAAGAGCAAAAGCAGCAATTTGCAGAATTCAGCTTCTTTGGGGAACTGAGCAATTGCTGAGCTGACAGTAAGTCCTGCTGGGTCCCTGTCACCTGCAGAGTGCCCGCATCCTCACCACGGTAGCGGGCATTGTGACAAAGGTTCTACGTCAGCTGGGTGTGGCAGCCGAGCGCCCGCTAGGGGAGGGTGAGCCTGTCAGCCCCGGGCCTGTCACTGCCTGCTGTCCCCCCTGTCACCAGCGAGGCCTCTGAAAAGTTTCCAAAACATGCCCAGACTTGGGTCCAAAGTGGCCAAATGTCTCCAAGAGACAAGTCGGGAAGAAGGATATGGAAGAGAGGGAGAAAGCCAAGGGAGCAGGCCAAAGGGAGGCAAGAGAAAAAAGTAGTGCCGGGCTGCAGGACTGAAATGGAGGAATTGAAAGAGGAAAGCCAGGAAGCAGGAGAGTTTGAGAAAAGGAGAGAGGAAAGAAGAGACATGCAGCCAGACGAGGGCTTAGTGAGAGAGGCTGGGACAGAGAACAGGATGAGAAGGAAATAAGGCAAGGCAAGGCAAGGCAAGGCTAGGCCAAACGAGGTTTCCTTGATTTATATTTTCTACCACATTCATCTTGAGATGAGGAGGAAAGCCATCAGACCTTATGGATTAGGCCCAAACAAAAGCCCCGGCTACTTGAGACACTTAGACTAAGCCTAAACCAGAAAGATCTCTCCATAAAGATGGTTTTTATACTGTACTTCCACAATCAGCTGGCAGTACAAAAGAACAAGCGGCAGACATACTTAGGCTGAGACATGGTGGTTTGGTGCAGAGACCATGCATATCATGGGAATATTTCAGCATTTCTGCTCTGGTTTTCAGTGTATTACACCAAAACACCCACCTGATGACATCATTTCAAGAGCAAAAGCAGCAATTTGCAGAATTCAGCTTCTTTGGGGAACTGAGCAATTGCTGAGCTGACAGCAAGTCCTGCTGGGTCCCTGTCACCTGCAGAGTGCCCGCAGCCACACCACGGTAGCGGGCATTGTGACAAAGGTTCTACGTCAGCTGGGTTTGGCAGCCGAGCGCCCGCTAGGGGAGGGGGAGCCTGTCAGCCCTGGGCCTGTCACTGCCTGCTGTCCCCCCTGTCACCAGCGAGGCCTTTGAAAAGTTTCCAAAACATGCCCAGACTTGGCTCCAAAGTGGCCAAAAGTCTCCAAGAGACAAGTCGGGAAGAAGGATATGGAAGAGAGGGAGAAAGCCAAGGGAGCAGGCCAAAGGGAGGCAAGAGGAAAAAGTAGTGCCGGGCTGCAGGACTGAAATGGAGGAATTGAAAGACGAAAGCCAGGAAGCAGGAGAGTTAGAGAAAAGGAGAGAGGAAAGAAGAGACATGCAGCCAGACGAGGGCTTAGTGAGAGAGGCTGGGACAGAGAACAGGATGAGAAGGAAATAAGGCAAGGCAAGGCAAGGCTAGGCCAAAGGACGTTTCTTTGATTTATATTTTCTACCACATTCATCTTGAGATGAGAGGAAAGCCATCAGACCTTATGGACTAGGCCCATACAAAAGCCCCGGCTACTTGAGACACTTAGACTAAGTCTAAACCAGAAAGATCTCTCCATAAAGATGGTTTTTATACTGTACTTCCACAATCAGCTGGCAGTACAAAAGAACAAGCGGCAGACATACTTAGGCTGAGTCATGGTGGTTTGCTGCAGAGACCATGCATATCACGGGAATATTTCAGCATTTCTGCTCTGGTTTTCAGTGTATTACACCAAAACACCCACCTGATGACATCATTTCAAGAGCAAAAGCAGCAATTTGCAGAATTCAGCTTCTTTGGGGAACTGAGCAATTGCTGAGCTGACAGTAAGTCCTGCTGGGTCCCTGTCACCTGCAGAGTGCCCGCATCCTCACCACGGTAGCGGGCATTGTGACAAAGGTTCTACGTCAGCTGGGTGTGGCAGCCGAGCGCCCGCTAGGGGAGGGTGAGCCTGTCAGCCCCGGGCCTGTCACTGCCTGCTGTCCCCCCTGTCACCAGCGAGGCCTCTGAAAAGTTTCCAAAATATGCCCAGACTTGGGTCCAAAGTGGCCAAAAGTCTCCAAGAGACAAGTCGGGAAGAAGGATATGGAAGAGAGGGAGAAAGCCAAGGGAGCAGGCCCAAGGGAGGCAAGAGAAAAAAGTAGTGCCGGGCTGCAGGACTGAAATGGAGGAATTGAAAGAGGAAAGCCAGGAAGCAGGAGAGTTTGAGAAAAGGAGAGAGGAAAGAAGAGACATGCAGCCAGACGAGGGCGTAGTGAGAGAGGCTGGGACAGAGAACAGGATGAGAAGGAAATAAGGCAAGGCAAGGCAAGGCAAGGCTAGGCCAAACGAGGTTTCCTTGATTTATATTTTCTACCACATTCATCTTGAGATGAGGAGGAAAGCCATCAGACCTTATGGATTAGGCCCAAACAAAAGCCCCGGCTACTTGAGACACTTAGACTAAGCCTAAACCAGAAAGATCTCTCCATAAAGATGGTTTTTATACTGTACTTCCACAATCAGCTGGCAGTACAAAAGAACAAGCGGCAGACATTACTTAGGCTGAGACATGGTGGTTTGGTGCAGAGACCATGCATATCATGGGAATATTTCAGCATTTCTGCTCTGGTTTTCAGTGTATTACACCAAAACACCCACCTGATGACATCATTTCAAGAGCAAAAGCAGCAATTTGCAGAATTCAGCTTCTTTGGGGAACTGAGCAATTGCTGAGCTGACAGCAAGTCCTGCTGGGTCCCTGTCACCTGCAGAGTGCCCGCAGCCACACCACGGTAGCGGGCATTGTGACAAAGGTTCTACGTCAGCTGGGTTTGGCAGCCGAGCGCCCGCTAGGGGAGGGGGAGCCTGTCAGCCCTGGGCCTGTCACTGCCTGCTGTCCCCCCTGTCACCAGCGAGGCCTTTGAAAAGTTTCCAAAACATGCCCAGACTTGGCTCCAAAGTGGCCAAAAGTCTCCAAGAGACAAGTCGGGAAGAAGGATATGGAAGAGAGGGAGAAAGCCAAGGGAGCAGGCCAAAGGGAGGCAAGAGAAAAAAGTAGTGCCGGGCTGCAGGACTGAAATGGAGGAATTGAAAGACGAAAGCCAGGAAGCAGGAGAGTTTGAGAAAAGGAGAGAGGAAAGAAGAGACATGCAGCCAGACGAGGGCTTAGTGAGAGAGGCTGGGACAGAGAACAGGATGAGAAGGAAATAAGGCAAGGCAAGGCAAGGCTAGGCCAAAGGACGTTTCTTTGATTTATATTTTCTACCACATTCATCTTGAGATGAGAGGAAAACCATCAGACGTTTTGGATTAGGCCCAAACAAAAGCCCCGGCTACTTGAGACACTTAGACTAAGCCTAAACCAGAAAGATCTCTCCATAAAGATGGTTTTTATACTGTACTTCCACAATCAGCTGGCAGTACAAAAGAACAAGCGGCAGACATACTTAGGCTGAGTCATGGTGGTTTGGTGCAGAGACCATGCATATCATGGGAATATTTCAGCATTTCTGCTCTGGTTTTCAGTGTATTACACCAAAACACCCACCTGATGACATCATTTCAAGAGCAAAAGCAGCAATTTGCAGAATTCAGCTTCTTTGGGGAACTGAGCAATTGCTGAGCTGACAGCAAGTCCTGCTTGGTCCCTGTCACCTGCAGAGTGCCCGCATCCTCACCACGGTAGCGGGCATTGTGACAAAGGTTCTACGTCAGCTGGGTGTGGCAGCCGAGCGCCCGCTAGGGGAGGGGAAGCCTGTCAACCCCGGGCCTGTCACTGCCTGCTGTCCCCCCTGTCACCAGCGAGGCCTCTGAAAAGTTTCCAAAACATCCCCAGACTTGGGTCCAAAGTGGCCAAAAGTCTCCAAGAGACAAGTCGGGAAGAAGGATAAGGAAGAGAGGGAGAAAGCCAAGGGAGCAGGCCAAAGGGAGGCAAGAGAAAAAAGTAGTGCCGGGCTGCAGGACTGAAATGGAGGAATTGAAAGACGAAAGCCAGGAAGCAGGAGAGTTTGAGAAAAGGAGAGAGGAAAGAAGAGACATGCAGCCAGACGAGGGCTTAGTGAGAGAGGCTGGGACAGAGAACAGGATGAGAAGGAAATAAGGCAAGGCAAGGCAAGGCTAGGCCAAAGGACGTTTCTTTGATTTATATTTTCTACCACATTCATCTTGAGATGAGAGGAAAGCCATCAGACGTTATGGATTAGGCCCAAACGAAAGCCCCGGCTTCTTGAGACGCTTAGACTAAGCCTAAACCACAAAGATCTCTCCATAAAGATGGTTTTTATACTGTACTTCCACAATCTGCTGTCAGTAGAGAAGAACAAGCGGCAGATGTACTTAGGCTGAGTCATGGTGGTTTGGTGCAGAGACCATGCATATCATGGGAATATTTCAGCATTTCTGCTCTGGTTTTCAGTGTATTACACCAAAACACCCACCTGATGACATCATTTCAAGAGCAAAAGCAGCAATTTGCAGAATTCAGCTTCTTTGGGGAACTGAGCAATTGCTGAGCTGACAGCAAGTCCTGCTGGGTCCCTGTCACCCGCAGAGTGCCCGCATCCTCACCACGGTAGCGGGCATTGTGACAAAGGTTCTACGTCAGCTGGGTGTGGTAGCCGAGCGCCCGCTAGGGGAGGGGGAGCCTGTCAGCCCCGGGCCTGTCACTGCCTGCTGTCCCCCGTGTCACCAGCGAGGCCTCTGAAAAGTTTCCAAAACATGCCCAGACTTGGGTCCAAAGTGGCCAAAAGTCTCCAAGAGACAAGTCGGGAAGAAGGATATGGAAGAGAGGGAGAAAGCCAAGGGAGCAGGCCAAAGGGAGGCAAGAGGAAAAAGTAGTGCCGGGCTGCAGGACTGAAATGGAGGAATTGAAAGACGAAAGCCAGGAAGCAGGAGAGTTTGAGAAAAGGAGAGAGGAAAGAAGAGACATGCAGCCAGACGAGGGCTTAGTGAGAGAGGCTGGGACAGAGAACAGGATGAGAAGGAAATAAGGCAAGACAAGGCAAGGCAAGGCTAGGCCAAAGGACGTTTCTTTGATTTATATTTTCTACGACATTCATCTTGAGATGAGGAGGAAAGCCATCAGACCTTATGGATTAGGCCCAAACAAAAGCCCTGGCTACTTGAGACGCTTAGACTAAGTCTAAACCACAAAGATCTTACCATAAAGATGGTTTTTATACTGTACTTTCACAATCAGCTGGCAGTACAAAAGAACAAGCGGCAGATGTACTTAGGCTGAGTCATGGTGGTTTGGTGCAGAGACCATGCATATCATGGGAATATTTCAGCATTTCTGCTCTGGTTTTCAGTGTATTACACCAAAACACCCACCTGATGACATCATTTCAAGAGCAAAAGCAGCAATTTGCAGAATTCAGCTTCTTTGGGGAACTGAGCAATTGCTGAGCTGAGAGTAAGTCCTGCTGGGTCCCTGTCACCTGCAGAGTGCCCGCATCCTCACCACGGTAGCGGGCATTGTGACAAAGGTTCTACGTCAGCTGGGTGTGGCAGCCGAGCGCCCGCTAGGGGAGGGGAAGCCTGTCAACCCCGGGCCTGTCACTGCCTGCTGTCCCCCGTGTCACCAGCGAGGCCTCTGAAAAGTTTCCAAAACATGCCCAGACTTGGGTCCAAAGTGGCCAAAAGTCTCCAAGAGACAAGTCGGGAAGAAGGATATGGAAGAGAGGGAGAAAGCCAAGGAAGCAGGCCAAAGGGAGGCAAGAGAAAAAAGTAGTGCCGGGCTGCAGGACTGAAATGGAGGAATTGAAAGATGAAAGCCAGGAAGCAGGAGAGTTTGAGAAAAGGAGAGAGGAAAGAAGAGACATGCAGCCAGACGAGGGCTTAGTGAGAGAGGCTGGGACAGAGAACAGGATGAGAAGGAAATAAGGCAAGGCAAGGCAAGGCTAGGCCAAAGGACGTTTCCTTGATTTATATTTTCTACAACATTCATCTTGAGATGAGAGGAAAGCCATCAGACCTTATGGACTAGTCCCAAACAAAAGCCCCGGCTACTTGAGACACTTAGACTAAGCCTAAACCACAAAGATCTCTCCATAAAGATGGTTTTTATACTGTACTTCCACAATCAGCTGGCAGTACAAAAGAACAAGCGGCAGACATACTTAGGCTGAGACATGGTGGTTTGGTGCAGAGACCATGCATATCATGGGAATATTTCAGCATTTCTGCTCTGGTTTTCAGTGTATTACACCAAAACACCCACCTGATGACATCATTTCAAGAGCAAAAGCAGCAATTTGCAGAATTCAGCTTCTTTGGGGAACTGAGCAATTGCTGAGCTGACTGTAAGTCCTGCTGGGTCCCTGTCACCTGCAGAGTGCCCGCATCCTCACCACGGTAGCGGGCATTGTGACAAAGGTTCTATGTCAGCTGGGTGTGGCAGCCGAGCGCCCGCTAGGGGAGGGTGAGCCTGTCAGCCCCGGGCCTGTCACTGCCTGCTGTCCCCCCTGTCACCAGCGAGGCCTCTGAAAAGTTTCCAAAACATGCCCAGACTTGGGTCCAAAGTGGCCAAAAGTCTCCAAGAGACAAGTCGGGAAGAAGGATATGGAAGAGAGGGAGAAAGCCAAGGGAGCAGGCCAAAGGGAGGCAAGAGAAAAAAGTAGTGCCGGGCTGCAGGACTGAAATGGAGGAATTGAAAGACGAAAGCCAGGAAGCAGGAGAGTTTGAGAAAAGGAGAGAGGAAAGAAGAGACATGCAGCCAGACGAGGGCTTAGTGAGAGAGGCTGGGACAGAGAACAGGATGAGAAGTAAATAAGGCAAGGCAAGGCAAGGCTAGGCCAAAGGACGTTTCTTTGATTTATATTTTCTACCACATTCATCTTGAGATGAGGAGGAAAGCCATCAGACCTTATGGATTAGGCCCAAACAAAAGCCCCGGCTACTTGAGACACTTAGACTAAGTCTAAACCACAACGATCTTACCATAAAGATGGTTTTTATTCTGTACTTTCACAATCAGCTGGCAGTACAAAAGAACAAGCGGCAGATGTACTTAGGCTGAGTCATGGTGGTTTGGTGCAGAGACCATGCATATCATGGGAATATTTCAGCATTTCTGCTCTGGTTTTCAGTGTATTACACCAAAACACCCACCTGATGACATCATTTCAAGAGCAAAAGCAGCAATTTGCAGAATTCAGCTTCTTTGGGGAACTGAGCAATTGCTGAGCTGACAGCAAGTCCTGCTGGGTCCCTGTCACCTGCAGAGTGCCCGCATCCTCACCACGGTAGCGGGCATTGTGACAAAGGTTCTACGTCAGCTGGGTGTGGCAGCCGAGCGCCCGCTAGGGGAGGGGAAGCCTGTCAGCCCCGGGCCTGTCACTGCCTGCTGTCCCCCGTGTCACCAGCGAGGCCTCTGAAAAGTTTCCAAAACATGCCCAGACTTGGCTCCAAAGTGGCCAAAAGTCTCCAAGAGACAAGTCGGGAAGAAGGATATGGAAGAGAGGGAGAAAGCCAAGGGAGCAGGCCAAAGGGAGGCAAGAGAAAAAAGTAGTGCCGGGCTGCAGGACTGAAATGGAGGAATTGAAAGACGAAAGCCAGGAAGCAGGAGAGTTTGAGAAAAGGAGAGAGGAAAGAAGAGACATGCAGCCAGACGAGGGCTTAGTGAGAGAGGCTGGGACAGAGAACAGGATGAGAAGGAAATAAGGCAAGGCAAGGCAAGGCTAGGCCAAAGGACGTTTCTTTGATTTATATTTTCTACCACATTCATCTTGAGATGAGGAGGAAAGCCATCAGACCTTATGGATTAGGCCCAAACAAAAGCCCCGGCTACTTGAGACACTTAGACTAAGTCTAAACCACAACGATCTTACCATAAAGATGGTTTTTATTCTGTACTTTCACAATCAGCTGGCAGTACAAAAGAACAAGCGGCAGATGTACTTAGGCTGAGTCATGGTGGTTTGGTGCAGAGACCATGCATATCATGGGAATATTTCAGCATTTCTGCTCTGGTTTTCAGTGTATTACACCAAAACACCCACCTGATGACATCATTTCAAGAGCAAAAGCAGCAATTTGCAGAATTCAGCTTCTTTGGGGAACTGAGCAATTGCTGAGCTGACAGCAAGTCCTGCTGGGTCCCTGTCACCTGCAGAGTGCCCGCATCCTCACCACGGTAGCGGGCATTGTGACAAAGGTTCTACGTCAGCTGGGTGTGGCAGCCGAGCGCCCGCTAGGGGAGGGGAAGCCTGTCAGCCCCGGGCCTGTCACTGCCTGCTGTCCCCCGTGTCACCAGCGAGGCCTCTGAAAAGTTTCCAAAACATGCCCAGACTTGGCTCCAAAGTGGCCAAAAGTCTCCAAGAGACAAGTCGGGAAGAAGGATATGGAAGAGAGGGAGAAAGCCAAGGGAGCAGGCCAAAGGGAGGCAAGAGAAAAAAGTAGTGCCGGGCTGCAGGACTGAAATGGAGGAATTGAAAGACGAAAGCCAGGAAGCAGGAGAGTTTGAGAAAAGGAGAGAGGAAAGAAGAGACATGCAGCCAGACGAGGGCTTAGTGAGAGAGGCTGGGACAGAGAACAGGATGAGAAGGAAATAAGGCAAGGCAAGGCAAGGCAAGGCTAGGCCAAACGAGGTTTCCTTGATTTATATTTTCTACCACATTCATCTTGAGATGAGGAGGAAAGCCATCAGACCTTATGGATTGGGCCCAAACAAAAGCCCTGGCTACTTGAGACACTTAGACTAAGTCTAAACCACAAAGATCTCTCCATAAAGATGGTTTTTATACTGTACTTTCAAAATCAGCTGGCAGTACAAAAGAACAAGCGGCAGACATACTTAGGCTGAGTCATGATGGTTTGGTGCAGAGACCATGTATATCATGGGAATATTTCAGCATTTCTGCTCTGGTTTTCAGTGTATTACACCAAAACACCCACCTGATGACATCATTTCAAGAGCAAAGCAGCAATTTGCAAAATTCAACTTCTTTGGGGAACTGAGCAATTGCTGAGCTGACAGCAAGTCCTGCTGGGTCCCTGTCACCTGCAGAGTGCCCGCATCCTCACCACAGTAGCGGGCATTGTGACAAAGGTTCTATGTCAGCTGGGTGTGGCAGCCGACCGTCCGCTAGGGGAGAGGGAGCCTGTCAGCCCCGGGCCTGTCACTGCCTGCTGTCCCCCCTGTCACCAGCGAGGCCTCTGAAAAGTTTCCAAAACATGCCCAGACTTGGGTCCAAAGTGGCCAAAAGTCTCCAAGAGACAAGTCGGGAAGAAGGATATGGAAGAGAGGGAGAAAGCCAAGGGAGCAGGCCCAAGGGAGGCAAGAGGAAAAAGTAGTGCCGGGCTGCAGGACTGAAATGGAGGAATTGAAAGACGAAAGCCAGGAAGCAGGAGAGTTTGAGAAAAGGAGAGAGGAAAGAAGAGACATGCAGCCAGAGGAGGGCTTAGTGAGAGAGGCTGGGACAGAGAACAGGATGAGAAGGAAATAAGGCAAGGCAAGGCAAGGCAAGGCCAAAGGACGTTTCTTTGATTTATATTTTCTACCACATTCATCTTGAGATGAGAGGAAAGCCATCAGACGTTATGGATTAGGCCCAAACAAAAGCCCCGGCTACTTGAGACACTTAGACTAAGCCTAAACCAGAAAGATTTCTCCATAAAGATGGTTTTTATACTGTACTTCCACAATCAGCTGGCAGTACAAAAGAACAAGCGGCAGACATACTTAGGCTGAGACATGGTGGTTTGGTGCAGAGACCATGCATATCATGGGAATATTTCGGCATTTCTGCTCTGGTTTTCAGTGTATTACACCAAAACACCCACCTGATGACATCATTTCAAGAGCAAAAGCAGCAATTTGCAGAATTCAGCTTCTTTGGGGAACTGAGCAATTGCTGAGCTGACAGCAAGTCCTGCTGGGTCCCTGTCACCTACAGAGTGCCCGCATCCTCACCACGGTAGCGGGCATTGTGACAAAGGTTCTACGTCAGCTGGGTGTGGCAGCCGAGCGCCCGCTAGGGGATGGTGAGCCTGTCAGCCCCGGGCCTGTCACTGCCTGCTGTCCCCCCTGTCACCAGCGAGGCCTCTGAAAAATTTCCAAAACATGCCCAGACTTGGCTCCAAAGTGGCCAAATATCTCCAAGAGACAAGTCGGGAAGAACAATATGGAAGAGAGGGAGAAAGCCAAGGGAGCAGGCCCAAGGGAGGCAAGAGGAAAAAGTAGTGTCGGGCTGCAGGACTGAAATGGAGGAATTGAAAGACGAAAGCCAGGAAGCAGGAGAGTTTGAGAAAAGGAGAGAGGAAAGAAGAGACATGCAGCCAGACGAGGGCTTAGTGAGAGAGGCTGGGACAGAGAACAGGATGAGAAGGAAATAAGGCAAGGCAAGGCTAGGCCAAAGGACGTTTCTTTGATTTATATTTTCTACCACATTCATCTTGAGATGAGAGGAAAGCCATCAGACCTTATGGACTAGGCCCAAACAAAAGCCCCGGCTACTTGAGACACTTAGACTAAGTCTAAACCAGAAAGATCTCTCCATAAAGATGGTTTTTATACTGTACTTCCACAATCAGCTGGCAGTACAAAAGAACAAGCGGCAGACATACTTAGGCTGAGTCATGGTGGTTTGCTGCAGAGACCATGCATATCACGGGAATATTTCAGCATTTCTGCTCTGGTTTTCAGTGTATTACACCAAAACACCCACCTGATGACATCATTTCAAGAGCAAAAGCAGCAATTTGCAGAATTCAGCTTCTTTGGGGAACTGAGCAATTGCTGAGCTGACAGTAAGTCCTGCTGGGTCCCTGTCACCTGCAGAGTGCCCGCATCCTCACCACGGTAGCGGGCATTGTGACAAAGGTTCTACGTCAGCTGGGTGTGGCAGCCGAGCGCCCGCTAGGGGAGGGGGAGCCTGTCAGCCCCGGGCCTGTCACTGCCTGCTGTCCCCCCTGTCACCAGCGAGGCCTCTGAAAAGTTTCCAAAACATGCCCAGACTTGGCTCCAAAGTGGCCAAAAGTCTCCAAGAGACAAGTCGGGAAGAAGGATATGGAAGAGAGGGAGAAAGCCAAGGGAGCAGGCCCAAGGGAGGCAAGAGAAAAAAGTAGTGCCGGGCTGCAGGACTGAAATGGAGGAATTGAAAGACGAAAGCCAGGAAGCAGGAGAGTTTGAGAAAAGGAGAGAGGAAAGAAGAGACATGCAGCCAGACGAGGGCGTAGTGAGAGAGGCTGGGACAGAGAACAGGATGAGAAGGAAATAAGGCAAGGCAAGGCAAGGCAAGGCTAGGCCAAACGAGGTTTCCTTGATTTATATTTTCTACCACATTCATCTTGAGATGAGGAGGAAAGCCATCAGACCTTATGGATTAGGCCCAAACAAAAGCCCCGGCTACTTGAGACACTTAGACTAAGCCTAAACCAGAAAGATCTCTCCATAAAGATGGTTTTTATACTGTACTTCCACAATCAGCTGGCAGTACAAAAGAACAAGCGGCAGACATTACTTAGGCTGAGACATGGTGGTTTGGTGCAGAGACCATGCATATCATGGGAATATTTCAGCATTTCTGCTCTGGTTTTCAGTGTATTACACCAAAACACCCACCTGATGACATCATTTCAAGAGCAAAAGCAGCAATTTGCAGAATTCAGCTTCTTTGGGGAACTGAGCAATTGCTGAGCTGACAGCAAGTCCTGCTGGGTCCCTGTCACCTGCAGAGTGCCCGCAGCCACACCACGGTAGCGGGCATTGTGACAAAGGTTCTACGTCAGCTGGGTTTGGCAGCCGAGCGCCCGCTAGGGGAGGGGGAGCCTGTCAGCCCTGGGCCTTTCACTGCCTGCTGTCCCCCCTGTCACCAGCGAGGCCTTTGAAAAGTTTCCAAAACATGCCCAGACTTGGCTCCAAAGTGGCCAAAAGTCTCCAAGAGACAAGTCGGGAAGAAGGATATGGAAGAGAGGGAGAAAGCCAAGGGAGCAGGCCAAAGGGAGGCAAGAGAAAAAAGTAGTGCCGGGCTGCAGGACTGAAATGGAGGAATTGAAAGACGAAAGCCAGGAAGCAGGAGAGTTTGAGAAAAGGAGAGAGGAAAGAAGAGACATGCAGCCAGACGAGGGCGTAGTGAGAGAGGCTGGGACAGAGAACAGGATGAGAAGGAAATAAGGCAAGGCAAGGCAAGGCTAGGCCAAAGGACGTTTCTTTGATTTATATTTTCTACCACATTCATCTTGAGATGAGAGGAAAGCCATCAGACCTTATGGATTAGGCCCAAACAAAAGCCCCGGCTACTTGAGACACTTAGACTAAGCCTAAACCACAAAGATCTCTCCATAAAGATGGTTTTTATACTGTACTTCCACAATCAGCTGGCAGTACAAAAGAACAAGCGGCAGACATACTTAGGCTGAGACATGGTGGTTTGGTGCAGAGACCATGCATATCATGGGAATATTTCAGCATTTCTGCTCTGGTTTTCAGTGTATTACACCAAAACACCCACCTGATGACATCATTTCAAGAGCAAAAGCAGCAATTTGCAGAATTCAGCTTCTTTGGGGAACTGAGCAATTGCTGAGCTGACAGCAAGTCCTGCTGGGTCCCTGTCACCTGCAGAGTGCCCCCAGCCACACCACGGTAGCGGGCATTGTGACAAAGGTTCTACGTCAGCTGGGTGTGGCAGCCGAGCGCCCGCTAGGGGAGGAGGAGCCTGTCAGCCCTGGGCCTGTCACTGCCTGCTGTCCCCCCTGTCACCAGCGAGGCCTTTGAAAAGTTTCCAAAACATGCCCAGACTTGGCTCCAAAGTGGCCAAAAGTCTCCAAGAGACAAGTCGGGAAGAAGGATATGGAAGAGAGGGAGAAAGCCAAGGGAGCAGGCCAAAGGGAGGCAAGAGGAAAAAGTAGTGCCGGGCTGCAGGACTGAAATGGAGGAATTGAAAGACGAAAGCCAGGAAGCAGGAGAGTTTGAGAAAAGGAGAGAGGAAAGAAGAGACATGCAGCCAGACGAGGGCTTAGTGAGAGAGGCTGGGACAGAGAACAGGATGAGAAGGAAATAAGGCAAGGCAAGGCAAGGCTAGGCCAAAGGACGTTTCTTTGATTTATATTTTCTACCACATTCATCTTGAGATGAGAGGAAAGCCATCAGACCTTATGGATTAGGCCCAAACAAAAGCCCCGGCTACTTGAGACACTTAGACTAAGCCTAAACCACAAAGATCTCTCCATAAAGATGGTTTTTATACTGTACTTCCACAATCAGCTGGCAGTACAAAAGAACAAGCGGCAGACATACTTAGGCTGAGACATGGTGGTTTGGTGCAGAGACCATGCATATCATGGGAATATTTCAGCATTTCTGCTCTGGTTTTCAGTGTATTACACCAAAACACCCACCTGATGACATCATTTCAAGAGCAAAAGCAGCAATTTGCAGAATTCAGCTTCTTTGGGGAACTGAGCAATTGCTGAGCTGACAGCAAGTCCTGCTGGGTCCCTGTCACCTGCAGAGTGCCCCCAGCCACACCACGGTAGCGGGCATTGTGACAAAGGTTCTACGTCAGCTGGGTGTGGCAGCCGAGCGCCCGCTAGGGGAGGAGGAGCCTGTCAGCCCTGGGCCTGTCACTGCCTGCTGTCCCCCCTGTCACCAGCGAGGCCTTTGAAAAGTTTCCAAAACATGCCCAGACTTGGCTCCAAAGTGGCCAAAAGTCTCCAAGAGACAAGTCGGGAAGAAGGATATGGAAGAGAGGGAGAAAGCCAAGGGAGCAGGCCAAAGGGAGGCAAGAGGAAAAAGTAGTGCCGGGCTGCAGGACTGAAATGGAGGAATTGAAAGACGAAAGCCAGGAAGCAGGAGAGTTTGAGAAAAGGAGAGAGGAAAGAAGAGACATGCAGCCAGACGAGGGCTTAGTGAGAGAGGCTGGGACAGAGAACAGGATGAGAAGGAAATAAGGCAAGGCAAGGCAAGGCTAGGCCAAAGGACGTTTCTTTGATTTATATTTTCTACCACATTCATCTTGAGATGAGAGGAAAGCCATCAGACCTTATGGACTAGGCCCATACAAAAGCCCCGGCTACTTGAGACACTTAGACTAAGTCTAAACCAGAAAGATCTCTCCATAAAGATGGTTTTTATACTGTACTTCCACAATCAGCTGGCAGTACAAAAGAACAAGCGGCAGACATACTTAGGCTGAGTCATGGTGGTTTGGTGCAGAGACCATGCATATCACGGGAATATTTCAGCATTTCTGCTCTGGTTTTCAGTGTATTACACCAAAACACCCACCTGATGACATCATTTCAAGAGCAAAAGCAGCAATTTGCAGAATTCAGCTTCTTTGGGGAACTGAGCAATTGCTGAGCTGACAGTAAGTCCTGCTGGGTCCCTGTCACCTGCAGAGTGCCCGCATCCTCACCACGGTAGCGGGCATTGTGATAAAGGTTCTACGTCAGCTGGGTGTGGCAGCCGAGCGCCCGCTAGGGGAGGGTGAGCCTGTCAGCCCCGGGCCTGTCACTGCCTGCTGTCCCCCCTGTCTACCAGCGAGGCCTCTGAAAAGTTTCCAAAACATGCCCAGACTTGGGTCCAAAGTGGCCAAAAGTCTCCAAGAGACAAGTCGGGAAGAAGGATATGGAAGAGAGGGAGAAAGCCAAGGGAGCAGGCCCAAGGGAGGCAAGAGAAAAAAGTAGTGCCGGGCTGCAGGACTGAAATGGAGGAATTGAAAGAGGAAAGCCAGGAAGCAGGAGAGTTTGAGAAAAGGAGAGAGGAAAGAAGAGACATGCAGCCAGACGAGGGCTTAGTGAGAGAGGCTGGGACAGAGAACAGGATGAGAAGGAAATAAGGCAAGGCAAGGCAAGGCAAGGCTAGGCCAAACGAGGTTTCCTTGATTTATATTTTCTACCACATTCATCTTGAGATGAGGAGGAAAGCCATCAGACCTTATGGATTAGGCCCAAACAAAAGCCCCGGCTACTTGAGACACTTAGACTAAGCCTAAACCAGAAAAATCTCTCCATAAAGATGGTTTTTATACTGTACTTCCACAATCAGCTGGCAGTACAAAAGAACAAGCGGCAGACATACTTAGGCTGAGACATGGTGGTTTGCTGCAGAGACCATGCATATCATGGGAATATTTCAGCATTTCTGCTCTGGTTTTCAGTGTATTACACCAAAACACCCACCTGATGACATCATTTCAAGAGCAAAAGCAGCAATTTGCAGAATTCAGCTTCTTTGGGGAACTGAGCAATTGCTGAGCTGACAGCAAGTCCTGCTGGGTCCCTGTCACCTGCAGAGTGCCCGCAGCCACACCACGGTAGCGGGCATTGTGACAAAGGTTCTACGTCAGCTGGGTTTGGCAGCCGAGCGCCCGCTAGGGGAGGGGGAGCCTGTCAGCCCTGGGCCTGTCACTGCCTGCTGTCCCCCCTGTCACCAGCGAGGCCTATGAAAAGTTTCCAAAACATGCCCAGACTTGGGTCCAATGTGGCCAAAAGTCTCCAAGAGACAAGTCGGGAAGAAGGATATGGAAGAGAGGGAGAAAGCCAAGGGAGCAGGCCAAAGGGAGGCAAGAGAAAAAAGTAGTGCCGGGCTGCAGGACTGAAATGGAGGAATTGAAAGACGAAAGCCAGGAAGCAGGAGAGTTTGAGAAAAGGAGAGAGGAAAGAAGAGACATGCAGCCAGACGAGGGCTTAGTGAGAGAGGCTGGGACAGAGAACAGGATGAGAAGGAAATAAGGCAAGGCAAGGCAAGGCTAGGCCAAAGGACGTTTCTTTGATTTATATTTTCTACCACATTCATCTTGAGATGAGAGGAAAACCATCAGACGTTTTGGATTAGGCCCAAACAAAAGCCCCGGCTACTTGAGACACTTAGACTAAGCCTAAACCAGAAAGATCTCTCCATAAAGATGGTTTTTATACTGTACTTCCACAATCAGCTGGCAGTACAAAAGAACAAGCGGCAGACATACTTAGGCTGAGTCATGGTGGTTTGGTGCAGAGACCATGCATATCATGGGAATATTTCAGCATTTCTGCTCTGGTTTTCAGTGTATTACACCAAAACACCCACCTGATGACATCATTTCAAGAGCAAAAGCAGCAATTTGCAGAATTCAGCTTCTTTGGGGAACTGAGCAATTGCTGAGCTGACAGCAAGTCCTGCTTGGTCCCTGTCACCTTCAGAGTGCCTGCATCCTCACCACGGTAGCGGGCATTGTGACAAAGGTTCTACGTCAGCTGGGTGTGGCAGCCGAGCGCCCGCTAGGGGAGGGGAAGCCTGTCAACCCCGGGCCTGTCACTGCCTGCTGTCCCCCCTGTCACCAGCGAGGCCTCTGAAAAGTTTCCAAAACATCCCCAGACTTGGGTCCAAAGTGGCCAAAAGTCTCCAAGAGACAAGTCGGGAAGAAGGATAAGGAAGAGAGGGAGAAAGCCAAGGGAGCAGGCCAAAGGGAGGCAAGAGAAAAAAGTAGTGCCGGGCTGCAGGACTGAAATGGAGGAATTGAAAGACGAAAGCCAGGAAGCAGGAGAGTTTGAGAAAAGGAGAGAGGAAAGAAGAGACATGCAGCCAGACGAGGGCTTAGTGAGAGAGGCTGGGACAGAGAACAGGATGAGAAGGAAATAAGGCAAGGCAAGGCAAGGCTAGGCCAAAGGACGTTTCTTTGATTTATATTTTCTACCACATTCATCTTGAGATGAGAGGAAAGCCATCAGACGTTATGGATTAGGCCCAAACGAAAGCCCCGGCTTCTTGAGACGCTTAGACTAAGCCTAAACCACAAAGATCTCTCCATAAAGATGGTTTTTATACTGTACTTCCACAATCTGCTGTCAGTAGAGAAGAACAAGCGGCAGATGTACTTAGGCTGAGTCATGGTGGTTTGGTGCAGAGACCATGCATATCATGGGAATATTTCAGCATTTCTGCTCTGGTTTTCAGTGTATTACACCAAAACACCCACCTGATGACATCATTTCAAGAGCAAAAGCAGCAATTTGCAGAATTCAGCTTCTTTGGGGAACTGAGCAATTGCTGAGCTGACAGCAAGTCCTGCTGGGTCCCTGTCACCCGCAGAGTGCCCGCATCCTCACCACGGTAGCGGGCATTGTGACAAAGGTTCTACGTCAGCTGGGTGTGGCAGCCGAGCGCCCGCTAGGGGAGGGGGAGCCTGTCAGCCCCGGGCCTGTCACTGCCTGCTGTCCCCCGTGTCACCAGCGAGGCCTCTGAAAAGTTTCCAAAACATGCCCAGACTTGGGTCCAAAGTGGCCAAAAGTCTCCAAGAGACAAGTCGGGAAGAAGGATATGGAAGAGAGGGAGAAAGCCAAGGGAGCAGGCCAAAGGGAGGCAAGAGGAAAAAGTAGTGCCGGGCTGCAGGACAGAAATGGAGGAATTGAAAGACGAAAGCCAGGAAGCAGGAGAGTTTGAGAAAAGGAGAGAGGAAAGAAGAGACATGCAGCCAGACGAGGGCTTAGTGAGAGAGGCTGGGACAGAGAACAGGATGAGAAGGAAATAAGGCAAGACAAGGCAAGGCAAGGCTAGGCCAAAGGACGTTTCTTTGATTTATATTTTCTACCACATTCATCTTGAGATGAGGAGGAAAGCCATCAGACCTTATGGATTAGGCCCAAACAAAAGCCCCGGCTACTTGAGACGCTTAGACTAAGTCTAAACCACAAAGATCTTACCATAAAGATGGTTTTTATACTGTACTTTCACAATCAGCTGGCAGTACAAAAGAACAAGCGGCAGATGTACTTAGGCTGAGTCATGGTGGTTTGGTGCAGAGACCATGCATATCATGGGAATATTTCAGCATTTCTGCTCTGGTTTTCAGTGTATTACACCAAAACACCCACCTGATGACATCATTTCAAGAGCAAAAGCAGCAATTTGCAGAATTCAGCTTCTTTGGGGAACTGAGCAATTGCTGAGCTGAGAGTAAGTCCTGCTGGGTCCCTGTCACCTGCAGAGTGCCCGCATCCTCACCACGGTAGCGGGCATTGTGACAAAGGTTCTACGTCAGCTGGGTGTGGCAGCCGAGCGCCCGCTAGGGGAGGGGAAGCCTGTCAACCCCGGGCCTGTCACTGCCTGCTGTCCCCCGTGTCACCAGCGAGGCCTCTGAAAAGTTTCCAAAACATGCCAAGACTTGGGTCCAAAGTGGCCAAAAGTCTCCAAGAGACAAGTCGGGAAGAAGGATATGGAAGAGAGGGAGAAAGCCAAGGAAGCAGGCCAAAGGGAGGCAAGAGAAAAAAGTAGTGCCGGGCTGCAGGACTGAAATGGAGGAATTGAAAGATGAAAGCCAGGAAGCAGGAGAGTTTGAGAAAAGGAGAGAGGAAAGAAGAGACATGCAGCCAGACGAGGGCTTAGTGAGAGAGGCTGGGACAGAGAACAGGATGAGAAGGAAATAAGGCAAGGCAAGGCAAGGCTAGGCCAAAGGACGTTTCCTTGATTTATATTTTCTACAACATTCATCTTGAGATGAGAGGAAAGCCATCAGACCTTATGGACTAGTCCCAAACAAAAGCCCCGGCTACTTGAGACACTTAGACTAAGCCTAAACCACAAAGATCTCTCCATAAAGATGGTTTTTATACTGTACTTCCACAATCAGCTGGCAGTACAAAAGAACAAGCGGCAGACATACTTAGGCTGAGACATGGTGGTTTGGTGCAGAGACCATGCATATCATGGGAATATTTCAGCATTTCTGCTCTGGTTTTCAGTGTATTACACCAAAACACCCACCTGATGACATCATTTCAAGAGCAAAAGCAGCAATTTGCAGAATTCAGCTTCTTTGGGGAACTGAGCAATTGCTGAGCTGACTGTAAGTCCTGCTGGGTCCCTGTCACCTGCAGAGTGCCCGCATCCTCACCACGGTAGCGGGCATTGTGACAAAGGTTCTATGTCAGCTGGGTGTGGCAGCCGAGCGCCCGCTAGGGGAGGGTGAGCCTGTCAGCCCCGGGCCTGTCACTGCCTGCTGTCCCCCCTGTCACCAGCGAGGCCTCTGAAAAGTTTCCAAAACATGCCCAGACTTGGGTCCAAAGTGGCCAAAAGTCTCCAAGAGACAAGTCGGGAAGAAGGATATGGAAGAGAGGGAGAAAGCCAAGGGAGCAGGCCAAAGGGAGGCAAGAGAAAAAAGTAGTGCCGGGCTGCAGGACTGAAATGGAGGAATTGAAAGACGAAAGCCAGGAAGCAGGAGAGTTTGAGAAAAGGAGAGAGGAAAGAAGAGACATGCAGCCAGACGAGGGCTTAGTGAGAGAGGCTGGGACAGAGAACAGGATGAGAAGGAAATAAGGCAAGGCAAGGCAAGGCTAGGCCAAAGGACGTTTCTTTGATTTATATTTTCTACCACATTCATCTTGAGATGAGGAGGAAAGCCATCAGACCTTATGGATTAGGCCCAAACAAAAGCCCCGGCTACTTGAGACACTTAGACTAAGTCTAAACCACAACGATCTTACCATAAAGATGGTTTTTATTCTGTACTTTCACAATCAGCTGGCAGTACAAAAGAACAAGCGGCAGATGTACTTAGGCTGAGTCATGGTGGTTTGGTGCAGAGACCATGCATATCATGGGAATATTTCAGCATTTCTGCTCTGGTTTTCAGTGTATTACACCAAAACACCCACCTGATGACATCATTTCAAGAGCAAAAGCAGCAATTTGCAGAATTCAGCTTCTTTGGGGAACTGAGCAATTGCTGAGCTGACAGCAAGTCCTGCTGGGTCCCTGTCACCTGCAGAGTGCCCGCATCCTCACCACGGTAGCGGGCATTGTGACAAAGGTTCTACGTCAGCTGGGTGTGGCAGCCGAGCGCCCGCTAGGGGAGGGGAAGCCTGTCAGCCCCGGGCCTGTCACTGCCTGCTGTCCCCCGTGTCACCAGCGAGGCCTCTGAAAAGTTTCCAAAACATGCCCAGACTTGGCTCCAAAGTGGCCAAAAGTCTCCAAGAGACAAGTCGGGAAGAAGGATATGGAAGAGAGGGAGAAAGCCAAGGGAGCAGGCCAAAGGGAGGCAAGAGAAAAAAGTAGTGCCGGGCTGCAGGACTGAAATGGAGGAATTGAAAGACGAAAGCCAGGAAGCAGGAGAGTTTGAGAAAAGGAGAGAGGAAAGAAGAGACATGCAGCCAGACGAGGGCTTAGTGAGAGAGGCTGGGACAGAGAACAGGATGAGAAGGAAATAAGGCAAGGCAAGGCAAGGCAAGGCTAGGCCAAACGAGGTTTCCTTGATTTATATTTTCTACCACATTCATCTTGAGATGAGGAGGAAAGCCATCAGACCTTATGGATTGGGCCCAAACAAAAGCCCTGGCTACTTGAGACACTTAGACTAAGTCTAAACCACAAAGATCTCTCCATAAAGATGGTTTTTATACTGTACTTTCACAATCAGCTGGCAGTACAAAAGAACAAGCGGCAGACATACTTAGGCTGAGTCATGATGGTTTGGTGCAGAGACCATGTATATCATGGGAATATTTCAGCATTTCTGCTCTGGTTTTCAGTGTATTACACCAAAACACCCACCTGATGACATCATTTCAAGAGCAAAGCAGCAATTTGCAAAATTCAACTTCTTTGGGGAACTGAGCAATTGCTGAGCTGACAGCAAGTCCTGCTGGGTCCCTGTCACCTGCAGAGTGCCCGCATCCTCACCACAGTAGCGGGCATTGTGACAAAGGTTCTATGTCAGCTGGGTGTGGCAGCCGACCGTCCGCTAGGGGAGAGGGAGCCTGTCAGCCCCGGGCCTGTCACTGCCTGCTGTCCCCCCTGTCACCAGCGAGGCCTCTGAAAAGTTTCCAAAACATGCCCAGACTTGGGTCCAAAGTGGCCAAAAGTCTCCAAGAGACAAGTCGGGAAGAAGGATATGGAAGAGAGGGAGAAAGCCAAGGGAGCAGGCCCAAGGGTGGCAAGAGGAAAAAGTAGTGCCGGGCTGCAGGACTGAAATGGAGGAATTGAAAGACGAAAGCCAGGAAGCAGGAGAGTTTGAGAAAAGGAGAGAGGAAAGAAGAGACATGCAGCCAGAGGAGGGCTTAGTGAGAGAGGCTGGGACAGAGAACAGGATGAGAAGGAAATAAGGCAAGGCAAGGCAAGGCAAGGCCAAAGGACGTTTCTTTGATTTATATTTTCTACCACATTCATCTTGAGATGAGAGGAAAGCCATCAGACGTTATGGATTAGGCCCAAACAAAAGCCCCGGCTACTTGAGACACTTAGACTAAGCCTAAACCAGAAAGATTTCTCCATAAAGATGGTTTTTATACTGTACTTCCACAATCAGCTGGCAGTACAAAAGAACAAGCGGCAGACATACTTAGGCTGAGACATGGTGGTTTGGTGCAGAGACCATGCATATCATGGGAATATTTCGGCATTTCTGCTCTGGTTTTCAGTGTATTACACCAAAACACCCACCTGATGACATCATTTCAAGAGCAAAAGCAGCAATTTGCAGAATTCAGCTTCTTTGGGGAACTGAGCAATTGCTGAGCTGACAGCAAGTCCTGCTGGGTCCCTGTCACCTACAGAGTGCCCGCATCCTCACCACGGTAGCGGGCATTGTGACAAAGGTTCTACGTCAGCTGGGTGTGGCAGCCGAGCGCCCGCTAGGGGATGGTGAGCCTGTCAGCCCCGGGCCTGTCACTGCCTGCTGTCCCCCCTGTCACCAGCGAGGCCTCTGAAAAATTTCCAAAACATGCCCAGACTTGGCTCCAAAGTGGCCAAATATCTCCAAGAGACAAGTCGGGAAGAAGAATATGGAAGAGAGGGAGAAAGCCAAGGGAGCAGGCCCAAGGGAGGCAAGAGGAAAAAGTAGTGTCGGGCTGCAGGACTGAAATGGAGGAATTGAAAGACGAAAGCCAGGAAGCAGGAGAGTTTGAGAAAAGGAGAGAGGAAAGAAGAGACATGCAGCCAGACGAGGGCTTAGTGAGAGAGGCTGGGACAGAGAACAGGATGAGAAGGAAATAAGCCAAGGCAAGGCAAGGCAAGGCTAGGCCAAACGAGGTTTCCTTGATTTATATTTTCTACCACATTCATCTTGAGATGAGGAGGAAAGCCATCAGACCTTATGGATTAGGCCCAAACAAAAGCCCCGGCTACTTGAGACACTTAGACTAAGTCTAAACCACAAAGATCTTACCATAAAGATGGTTTTTATACTGTACTTTCACAATCAGCTGGCAGTACAAAAGAACAAGCGGCAGATGTACTTAGGCTGAGTCATGGTGGTTTGGTGCAGAGACCATGCATATCATGGGAATATTTCAGCATTTCTGCTCTGGTTTTCAGTGTATTACACCAAAACACCCACCTGATGACATCATTTCAAGAGCAAAAGCAGCAATTTGCAGAATTCAGCTTCTTTGGGGAACTGAGCAATTGCTGAGCTGACAGCAAGTCCTGCTGGGTCCCTGTCACCTGCAGAGTGCCCGCATCCTCACCACAGTAGCGGGCATTGTGACAAAGGTTCTATGTCAGCTGGGTGTGGCAGCCGAGCGCCCGCTAGGGGAGGGGGAGCCTGTCAGCCCCGGGCCTGTCACTGCCTGCTGTCCCCCCTGTCACCAGCGAGGCCTCTGAAAAGTTTCCAATACATCCCCAGACTTGGGTCCAAAGTGGCCAAAAGTCTCCAAGAGACAAGTCGGGAAGAAGGATATGGAAGAGAGGGAGAAAGCCAAGGGAGCAGGCCCAAGGGAGGCAAGAGGAAAAAGTAGTGCCGGGCTGCAGGACTGAAATGGAGGAATTGAAAGACGAAAGCCAGGAAGCAGGAGAGTTTGAGAAAAGGAGAGAGGAAAGAAGAGACATGCAGCCAGACGAGGGCTTAGTGAGAGAGGCTGGGACAGAGAACAGGATGAGAAGGAAATAAGGCAAGGCAAGGCTAGGCCAAAGGACGTTTCTTTGATTTATATTTTCTACCACATTCATCTTGAGATGAGAGGAAAGGCATCAGACGTTATGGATTAGGCCCAAACAAAAGCCCCGGCTACTTGAGACACTTAGACTAAGCCTAAACCACAAAGATCTCTCCATAAAGATGGTTTTTATACTGTACTTCCACAATCAGCTGGCAGTACAAAAGAACAAGCGGCAGACATACTTAGGCTGAGTCATGGTGGTTTGGTGCAGAGACCATGCATATCATGGGAATATTTCAGCATTTCTGCTCTGGTTTTCAGTGTATTACACCAAAACACCCACCTGATGACATCATTTCAAGAGCAAAAGCAGCAATTTGCAGAATTCAGCTTCTTTGGGGAACTGAGCAATTGCTGAGCTGACAGCAAGTCCTGCTGGGTCCCTGTCACCCGCAGAGTGCCCGCATCCTCACCACGGTAGCGGGCATTGTGACAAAGGTTCTACGTTAGCTGGGTGTGGCAGCCGAGCACCTGCTTGGGGAGGGGAAGCCTGTCAGCCCCGGGCCTGTCACTGCCTGCTGTCCCCCGTGTCACCAGCGAGGCCTCTGAAAAGTTTCCAAAACATGCCCAGAGTTGGGTCCAAAGTGGCCAAAAGTCTCCAAGAGACAAGTCGGGAAGAAGAATATGGAAGAGAGGGAGAAAGCCAAGGGAGCAGGCCCAAGGGAGGCAAGAGAAAAAAGTAGTGCCGGGCTGCAGGACTGAAATGGAGGAATTGAAAGACGAAAGCCAGGAAGCAGGAGAGTTTGAGAAAAGGAGAGAGGAAAGAAGAGACATGCAGCCAGACGAGGGGTTAGTGAGAGAGGCTGGGACAGAGAACAGGATGAGAAGGAAATAAGGCAAGGCAAGGCAAGGCAAGGCTAGGCCAAACGAGGTTTCCTTGATTTATATTTTCTACCACATTCATCTTGAGATGAGGAGGAAAGCCATCAGACCTTATGGATTAGGCCCAAACAAAAGCCCCGGCTACTTGAGACACTTAGACTAAGTCTAAACCACAAAGATCTTACCATAAAGATGGTTTTTATACTGTACTTTCACAATCAGCTGGCAGTACAAAAGAACAAGCGGCAGATGTACTTAGGCTGAGTCATGGTGGTTTGGTGCAGAGACCATGCATATCATGGGAATATTTCAGCATTTCTGCTCTAGTTTTCAGTGTATTACACCAAAGCACCCACCTGATGACATCATTTCAAGAGCAAAGCAGCAATTTGCAAAATTCAACTTCTTTGGGGAACTGAGCAATTGCTGAGCTGACAGCAAGTCCTGCTGGGTCCCTGTCACCTGCAGAGTGCCCGCATCCTCACCACAGTAGCGGGCATTGTGACAAAGGTTCTACGTCAGCTGGGTGTGGCAGCCGAGCGCCCGCTAGGGGAGGGGGAGCCTGTCAGCCCCGGGCCTGTCACTGCCTGCTGTCCCCCCTGTCACCAGCGAGGCCTCTGAAAAGTTTCCAAAACATGCCCAGACTTGGGTCCAAAGTGGCCAAAAGTCTCCAAGAGACAAGTCGGGAAGAAGGATATGGAAGAGAGGGAGAAAGCCAAGGGAGCAGGCCAAAGGGAGGCAAGAGAAAACAGTAGTGCCGGGCTGCAGGACTGAAATGGAGGAATTGAAAGACGAAAGCCAGGAAGCAGGAAAGTTTGAGAAAAGGAGAGAGGAAAGAAGAGACATGCAGCCAGACGAGGGCTTAGTGAGAGAGGCTGGGACAGAGAACAGGATGAGAAGGAAATAAGGCAAGGCAAGGCTAGGCCAAAGGACGTTTCTTTGATTTTTATTTTCTACCACATTCATCTTGAGATGAGAGGAAAGCCATCAGACCTTATGGATTAGGCCCAAACAAAAGCCCCGGCTACTTGAGACACTTAGACTAAGCCTAAACCAGAAATATCTCTCCATAAAGATGGTTTTTATACTGTACTTCTACAATCAGCTGGCAGTACAAAAGAACAAGCGGCAGACATACTTAGGCTGAGTCATGGTGGTTTGGTGCAGAGACCATGCATATCATGGGAATATTTCAGCATTTCTGCTCTGGTTTTCAGTGTATTACACCAAAACACCCACCTGATGACATCATTTCAAGAGCAAAAGCAGCAATTTGCAGAATTCAGCTTCTTTGGGGAACTGAGCAATTGCTGAGCTGACAGCAAGTCCTGCTGGGTCCCTGTCACCTGCAGAGTGCCCGCATCCTCACCATGGTAGCGGGCATTGTGACAAAGGTTCTATGTCAGCTGGGTGTGGCAGCCGAGAACCCGCTAGGGGAGGGGGAGCCTGTCAGCCCCGGGCCTGTCACTGCCTGCTGTCCCCCCTGTCACCAGCGAGGCCTCTGAAAAGTTTCCAAAACATGCCCAGACTTGGGTCCAAAGTGGCCAAAAGTCTCCAAGAGACAAGTCGGGAAGAAGAATATGGAAGAGAGGGAGAAAGCCAAGGGAGCAGGCCAAAGGGAGGCAAGAGGAAAAAGTAGTGCCGGGCTGCAGGACTGAAATGGAGGAATTGAAAGACGAAAGCCAGGAAGCAGGAGAGTTTGAGAAAAGGAGAGAGGAAAGAAGAGACATGCAGCCAGACGAGGGCTTAGTGAGAGAGGCTGGGACAGAGAACAGGATGAGAAGGAAATAAGGCAAGGCAAGGCAAGGCAAGACCAGGCCAAAGGACGTTTCTTTGATTTATATTTTCTACCACATTCATCTTGAGATGAGAGGAAAGCCATCAGACCATATGGATTAGGCCCAAACAAAAGCCCCGGCTACTTGAGACACTTAGACTAAGCCTAAACCACAAAGATCTTACCATAAAGATGGTTTTTATACTGCACTTTCACAATCAGCTGGCAGTACAAAAGAACAAGCGGCAGATGGACTTAGGCTGAGTCATGGTGGTTTGGTGCAGAGACCATGCATATCATGGGAATATTTCAGCATTTCTGCTCTGGTTTTCAGTGTATTACACCAAAACACCCACCTGATGACATCATTTCAAGAGCAAAAGCAGCAATTTGCAGAATTCAGCTTCTTTGGGGAACTGAGCAATTGCTGAGCTGACAGCAAGTCCTGCTGGGTCCCTGTCACCTGCAGAGTGCCCGCATCCTCACCACGGTAGCGGGCATTGTGACAAAGGTTCTACGTCAGCTGGGTGTGGCAGCCGAGCGCCCGCTAGGGGAGGGGAAGCCTGTCAGCCCCGGGCCTGTCACTGCCTGCTGTCCCGCCTGTCACCAGCGAGGCCTCTGAAAAGTTTCCAAAACATGCCCAGACTTGGGTCCAATGTGGCCAAAAGTCTCCAAGAGACAAGTCGGGAAGAAGGATATGGAAGAGAGGGAGAAAGCCAAGGGAGCAGGCCCAAGGGAGGCAAGAGGAAAAACTAGTGAGGGGCTGCAGGAATGAAATGGAGGAATTGAAAGACGAAAGCCAGGAAGCAGGAGAGTTTGAGAAAAGGAGAGAGGAAAGAAGAGACATGCAGCCAGACGAGGGCTTAGTGAGAGAGGCTGGGACAGAGAACAGGATGAGAAGGAAATAAGGCAAGGCAAGGCTAGGCCAAAGGACGTTTCTTTGATTTTTATTTTCTACCACATTCATCTTGAGATGAGAGGAAAGCCATCAGATGTTATGGATTAGGCCCAAACAAAAGCCCCGGCTACTTGAGACACTTAGACTAAGCCTAAACCAGAAAGATCTCTCCATAAAGATGGTTTTTATACTGTACTTCCACAATCAGCTGGCAGTACAAAAGAACAAGCGGCAGACATACTTAGGCTGAGACATGGTGGTTTGGTGCAGAGACCATGCATATCATGGGAATATTTCAGCATTTCTGCTCTGGTTTTCAGTGTATTACACCAAAACACCCACCTGATGACATCATTTCAAGAGCAAAAGCAGCAATTTGCAGAATTCAGCTTCTTTGGGGAACTGAGCAATTGCTGAGCTGACAGCAAGTCCTGCTGGGTCCCTGTCACCTGCAGAGTGCCCGCATCCTCACCACAGTAGCAGGCATTGTGACAAAGGTTCTATGTCAGCTGGGTGTGGCAGCAGAGCGCCCGCTAGGGGAGGGGGAGCCTGTCAGCCCCGGGCCTGTCACTGCCTGCTGTCCCCCGTGTCACCAGTGAGGCCTCTGAAAAGTTTCCAAAACATGCCCAGAGTTGGGTCCAAAGTGGCCAAAAGTCTCCAAGAGACAAGTTGGGAAGAAGGATATGGAAGAGAGGGAGAAAGCCAAGGGAGCAGGCCAAAGGGAGGCAAGAGAAAAAAGTAGTGCCGGGCTGCAGGAATGAAATGGAGGAATTGAAAGACGAAAGCCAGGAAGCAGGAGAGTTTGAGAAAAGGAGAGAGGAAAGAAGAGACATGCAGCCAGACGAGGGCTTAGTGAGAGAGGCTGGGACAGAGAACAGGATGAGAAGGAAATAAAACAAGGCAAGGCAAGGCTAGGCCAAAGGACGTTTCTTTGATTTATATTTTGTACCACATTCATCTTGAGATGAGAGGAAAGCCATCAGACATTATGGATTAGGCCCAAACAAAAGCCCCGGCTACTTGAGACACTTAGACTAAGCCTAAACCAGAAAGATCTCTCCATAAAGATGGTTTTTATACTGTACTTCCACAATCAGCTGGCAGTACAAAAGAACAAGCGGCAGACATACTTAGGCTGAGTCATGGTGGTTTGGTGCAGAGACCATGCATATCATGGGAATATTTCAGCATTTCTGCTCTGGTTTTCAGTGTATTACACCAAAACTCCCACCTGATGACATCATTTCAAGAGCAAAAGCAGCAATTTGCAGAATTCAGCTTCTTTGGGGAACTGAGCAATTGCTGAGCTGACAGCAAGTTCTGCTGGGTCCCTGTCACCTGCAGAGTGCCCGCATCCTCACCACGGTAGCGGGCATTGTGACAAAGGTTCTACGTCAGCTGGGTGTGGCAGCCGAGCGCTCGCTAGGGGAGGGGAAGCCTGTCAGCCCCGGGCCTGTCACTGCCTGCTGTCCCCCGTGTCACCAGCGAGGCCTCTGAAAAGTTTCCAAAACATGCCCAGACTTGGGTCCAAAGTGGCCAAAAGTCTCCAAGAGACAAGTCGGGAAGAAGGATATGGAAGAGAGGGAGAAAGCCAAGGGAGCAGGCCCAAGGGAGGCAAGAGGAAAAAGTAGTGCCGGGCTGCAGGACTGAAATGGAGGAATTGAAAGACGAAAGCCAGGAAGCAGGAGAGTTTGAGAAAAGGAGAGAGGAAAGAAGAGACATGCAGCCAGACGAGGGCTTAGTGAGAGAGGCTGGGACAGAGAACAGGATGAGAAGGAAATAAGGCAAGGCAAGGCTAGGCCAAACGAGGTTTCCTTGATTTATATTTTCTACCACATTCATCTTGAGATGAGGAGGAAAGCCATCAGACCTTATGGATTAGGCCCAAACAAAAGCCCCGGCTACTTGAGACACTTAGACTAAGCCTAAACCAGAAAGATCTCTCCATAAAGATGGTTTTTATACTGTACTTCCACAATCAGCTGGCAGTACAAAAGAACAAGCGGCAGACATACTTAGGCTGAGACATGGTGGTTTGGTGCAGAGACCATGCATATCATGGGAATATTTCAGCATTTCTGCTCTGGTTTTCAGTGTATTACACCAAAACACCCACCTGATGACATCATTTCAAGAGCAAAAGCAGCAATTTGCAGAATTCAGCTTCTTTGGGGAACTGAGCAATTGCTGAGCTGACAGCAAGTCCTGCTGGGTCCCTGTCACCTGCAGAGTGCCCGCATCCTCACCACAGTAGCAGGCATTGTGACAAAGGTTCTATGTCAGCTGGGTGTGGCAGCAGAGCGCCCGCTAGGGGAGGGGGAGCCTGTCAGCCCCGGGCCTGTCACTGCCTGCTGTCCCCCGTGTCACCAGTGAGGCCTCTGAAAAGTTTCCAAAACATGCCCAGAGTTGGGTCCAAAGTGGCCAAAAGTCTCCAAGAGACAAGTTGGGAAGAAGGATATGGAAGAGAGGGAGAAAGCCAAGGGAGCAGGCCAAAGGGAGGCAAGAGAAAAAAGTAGTGCCGGGCTGCAGGAATGAAATGGAGGAATTGAAAGACGAAAGCCAGGAAGCAGGAGAGTTTGAGAAAAGGAGAGAGGAAAGAAGAGACATGCAGCCAGACGAGGGCTTAGTGAGAGAGGCTGGGACAGAGAACAGGATGAGAAGGAAATAAAACAAGGCAAGGCAAGGCTAGGCCAAAGGACGTTTCTTTGATTTATATTTTGTACCACATTCATCTTGAGATGAGAGGAAAGCCATCAGACATTATGGATTAGGCCCAAACAAAAGCCCCGGCTACTTGAGACACTTAGACTAAGCCTAAACCACAAAGATCTCTCCATAAAGATGGTTTTTATACTGTACTTCCACAATCAGCTGGCAGTACAAAAGAACAAGCGGCAGACATACTTAGGCTGAGTCATGGTGGTTTGGTGCAGAGACCATGCATATCATGGGAATATTTCAGCATTTCTGCTCTGGTTTTCAGTGTATTACACCAAAACTCCCACCTGATGACATCATTTCAAGAGCAAAAGCAGCAATTTGCAGAATTCAGCTTCTTTGGGGAACTGAGCAATTGCTGAGCTGACAGCAAGTTCTGCTGGGTCCCTGTCACCTGCAGAGTGCCCGCATCCTCACCACGGTAGCGGGCATTGTGACAAAGGTTCTACGTCAGCTGGGTGTGGCAGCCGAGCGCTCGCTAGGGGAGGGGAAGCCTGTCAGCCCCGGGCCTGTCACTGCCTGCTGTCCCCCGTGTCACCAGCGAGGCCTCTGAAAAGTTTCCAAAACATGCCCAGACTTGGGTCCAAAGTGGCCAAAAGTCTCCAAGAGACAAGTCGGGAAGAAGGATATGGAAGAGAGGGAGAAAGCCAAGGGAGCAGGCCCAAGGGAGGCAAGAGGAAAAAGTAGTGCCGGGCTGCAGGACTGAAATGGAGGAATTGAAAGACGAAAGCCAGGAAGCAGGAGAGTTTGAGAAAAGGAGAGAGGAAAGAAGAGACATGCAGCCAGACGAGGGCTTAGTGAGAGAGGCTGGGACAGAGAACAGGATGAGAAGGAAATAAGGCAAGGCAAGGCTAGGCCAAACGAGGTTTCCTTGATTTATATTTTCTACCACATTCATCTTGAGATGAGGAGGAAAGCCATCAGACCTTATGGATTAGGCCCAAACAAAAGCCCCGGCTACTTGAGACACTTAGACTAAGCCTAAACCAGAAAGATCTCTCCATAAAGATGGTTTTTATACTGTACTTCCACAATCAGCTGGCAGTACAAAAGAACAAGCGGCAGACATACTTAGGCTGAGACATGGTGGTTTGGTGCAGAGACCATGCATATCATGGGAATATTTCAGCATTTCTGCTCTGGTTTTCAGTGTATTACACCAAAACACCCACCTGATGACATCATTTCAAGAGCAAAAGCAGCAATTTGCAGAATTCAGCTTCTTTGGGGAACTGAGCAATTGCTGAGCTGACAGCAAGTCCTGCTGGGTCCCTGTCACCTGCAGAGTGCCCGCATCCTCACCACAGTAGCAGGCATTGTGACAAAGGTTCTATGTCAGCTGGGTGTGGCAGCAGAGCGCCCGCTAGGGGAGGGGGAGCCTGTCAGCCCCGGGCCTGTCACTGCCTGCTGTCCCCCGTGTCACCAGCGAGGCCTCTGAAAAGTTTCCAAAACATGCCCAGACTTGGGTCCAAAGTGGCCAAAAGTCTCCAAGAGACAAGTCGGGAAGAAGGATATGGAAGAGAGGGAGAAAGCCAAGGGAGCAGGCCCAAGGGAGGCAAGAGAAAAAAGTAGTGCCGGGCTGCAGGACTGAAATGGAGGAATTGAAAGACGAAAGCCAGGAAGCAGGAGAGTTTGAGAAAAGGAGAGAGGAAAGAAGAGACATGCAGCCAGACGAGGGCTTAGTGAGAGAGGCTGGGACAGAGAACAGGATGAGAAGGAAATAAGGCAAGGCAAGGCAAGGCTAGGCCAAAGGACGTTTCTTTGATTTATATTTTCTACCACGTTTATCTTGAGATGAGAGGAAAGCCATCAGACGTTATGGATTAGGCCCAAACAAAAGCCCCGGCTACTTGAGACACTTAGACTAAGCCTAAACCACAAAGATCTCTCCATAAAGATGGTTTTTATACTGTACTTTCACAATCAGCTGGCAGTACAAAAGAACAAGCGGCAGATGTACTTAGGCTGAGTCATGGTAGTTTGGTGCAGAGACCATGCATATCATGGGAATATTTCAGCATTTCTGCTTTGGTTTTCAGTGTATTAAACCAAAACACCCACCTGATGACATCATTTCAAGAGCAAAGCAGCAATTTGCAAAATTCAACTTCTTTGGGGCACTGAGCAATTGCTGAGCTGACAGCAAGTCCTGCTGGGTCCCTGTCACCTGCAGAGTGCCCGCATCCTCACCACGGTAGCGGGCATTGTGACAAAGGTTCTATGTCAGCTGGGTGTTGCAGCCGAGCGCCCGCTAGGGGAGGGGGAGCCTGTCAGCACCGGGCCTGTCACTGCCTGCTGTCCCCCCTGTCACCAGCGAGGCCTCTGAAAAGTTTCCAAAACATCCCCAGACTTGGCTCCAAAGTGGCCAAAAGTCTCCAAGAGACAAGTCGGGAAGAAGAATATAGAAGAGAGGGAGAAAGCCAAGGGAGCAGGCCAAAGGGAGGCAAGAGGAAAAAGTAGTGCCGGGCTGCAGGAATGAAATGGAGGAATTGAAAGACGAAAGCCAGGAAGCAGGAGAGTTTGAGAAAAGGAGAGAGGAAAGAAGAGACATGCAGCCAGACGAGGGCTTAGTGAGAGAGGCTGGGACAGAGAACAGGATGAGAAGGAAATAAGGCAAGGCAAGGCAAGGCTAGGCCAAAGGACGTTTCTTTGATTTATATTTTCTACCACATTCATCTCGAGATGAGAGGAAAGCCATCAGACGTTATGGATTAGGCCCAAACAAAAGCCCCGGCTACTTGAGACACTTAGACTAAGCCTAAACCACAAAGATATCTCTACAGAGATGGTTTTTATACTGTACTTCCGCAATCAGCTGGCAGTACAAAAGAAGAAGCGGCAGACATACTTAGGCTGAGACATGGTGGTTTGCTGCAGAGACCATGCATATCATGGGAATATTTCAGCATTTCTGCTCTGGTTTTCAGTGTATTACACCAAAACACCCACCTGATGACATCATTTCAAGAGCAAAAGCAGCAATTTGCAGAATTCAGCTTCTTTGGGGAACTGAGCAATTGCTGAGCTGACAGCAAGTCCTGCTGGGTCCCTGTCACCTGCAGAGTGCCCGCATCCTCTCCACGGTAGCGGGCATTGTGACAAAGGTTCTATGTCAGCTGGGTGTGGCAGCCGAGCGCCCGCTAGGGGAGGGGGAGCCTGTCAGCCCCGGGCCTGTCACTGCCTGCTGTCCCCCGTGTCACCAGCGAGGCCTCTGAAAAGTTTCCAAAACATCCCCAGATTTGGCTCCAAAGTGGCCAACTGTCTCCAAGAGACAAGTCGGGAAGAAGAATATGGAAGAGAGGGAGAAAGCCAAGGGAGCAGGCCAAAGGGAGGCAAGAGGAAAAAGTAGTGCTGGGCTGCAGGACTGAAATGGAGGAATTGAAAGACGAAAGCCAGGAAGCAGGAGAGTTTGAGAAAAGGAGAGAGGAAGGAAGAGACATGCAGCCAGACGAGGGGTTAGTGAGAGAGGCTGGGACAGAGAACAGGATGAGAAGGAAATAAGGCAAGGCAAGGCAAGGCTAGGCCAAAGGACGTTTCTTTGATTTATATTTTCTACCACGTTTATCTTGAGATGAGAGGAAAGCCATCAGACGTTATGGATTAGGCCCAAACAAAAGCCCCGGCTACTTGAGACACTTAGACTAAGCCTAAACCAGAAAGATCTTACCATAAAGATGGTTTTTATACTGTACTTTCACAATCAGCTGGCAGTACAAAAGAACAAGCGGCAGATGTACTTAGGCTGAGTCATGGTGGTTTGGTGCAGAGACCATGCATATCATGGGAATATTTCAGCATTTCTGCTTTGGTTTTCAGTGTATTACACCAAAACACCCACCTGATGACATCATTTCAAGAGCAAAGCAGCAATTTGCAAAATTCAACTTCTTTGGGGCACTGAGCAATTGCTGAGCTGACAGCAAGTCCTGCTGGGTCCCTGTCACCTGCAGAGTGCCCGCATCCTCACCACGGTAGCGGGCATTGTGACAAAGGTTCTATGTCAGCTGGGTGTGGCAGCCGAGCGCCCGCTAGGGGAGGGGGAGCCTGTCAGCACCGGGCCTGTCACTGCCTGCTGTCCCCCCTGTCACCAGCGAGGCCTCTGAAAAGTTTCCAAAACATCCCCAGACTTGGCTCCAAAGTGGCCAAAAGTCTCCAAGAGACAAGTCGGGAAGAAGAATATAGAAGAGAGGGAGAAAGCCAAGGGAGCAGGCCAAAGGGAGGCAAGAGGAAAAAGTAGTGCCGGGCTGCAGGAATGAAATGGAGGAATTGAAAGACGAAAGCCAGGAAGCAGGAGAGTTTGAGAAAAGGAGAGAGGAAAGAAGAGACATGCAGCCAGACGAGGGCTTAGTGAGAGAGGCTGGGACAGAGAACAGGATGAGAAGGAAATCAGGCAAGGCAAGGCAAGGCTGGCCAAAGGACGTTTCTTTGATTTATATTTTCTACCACATTCATCTCGAGATGAGAGGAAAGCCATCAGACGTTATGGATTAGGCCCAAACAAAAGCCCCGGCTACTTGAGACACTTAGACTAAGCCTAAACCAGAAAGATCTCTCTATAAAGATGGTTTTTATACTGTACTTCCGCAATCAGCTGGCAGTACAAAAGAAGAAGCGGCAGACATACTTAGGCTGAGACATGGTGGTTTGCTGCAGAGACCATGCATATCATGGGAATATTTCAGCATTTCTGCTCTGGTTTTCAGTGTATTACACCAAAACACCCACCTGATGACATCATTTCAAGAGCAAAAGCAGCAATTTGCAGAATTCAGCTTCTTTGGGGAACTGAGCAATTGCTGAGCTGACAGTAAGTCCTGCTGGGTCCCTGTCACCTGCAGAGTGCCCGCATCCTCTCCACGGTAGCGGGCATTGTGACAAAGGTTCTATGTCAGCTGGGTGTGGCAGCCGAGCGCCCGCTAGGGGAGGGGGAGCCTGTCAGCCCCGGGCCTGTCACTGCCTGCTGTCCCCCGTGTCACCAGCGAGGCCTCTGAAAAGTTTCCAAAACATCCCCAGATTTGGGTCCAAAGTGGCCAACTGTCTCCAAGAGACAAGTCGGGAAGAAGAATATGGAAGAGAGGGAGAAAGCCAAGGGAGCAGGCCAAAGGGAGGCAAGAGGAACAAGTAGTGCCGGGCTGCAGGACTGAAATGGAGGAATTGAAAGACGAAAGCCAGGAAGCAGGAGAGTTTGAGAAAAGGAGAGAGGAAGGAAGAGACATGCAGCCAGACGAGGGGTTAGTGAGAGAGGCTGGGACAGAGAACAGGATGAGAAGGAAATAAGGCAAGGCAAGGCAAGGCTAGGCCAAAGGACGTTTCTTTGATTTATATTTTCTACCACGTTTATCTTGAGATGAGAGGAAAGCCATCAGACGTTATGGATTAGGCCCAAACAAAAGCCCCGGCTACTTGAGACACTTAGACTAAGCCTAAACCACAAAGATCTTACCATAAAGATGGTTTTTATACTGTACTTTCACAATCAGCTGGCAGTACAAAAGAACAAGCGGCAGATGTACTTAGGCTGAGTCATGGTGGTTTGGTGCAGAGACCATGCATATCATGGGAATATTTCAGCATTTCTGCTTTGGTTTTCAGTGTATTACACCAAAACACCCACCTGATGACATCATTTCAAGAGCAAAGCAGCAATTTGCAAAATTCAACTTCTTTGGGGAACTGAGCAATTGCTGAGCTGACAGCAAGTCCTGCTGGGTCCCTGTCACCTGCAGAGCGCCCGCATCCTCACCACAGTAGCGGGCATTGTGACAAAGTTTCTATGTCAGCTGGGTGTGGCAGCCGAGCGCCCGCTAGGGGACGGGGAGCCTGTCAGCCCCGGGCCTGTCACTGCCTGCTGTCCCCCCTGTCACCAGCGAGGCCTCTGAAAAGTTTCCAAAACATGCCCAGAGTTGGGTCCAAAGTGGCCAAAAGTCTCCAAGAGACAAGTCGGGAAGAAGGATATGGAAGAGAGGGAGAAAGCCAAGGGAGCAGGCCCAAGGGAGGCAAGAGAAAAAAGTAGTGCCGGGCTGCAGGACTGAAATGGAGGAATTGAAAGACGAAAGCCAGGAAGCAGGAGAGTTTGAGAAAAGGAGAGAGGAAAGAAGAGACATGCAGCCAGACGAGGGGTTAGTGAGAGAGGCTGGGACAGAGAACAGGATGAGAAGGAAATAAGGCAAGGCAAGGCAAGGCTAGGCCAAAGGACGTTTCTTTGATTTATATTTTCTACCACATTCATCTTGAGATGAGAGGAAAGCCATCAGATGTTATGGATTAGGCCCAAACAAAAGCCCCGGCTACTTGAGACACTTAGACTAAGCCTAAACCAGAAAGATCTCTCCATAAAGATGGTTTTTATACTGTACTTCCACAATCAGCTGGCAGTACAAAAGAACAAGCGGCAGACATACTTAGGCTGAGTCATGGTGGTTTGGTGCAGAGACCATGCATATCATGGGAATATTTCAGCATTTCTGCTCTGGTTTTCAGTGTATTACACCAAAACACCCACCTGATGACATCATTTCAAGAGCAAAAGCAGCAATTTGCAGAATTCAGCTTCTTTGGGGAACTGAGCAATTGCTGAGCTGACAGCAAGTCCTGCTGGGTCCCTGTCACCTGCAGAGTGCCCGCATCCTCACCACAGTAGCGGGCATTGTGACAAAGGTTCTACGTCAGCTGGGTGTGGCAGCCGAGCGCCCGCTAGGGGAGGGGGAGCCTGTCAGCCCCGGGCCTGTCACTGCCTGCTGTCCCCCGTGTCACCAGCGAGGCCTCTGAAAATTTTCCAAAACATGCCCAGACTTGGGTCCAATGTGGCCAAAAGTCTCCAAGAGACAAGTCGGGAAGAAGGATATGGAAGAGAGGGAGAAAGCCAAGGGAGCAGGCCCAAGGGAGACAAGAGGAAAAACTAGTGAGGGGCTGCAGGAATGAAATGGAGGAATTGAAAGAAGAAAGCCAGGAAGCAGGAGAGTTTGAGAAAAGGAGAGAGGAAAGAAGAGACATGCAGCCAGACGAGGGCTTAGTGAGAGAGGCTGGGACAGAGAACAGGATGAGAAGGAAATAATGCAAGGCAAGGCTAGGCCAAAGGACGTTTCTTTGATTTATATTTTCTACCACATTCATCTTGAGATGAGAGGAAAGCCATCAGACCTTATGGACTAGGCCCAAACAAAAGCCCCGGCTACTTGAGACACTTAGACTAAGCGTAAACCACAAAGATCTCTCCATAAAGATGGTTTTTATACTGTACTTCCACAATCAGCTGGCAGTACAAAAGAACAAGCGGCAGACATACTTAGGCTGAGTCATGGTGGTTTGGTGCAGAGACCATGCATATCATGGGAATATTTCAGCATTTCTGCTCTGGTTTTCAGTGTATTACACCAAAACACCCACCTGATGACATCATTTCAAGAGCAAAAGCAGCAATTTGCAGAATTCAGCTTCTTTGGGGAACTGAGCAATTGCTGAGCTGACTGTAAGTCCTGCTGGGTCCCTGTCACCTGCAGAGTGCCCGCATCCTCACCACGGTAGCGGGCATTGTGACAAAGGTTCTATGTCAGCTGGGTGTGGCAGCCGAGCGCCCGCTAGGGGAGGGGGAGCCTGTCAGCCCCGGGCCTGTCACTGCCTGCTGTCCCCCCTGTCACCAGCGAGGCCTCTGAAAAGTTTCCAAAACTTCCCCAGATTTGGCTCCAAAGTGGCCGAAAGTCTCCAAGAGACAAGTCGGGAAGAAGAATATGGAAGAGAGGGAGAAAGCCCAGGGAGCAGGCCCAAGGGAGGCAAGAGGAAAAAGTAGTGCCGGGCTGCAGGACTGAAATGGAGGAATTGAAAGACGAAAGCCAGGAAGCAGGAGAGTTTGAGAAAAGGAGAGAGGAAAGAAGAGACATGCAGCCAGACGAGGGGTTAGTGAGAGAGGCTGGGACAGAGAACAGGATGAGAAGGAAATAAGGCAAGGCAAGGCAAGGCTAGGCCAAAGGACATTTCTTTGATTTATATTTTCTACCACATTCATCTTGAGATGAGAGGAAAGCCATCAGACGTTATGGATTAGGCCCAAACAAAAGCCCCGGCTACTTGAGACACTTAGACTAAGCCTAAACCAGAAAGATCTCTCCATAAAGATGGTTTTTATACTGTACTTCCACAATCAGCTGGCAGTACAAAAGAACAAGCGGCAGACGTACTTAGGCTGACTCATGGTGGTTTGGTGCAGAGACCATGCATATCATGGGAATATTTCAGCATTTCTGCTCTGGTTTTCAGTGTATTACACCAAAACACCCACCTGATGACATCATTTCAAGAGCAAAAGCAGCAATTTGCAGAATTCAGCTTCTTTGGGGAACTGAGCAATTGCTGAGCTGACAGCAAGTCCTGCTGGGTCCCTGTCACCTGCAGAGTGCCCGCATCCTCACCACGGTAGCGGGCATTGTGACAAAGGTTCTACGTCAGCTGGGTGTGGAAGCCGAGCGCTCGCTAGGAGAGGGGAAGCCTGTCAGCCCCGGGCCTGTCACTGCCTGCTGTCCCCCCTGTCACCAGCGAGGCCTCTGAAAAGTTTCCAAAACATCCCCAGACTTGGGTCCAAAGTGGCCAAAAGTCTCCAAGAGACAAGTCGGGAAGAAGGATATGGAAGAGAGGGAGAAAGCCAAGGGAGCAGGCCCAAGGGAGGCAAGAGAAAAAAGTAGTGCCGGGCTGCAGGACTGAAATGGAGGAATTGAAAGACGAAAGCCAGGAAGCAGGAGAGTTTGAGAAAAGGAGAGAGGAAAGAAGAGACATGCAGCCAGACGAGGGGTTAGTGAGAGAGGCTGGGACAGAGAACAGGATGAGAAGGAAATAAGGCAAGGCAAGGCAAGGCAAGGCTAGGCCAAACGAGGTTTCCTTGATTTATATTTTCTACCACATTCATCTTGAGATGAGGAGGAAAGCCATCAGACCTTATGGATTAGGCCCAAACAAAAGCCCCGGCTACTTGAGACACTTAGACTAAGTCTAAACCACAAAGATCTTACCATAAAGATGGTTTTTATACTGTACTTTCACAATCAGCTGGCAGTACAAAAGAACAAGCGGCAGATGTACTTAGGCTGAGTCATGGTGGTTTGGTGCAGAGACCATGCATACCATGGGAATATTTCAGCATTTCTGCTCTGGTTTTCAGTGTATTACACCAAAACACCCACCTGATGACATCATTTCAAGAGCAAAGCAGCAATTTGCAAAATTCAACTTCTTTGGGGAACTGAGCAATTGCTGAGCTGACAGCAAGTCCTGCTGGGTCCCTGTCACCTGCAGAGTGCCCGCATCCTCACCACAGTAGCGGGCATTGTGACAAAGGTTCTATGTCAGCTGGGTGTGGCAGCCGAGCGCCCGCTAGGGGAGGGGGAGCCTGTCAGCCCCGGGCCTGTCACTGCCTGCTGTCCCCCCTGTCACCAGCGAGGCCTCTGAAAAGTTTCCAAAACATCCCCAGATTTGGCTCCAATGTGGCCGAAAGTCTCCAAGAGACAAGTCGGGAAGAAGGATATGGAAGAGAGGGAGAAAGCCAAGGGAGCAGGCCAAAGGGAGGCAAGAGGAAAAAGTAGTGCAGGGCTGCAGGACTGAAATGGAGGAATTGAAAGACGAAAGCCAGGAAGCAGGAGAGTTTGAGAAAAGGAGAGAGGAAAGAAGAGACATGCAGCCAGACGAGGGCTTAGTGAGAGAGGCTGGGACAGAGAACAGGATGAGAAGGAAATAAGGCAAGGCAAGACAAGGCAAGGCTAGGCCAAAGGACGTTTCTTTGATTTATATTTTCTACCACATTCATCTTGAGATGAGAGGAAAGCCATCAGACCTTATGGACTAGGCCCAAACAAAAGCCCCGGCTACTTGGGACACTTAGACTAAGCCTAAACCACAAAGATCTCTCCATAAAGATGGTTTTTATACTGTACTTCCACAATCTGCTGTCAGTAGAGAAGAACAAGCGGCAGGTGTACTTAGGCTGAGTCATGGTGGTTTGGTGCAGAGACCATGCATATCATGGGAATATTTCAGCATTTCTGCTCGGGTTTTCAGTGTATTACACCAAAACACCCACCTGATGACATCATTTCAAGAGCAAAAGCAGCAATTTGCAGAATTCAGCTTCTTTGGGGAACTGAGCAATTGCTGAGCTGACAGCAAGTCCTGCTGGGTCCCTGTCACCTGCAGAGTGCCTGCATCCTCACCACGGTAGCGGGCATTGTGACAAAGGTTCTATGTCAGCTGGGTGTGGCAGCCGAGCGCCCACTAGGGGAGGGGGAGCCTGTCAGCCCCGGGCCTGTCACTGCCTGCTGTCCCCCGTGTCACCAGCGAGGCCTCTGAAAAGTTTCCAAAACATGCCCAGACTTGGGTCCAAAGTGGCCAAAAGTCTCCAAGAGACAAGTCGGGAAGAAGGATATGGAAGAGAGGGAGAAAGCCAAGGGAGCAGGCCCAAGGGAGGCAAGAGAAAAAAGTAGTGCCGGGCTGCAGGACTGAAATGGAGGAATTGAAAGAGGAAAGCCAGGAAGCAGGAGAGTTTGAGAAAAGGAGAGAGGAAAGAAGAGACATGCAGCCATATGAGGGCTTAGTGAGAGAGGCTGGGACAGAGAACAGGATGAGAAGGAAATAAGGCAAGGCAAGGCAAGGCAAGGCTAGGCCAAACGAGGTTTCCTTGATTTATATTTTCTACCACATTCATCTTGAGATGAGGAGGAAAGCCATCAGACCTTATGGATTAGACCCAAACAAAAGCCCCGGCTACTTGAGACACTTAGACTAAGCCTAAACCACAAAGATCTCTCCGTAAAGGTGGTTTTTATACTGTACTTCCACAATCAGCTGGCTGTACCAAAGACCAAGCGGCAGATGTACTTAGGCTGAGTCATGGTGGTTTGGTGCAGAGACCATGCATATCATGGGAATATTTCAGCATTTCTGCTCTGGTTTTCAGTGTATTACACCAAAACACCCACCTGATGACATCATTTCAAGAGCAAAAGCAGCAATTTGCAGAATTCAGCTTCTTTGGGGAACTGAGCAATTGCTGAGCTGACAGCAAGTCCTGCTGGGTCCCTGTCACCTGCAGAGTGCCCGCATGTTCACCACGGTAGCGGGCATTGTGACAAAGGTTCTACGTCAGCTGGGTGTGGCAGCCGAGCGCCCGATACGGGAGGGGAAGCCTGTCAGCCCCGGGCCTGTCACTGCCTGCTGTCCCCCGTGTCACCAGCGAGGCCTCTGAAAAGTTTCCAAAACATCCCCAGACTTGGCTCCAAAGTGGCCAAAAGTCTCCAAGAGACAAGTCGGGAAGAAGGATATGGAAGAGAGGGAGAAAGCCAATGGAGCAGGCCCAAGGGAGGCAAGAGGAAAAACTAGTGAGGGGCTGCAGGACTGAAATGGAGGAACTGAAAGACGAAAGCCAGGAAGCAGGAGAGTTTGAGAAAAGGAGAGAGGAAAGAAGAGACATGCAGCCAGACGAGGGCTTAGTGAGAGAGGCTGGGACAGAGAACAGGATGAGAAGGAAATAAGGCAAGGCAAGGCTAGGCCAAAGGACGTTTCTTTGATTTATATTTTCTACCACATTCATCTTGAGATGAGAGGAAAGCCATCAGACGTTATGGATTAGGCCCAAACAAAAGCCCCGGCTACTTGAGACACTTAGACTAAGCCTAAACCACAAAGATCTCTCCATAAAGATGGTTTTTATACTGTACTTCCACAATCAGCTGGCAGTACAAAAGAACAAGCGGCAGACATACTTAGGCTGAGACATGGTGGTTTGCTGCAGAGACCATGCATATCATGGGAATATTTCAGCATTTCTGCTCTGGTTTTCAGTGTATTACACCAAAACACCCACCTGATGACATCATTTCAAGAGCAAAAGCAGCAATTTGCAGAATTCAGCTTCTTTGGGGAACTGAGCAATTGCTGAGCTGACAGCAAGTCCTGCTGGGTCCCTGTCACCTGCAGAGTGCCCGCATCCTCACCATGGTAGCGGGCATTGTGACAAAGGTTCTACGTCAGCTGGGTGTGGCAGCCGAGCGCCCGCTAGGGGAGGGGAAGCCTGTCAGCCCCGGGCCTGTCACTGCCTGCTGTCCCCCCTGTCACCAGCGAGGCCTCTGAAAAGTTTCCAAAACATGCCCAGACTTGGGTCCAATGTGGCCAAAAGTCTCCAAGAGACAAGTCGGGAAGAAGGATATGGAACAGAGGGAGAAAGTCAAGGGAGCAGGCCCAAGGGAGGCAAGAGGAAAAACTAGTGAGGGGCTGCAGGACTGAAATGGAGGAATTGAAAGACGAAAGCCAGGAAGCAGGAGAGTTTGAGAAAAGGAGAGAGGAAAGAAGAGACATGCAGCCAGACGAGGGCTTAGTGAGAGAGGCTGGGACAGAGAACAGGATGAGAAGGAAATAAAGCAAGGCAAGGCTAGGCCAAAGGACGTTTCTTTGATTTATATTTTCTACCACATTCATCTTGAGATGAGAGGAAAGCCATCAGACGTTATGGATTAGGCCCAAACAAAAGCCACGGCTACTTGAGACACTTAGACTAAGCCTAAACCACAAAGATCTCTCCATAAAGATGGTTTTTATACTGTACTTCCACAATCAGTTGGCAGTACAAAAGAACAAGCGGCAGACATACTTAGGCTGAGACATGGTGGTTTGGTGCAGAGACCATGCATATCATGGGAATAATTCAGCATTTCTGCTCTGGTTTTCAGTGTATTACACCAAAACACCCACCTGATGACATCATTTCAAGAGCAAAAGCAGCAATTTGCAGAATTCAGCTTCTTTGGGGAACTGAGCAATTGCTGAGCTGACAGCAAGTCCTGCTGGGTCCCTGTCACCTGCAGAGTGCCCGCATCCTCACCACGGTAGCGGGCATTGTGACAAAGGTTCTACGTCAGCTGGGTGTGGCAGTCGAGCGCTCGCTAGGGGAGGGGGAGCCTGTCAGCCCCGGGCCTGTCACTGCCTGCTGTCCCCCGTGTCACCAGCGAGGCCTCTGAAAAGTTTCCAAAACATGCCCAGACTTGGGTCCAATGTGGCCAAAAGTCTCCAAGAGACAAGTCGGGAAGAAGGATATGGAACAGAGGGAGAAAGCCAAGGGAGCAGGCCCAAGGGAGGCAAGAGGAAAAACTAGTGAGGGGCTGCAGGACTGAAATGGAGGAATTGAAAGACGAAAGCCAGGAAGCAGGAGAGTTTGAGAAAAGGAGAGAGGAAAGAAGAGACATGCAGCCAGACGAGGGGTTAGTGAGAGAGGCTGGGACAGAGAACAGGATGAGAAGGAAATAAGGCAAGGCAAGGCAAGGCTAGGCCAAAGGACGTTTCTTTGATTTATATTTTCTGCCACATTCATCTTGAGATGAGAGGAAGGCCATCAGACCATAAGGATTAGGCCCAAACAAAAGCCCCGGCTACTTGAGACACTTAGACTAAGCCTAAACCACAAAGATCTCTCCATAAAGATGGTTTTTATACTGTACTTCCACAATCAGCTGGCAGTACAAAAGAACAAGCGGCAGACATACTTAGGCTGAGACATGGTGGTTTGCTGCAGAGACCATGCATATCATGGGAATATTTCAGCATTTCTGCTCTGGTTTTCAGTGTATTACACCAAAACACCCACCTGATGACATCATTTCAAGAGCAAAAGCAGCAATTTGCAGATCTCAGCTTCTTTGGGGAACTGAGCAATTGCTGAGCTGACAGCAAGTCCTGCTGGGTCCCTGTCACCTGCAGAGTGCCTGCATCCTCACCACGGTAGCGGGCATTGTGACAAAGGTTCTACGTCAGCTGGGTGTGGCAGCCGAGCGCCCGCTAGGGGAGGGGGAGCCTGTCAGCCCCGGGCCTGTCACTGCCTGCTGTCCCCCGTGTCACCAGCGAGGCCTCTGAAAAGTTTCCAAAACATGCCCAGACTTGGGTCCAATGTGGCCAAAAGTCTCCAAGAGACAAGTCGGGAAGAAGGATATGGAACAGAGGGAGAAAGCCAAGGGAGCAGGCCCAAGGGAGGCAAGAGGAAAAACTAGAGAGGGGCTGCAGGAATGAAATGGAGGAATTGAAAGACGAAAGCCAGGAAGCAGGAGAGTTTGAGAAAAGGAGAGAGGAAAGAAGAGACATGCAGCCAGACGAGGGCTTAGTGAGAGAGGCTGGGACAGAGAACAGGATGAGAAGGAAATAAGGCAAGGCAAGGCAAGGCAAGGCTAGGCCAAAGGACGTTTCTTTGATTTATATTTTCTACCACATTCATCTTGAGATGAGAGGAAAGCCATCAGACCATATGGATTAGGCCCAAACAAAAGCCCCGGCTACTTGAGACACTTAGACTAAGCCTAAACCAGAAAGATCTCTCTATAAAGATGGTTTTTATACTGTACTTCCACAATCAGCTGGCAGTACAAAAGAACAAGCGGCAGACATACTTAGGCTGAGACATGGTGGTTTGCTGCAGAGACCATGCATATCATGGGAATATTTCAGCATTTCTGCTCTGGTTTTCAGTGTATTACACCAAAACACCCACCTGATGACATCATTTCAAGAGCAAAAGCAGCAATTTGCAGAATTCAGCTTCTTTGGGGAACTGAGCAATTGCTGAGCTGACAGCAAGTCCTGCTGGGTCCCTGTCACCTGCAGAGTGCCCGCATCCTCACCACGGTAGCGGGCATTGTGACAAAGGTTCTACGTCAGCTGGGTGTGGCAGCCGAGCGCCCGCTAGGGGAGGGGAAGCCTGTCAGCCCCGGGCCTGTCACTGCCTGCTGTCCCCCCTGTCACCAGCGAGGCCTCTGAAAAGTTTACAAAACATCCCCAGACTTGGCTCCCAAGTGGCCAAAAGTCTCCAAGAGACAAGTCGGGAAGAAGGATATGGAACAGAGGGAGAAAGCCAAGGGAGCAGGCCCAAGGGAGGCAAGAGGAAAAACTAGTGAGGGGCTGCAGGACTGAAATGGAGGAATTGAAAGACGAAAGCCAGGAAGCAGGAGAGTTTGAGAAAAGGAGAGGGGAAAGAAGAGACATGCAGCCAGAAGAGGGCTTAGTGAGAGAGGCTGGGACAGAGAACAGGATGAGAAGGAAATAAAGCAAGGCAAGGCTAGGCCAAAGGACGTTTCTTTGATTTATATTTTCTACCACATTCATCTTGAGATGAGAGGAAAGCCATCAGACCATATGGATTAGGCCCAAACAAAAGCCCCGGCTACTTGAGACACTTAGACTAAGCCTAAACCACAAAGATCTCTCCATAAAGATGGTTTTTATACTGTATTCCACAATCAGCTGGCAGTACAAAAGAACAAGCGGCAGACATACTTAGGCTGAGACATGGTGGTTTGCTGCAGAGACCATGCATATCATGGGAATATTTCAGCATTTCTGCTCTGGTTTTCAGTGTATTACACCAAAACACCCACCTGATGACATCATTTCAAGAGCAAAAGCAGCAATTTGCAGAATTCAGCTTCTTTGGGGAACTGAGCAATTGCTGAGCTGACAGCAAGTCCTGCTGGGTCCCTGTCACCTGCAGAGTGCCCGCATCCTCACCACGGTCGCGGGCATTGTGACAAAGGTTCTACGTCAGCTGGGTGTGGCAGCCGAGCGCCCGCTAGGGGAGGGGGAGCCTGTCAGCCCCGGGCCTGTCACTGCCTGCTGTCCCCCGTGTCACCAGCGAGGCCTCTGAAAATTTTCCAAAACATGCCCAGACTTGGGTCCAATGTGGCCAAAAGTCTCCAAGAGACAAGTCGGGAAGAAGGATATGGAAGAGAGGGAGAAAGCCAAGGGAGCAGGCCCAAGGGAGACAAGAGGAAAAACTAGGGAGGGGCTGCAGGAATGAAATGGAGGAATTGAAAGAAGAAAGCCAGGAAGCAGGAGAGTTTGAGAAAAGGAGAGAGGAAAGAAGAGACATGCAGCCAGACGAGGGCTTAGTGAGAGAGGCTGGGACAGAGAACAGGATGAGAAGGAAATAATGCAAGGCAAGGCTAGGCCAAAGGACGTTTCTTTGATTTATATTTTCTACCACATTCATCTTGAGATGAGAGGAAAGCCATCAGACCTTATGGACTAGGCCCAAACAAAAGCCCCGGCTACTTGAGACACTTAGACTAAGCGTAAACCACAAAGATCTCTCCATAAAGATGGTTTTTATACTGTACTTCCACAATCAGCTGGCAGTACAAAAGAACAAGCGGCAGACATACTTAGGCTGAGTCATGGTGGTTTGGTGCAGAGACCATGCATATCATGGGAATATTTCAGCATTTCTGCTCTGGTTTTCAGTGTATTACACCAAAACACCCACCTGATGACATCATTTCAAGAGCAAAAGCAGCAATTTGCAGAATTCAGCTTCTTTGGGGAACTGAGCAATTGCTGAGCTGACTGTAAGTCCTGCTGGGTCCCTGTCACCTGCAGAGTGCCCGCATCCTCACCACGGTAGCGGGCATTGTGACAAAGGTTCTATGTCAGCTGGGTGTGGCAGCCGAGCGCCCGCTAGGGGAGGGGGAGCCTGTCAGCCCCGGGCCTGTCACTGCCTGCTGTCCCCCCTGTCACCAGCGAGGCCTCTGAAAAGTTTCCAAAACTTCCCCAGATTTGGCTCCAAAGTGGCCGAAAGTCTCCAAGAGACAAGTCGGGAAGAAGAATATGGAAGAGAGGGAGAAAGCCCAGGGAGCAGGCCCAAGGGAGGCAAGAGGAAAAAGTAGTGCCGGGCTGCAGGACTGAAATGGAGGAATTGAAAGACGAAAGCCAGGAAGCAGGAGAGTTTGAGAAAAGGAGAGAGGAAAGAAGAGACATGCAGCCAGACGAGGGGTTAGTGAGAGAGGCTGGGACAGAGAACAGGATGAGAAGGAAATAAGGCAAGGCAAGGCAAGGCTAGGCCAAAGGACATTTCTTTGATTTATATTTTCTACCACATTCATCTTGAGATGAGAGGAAAGCCATCAGACGTTATGGATTAGGCCCAAACAAAAGCCCCGGCTACTTGAGACACTTAGACTAAGCCTAAACCAGAAAGATCTCTCCATAAAGATGGTTTTTATACTGTACTTCCACAATCAGCTGGCAGTACAAAAGAACAAGCGGCAGACGTACTTAGGCTGACTCATGGTGGTTTGGTGCAGAGACCATGCATATCATGGGAATATTTCAGCATTTCTGCTCTGGTTTTCAGTGTATTACACCAAAACACCCACCTGATGACATCATTTCAAGAGCAAAAGCAGCAATTTGCAGAATTCAGCTTCTTTGGGGAACTGAGCAATTGCTGAGCTGACAGCAAGTCCTGCTGGGTCCCTGTCACCTGCAGAGTGCCCGCATCCTCACCACGGTCGCGGGCATTGTGACAAAGGTTCTACGTCAGCTGGGTGTGGAAGCCGAGCGCTCGCTAGGAGAGGGGAAGCCTGTCAGCCCCGGGCCTGTCACTGCCTGCTGTCCCCCCTGTCACCAGCGAGGCCTCTGAAAAGTTTCCAAAACATGCCCAGACTTGGGTCCAAAGTGGCCAAAAGTCTCCAAGAGACAAGTCGGGAAGAAGGATATGGAAGAGAGGGAGAAAGCCAAGGGAGCAGGCCCAAGGGAGGCAAGAGAAAAAAGTAGTGCCGGGCTGCAGGACTGAAATGGAGGAATTGAAAGACGAAAGCCAGGAAGCAGGAGAGTTTGAGAAAAGGACAGAGGAAAGAAGAGACATGCAGCCAGACGAGGGGTTAGTGAGAGAGGCTGGGACAGAGAACAGGATGAGAAGGAAATAAGGCAAGGCAAGGCAAGGCAAGGCTAGGCCAAACGAGGTTTCCTTGATTTATATTTTCTACCACATTCATCTTGAGATGAGGAGGAAAGCCATCAGACCTTATGGATTAGGCCCAAACAAAAGCCCCGGCTACTTGAGACACTTAGACTAAGTCTAAACCACAAAGATCTTACCATAAAGATGGTTTTTATACTGTACTTTCACAATCAGCTGGCAGTACAAAAGAACAAGCGGCAGACATACTTAGGCTGAGACATGGTGGTTTGGTGCAGAGACCATGCATACCATGGGAATATTTCAGCATTTCTGCTCTGGTTTTCAGTGTATTACACCAAAACACCCACCTGATGACATCATTTCAAGAGCAAAGCAGCAATTTGCAAAATTCAACTTCTTTGGGGAACTGAGCAATTGCTGAGCTGACAGCAAGTCCTGCTGGGTCCCTGTCACCTGCAGAGTGCCCGCATCCTCACCACAGTAGCGGGCATTGTGACAAAGGTTCTATGTCAGCTGGGTGTGGCAGCCGAGCGCCCGCTAGGGGAGGGGGAGCCTGTCAGCCCCGGGCCTGTCACTGCCTGCTGTCCCCCCTGTCACCAGCGAGGCCTCTGAAAAGTTTCCAAAACATCCCCAGATTTGGCTCCAATGTGGCCGAAAGTCTCCAAGAGACAAGTCGGGAAGAAGGATATGGAAGAGAGGGAGAAAGCCAAGGGAGCAGGCCAAAGGGAGGCAAGAGGAAAAAGTAGTGCAGGGCTGCAGGACTGAAATGGAGGAATTGAAAGACGAAAGCCAGGAAGCAGGAGAGTTTGAGAAAAGGAGAGAGGAAAGAAGAGACATGCAGCCAGACGAGGGCTTAGTGAGAGAGGCTGGGACAGAGAACAGGATGAGAAGGAAATAAGGCAAGGCAAGACAAGGCAAGGCTAGGCCAAAGGACGTTTCTTTGATTTATATTTTCTACCACATTCATCTTGAGATGAGAGGAAAGCCATCAGACCTTATGGACTAGGCCCAAACAAAAGCCCCGGCTACTTGGGACACTTAGACTAAGCCTAAACCACAAAGATCTCTCCATAAAGATGGTTTTTATACTGTACTTCCACAATCTGCTGTCAGTAGAGAAGAACAAGCGGCAGGTGTACTTAGGCTGAGTCATGGTGGTTTGGTGCAGAGACCATGCATATCATGGGAATATTTCAGCATTTCTGCTCGGGTTTTCAGTGTATTACACCAAAACACCCACCTGATGACATCATTTCAAGAGCAAAAGCAGCAATTTGCAGAATTCAGCTTCTTTGGGGAACTGAGCAATTGCTGAGCTGACAGCAAGTCCTGCTGGGTCCCTGTCACCTGCAGAGTGCCTGCATCCTCACCACGGTAGCGGGCATTGTGACAAAGGTTCTATGTCAGCTGGGTGTGGCAGCCGAGCGCCCACTAGGGGAGGGGGAGCCTGTCAGCCCCGGGCCTGTCACTGCCTGCTGTCCCCCGTGTCACCAGCGAGGCCTCTGAAAAGTTTCCAAAACATGCCCAGACTTGGGTCCAAAGTGGCCAAAAGTCTCCAAGAGACAAGTCGGGAAGAAGGATATGGAAGAGAGGGAGAAAGCCAAGGGAGCAGGCCCAAGGGAGGCAAGAGAAAAAAGTAGTGCCGGGCTGCAGGACTGAAATGGAGGAATTGAAAGAGGAAAGCCAGGAAGCAGGAGAGTTTGAGAAAAGGAGAGAGGAAAGAAGAGACATGCAGCCATATGAGGGCTTAGTGAGAGAGGCTGGGACAGAGAACAGGATGAGAAGGAAATAAGGCAAGGCAAGGCAAGGCAAGGCTAGGCCAAACGAGGTTTCCTTGATTTATATTTTCTACCACATTCATCTTGAGATGAGGAGGAAAGCCATCAGACCTTATGGATTAGACCCAAACAAAAGCCCCGGCTACCTGAGACACTTAGACTAAGCCTAAACCACAAAGATCTCTCCGTAAAGGTGGTTTTTATACTGTACTTCCACAATCAGCTGGCTGTACCAAAGACCAAGCGGCAGATGTACTTAGGCTGAGTCATGGTGGTTTGGTGCAGAGACCATGCATATCATGGGAATATTTCAGCATTTCTGCTCTGGTTTTCAGTGTATTACACCAAAACACCCACCTGATGACATCATTTCAAGAGCAAAAGCAGCAATTTGCAGAATTCAGCTTCTTTGGGGAACTGAGCAATTGCTGAGCTGACAGCAAGTCCTGCTGGGTCCCTGTCACCTGCAGAGTGCCCGCATGTTCACCACGGTAGCGGGCATTGTGACAAAGGTTCTACGTCAGCTGGGTGTGGCAGCCGAGCGCCCGATACGGGAGGGGAAGCCTGTCAGCCCCGGGCCTGTCACTGCCTGCTGTCCCCCGTGTCACCAGCGAGGCCTCTGAAAAGTTTCCAAAACATCCCCAGACTTGGCTCCAAAGTGGCCAAAAGTCTCCAAGAGACAAGTCGGGAAGAAGGATATGGAAGAGAGGGAGAAAGCCAATGGAGCAGGCCCAAGGGAGGCAAGAGGAAAAACTAGTGAGGGGCTGCAGGACTGAAATGGAGGAACTGAAAGACGAAAGCCAGGAAGCAGGAGAGTTTGAGAAAAGGAGAGAGGAAAGAAGAGACATGCAGCCAGACGAGGGCTTAGTGAGAGAGGCTGGGACAGAGAACAGGATGAGAAGGAAATAAGGCAAGGCAAGGCTAGGCCAAAGGACGTTTCTTTGATTTATATTTTCTACCACATTCATCTTGAGATGAGAGGAAAGCCATCAGACGTTATGGATTAGGCCCAAACAAAAGCCCCGGCTACTTGAGACACTTAGACTAAGCCTAAACCACAAAGATCTCTCCATAAAGATGGTTTTTATACTGTACTTCCACAATCAGCTGGCAGTACAAAAGAACAAGCGGCAGACATACTTAGGCTGAGACATGGTGGTTTGCTGCAGAGACCATGCATATCATGGGAATATTTCAGCATTTCTGCTCTGGTTTTCAGTGTATTACACCAAAACACCCACCTGATGACATCATTTCAAGAGCAAAAGCAGCAATTTGCAGAATTCAGCTTCTTTGGGGAACTGAGCAATTGCTGAGCTGACAGCAAGTCCTGCTGGGTCCCTGTCACCTGCAGAGTGCCCGCATCCTCACCATGGTAGCGGGCATTGTGACAAAGGTTCTACGTCAGCTGGGTGTGGCAGCCGAGCGCCCGCTAGGGGAGGGGAAGCCTGTCAGCCCCGGGCCTGTCACTGCCTGCTGTCCCCCTGTCACCAGCGAGGCCTCTGAAAAGTTTCCAAAACATGCCCAGACTTGGGTCCAATGTGGCCAAAAGTCTCCAAGAGACAAGTCGGGAAGAAGGATATGGAACAGAGGGAGAAAGTCAAGGGAGCAGGCCCAAGGGAGGCAAGAGGAAAAACTAGTGAGGGGCTGCAGGACTGAAATGGAGGAATTGAAAGACGAAAGCCAGGAAGCAGGAGAGTTTGAGAAAAGGAGAGAGGAAAGAAGAGACATGCAGCCAGACGAGGGCTTAGTGAGAGAGGCTGGGACAGAGAACAGGATGAGAAGGAAATAAAGCAAGGCAAGGCTAGGCCAAAGGACGTTTCTTTGATTTATATTTTCTACCACATTCATCTTGAGATGAGAGGAAAGCCATCAGACGTTATGGATTAGGCCCAAACAAAAGCCACGGCTACTTGAGACACTTAGACTAAGCCTAAACCACAAAGATCTCTCCATAAAGATGGTTTTTATACTGTACTTCCACAATCAGTTGGCAGTACAAAAGAACAAGCGGCAGACATACTTAGGCTGAGACATGGTGGTTTGGTGCAGAGACCATGCATATCATGGGAATAATTCAGCATTTCTGCTCTGGTTTTCAGTGTATTACACCAAAACACCCACCTGATGACATCATTTCAAGAGCAAAAGCAGCAATTTGCAGAATTCAGCTTCTTTGGGGAACTGAGCAATTGCTGAGCTGACAGCAAGTCCTGCTGGGTCCCTGTCACCTGCAGAGTGCCCGCATCCTCACCACGGTAGCGGGCATTGTGACAAAGGTTCTACGTCAGCTGGGTGTGGCAGTCGAGCGCCCGCTAGGGGAGGGGGAGCCTGTCAGCCCCGGGCCTGTCACTGCCTGCTGTCCCCCGTGTCACCAGCGAGGCCTCTGAAAAGTTTCCAAAACATGCCCAGACTTGGGTCCAATGTGGCCAAAAGTCTCCAAGAGACAAGTCGGGAAGAAGGATATGGAACAGAGGGAGAAAGCCAAGGGAGCAGGCCCAAGGGAGGCAAGAGGAAAAACTAGTGAGGGGCTGCAGGACTGAAATGGAGGAATTGAAAGACGAAAGCCAGGAAGCAGGAGAGTTTGAGAAAAGGAGAGAGGAAAGAAGAGACATGCAGCCAGACGAGGGGTTAGTGAGAGAGGCTGGGACAGAGAACAGGATGAGAAGGAAATAAGGCAAGGCAAGGCAAGGCTAGGCCAAAGGACGTTTCTTTGATTTATATTTTCTGCCACATTCATCTTGAGATGAGAGGAAGGCCATCAGACCATAAGGATTAGGCCCAAACAAAAGCCCCGGCTACTTGAGACACTTAGACTAAGCCTAAACCACAAAGATCTCTCCATAAAGATGGTTTTTATACTGTACTTCCACAATCAGCTGGCAGTACAAAAGAACAAGCGGCAGACATACTTAGGCTGAGACATGGTGGTTTGCTGCAGAGACCATGCATATCATGGGAATATTTCAGCATTTCTGCTCTGGTTTTCAGTGTATTACACCAAAACACCCACCTGATGACATCATTTCAAGAGCAAAAGCAGCAATTTGCAGATCTCAGCTTCTTTGGGGAACTGAGCAATTGCTGAGCTGACAGCAAGTCCTGCTGGGTCCCTGTCACCTGCAGAGTGCCTGCATCCTCACCACGGTAGCGGGCATTGTGACAAAGGTTCTACGTCAGCTGGGTGTGGCAGCCGAGCGCCCGCTAGGGGAGGGGGAGCCTGTCAGCCCCGGGCCTGTCACTGCCTGCTGTCCCCCGTGTCACCAGCGAGGCCTCTGAAAAGTTTCCAAAACATGCCCAGACTTGGGTCCAATGTGGCCAAAAGTCTCCAAGAGACAAGTCGGGAAGAAGGATATGGAACAGAGGGAGAAAGCCAAGGGAGCAGGCCCAAGGGAGGCAAGAGGAAAAACTAGAGAGGGGCTGCAGGAATGAAATGGAGGAATTGAAAGACGAAAGCCAGGAAGCAGGAGAGTTTGAGAAAAGGAGAGAGGAAAGAAGAGACATGCAGCCAGACGAGGGCTTAGTGAGAGAGGCTGGGACAGAGAACAGGATGAGAAGGAAATAAGGCAAGGCAAGGCAAGGCAAGGCTAGGCCAAAGGACGTTTCTTTGATTTATATTTTCTACCACATTCATCTTGAGATGAGAGGAAAGCCATCAGACCATATGGATTAGGCCCAAACAAAAGCCCCGGCTACTTGAGACACTTAGACTAAGCCTAAACCAGAAAGATCTCTCTATAAAGATGGTTTTTATACTGTACTTCCACAATCAGCTGGCAGTACAAAAGAACAAGCGGCAGACATACTTAGGCTGAGACATGGTGGTTTGCTGCAGAGACCATGCATATCATGGGAATATTTCAGCATTTCTGCTCTGGTTTTCAGTGTATTACACCAAAACACCCACCTGATGACATCATTTCAAGAGCAAAAGCAGCAATTTGCAGAATTCAGCTTCTTTGGGGAACTGAGCAATTGCTGAGCTGACAGCAAGTCCTGCTGGGTCCCTGTCACCTGCAGAGTGCCCGCATCCTCACCACGGTAGCGGGCATTGTGACAAAGGTTCTACGTCAGCTGGGTGTGGCAGCCGAGCGCCCGCTAGGGGAGGGGAAGCCTGTCAGCCCCGGGCCTGTCACTGCCTGCTGTCCCCCCTGTCACCAGCGAGGCCTCTGAAAAGTTTACAAAACATCCCCAGACTTGGCTCCCAAGTGGCCAAAAGTCTCCAAGAGACAAGTCGGGAAGAAGGATATGGAACAGAGGGAGAAAGCCAAGGGAGCAGGCCCAAGGGAGGCAAGAGGAAAAACTAGTGAGGGGCTGCAGGACTGAAATGGAGGAATTGAAAGACGAAAGCCAGGAAGCAGGAGAGTTTGAGAAAAGGAGAGGGGAAAGAAGAGACATGCAGCCAGAAGAGGGCTTAGTGAGAGAGGCTGGGACAGAGAACAGGATGAGAAGGAAATAAAGCAAGGCAAGGCTAGGCCAAAGGACGTTTCTTTGATTTATATTTTCTACCACATTCATCTTGAGATGAGAGGAAAGCCATCAGACCATATGGATTAGGCCCAAACAAAAGCCCCGGCTACTTGAGACACTTAGACTAAGCCTAAACCACAAAGATCTCTCCATAAAGATGGTTTTTATACTGTATTCCACAATCAGCTGGCAGTACAAAAGAACAAGCGGCAGACATACTTAGGCTGAGACATGGTGGTTTGCTGCAGAGACCATGCATATCATGGGAATATTTCAGCATTTCTGCTCTGGTTTTCAGTGTATTACACCAAAACACCCACCTGATGACATCATTTCAAGAGCAAAAGCAGCAATTTGCAGAATTCAGCTTCTTTGGGGAACTGAGCAATTGCTGAGCTGACAGCAAGTCCTGCTGGGTCCCTGTCACCTGCAGAGTGCCCGCATCCTCACCACGGTCGCGGGCATTGTGACAAAGGTTCTACGTCAGCTGGGTGTGGCAGCCGAGCGCCCGCTAGGGGAGGGGGAGCCTGTCAGCCCCGGGCCTGTCACTGCCTGCTGTCCCCCGTGTCACCAGCGAGGCCTCTGAAAATTTTCCAAAACATGCCCAGACTTGGGTCCAATGTGGCCAAAAGTCTCCAAGAGACAAGTCGGGAAGAAGGATATGGAAGAGAGGGAGAAAGCCAAGGGAGCAGGCCCAAGGGAGACAAGAGGAAAAACTAGGGAGGGGCTGCAGGAATGAAATGGAGGAATTGAAAGAAGAAAGCCAGGAAGCAGGAGAGTTTGAGAAAAGGAGAGAGGAAAGAAGAGACATGCAGCCAGACGAGGGCTTAGTGAGAGAGGCTGGGACAGAGAACAGGATGAGAAGGAAATAATGCAAGGCAAGGCTAGGCCAAAGGACGTTTCTTTGATTTATATTTTCTACCACATTCATCTTGAGATGAGAGGAAAGCCATCAGACCTTATGGACTAGGCCCAAACAAAAGCCCCGGCTACTTGAGACACTTAGACTAAGCGTAAACCACAAAGATCTCTCCATAAAGATGGTTTTTATACTGTACTTCCACAATCAGCTGGCAGTACAAAAGAACAAGCGGCAGACATACTTAGGCTGAGTCATGGTGGTTTGGTGCAGAGACCATGCATATCATGGGAATATTTCAGCATTTCTGCTCTGGTTTTCAGTGTATTACACCAAAACACCCACCTGATGACATCATTTCAAGAGCAAAAGCAGCAATTTGCAGAATTCAGCTTCTTTGGGGAACTGAGCAATTGCTGAGCTGACTGTAAGTCCTGCTGGGTCCCTGTCACCTGCAGAGTGCCCGCATCCTCACCACGGTAGCGGGCATTGTGACAAAGGTTCTATGTCAGCTGGGTGTGGCAGCCGAGCGCCCGCTAGGGGAGGGGGAGCCTGTCAGCCCCGGGCCTGTCACTGCCTGCTGTCCCCCCTGTCACCAGCGAGGCCTCTGAAAAGTTTCCAAAACTTCCCCAGATTTGGCTCCAAAGTGGCCGAAAGTCTCCAAGAGACAAGTCGGGAAGAAGAATATGGAAGAGAGGGAGAAAGCCCAGGGAGCAGGCCCAAGGGAGGCAAGAGGAAAAAGTAGTGCCGGGCTGCAGGACTGAAATGGAGGAATTGAAAGACGAAAGCCAGGAAGCAGGAGAGTTTGAGAAAAGGAGAGAGGAAAGAAGAGACATGCAGCCAGACGAGGGGTTAGTGAGAGAGGCTGGGACAGAGAACAGGATGAGAAGGAAATAAGGCAAGGCAAGGCAAGGCTAGGCCAAAGGACATTTCTTTGATTTATATTTTCTACCACATTCATCTTGAGATGAGAGGAAAGCCATCAGACGTTATGGATTAGGCCCAAACAAAAGCCCCGGCTACTTGAGACACTTAGACTAAGCCTAAACCAGAAAGATCTCTCCATAAAGATGGTTTTTATACTGTACTTCCACAATCAGCTGGCAGTACAAAAGAACAAGCGGCAGACGTACTTAGGCTGACTCATGGTGGTTTGGTGCAGAGACCATGCATATCATGGGAATATTTCAGCATTTCTGCTCTGGTTTTCAGTGTATTACACCAAAACACCCACCTGATGACATCATTTCAAGAGCAAAAGCAGCAATTTGCAGAATTCAGCTTCTTTGGGGAACTGAGCAATTGCTGAGCTGACAGCAAGTCCTGCTGGGTCCCTGTCACCTGCAGAGTGCCCGCATCCTCACCACGGTCGCGGGCATTGTGACAAAGGTTCTACGTCAGCTGGGTGTGGAAGCCGAGCGCTCGCTAGGAGAGGGGAAGCCTGTCAGCCCCGGGCCTGTCACTGCCTGCTGTCCCCCCTGTCACCAGCGAGGCCTCTGAAAAGTTTCCAAAACATGCCCAGACTTGGGTCCAAAGTGGCCAAAAGTCTCCAAGAGACAAGTCGGGAAGAAGGATATGGAAGAGAGGGAGAAAGCCAAGGGAGCAGGCCCAAGGGAGGCAAGAGAAAAAAGTAGTGCCGGGCTGCAGGACTGAAATGGAGGAATTGAAAGACGAAAGCCAGGAAGCAGGAGAGTTTGAGAAAAGGACAGAGGAAAGAAGAGACATGCAGCCAGACGAGGGGTTAGTGAGAGAGGCTGGGACAGAGAACAGGATGAGAAGGAAATAAGGCAAGGCAAGGCAAGGCAAGGCTAGGCCAAACGAGGTTTCCTTGATTTATATTTTCTACCACATTCATCTTGAGATGAGGAGGAAAGCCATCAGACCTTATGGATTAGGCCCAAACAAAAGCCCCGGCTACTTGAGACACTTAGACTAAGTCTAAACCACAAAGATCTTACCATAAAGATGGTTTTTATACTGTACTTTCACAATCAGCTGGCAGTACAAAAGAACAAGCGGCAGACATACTTAGGCTGAGACATGGTGGTTTGGTGCAGAGACCATGCATACCATGGGAATATTTCAGCATTTCTGCTCTGGTTTTCAGTGTATTACACCAAAACACCCACCTGATGACATCATTTCAAGAGCAAAGCAGCAATTTGCAAAATTCAACTTCTTTGGGGAACTGAGCAATTGCTGAGCTGACAGCAAGTCCTGCTGGGTCCCTGTCACCTGCAGAGTGCCCGCATCCTCACCACAGTAGCGGGCATTGTGACAAAGGTTCTATGTCAGCTGGGTGTGGCAGCCGAGCGCCCGCTAGGGGAGGGGGAGCCTGTCAGCCCCGGGCCTGTCACTGCCTGCTGTCCCCCCTGTCACCAGCGAGGCCTCTGAAAAGTTTCCAAAACATCCCCAGATTTGGCTCCAATGTGGCCGAAAGTCTCCAAGAGACAAGTCGGGAAGAAGGATATGGAAGAGAGGGAGAAAGCCAAGGGAGCAGGCCAAAGGGAGGCAAGAGGAAAAAGTAGTGCAGGGCTGCAGGACTGAAATGGAGGAATTGAAAGACGAAAGCCAGGAAGCAGGAGAGTTTGAGAAAAGGAGAGAGGAAAGAAGAGACATGCAGCCAGACGAGGGCTTAGTGAGAGAGGCTGGGACAGAGAACAGGATGAGAAGGAAATAAGGCAAGGCAAGACAAGGCAAGGCTAGGCCAAAGGACGTTTCTTTGATTTATATTTTCTACCACATTCATCTTGAGATGAGAGGAAAGCCATCAGACCTTATGGACTAGGCCCAAACAAAAGCCCCGGCTACTTGGGACACTTAGACTAAGCCTAAACCACAAAGATCTCTCCATAAAGATGGTTTTTATACTGTACTTCCACAATCAGCTGGCAGTACAAAAGAACAAGCGGCAGACATACTTAGGCTGAGTCATGGTGGTTTGGTGCAGAGACCATGCATATCATGGGAATATTTCAGCATTTCTGCTCTGGTTTTCAGTGTATTACACCAAAACACCCACCTGATGACATCATTTCAAGAGCAAAAGCAGCAATTTGCAGAATTCAGCTTCTTTGGGGAACTGAGCAATTGCTGAGCTGACTGTAAGTCCTGCTGGGTCCCTGTCACCTGCAGAGTGCCCGCATCCTCACCACGGTAGCGGGCATTGTGACAAAGGTTCTATGTCAGCTGGGTGTGGCAGCCGAGCGCCCGCTAGGGGAGGGGGAGCCTGTCAGCCCCGGGCCTGTCACTGCCTGCTGTCCCCCCTGTCACCAGCGAGGCCTCTGAAAAGTTTCCAAAACTTCCCCAGATTTGGCTCCAAAGTGGCCGAAAGTCTCCAAGAGACAAGTCGGGAAGAAGAATATGGAAGAGAGGGAGAAAGCCCAGGGAGCAGGCCCAAGGGAGGCAAGAGGAAAAAGTAGTGCCGGGCTGCAGGACTGAAATGGAGGAATTGAAAGACGAAAGCCAGGAAGCAGGAGAGTTTGAGAAAAGGAGAGAGGAAAGAAGAGACATGCAGCCAGACGAGGGGTTAGTGAGAGAGGCTGGGACAGAGAACAGGATGAGAAGGAAATAAGGCAAGGCAAGGCAAGGCTAGGCCAAAGGACATTTCTTTGATTTATATTTTCTACCACATTCATCTTGAGATGAGAGGAAAGCCATCAGACGTTATGGATTAGGCCCAAACAAAAGCCCCGGCTACTTGAGACACTTAGACTAAGCCTAAACCAGAAAGATCTCTCCATAAAGATGGTTTTTATACTGTACTTCCACAATCAGCTGGCAGTACAAAAGAACAAGCGGCAGACGTACTTAGGCTGACTCATGGTGGTTTGGTGCAGAGACCATGCATATCATGGGAATATTTCAGCATTTCTGCTCTGGTTTTCAGTGTATTACACCAAAACACCCACCTGATGACATCATTTCAAGAGCAAAAGCAGCAATTTGCAGAATTCAGCTTCTTTGGGGAACTGAGCAATTGCTGAGCTGACAGCAAGTCCTGCTGGGTCCCTGTCACCTGCAGAGTGCCCGCATCCTCACCACGGTCGCGGGCATTGTGACAAAGGTTCTACGTCAGCTGGGTGTGGAAGCCGAGCGCTCGCTAGGAGAGGGGAAGCCTGTCAGCCCCGGGCCTGTCACTGCCTGCTGTCCCCCCTGTCACCAGCGAGGCCTCTGAAAAGTTTCCAAAACATGCCCAGACTTGGGTCCAAAGTGGCCAAAAGTCTCCAAGAGACAAGTCGGGAAGAAGGATATGGAAGAGAGGGAGAAAGCCAAGGGAGCAGGCCCAAGGGAGGCAAGAGAAAAAAGTAGTGCCGGGCTGCAGGACTGAAATGGAGGAATTGAAAGACGAAAGCCAGGAAGCAGGAGAGTTTGAGAAAAGGACAGAGGAAAGAAGAGACATGCAGCCAGACGAGGGGTTAGTGAGAGAGGCTGGGAGAGAGAACAGGATGAGAAGGAAATAAGGCAAGGCAAGGCAAGGCAAGGCTAGGCCAAACGAGGTTTCCTTGATTTATATTTTCTACCACATTCATCTTGAGATGAGGAGGAAAGCCATCAGACCTTATGGATTAGGCCCAAACAAAAGCCCCGGCTACTTGAGACACTTAGACTAAGTCTAAACCACAAAGATCTTACCATAAAGATGGTTTTTATACTGTACTTTCACAATCAGCTGGCAGTACAAAAGAACAAGCGGCAGACATACTTAGGCTGAGACATGGTGGTTTGGTGCAGAGACCATGCATACCATGGGAATATTTCAGCATTTCTGCTCTGGTTTTCAGTGTATTACACCAAAACACCCACCTGATGACATCATTTCAAGAGCAAAGCAGCAATTTGCAAAATTCAACTTCTTTGGGGAACTGAGCAATTGCTGAGCTGACAGCAAGTCCTGCTGGGTCCCTGTCACCTGCAGAGTGCCCGCATCCTCACCACAGTAGCGGGCATTGTGACAAAGGTTCTATGTCAGCTGGGTGTGGCAGCCGAGCGCCCGCTAGGGGAGGGGGAGCCTGTCAGCCCCGGGCCTGTCACTGCCTGCTGTCCCCCCTGTCACCAGCGAGGCCTCTGAAAAGTTTCCAAAACATCCCCAGATTTGGCTCCAATGTGGCCGAAAGTCTCCAAGAGACAAGTCGGGAAGAAGGATATGGAAGAGAGGGAGAAAGCCAAGGGAGCAGGCCAAAGGGAGGCAAGAGGAAAAAGTAGTGCAGGGCTGCAGGACTGAAATGGAGGAATTGAAAGACGAAAGCCAGGAAGCAGGAGAGTTTGAGAAAAGGAGAGAGGAAAGAAGAGACATGCAGCCAGACGAGGGCTTAGTGAGAGAGGCTGGGACAGAGAACAGGATGAGAAGGAAATAAGGCAAGGCAAGACAAGGCAAGGCTAGGCCAAAGGACGTTTCTTTGATTTATATTTTCTACCACATTCATCTTGAGATGAGAGGAAAGCCATCAGACCTTATGGACTAGGCCCAAACAAAAGCCCCGGCTACTTGGGACACTTAGACTAAGCCTAAACCACAAAGATCTCTCCATAAAGATGGTTTTTATACTGTACTTCCACAATCTGCTGTCAGTAGAGAAGAACAAGCGGCAGGTGTACTTAGGCTGAGTCATGGTGGTTTGGTGCAGAGACCATGCATATCATGGGAATATTTCAGCATTTCTGCTCGGGTTTTCAGTGTATTACACCAAAACACCCACCTGATGACATCATTTCAAGAGCAAAAGCAGCAATTTGCAGAATTCAGCTTCTTTGGGGAACTGAGCAATTGCTGAGCTGACAGCAAGTCCTGCTGGGTCCCTGTCACCTGCAGAGTGCCTGCATCCTCACCACGGTAGCGGGCATTGTGACAAAGGTTCTATGTCAGCTGGGTGTGGCAGCCGAGCGCCCACTAGGGGAGGGGGAGCCTGTCAGCCCCGGGCCTGTCACTGCCTGCTGTCCCCCGTGTCACCAGCGAGGCCTCTGAAAAGTTTCCAAAACATGCCCAGACTTGGGTCCAAAGTGGCCAAAAGTCTCCAAGAGACAAGTCGGGAAGAAGGATATGGAAGAGAGGGAGAAAGCCAAGGGAGCAGGCCCAAGGGAGGCAAGAGAAAAAAGTAGTGCCGGGCTGCAGGACTGAAATGGAGGAATTGAAAGAGGAAAGCCAGGAAGCAGGAGAGTTTGAGAAAAGGAGAGAGGAAAGAAGAGACATGCAGCCATATGAGGGCTTAGTGAGAGAGGCTGGGACAGAGAACAGGATGAGAAGGAAATAAGGCAAGGCAAGGCAAGGCAAGGCTAGGCCAAACGAGGTTTCCTTGATTTATATTTTCTACCACATTCATCTTGAGATGAGGAGGAAAGCCATCAGACCTTATGGATTAGACCCAAACAAAAGCCCCGGCTACTTGAGACACTTAGACTAAGCCTAAACCACAAAGATCTCTCCGTAAAGGTGGTTTTTATACTGTACTTCCACAATCAGCTGGCTGTACCAAAGACCAAGCGGCAGATGTACTTAGGCTGAGTCATGGTGGTTTGGTGCAGAGACCATGCATATCATGGGAATATTTCAGCATTTCTGCTCTGGTTTTCAGTGTATTACACCAAAACACCCACCTGATGACATCATTTCAAGAGCAAAAGCAGCAATTTGCAGAATTCAGCTTCTTTGGGGAACTGAGCAATTGCTGAGCTGACAGCAAGTCCTGCTGGGTCCCTGTCACCTGCAGAGTGCCCGCATGTTCACCACGGTAGCGGGCATTGTGACAAAGGTTCTACGTCAGCTGGGTGTGGCAGCCGAGCGCCCGATACGGGAGGGGAAGCCTGTCAGCCCCGGGCCTGTCACTGCCTGCTGTCCCCCGTGTCACCAGCGAGGCCTCTGAAAAGTTTCCAAAACATCCCCAGACTTGGCTCCAAAGTGGCCAAAAGTCTCCAAGAGACAAGTCGGGAAGAAGGATATGGAAGAGAGGGAGAAAGCCAATGGAGCAGGCCCAAGGGAGGCAAGAGGAAAAACTAGTGAGGGGCTGCAGGACTGAAATGGAGGAACTGAAAGACGAAAGCCAGGAAGCAGGAGAGTTTGAGAAAAGGAGAGAGGAAAGAAGAGACATGCAGCCAGACGAGGGCTTAGTGAGAGAGGCTGGGACAGAGAACAGGATGAGAAGGAAATAAGGCAAGGCAAGGCTAGGCCAAAGGACGTTTCTTTGATTTATATTTTCTACCACATTCATCTTGAGATGAGAGGAAAGCCATCAGACGTTATGGATTAGGCCCAAACAAAAGCCCCGGCTACTTGAGACACTTAGACTAAGCCTAAACCACAAAGATCTCTCCATAAAGATGGTTTTTATACTGTACTTCCACAATCAGCTGGCAGTACAAAAGAACAAGCGGCAGACATACTTAGGCTGAGACATGGTGGTTTGCTGCAGAGACCATGCATATCATGGGAATATTTCAGCATTTCTGCTCTGGTTTTCAGTGTATTACACCAAAACACCCACCTGATGACATCATTTCAAGAGCAAAAGCAGCAATTTGCAGAATTCAGCTTCTTTGGGGAACTGAGCAATTGCTGAGCTGACAGCAAGTCCTGCTGGGTCCCTGTCACCTGCAGAGTGCCCGCATCCTCACCATGGTAGCGGGCATTGTGACAAAGGTTCTACGTCAGCTGGGTGTGGCAGCCGAGCGCCCGCTAGGGGAGGGGAAGCCTGTCAGCCCCGGGCCTGTCACTGCCTGCTGTCCCCCCTGTCACCAGCGAGGCCTCTGAAAAGTTTCCAAAACATGCCCAGACTTGGGTCCAATGTGGCCAAAAGTCTCCAAGAGACAAGTCGGGAAGAAGGATATGGAACAGAGGGAGAAAGTCAAGGGAGCAGGCCCAAGGGAGGCAAGAGGAAAAACTAGTGAGGGGCTGCAGGACTGAAATGGAGGAATTGAAAGACGAAAGCCAGGAAGCAGGAGAGTTTGAGAAAAGGAGAGAGGAAAGAAGAGACATGCAGCCAGACGAGGGCTTAGTGAGAGAGGCTGGGACAGAGAACAGGATGAGAAGGAAATAAAGCAAGGCAAGGCTAGGCCAAAGGACGTTTCTTTGATTTATATTTTCTACCACATTCATCTTGAGATGAGAGGAAAGCCATCAGACGTTATGGATTAGGCCCAAACAAAAGCCACGGCTACTTGAGACACTTAGACTAAGCCTAAACCACAAAGATCTCTCCATAAAGATGTTTTTTATACTGTACTTCCACAATCAGTTGGCAGTACAAAAGAACAAGCGGCAGACATACTTAGGCTGAGACATGGTGGTTTGGTGCAGAGACCATGCATATCATGGGAATAATTCAGCATTTCTGCTCTGGTTTTCAGTGTATTACACCAAAACACCCACCTGATGACATCATTTCAAGAGCAAAAGCAGCAATTTGCAGAATTCAGCTTCTTTGGGGAACTGAGCAATTGCTGAGCTGACAGCAAGTCCTGCTGGGTCCCTGTCACCTGCAGAGTGCCCGCATCCTCACCACGGTAGCGGGCATTGTGACAAAGGTTCTACGTCAGCTGGGTGTGGCAGTCGAGCGCCCGCTAGGGGAGGGGGAGCCTGTCAGCCCCGGGCCTGTCACTGCCTGCTGTCCCCCGTGTCACCAGCGAGGCCTCTGAAAAGTTTCCAAAACATGCCCAGACTTGGGTCCAATGTGGCCAAAAGTCTCCAAGAGACAAGTCGGGAAGAAGGATATGGAACAGAGGGAGAAAGCCAAGGGAGCAGGCCCAAGGGAGGCAAGAGGAAAAACTAGTGAGGGGCTGCAGGACTGAAATGGAGGAATTGAAAGACGAAAGCCAGGAAGCAGGAGAGTTTGAGAAAAGGAGAGAGGAAAGAAGAGACATGCAGCCAGACGAGGGGTTAGTGAGAGAGGCTGGGACAGAGAACAGGATGAGAAGGAAATAAGGCAAGGCAAGGCAAGGCTAGGCCAAAGGACGTTTCTTTGATTTATATTTTCTGCCACATTCATCTTGAGATGAGAGGAAGGCCATCAGACCATAAGGATTAGGCCCAAACAAAAGCCCCGGCTACTTGACACACTTAGACTAAGCCTAAACCAGAAAGATCTCTCCATAAAGATGGTTTTTATACTGTACTTCCACAATCAGCTGGCAGTACAAAAGAACAAGCGGCAGACATACTTAGGCTGAGACATGGTGGTTTGCTGCAGAGACCATGCATATCATGGGAATATTTCAGCATTTCTGCTCTGGTTTTCAGTGTATTACACCAAAACACCCACCTGATGACATCATTTCAAGAGCAAAAGCAGCAATTTGCAGATCTCAGCTTCTTTGGGGAACTGAGCAATTGCTGAGCTGACAGCAAGTCCTGCTGGGTCCCTGTCACCTGCAGAGTGCCTGCATCCTCACCACGGTAGCGGGCATTGTGACAAAGGTTCTACGTCAGCTGGGTGTGGCAGCCGAGCGCCCGCTAGGGGAGGGGGAGCCTGTCAGCCCCGGGCCTGTCACTGCCTGCTGTCCCCCGTGTCACCAGCGAGGCCTCTGAAAAGTTTCCAAAACATGCCCAGACTTGGGTCCAATGTGGCCAAAAGTCTCCAAGAGACAAGTCGGGAAGAAGGATATGGAACAGAGGGAGAAAGCCAAGGGAGCAGGCCCAAGGGAGGCAAGAGGAAAAACTAGAGAGGGGCTGCAGGAATGAAATGGAGGAATTGAAAGACGAAAGCCAGGAAGCAGGAGAGTTTGAGAAAAGGAGAGAGGAAAGAAGAGACATGCAGCCAGACGAGGGCTTAGTGAGAGAGGCTGGGACAGAGAACAGGATGAGAAGGAAATAAGGCAAGGCAAGGCAAGGCAAGGCTAGGCCAAAGGACGTTTCTTTGATTTATATTTTCTACCACATTCATCTTGAGATGAGAGGAAAGCCATCAGACCATATGGATTAGGCCCAAACAAAAGCCCCGGCTACTTGAGACACTTAGACTAAGCCTAAACCAGAAAGATCTCTCTATAAAGATGGTTTTTATACTGTACTTCCACAATCAGCTGGCAGTACAAAAGAACAAGCGGCAGACATACTTAGGCTGAGACATGGTGGTTTGCTGCAGAGACCATGCATATCATGGGAATATTTCAGCATTTCTGCTCTGGTTTTCAGTGTATTACACCAAAACACCCACCTGATGACATCATTTCAAGAGCAAAAGCAGCAATTTGCAGAATTCAGCTTCTTTGGGGAACTGAGCAATTGCTGAGCTGACAGCAAGTCCTGCTGGGTCCCTGTCACCTGCAGAGTGCCCGCATCCTCACCACGGTAGCGGGCATTGTGACAAAGGTTCTACGTCAGCTGGGTGTGGCAGCCGAGCGCCCGCTAGGGGAGGGGAAGCCTGTCAGCCCCGGGCCTGTCACTGCCTGCTGTCCCCCCTGTCAGCAGCGAGGCCTCTGAAAAGTTTACAAAACATCCCCAGACTTGGCTCCCAAGTGGCCAAAAGTCTCCAAGAGACAAGTCGGGAAGAAGGATATGGAACAGAGGGAGAAAGCCAAGGGAGCAGGCCCAAGGGAGGCAAGAGGAAAAACTAGTGAGGGGCTGCAGGACTGAAATGGAGGAATTGAAAGACGAAAGCCAGGAAGCAGGAGAGTTTGAGAAAAGGAGAGGGGAAAGAAGAGACATGCAGCCAGACGAGGGCTTAGTGAGAGAGGCTGGGACAGAGAACAGGATGAGAAGGAAATAAAGCAAGGCAAGGCTAGGCCAAAGGACGTTTCTTTGATTTATATTTTCTACCACATTCATCTTGAGATGAGAGGAAAGCCATCAGACCATATGGATTAGGCCCAAACAAAAGCCCCGGCTACTTGAGACACTTAGACTAAGCCTAAACCACAAAGATCTCTCCATAAAGATGGTTTTTATACTGTATTCCACAATCAGCTGGCAGTACAAAAGAACAAGCGGCAGACATACTTAGGCTGAGACATGGTGGTTTGCTGCAGAGACCATGCATATCATGGGAATATTTCAGCATTTCTGCTCTGGTTTTCAGTGTATTACACCAAAACACCCACCTGATGACATCATTTCAAGAGCAAAAGCAGCAATTTGCAGAATTCAGCTTCTTTGGGGAACTGAGCAATTGCTGAGCTGACAGCAAGTCCTGCTGGGTCCCTGTCACCTGCAGAGTGCCCGCATCCTCACCACGGTAGCGGGCATTGTGACAAAGGTTCTACGTCAGCTGGGTGTGGCAGCCGAGCGCCCGCTAGGGGAGGGGGAGCCTGTCAGCCCCGGGCCTGTCACTGCCTGCTGTCCCCCGTGTCACCAGCGAGGCCTCTGAAAAGTTTCCAAAACATGCCCAGACTTGGGTCCAATGTGGCCAAAAGTCTCCAAGAGACAAGTCGGGAAGAAGGATATGGAACAGAGGGAGAAAGCCAAGGGAGCAGGCCCAAGGGAGGCAAGACGAAAAACTAGAGAGGGGCTGCAGGACTGAAATGGAGGAATTGAAAGAGGAAAGCCAGGAAGCAGGAGAGTTTGAGAAAAGGAGAGAGGAAAGAAGAGACATGCAGCCAGACGAGGGGTTAGTGAGAGAGGCTGGGACAGAGAACAGGATGAGAAGGAAATAAGGCAAGGCAAGGCAAGGCAAGGCTAGGCCAAAGGACGTTTCTTTGATTTATATTTTCTACCACATTCATCTTGAGATGAGAGGAAAGCCATCAGACCATATGGATTAGGCCCAAACAAAAGCCCCGGCTACTTGAGACACTTAGACTAAGCCTAAACCAGAAAGATCTCTCCATAAAGACGGTTTTTATACTGTACTTCCACAATCAGCTGGCAGTACAAAAGAACAAGCGGTAGACATACTTAGGCTGAGACATGGTGGTTTGCTGCAGAGACCATGCATATCATGGGAATATTTCAGCATTTCTGCTCTGGTTTTCAGTGTATTACACCAAAACACCCACCTGATGACATCATTTCAAGAGCAAAAGCAGCAATTTGCAGAATTCAGCTTCTTTGGGGAACTGAGCAATTGCTGAGCTGACAGCAAGTCCTGCTGGGTCCCTGTCACCTGCAGAGTGCCCGCATGTTCACCACGGTAGCGGGCATTGTGACAAAGGTTCTATGTCAGCTGGGTGTGGCAGCCGAGCGCCCGCTAGGGGAGGGGGAGCCTGTCAGCCCCGGGCCTGTCACTGCCTGCTGTCCCCCGTGTCACCAGCGAGGCCTCTGAAAAGTTTCCAAAACATGCCCAGACTTGGCTCCAAAGTGGCCAAAAGTCTCCAAGAGACAAGTCGGGAAGAAGGATATGGAAGAGAGGGAGAAAGCCAAGGGAGCAGGCCCAAGGGAGGCAAGAGAAAAAAGTAGTGCCGGGCTGCAAGACTGAAATGGAGGAATTGAAAGACGAAAGCCAGGAAGCAGGAGAGTTTGAGAAAAGGAGAGAGGAAAGAAGAGACATGCAGCCAGACGAGGGCTTAGTGAGAGAGGCTGGGACAGAGAACAGGATGAGAAGGAAATAAGGCAAGGCAAGGAAAGGCAAGGCTAGGCCAAACGAGGTTTCCTTGATTTATATTTTCTACCACATTCATCTTGAGATGAGGAGGAAAGCCATCAGACCTTATGGATTAGACCCAAACAAAAGCCCCGGCTACTTGAGACACTTAGACTAAGCCTAAACCACAAAGATCTCTCTGTAAAGGTGGTTTTTATACTGTACTTCCACAATCAGCTGTCAGTACCAAAGAACAAGCGGCAGATGTACTTAGGCTGAGTCATGGTGGTTTGGTGCAGAGACCATGCATATCATGGGAATATTTCAGCATTTCTGCTCTGGTTTTCAGTGTATTACACCACAACACCCACCTGATGACATCATTTCAAGAGCAAAAGCAGCAATTTGCAGAATTCAGCTTCTTTGGGGAACTGAGCAGTTGCTGAGCTGACAGCAAGTCCTGCTGGGTCCCTGTCACCTGCAGAGTGCCCGTATCCTCACCACGGTAGCGGGCATTGTGACAAAGGTTCTATGTCAGCTGGGTGTGGCAGCCGAGCGCCCGCTAGGGGAGGGGGAGCCTGTCAGCCCCGGGCCTGTCTCTGCCTGCTGTCCCCCCTGTCACCAGCGAGGCCTCTGAAAAGTTTCCACAACATCCCCAGACTTGGCTCCAAAGTGGCCAAAAGTCTCCAAGAGAGAAGTCGGGAAGAAGGATATGGAAGAGAGGGAGAAACCCAAGGGAGCAGGCCCAAGGGAGGCAAGAGAAAAAAGTAGTGCCGGGCTGCAGGACTGAAATGGAGGAATTGAAAGACGAAAGCCAGGAAGCAGGAGAGTTTCAGAAAAGGAGAGAGGAAAGAAGAGACATGCAGCCATATGAGGGCTTAGTGAGAGAGGCTGGGACAGAGAACAGGATGAGAAGGAAATAAGGCAAGGCAAGGCAAGGCCAGGCCAAAGGGAGGCAAGAGGTAAAAGTAGTGCCAGGCTGCAGGACTGAAATGGAGGAATTGAAAGAGGAAAGCCAAGAGGCAGGAGAGTTTGAGAAAAGGAGAGAGGAAAGAAGAGACATGCAGCCAGACGAGGGCTTAGTGAGAGAGGCTGGGACAGAGAACAGGATGAGAAGGAAATAAGGCAAGGCAAGGCAAGGGTAGGCCAAAGGTCGTTTCTTTGATTTATATTTTCTACCACATTCATCTTGAGTGAGGAGGAAAGCCATCAGACCTTATGGATTAGGCCCAAACAAAAGCCCCGGCTACTTGAGACACTTAGACTAAGCCTAAACCACAAAGATCTCTCCATAAAGATGGTTTTTACACTGTACTTCCACAATCTGCTGGCAGTACAAGAGAACAAGCGGCAGATGTATTTAGGCTGTATCGTGGTGGTTTGGTGCAGAGACCATGCATATCATGGGAATATTTCAGCATTTCTGCTCTGGTTTTCAGTGTATTATACCAAAACACCCACCTGATGACATCATTTCAAGAGCAAAAGCAGCAATTTGCAGAATTCAACTTCTTTGGGGAACTGAGCAATTGCTGAGCTGACACCAAGTCCTACTGGGTCCCTGTCACCTGCAGAGTGCCCGCATCCTCACCACGGTTGCGGGCATTGTGACAAAGGTTCTATGTCAGCTGGGTGTGGCAGCCGAGCGCTTGCTAGGGGAGGGGGAGCCTGTCAGCCCCGGGCCTGTCACTGCCTGCTGTCCCCCGTGTCACCAGCGAGGCCTCTGAAAAGTTTCGAAAACATCCCCAGACTTGGGTGCAAAGTGGCCAAAAGTCTCCAAGAGACAAATCGGGAAGAAGGATATGGAACAGAGGGAGAAAGGCAAGGGAGCAGGCCAAAGGGAGGCAAGAGGAAAAAGTAGTGCCGGGCTGCAGGACTGAAATGGAGGAATTGAAAGACGAAAGCCAGGAAGCAGGAGAGTTTGAGAAAAGGAGAGAGGAAAGAAGAGACATGCAGCCAGACGAGGGCTTAGTGAGAGAGGCTGGGACAGAGAACAGGATGAGAAGGAAATAAGGCAAGGCAAGGCAAGGCAAGGCTAGGTGAAAAGACGTTTCTTTGATTTATATTTTCTACCACATTCATCTTGAGATGAGAGGAAAGCCATCAGACCATATGGATTAGGCCCAAACAAAAGCCCCGGCTACTTGAGACACTTAGACTAAGTCTAAACCACAAAGATCTCTCCATAAAGATGGTTTTTATACTGTACTTTCACAATCAGCTGGCAGTACAAAAGAACAAGCGGCAGATGTACTTAGGCTGAGTCATGGTGGTTTGGTGCAGAGACCATGCATATCATGGGAATATTTCAGCATTTCTGCTCTGGTTTTCAGTGTATTACACCAAAACACCCACCTGATGACATCATTTCAAGATCAAAGCAGCAATTTGCAAAATTCAACTTCTTTGGGGAACTGAGCAATTGCTGAGCTGACAGCAAGTCCTGCTGGGTCCCTGTCACCTGCAGAGTGCCCGCATCCTCACCACGGTAGCGGGCATTGTGACAAAGGTTCTATGTCAGCTGGGTGTGGCAGCCGAGCGCCCGCTAGGGGAGGGGGAGCCTGTCAGCCCCGGGCCTGTCACTGCCTGCTGTCCCCCCTGTCACCAGCGAGGCCTCTGAAAAGTTTCCAAAACATCCCCAGACTTGGGTGCAAAGTGGCCAAAAGTCTCCAAAAGACAAGTCGGGAAGAAGGATATGGAAGAGAGGGAGAAAGCCAAGGGAGCAGGCCCAAGGGAGGCAAGAGAAAAAAGTAGTGCCGGGCTGCAGGACTGAAATGGAGGAATTGAAAGAGGAAAGCCAGGAAGCAGGAGAGTTTGAGAAAAGGAGAGAGGAAAGAAGAGACATGCAGCCAGACGAGGGCTTAGTGAGAGAGGCTGGGACAGAGAACAGGATGAGAAGGAAATAAGGCAAGGCAAGGCAAGGCTAGGCCAAAGGACGTTTCTTTGATTTATATTTTCTACCACATTCATCTTGAGATGAGAGGAAAGCCATCAGACGTTATGGATTAGGCCCAAACAAAAGCCCCGGCTACTTGAGACACTTAGACTAAGCCTAAACCAGAAAGATCTCTCCATAAAGATGGTTTTTATACTTTACTTTCACAATCAGCTGGCAGTACAATAGAACAAGCGGCAGACGTACTTAGGCTGAGTCATGGTGGTTTGGTGCAGAGACCATGCATATCATGGGAATATTTCAGCATTTCTGCTCTGGTTTTCAGTGTATTACACCAAAACACCCACCTGATGACATCATTTCAAGAGCAAAAGCAGCAATTTGCAGAATTCAGCTTCTTTGGGGAACTGAGCAATTGCTGAGCTGACAGCAAGTCCTGCTGGGTCCCTGTCACCTGCAGAGTGCCCGCATCCTCACCACGGTAGCGGGCATTGTGACAAAGGTTCTAAGTCAGCTGGGTGTGGCAGCCGAGCGCCCGCTAGGGGAGGGGGAGCCTGTCAGCCCCGGGCCTGTCACTGCCTGCTGTCCCCCCTGTCACCAGCGAGGCCTCTGAAAAGTTTCCAAAACATGCCCAGACTTGGGTCCAAAGTGGCCAAAAGTCTCCAAGAGACAAGTCGGGAAGAAGGATATGGAAGAGAGGGAGAAAGCCAAGGGAGCAGGCCCAAGGGAGGCAAGAGAAAAAAGTAGTGCCGGGCTGCAGGACTGAAATGGAGGAATTGAAACACGAAAGCCAGGAAGCAGGAGAGTTTGAGAAAAGGAGAGAGGAAAGAAGAGACATGCAGCCAGACGAGGGCTTAGTGAGAGAGGCTGGGACAGAGAACAGGATGAGAAGGAAATAAGGCAAGGCAAGGCAAGGGTAGGCCAAAGGACGTTTCTTTGATTTATATTTTCTACCACATTCATCTTGAGTGAGGAGGAAAGCCATCAGACCTTATGGATTAGGCCCAAACAAAACCCCCGGCTACTTGAGACACTTAGACTAAGCCTAAACCACAAAGATCTCTCCATAAAGATGGTTTTTACACTGTACTTCCACAATCTGCTGGCAGTACAAAAGAACAAGCGGCAGACATACTTAGGCTGAGTCATGGTGGTTTGGTGCAGAGACCATGCATATCATGGGAATATTTCAGCATTTCTGCTCTGGTTTTCAGTGTATTACACCAAAACACCCACCTGATGACATCATTTCAAGAGCAAAAGCAGCAATTTGCAGAATTCAGCTTCTTTGGGGAACTGAGCAATTGCTGAACTGACACCAAGTCTTGCTGGGTCCCTGTCACCTGCAGAGTGCCCGCATCCTCACCACGGTAGCGGGCATTGTGACAAAGGTTCTATGTCAGCTGGGTGTGGCAGCCGAGCGCCCGCTAGGGAAGGGGGAGGCTGTCAGCCCCAGGCCTGTCACTGCCTGCTGTCCCCCCTTTCACCAGCGAGGCCTCTGAAAAGTTTCCAAAACATGCCCAGACTTGGCTCCAAAGTGGCCAAAAGTCTCCAAGAGACAAGTCGGGAAGTAGGATATGGAACAGAGGGAGAAAGACAAGGGAGCAGGCCAAAGGGAGGCAAGAGGAAAAAGTAGTGCCGGGCTGCAGGACTGAAATGGAGGAATTGAAAGACGAAAGCCAGGAAGCAGGAGAGTTTGAGAAAAGGAGAGAGGAAAGAAGAGACATGCAGCCAGACGAGGGCTTAGTGAGAGAGGCAGGGACAGAGAACAGGATGAGAAGGAAATAAGGCAAGGCAAGGCAATGCTAGGCCAAAGGACGTTTCCTTGATTTGTATTTTCTACCACATTCATCTTGAGATGAGGAGGAAAGCCATCAGACCTTATGGATTAGGCCCAAACAAAAGCCCCGGCTACTTGAGACACTTAGACTAAGCCTAAACCACAAAGATCTCTCCATAAAGATGGTTTTTACACTGTACTTCCACAATCTGCTGTCAGTACAAGAGAACAAGCGGCAGATGTATTTAGGCTGTATCGTGGTGGTTTGGTGCAGAGACCATGCATATCATGGGAATATTTCAGCATTTCTGCTCTGGTTTTCAGTGTATTACACCAAAACACCCACCTGATGACATCATTTCAAGAGCAAAAGCAGCAATTTGCAGAATTCAGCTTCTTTGGGGAACTGAGCAATTGCTGAGCTGACAGCAATTCCTGCTGGGTCCCTGTCACCTGCAGAGTGCCCGCATCCTCCCCACGGTAGCGGGCATTGTGACAAAGGTTCTATGTCAGCTGGGTGTGGCAGCCGAGCGCCTGCTAGGGGAGGGGGAGCCTGTCAGCCCCGGGCCTGTCACTGCCTGCTGTCCCCCCTGTCACCAGCGAGGCCTCTGAAAAGTTTCCAAAACATGCCCAGACTTATGTGCCAAGTGGCCAAAAGTCTCCAAGAGAGAAGTCGGGAAGAAGGATATGGAAGAGAGGGAGAAAGCCAAGGGAGCAGGCCAAAGGGAGGCAAGAGGAAAAAGTAGTGCCGGGCTGCAGGACTGAAATGGAGGAATTGAAAGACGAAAGCCAGGAAGCAGGAGAGTTTGAGAAAAGGAGAGAGGAAAGAAGAGACATGCAGCCAGACGAGGGCTTAGTGAGAGAGGCTGGGACAGAGAACAGGATGAGAAGGAAATAAGGCAAGGCAAGGCAAGGGTAGGCCAAAGGTCGTTTCTTTGATTTATATTTTCTACCACATTCATCTTGAGTGAGGAGGAAAGCCATCAGACCTTATGGATTAGGCCCAAACAAAAGCCCCGGCTACTTGAGACACTTAGACTAAGCCTAAACCACAAAGATCTCTCCATAAAGATGGTTTTTACACTGTACTTCCACAATCTGCTGGCAGTACAAGAGAACAAGCGGCAGATGTATTTAGGCTGTATCGTGGTGGTTTGGTGCAGAGACCATGCATATCATGGGAATATTTCAGCATTTCTGCTCTGGTTTTCAGTGTATTACACCAAAACACCCACCTGATGACATCATTTCAAGAGCAAAAGCAGCAATTTGCAGAATTCAACTTCTTTGGGGAACTGAGCAATTGCTGAGCTGACACCAAGTCCTACTGGGTCCCTGTCACCTGCAGAGTGCCCGCATCCTCACCACGGTTGCGGGCATTGTGACAAAGGTTCTATGTCAGCTGGGTGTGGCAGCCGAGGGCCCGCTAGGGGAGGGGGAGCCTGTCAGCCCCGGGCCTGTCACTGCCTGCTGTCCCCCCTTTCACCAGCGAGGCCTCTGAAAAGTTTCCAAAACATCCCCAGACTTGGGTGCAAAGTGGCCAAAAGTCTCCAAGAGACAAATCGGGAAGAAGGATATGGAACAGAGGGAGAAAAGCAAGGGAGCAGGCCAAAGGGAGGCAAGAGGAAAAAGTAGTGCCGGGCTGCAGGACTGAAATGGAGGAATTGAAAGACGAAAGCCAGGAAGCAGGAGAGTTTGAGAAAAGGAGAGAGGAAAGAAGAGACATGCAGCCAGACGAGGGCTTAGTGAGAGAGGCTGGGACAGAGAACAGGATGAGAAGGAAATAAGGCAAGGCAAGGCAAGGCAAGGCTAGGCGAAAGGACATTTCTTTGATTTATATTTTCTACCACATTCATCTTGAGATGAGAGGAAAGCCATCAGACCATATGGATTAGGCCCAAACAAAAGCCCCGGCTACTTGAGACACTTAGACTAAGTCTAAACCACAAAGATCTTACCATAAAGATGGTTTTTATACTGTACTTTCACAATCAGCTGGCAGTACAAAAGAACAAGCGGCAGATGTACTTAGGCTGAGTCATGGTGGTTTGGTGCAGAGACCATGCATATCATGGGAATATTTCAGCATTTCTGCTCTGGTTTTCAGTGTATTACACCAAAACACCCACCTGATGACATCATTTCAAGAGCAAAAGCAGCAATTTGCAGAATTCAGCTTCTTTGGGGAACTGAGCAATTGCTGAGCTGACAGCAAGTCCTGCTGGGTCCCTGTCACCTGCAGAGTGCCCGCATCCTCACCACGGTAGCGGGCATTGTGACAAAGGTTCTATGTCAGCTGGGTGTGGCAGCCGATCGCCCGCTAGGGGAGGGGGAGCCTGTCAGCCCCGGGCCTGTCACTGCCTGCTGTCCCCCCTGTCACCAGCGAGGCCTCTGAAAAGTTTCCAAAACATCCCCAGACTTGGCTCCAAAGTGGCCAAAAGTCTCCAAAAGACAAGTCGGGAAGAAGGATATGGAAGAGAGGGAGAAAGCCAAGGGAGCAGGCCCAAGGGAGGCAAGAGAAAAAAGTAGTGCCGGGCTACAGGACTGAAATGGAGGAATTGAAAGAGGAAAGCCAGGAAGCAGGAGAGTTTGAGAAAAGGAGAGAGGAAAGAAGAGACATGCAGCCAGACGAGGGCTTAGTGAGAGAGGCTGGGACAGAGAACAGGATGAGAAGGAAATAAGGCAAGGCAAGGCAAGGCTAGGCCAAAGGACGTTTCTTTGATTTATATTTTCTACCACATTCATCTTGAGATGAGGAGGAAAGCCATCAGACGTTATGGATTAGGCCCAAACAAAAGCCCCGGCTACTTGAGACACTTAGACTAAGCCTAAACCAGAAAGATCTCTCCATAAAGATGGTTTTTATACTGTACTTTCACAATCAGCTGGCAGTACAAAAGAAAAAGCGGCAGATGTACTTAGGCTGAGTCATGGTGGTTTGGTGCAGAGACCATGCATATCATGGGAATAGTTCAGCATTTCTGCTCTGGTTTTCAGTGTATTACACCAAAACACCCACCTGATGACATCATTTCAAGAGCAAAGCAGCAATTTGCAAAATTCAACTTCTTTGGGGAACTGAGCAATTGCTGAGCTGACAGCAAGTCCTGCTGGGTCCCTGTCACCTGCAGAGTGCCCGAATCCTCACCACGGTAGCGGGCATTGTGACAAAGGTTCTATGTCAGCTGGGTGTGGCAGCCGAGGGCCCGCTAGGGGAGGGGGAGCCTGTCAGCCCCGGGCCTGTCACTGCCTGCTGTCCCCCGTGTCACCAGCGAGGCCTCTGAAAAGTTTCCAAAACATGCCCAGACTTGGGTCCAAAGTGGCCAAAAGTCTCCAAGAGACAAGTCGGGAAGAAGGATATGGAAGAGAGGTAGAAAGCCAAGGGAGCAGGCCCAAGGGAGGCAAGAGAAAAAAGTAGTGCCGGGCTGCAGGACTGAAATGGAGAAATTGAAAGACGAAAGCCAGGAAGCAGGAGAGTTTGAGAAAAGGACAGAGGAAAGAAGAGACATGCAGCCAGACGAGGGCTTAGTGAGAGAGGCTGGGACAGAGAACAGGATGAGAAGGAAATAAGGCAAGGCAAGGCTAGGCCAAAGGACGTTTCTTTGATTTATATTTTCTACCACATTCATCTTGAGATGAGAGGAAAGCCATCAGACCATATGGATTAGGCCCAAACAAAAGCCCCGGCTACTTGAGACACTTAGACTAAGCCTAAACCAGAAAGATCTCTCCATAAAGATGGTTTTTATACTGTACTTTCACAATCAGCTGGCAGTACAATAGAACAAGCGGCAGACGTACTTAGGCTGAGTCATGGTGGTTTGGTGCAGAGACCATGCATATCATGGGAATATTTCAGCATTTCTGCTCTGGTTTTCAGTGTATTACACCAAAACACCCACCTGATGACATCATTTCAAGAGCAAAAGCAGCAATTTGCAGAATTCAGCTTCTTTGGGGAACTGAGCAATTGCTGAGCTGACAGCAAGTCCTGCTGGGTCCCTGTCACCTGCAGAGTGCCCGCATCCTCACCACGGTAGCGGGCATTGTGACAAAGGTTCTAAGTCAGCTGGGTGTGGCAGCCGAGCGCCCGCTAGGGGAGGGGGAGCCTGTCAGCCCCGGGCCTGTCACTGCCTGCTGTCCCCCCTGTCACCAGCGAGGCCTCTGAAAAGTTTCCAAAACATGCCCAGACTTGGGTCCAAAGTGGCCAAAAGTCTCCAAGAGACAAGTCGGGAAGAAGGATATGGAAGAGAGGGAGAAAGCCAAGGGAGCAGGCCCAAGGGAGGCAAGAGAAAAAAGTAGTGCCGGGCTGCAGGACTGAAATGGAGGAATTGAAACACGAAAGCCAGGAAGCAGGAGAGTTTGAGAAAAGGAGAGAGGAAAGAAGAGACATGCAGCCAGACGAGGGCTTAGTGAGAGAGGCTGGGACAGAGAACAGGATGAGAAGGAAATAAGGCAAGGCAAGGCAAGGCTAGGCCAAAGGACGTTTCTTTGATTTATATTTTCTACCACATTCATCTTGAGATGAGGAGGAAAGCCATCAGACGTTATGGATTAGGCCCAAACAAACGCCCCGGCTACTTGAGACACTTAGACTAAGCCTAAACCAGAAAGATCTCTCCATAAAGATGGTTTTTATACTGTACTTCCACAATCAGCTGGCAGTACAAAAGAACAAGCGGCAGACATACTTAGGCTGAGACATGGTGGTTTGGTGCAGAGACCATGCATATCATGGGAATATTTCAGCATTTCTGCTCTGGTTTTCAGTGTATTACACCAACACACCCACCTGATGACATCATTTCAAGAGCAAAGCAGCAATTTGCAGAATTCAGCTTCTTTGGGGAACTGAGCAATTGCTGAGCTGAGAGTAAGTCCTGCTGGGTCCCTGTCACCTGCAGAGTGCCCGCATCCTCACCACGGTAGCGGGCATTGTGACAAAGGTTCTATGTCAGCTGGGTGTGGCAGCCGAGCGCCCGCTAGGGGAGGGAGAGCCTGTCAGCCCCGGGCCTGTCACTGCCTGCTGTCCCCCGTGTCACCAGCGAGGCCTCTGAAAAGTTTCCAAAACATGCCCAGACTTGGGTCCAAAGTGGCCAAAAGTCTCCAAGAGACAAGTCAGGAAGAAGGATATGGAAGAGAGGGAGAAAGCCAAGGGAGCAGGCCCAAGGGAGGCAAGAGGAAAAACTAGTGAGGGGCTGCAGGACTGAAATGGAGGAATTGAAAGACGAAAGCCAGGAAGCAGGAGCGTTTGAGAAAAGGACAGAGGAAAGAAGAGACATGCAGCCAGACGAGGGCTTAGTGAGAGAGGCTGGAACAGAGAACAGGATGAGAAGGAAATAAGGCAAGGCAAGGCAAGGCTAGGCCAAACGAGGTTTCCTTGATTTATATTTTCTACCACATTCATCTTGAGATGAGGAGGAAAGCCATCCGACCTTATGGATTAGGCCCAAACAAAAGCCCCGGCTACTTGAGACACTTAGACTAAGCCTAAACCACAAAGATCTTACCATAAAGATGGTTTTTATACTGTACTTTCACAATCAGCTGGCAGTACAAAAGAACAAGCGGCAGATGTACTTAGGCTGAGTCATGGTGGTTTGGTGCAGAGACCATGCATATCATGGGAATAGTTCAGCATTTCTGCTCTGGTTTTCAGTGTATTACACCAAAACACCCACCTGATGACATCATTTCAAGAGCAAAAGCAGCAATTTGCAAAATTCAACTTCTTTGGGGAACTGAGCAATTGCTGAGCTGACAGCAAGTCCTGCTGGGTCCCTGTCACCTGCAGAGTGCCCGCATCCTCACCACAGTAGCGGGCATTGTGACAAAGGTTCTATGTCAGCTGGGTGTGGCAGCCGAGCGCCCGCTAGGGGAGGGGAAGCCTGTCAGCCCCGGGCCTGTCACTGCCTGCTGTCCCCTGTGTCACCAGCGAGGCCTCTGAAAAGTTTCCAAAACATGCCCAGACTTGGCTCCAAAGTGGCCAAAAGTCTACAAGAGACAAGTCGGGAAGAAGGATATGGAAGAGAGGGAGAAAGCCAAGGGAGCAGGCCAAAGGGAGGCAAGAGAAAAAAGTAGTGCCAGGCTGCAGGACTGAAATGGAGGAATTAAAAGACGAAAGCCAGGAAGCAGGAGAGTTTGAGAAAAGGAGAGAGGAAAGAAGAGACATGCAGCCAGACGAGGGTTTAGTGAGAGAGGCTGGGACAGAGAACAGGATGAGAAGGAAATAAGGCAAGGCAAGGCTAGGCCAAAGGACATTTCTTTGATTTATATTTTCTACCACATTCATCTTGAGATGAGAGGAAAGCCATCAGACGTTATGGATTAGGCCCAAACAAAAGCCCCGGCTACTTGAGACACTTAGAATAAGCCTAAACCACAAAGATCTCTCCATAAAGATGGTTTTTATACTGTACTTCCACAATCAGCTGGCAGTACAAAAGAACAAGCGGCAGACATACTTAGGCTGAGTCATGGTGGTTTGGTGCAGAGACCATGCATATCATGGGAATATTTCAGCATTTCTGCTCTGGTTTTCAGTGTATTACACCAAAACACCCACCTGATGACATCATTTCAAGAGCAAAAGCAGCAATTTGCAGAATTCAGCTTCTTTGGGGAACTGAGCAATTGCTGAGCTGACAGCAAGTCCTGCTTGGTCCCTGTCACCTGCAGAGTGCCCGCATCCTCACCACGGTAGCGGGCATTGTGACAAAGGTTCTATGTCAGCTGGGTGTGGCAGCCGAGTGCCCGCTAGGGGACGGGAAGCCTGTCAGCCCCGGGCCTGTCACTGCCTGCTGTCCCCCCTGTCACCAGCGAGGCCTCTGAAAAGTTTCCAAAACATGCCCAGACTTGGCTCCAAAGTGGCCAAAAGTCTCCAAGAGACAAGTCGGGAAGAAGGATATGGAAGAGAGGGAGAAAGCCAAGGGAGCAGGCCAAAGGGAGGCAAGAGAAAAAAGTAGTGCCGGGCTGCAGGACTGAAATGGAGGAATTGAAAGACGAAAGCCAGGAAGCAGGAGAGTTTGAGAAAAGGAGAGAGGAAAGAAGAGACATGCAGCCAGACGAGGGCTTAGTGAGAGAGGCTGGGACAGAGAACAGGATGAGAAGGAAATAAGGCAAGGCAAGGCAAGGTTAGGCCAAACGAGGTTTCCTTGATTTATATTTTCTACCACATTCATCTTGAGATGAGAGGAAAGCCATCAGACGTTATGGATTAGGCCCAAACAAAAGCCCCGGCTACTTGAGACACTTAGACTAAGCCTAAACCACAAAGATCTCTCCATAAAGATGGTTTTTATACTGTACTTCCACAATCAGCTGGCAGTACAAAAGAACAAGCGGCAGACATACTTAGGCTGAGTCATGGTGGTTTGGTGCAGAGACCATGCATATCATGGGAATATTTCAGCATTTCTGCTCTGGTTTTCAGTGTATTACACCAAAACACCCACCTGATGACATCATTTCAAGAGCAAAAGCAGCAATTTGCAGAATTCAGCTTCTTTGGGGAACTGAGCAATTGCTGAGCTGACAGCAAGTCCTGCTGGGTCCCTGTCACCTGCAGAGTGCCCGCATCCTCACCACGGTAGCGGGCATTGTGACAAAGGTTCTATGTCAGCTGGGTGTGGCAGCCGAGCGCTCGCTAGGGGAGGGGAAGCCTGTCAGCCCCGGGCCTGTCACTGCCTGCTGTCCCCCGTGTCACCATCGAGGCCTCTCTAAAGTTTCCAAAACATGCCCAGACTTGGCTCCAAAGTGGCCAAAAGTCTCCAAGAGACAAGTCGGGAAGAAGGATATGGAAGAGAGGGAGAAAGCCAAGGGAGCAGGCCAAAGGGAGGCAAGAGAAAAAAGTAGTGCCGGGCTGCAGGACTGAAATGGAGGAATTGAAAGACGAAAGCCAGGAAGCAGGAGAGTTTGAGAAAAGGAGAGAGGAAAGAAGAGACATGCAGCCAGACGAGGGCTTAGTGAGAGAGGCTGGGACAGAGAACAGGATGAGAAGGAAATAAGGCAAGGCAAGGCAAGGTTAGGCCAAACGAGTTTTCCTTGATTTATTTTTTCTACCACATTCATCTTGAGATGAGAGGAAAGCCATCAGACGTTATGGATTAGGCCCAAACAAAGGCCCCGACTACTTGAGACACTTAGACTAAGCGTAAACCACAAAGATCTCTCCATAAAGATGGTTTTTATACTGTACTTCCACAATCAGCTGGCAGTACAAAAGAACAAGCGGCAGACATACTTAGGCTGAGTCATGGTGGTTTGGTGCAGAGACCATGCATATCATGGGAATATTTCAGCATTTCTGCTCTGGTTTTCAGTGTATTACACCAAAACACCCACCTGATGACATCATTTCAAGAGCAAAAGCAGCAATTTGCAGAATTCAGCTTCTTTGGGGAACTGAGCAATTGCTGAGCTGACAGCAAGTCCTGCTTGGTCCCTGTCACCTGCAGAGTGCCCGCATCCTCACCACGGTAGCGGGCATTGTGACAAAGGTTCTATGTCAGCTGGGTGTGGCAGCCGAGCGCCCGCTAGGGGAGGGGAAGCCTGTCAGCCCCGGGCCTGTCACTGCCTGCTGTCCCCCGTGTCACCAGCGAGGCCTCTCTAAGGTTTCCAAAACATGCCCAGACTTGGGTCCAAAGTGGCCAAAAGTCTCCAAGAGACAAGTCGGGAAGAAGGATATGGAAGAGAGGGAGAAAGCCAAGGGAGCAGGCCCAAGGGAGGCAAGAGAAAAAAGTAGTGCCGGGCTGCAGGACTGAAATGGAGGAATTGAAAGACGAAAGCCAGGAAGCAGGAGAGTTTGAGAAAAGGAGAGAGGAAAGAAGAGACATGCAGCCAGACGAGGGCTTAGTGAGAGAGGCTGGGACAGAGAACAGGATGAGAAGGAAATAAGGCAAGGCAAGGCAAGGCAAGGCTAGGCCAAACGAGGTTTCCTTGATTTATATTTTCTACCACATTCATCTTGAGATGAGGAGGAAAGCCATCAGACCTTATGGACTAGGCCCAAACAAAAGCCCCGGCTACTTGAGACACTTAGACTAAGCCTAAACCACAAAGATCTCTCCATAAAGATGGTTTTTATACTGTACTTCCACAATCAGCTGGCAGTACAAAAGTACAAGCGGCAGATGTACTTAGGCTGAGTCATGGTGGTTTGGTGCAGAGACCATGCATATCATGGGAATATTTCAGCATTTCTGCTCTGGTTTTCAGTGTATTACACCAAAACACCCACCTGATGGACATCATTTCAAGAGCAAAAGAAGCAATTTGCAAAATTCAACTTCTTTAAGGAACTGAGCAATTGCTGAGCTGACAGCAAGTCCTGCTGGGTCCCTGTCACCTGCAGAGTGCCCGCATCCTCACCACGGTTGCGGGCATTGTGACAAAGGTTCTATGTCAGCTGGGTGTGGCAGCGGAGCGCCCGCTAGGGGAGGGGGAGCCTGTCAGCCCCGGGCCTGTCACTGCCTGCTGTCCGCCCTGTCACCAGCGAGGCCTCTGAAAAGTTTCCAAAACATCCCCAGACTTGGCTCCAAAGTGGCCAAAAGTCTCCAAGAGACAAGTCGGGAAGAAGAATATGGAAGAGAGGGAGAAAGCCAAGGGAGCAGGCCAAAGGGAGGCAAGAGGAAAAAGTAGTGCCGGGCTGCAGGAATGAAATGGAGGAATTGAAAGACGAAAGCCCGGAAGCAGGAGAGTTTGAGAAAAGGAGAGAGGAAAGAAGAGACATGCAGCCAGACGAGGACTTAGTGAGGGAGGCTGGGACAGAGAACAGGATGAGAAGGAAATAAGGCAAGGCAAGGCAAGGCTAGGCCAAAGGACGTTTCTTTGATTTATATTTTCTACCACATTCATCTTGAGATGAGAGGAAAGCCATCAGACGTTATGGATTAGGCCCAAACAAAAGCCCCGGCTACTTGAGACACTTAGACTAAGCCTAAACCAAAAAGATCTCTCCATAAAGATGGTTTTTATACTGTACTTCCACAATCAGCTGGCAGTACAAAAGAACAAGCGGCAGACATACTTAGGCTGAGTCATGGTGGTTTGGTGCAGAGACCATGCATATCATGGGAATATTTCAGCATTTCTGCTCTGGTTTTCAGTGTATTACACCAAAACACCCACCTGATGACATCATTTCAAGAGCAAAAGCAGCAATTTGCAGAATTCAGCTTCTTTGGGGAACTGAGCAATTGCTGAGCTGACAGCAAGTCCTGCTGGGTCCCTGTCTCCTGCAGAGTACCCGCATCCTCACCACGGTAGCAGGCATTGTGACAAAGGTTCTACGTCAGCTGGGTGTGGCAGCCGAGCGCTCGCTAGGGGAGGGGAAGCCTGTCAGCCCCGGGCCTGTCACTGCCTGCTGTCCCCCGTGTCACCAGCGAGGCCTCTCTAAAGTTTCCAAAACATGCCCAGACTTGGCTCCAAAGTGGCCAAAAGTCTCCAAGAGACAAGTCGGGAAGAAGGATATGGAAGAGAGGGAGAAAGCCAAGGGAGCAGGCCCAAGGGAGGCAAGAGAAAAAAGTAGTGCCGGGCTGCAGGACTGAAATGGAGGAATTGAAAGACGAAAGCCAGGAAGCAGGAGAGTTTGAGAAAAGGAGAGAGGAAAGAAGAGACATGCAGCCAGACGAGGGCTTAGTGAGAGAGGCTGGGACAGAGAACAGGATGAGAAGGAAATAAGGCAAGGCAAGGCAAGGCAAGGCTAGGCCAAACGAGGTTCCTTGATTTATATTTTCTACCACATTCATCTTGAGATGAGGAGGAAAGCCATCAGACCTTATGGATTAGGCCCAAACAAAAGCCCCGGCTACTTGAGACACTTAGACTAAGTCTAAACCACAAAGATCTTACCATTAAGATGGTTTTTATACTGTACTTTCACAATCAGCTGGCAGTACAAAAGAACAAGCGGCAGATGTACTTAGGCTGAGTCATGGTGGTTTGGTGCAGAGACCATGCATACCATGGGAATATTTCAGCATTTCTGCTCTGGTTTTCAGTGTATTACACCAAAACACCCACCTGATGACATCATTTCAAGAGCAAAGCAGCAATTTGCAAAATTCAACTTCTTTGGGGAACTGAGCAATTGCTGAGCTGACAGCAAGTCCTGCTGAGTCCCTGTCACCTGCAGAGTGCCCGCATCCTCACCACAGTAGCGGGCATTGTGACAAAGGTTCTATGTCAGCTGGGTGTGGCAGCCGAGCGCCCGCTAGGGGAGGGGGAGCCTGTCAGCCCCGGGCCTGTCACTGCCTGCTGTCCCCCCTGTCACAAGCGAGGCCTCTGAAAAGTTTCCAAAACATGCCCAGACTTGGGTCCAAAGTGGCCAAAAGTCTCCAAGAGACAAGTCGGGAAGAAGGATATGGAAGAGAGGGAGAAAGCCAAGGGAGCAGGCCAAAGGGAGGCAAGAGAAAACAGTAGTGCCGGGCTGCAGGACTGAAATGGAGGAATTGAAAGACGAAAGCCAGGAAGCAGGAGAGTTTGAGAAAAGGAGAGAGGAAAGAAGAGACATGCAGCCAGACGAGGGCTTAGTGAGAGAGGCTGGGACAGAGAACAGGATGAGAAGGAAATAAGGCAAGGCAAGGCAAGGCAAGGCTAGGCCAAAGGACGTTTCTTTGATTTATATTTTCTACCACATTCATCTTGAGATGAGAGGAAAGCCATCAGACCTTATGGACTAGGCCCAAACAAAAGCCCCGGCTACTTGAGACACTTAGACTAAGCCTAAACCAGAAAGATCTCTCCATAAAGATGGTTTTTATACTGTACTTCCACAATCAGCTGGCAGTACAAAAGAAGAAGCGGCAGATGTACTTAGGCTGAGTCATGGTGGTTTGGTGCAGAGACCATGCATATCATGGGAATATTTCAGCATTTCTGCTCTGGTTTTCAGTGTATTACACCAAAACACCCACCTGATGACATCATTTCAAGAGCAAAAGCAGCAATTTGCAGAATTCAGCTTCTTTGGGGAACTGAGCAATTGCTGAGCTGACAGCAAGTCCTGCTGGGTCCCTGTCACCTGCAGAGTGCCCGCATCCTCACCACAGTAGCGGGCATTGTGACAAAGGTTCTACGTCAGCTGGGTGTGGCAGCCGAGCGCTCGCTAGGGGAGGGGAAGCCTGTCAGCCCCGGGCCTGTCACTGCCTGCTGTCCCCCGTGTCACCAGCGAGGCCTCTGAAAAGTTTCCAAAACATGCCCAGACTTGGGTCCAAAGTGGCCAAAAGTCTCCAAGAGACAAGTCGGGAAGAAGGATATGGAAGAGAGGGAGAAAGCCAAGGGAGCAGGCCCAAGGGAGGCAAGAGAAAAAAGTAGTGCCGGGCTGCAGGACTGAAATGGAGGAATTGAAAGACGAAAGCCAGGAAGCAGGAGAGTTTGAGAAAAGGAGAGAGGAAAGAAGAGACATGCAGCCAGACGAGGGCTTAGTGAGAGAGGCTGGGACAGAGAACAGGATGAGAAGGAAATAAGGCAAGGCAAGGCAAGGCAAGGCTAGGCCAAAGGACGTTTCTTTGATTTATATTTTCTACCACATTCATCTTGAGATGAGAGGAAAGCCATCAGACCTTATGGACTAGGCCCAAACAAAAGCCCCGGCTACTTGAGACACTTAGACTAAGCCTAAACCACAAAGATCTCTCCATAAAGATGGTTTTTATACTGTACTTCCACAATCAGCTGGCAGTACAAAAGAAGAAGCGGCAGATGTACTTAGGCTGAGTCATGGTGGTTTGGTGCAGAGACCATGCATATCATGGGAATATTTCAGCATTTCTGCTCTGGTTTTCAGTGTATTACACCAAAACACCCACCTGATGACATCATTTCAAGAGCAAAAGCAGCAATTTGCAGAATTCAGCTTCTTTGGGGAACTGAGCAATTGCTGAGCTGACAGCAAGTCCTGCTGGGTCCCTGTCACCTGCAGAGTGCCCGCATCCTCACCACGGTAGCGGGCATTGTGACAAAGGTTCTATGTCAGCTGGGTGTGGCAGCCGAGCGCCCCCTAGGGGAGGGGGAGCCTGTCAGCCCCGGGCCTGTCACTGCCTGCTGTCCCCCCTGTCACCAGCGAGGCCTCTGAAAAGTTTCCAAAACATGCCCAGACTTGGGTCCAAAGTGGCCAAAAGTCTCCAAGAGACAAGTCGGGAAGAAGGATATGGAAGAGAGGGAGAAAGCCAAGGGAGCAGGCCCAAGGGAGGCAAGAGGAAAAAGTAGTGCCGGGCTGCAGGACTGAAATGGAGGAATTGAAAGACGAAAGCCAGGAAGCAGGAGAGTTTGAGAAAAGGAGAGAGGAAAGAAGAGACATGCAGCCAGACGAGGGCTTAGTGAGAGAGGCTGGGACAGAGAACAGGATGAGAAGGAAATAAGGCAAGGCAAGGCAAGGCTAGGCCAAAGGACGTTTCTTTGATTTATATTTTCTACCACATTCATCTTGAGATGAGAGGAAAGCCATCAGACCTTATGGACGAGGCCCAAACAAAAGCCCCGGCTACTTGAGACACTTAGACTAAGCCTAAACCACAAAGATCTCTCCATAAAGATGGTTTTTATACTGTACTTCCACAATCAGCTGGCAGTACAAAAGAACAAGCGGCAGACGTACTTAGGCTGAGTCATGGTGGTTTGCTGCAGAGACCATGCATATCATGGGAATATTTCAGCATTTCTGCTCTGGTTTTCAGTGTATTACACCAAAACACCCACCTGATGACATCATTTCAAGAGCAAAAGCAGCAATTTGGAGAATTCAGCTTCTTTGGGGAACTGAGCAATTGCTGAGCTGACAGCAAGTCCTGCTGGGTCCCTGTCACCTGCAGAGTGCCCGCATCCTCACCACAGTAGCGGGCATTGTGACAAAGGTTCTACGTCAGCTGGGTGTGGCAGCCGAGCGCCTGCTAGGGGAGGGGGAGCCTGTCAGCCCCGGGCCTGTCACTGCCTGCTGTCCCCCCTGTCACCAGCGAGGCCTCTGAAAAGTTTCCAAAACATGCCCAGACTTGGCTCCAAAGTGGCCAAAAGTCTCCAAGAGACAAGTCGGGAAGAAGGATATGGAAGAGAGGGAGAAAGCCAAGGGAGCAGGCCCAAGGGAGGCAAGAGGAAAAAGTAGTGCCGGGCTGCAGGACTGAAATGGAGGAATTGAAAGACGAAAGCCAGGAAGCAGGAGAGTTTGAGAAAAGGAGAGAGGAAAGAAGAGACATGCAGCCAGACGAGGGCTTAGTGAGAGAGGCTGGGACAGAGAACAGGATGAGAAGGAAATAAGGCAAGGCAAGGCAAGGCTAGGCCAAAGGACGTTTCTTTGATTTATATTTTCTACCACATTCATCTTGAGATGAGGAGGAAAGCCATCAGACGTTATGGATTAGGCCCAAACAAAAGCCCCGGCTACTTGAGACACTTAGACTAAGCCTAAACCACAAAGATCTCTCCATAAAGATGTTTTTTTATACTGTACTTCCACAATCAGCTGGCAGTACAAAAGAACAAGCGGCAGACATACTTAGGCTGAGTCATGGTGGTTTGGTGCAGAGACCATGCATATCATGGGAATATTTCAGCATTTCTGCTCTGGTTTTCAGTGTATTACACCAAAACACCCACCTGATGACATCATTTCAAGAGCAAAAGCAGCAATTTGCAGAATTCAGCTTCTTTGGGGAACTGAGCAATTGCTGAGCTGACAGCAAGTCCTGCTGGGTCCCTGTCACCTGCAGAGTGCCCGCATCCTCACCACGGTAGCGGGCATTGTGACAAAGGTTCTATGTCAGCTGGGTGTGGCAGCCGAGCGCCCGCTAGGGGAGGGGGAGCCTGTCAGCCCCGGGCCTGTCACTGCCTGCTGTCCCCCGTGTCACCAGCGAGGCCTCTGAAAAGTTTCCAAAACATGCCCAGACTTGGCTCCAAAGTGGCCAAAAGTCTCCAAGAGACAATTCGGGAATAGGGATATGGAAGAGAGGGAGAAATCCAAGGGAGCAGGCCAAAGGGAGGCAAGAGGAAAAAGTAGTGCGGGGCTGCAGGACTGAAATGGAGGAATTGAAAGACGAAAGCCAGGAAGCAGGAGAGTTTGAGAAAAGGAGAGAGAAAGAAGAGACATGCAGCCAGGCAAGGGGTTAGTGAGAGAGGCTGGGACAGAGAACAGGATGAGAAGGAAATAAGGCAAGGCAAGGCAAGGCAAGGCTAGGCCAAAGGATGTTTCTTTGATTTATATTTTCTACCACATTCATCTTGAGATGAGAGGAAAGCCATCAGACCTTATGGACTAGGCCCAAACAAAAGCCCCGGCTACTTGAGACACTTAGACTAAGCCTAAACCAGAAAGATCTCTCCATAAAGATGGTTTTTATACTGTACTTCCACAATCAGCTGGCAGTACAAAAGAACAAGCGGCAGACATACTTAGGCTGAGTCATGGTGGTTTGGTGCAGAGACCATGCATATCATGGGAATATTTCAGCATTTCTGCTCTGGTTTTCAGTGTATTACACCAAAACACCCACCTGATGACATCATTTCAAGAGCAAAAGCAGCAATTTGCAGAATTCAGCTTCTTTGGGGAACTGAGCAATTGCTGAGCTGACAGCAAGTCCTGCTGCGTCCCTGTCACCTGCAGAGTGCCCGCATCCTCCCCACGGTAGCGGGCATTGTGACAAAGGTTCTATGTCAGCTGGGTGTGGCAGCGGAGCGCCCGCTAGGGGAGGGGGAGCCTGTCAGCCCCGGGCCTGTCACTGCCTGCTGTCCCCCCTGTCACCAGCGAGGCCTCTGAAAAGTTTCCAAAACATGCCCAGACTTGGGTCCAATGTGGCCAAAAGTCTCCAAGAGACAAGTCGGGAAGAAGGATATGGAACAGAGGGAGAAAGCCAAGGGAGCAGGCCCAAGGGAGGCAAGAGAAAAAAGTAGTGCCGGGCTGCAGGACTGAAATGGAGGAATTGAAAGACGAAAGCCAGGAAGCAGGAGAGTTTGAGAAAAGGAGAGAGGAAAGAAGAGACATGCAGCCAGACGAGGGCTTAGTGAGAGAGGCTGGGACAGAGAACAGGATGAGAAGGAAATAAGGCAAGGCAAGGCAAGGCAAGGCTAGGCCAAAGGACGTTTCTTTGATTTATATTTTCTACCACATTCATCTTGAGATGAGAGGAAAGCCATCAGACCTTATGGACTAGGCCCAAACAAAAGCCCCGGCTACTTGAGACACTTAGACTAAGCCTAAACCACAAAGATCTCTCCATAAAGATGGTTTTTATACTGTACTTCCACAATCAGCTGGCAGTACAAAAGAACAAGCGGCAGATGTACTTAGGCTGAGTCATGGTGGTTTGGTGCAGAGACCATGCATATCATGGGAATATTTCAGCATTTCTGCTCTGGTTTTCAGTGTATTACACCAAAACACCCACCTGATGACATCATTTCAAGAGCAAAAGAAGCAATTTGCAGAATTCAGCTTCTTTGGGGAACTGAGCAATTGCTGAGCTGACAGCAAGTCCTGCTGGGTCCCTGTCACCTGCAGAGTGCCCGCATCCTCACCACGGTAGCGGGCATTGTGACAAAGGTTCTATGTCAGCTGGGTGTGGCAGCCGAGCGCCCGCTAGGGGAGGGGGAGCCTGTCAGCCCCGGGCCTGTCACTGCCTGCTGTCCCCCCTGTCACAAGCGAGGCCTCTGAAAAGTTTCCAAAACATGCCCAGACTTGGGTCCAAAGTGGCCAAAAGTCTCCAAGAGACAAGTCGGGAAGAAGGATATGGAAGAGAGGGAGAAAGCCAAGGGAGCAGGCCAAAGGGAGGCAAGAGAAAACAGTAGTGCCGGGCTGCAGGACTGAAATGGAGGAATTGAAAGACGAAAGCCAGGAAGCAGGAGAGTTTGAGAAAAGGAGAGAGGAAAGAAGAGACATGCAGCCAGACGAGGGCTTAGTGAGAGAGGCTGGGACAGAGAACAGGATGAGAAGGAAATAAGGCAAGGCAAGGCTAGGCCAAAGGACGTTTCTTTGATTTATATTTTCTACCACATTCATCTTGAGATGAGAGGAAAGCCATCAGACCATATGGATTAGGCCCAAACAAAAGCCCCGGCTACTTGAGACACTTAGACTAAGCCTAAACCACAAAGATCTCTCCATAAAGATGATTTTTTATACTGTACTTCCACAATCATCTGGCAGTACAAAAGAACAAGCGGCAGACATACTTAGGCTGAGACATGGTGGTTTGCTGCAGAGACCATGCATATCATGGGAATATTTCAGCATTTCTGCTCTGGTTTTCAGTGTATTACACCAAAACACCCACCTGATGACATCATTTCAAGAGCAAAAGCAGCAATTTGCAGAATTCAGCTTCTTTGGGTAACTGAGCAATTGCTGAGCTGACAGCAAGTCCTGCTGGGTCCCTGTCACCTGCAGAGTGCCCGCATCCTCACCACGGTAGCGGGCATTGTGACAAAGGTTCTATGTCAGCTGGGTGTGGCAGCCGAGCGCCCGCTAGGGGAGGGGGAGCCTGTCAGCCCCGGGCCTGTCACTGCCTGCTGTCCCCCGTGTCACCAGCGAGGCCTCTGAAAAGTTTCCAAAACATGCCCAGACTTGGGTCCAAAGTGGCCAAAAGTCTCCAAGAGACAAGTCGGGAAGAAGGATATGGAAGAGAGGGAGAAAGCCAAGGGAGCAGGCCCAAGGGAGGCAAAAGGAAAAAGTAGTGCCGGGCTGCAGGACTGAAATGGAGGAATTGAAAGACGAAAGCCAGGAAGCAGGAGAGTTTGAGAAAAGGAGAGAGGAAAGAAGAGACATGCAGCCAGACGAGGGCTTAGTGAGAGAGGCTGGGACAGAGAACAGGATGAGAAGGAAATAAGACAAGGCAAGGCAAGGCAAGGCTAGGCCAAAGGACGTTTCTTTGATTTATATTTTCTACCACATTCATCTTGAGATGAGAGGAAAGCCATCAGACGTTATGGATTAGGCCCAAACAAAAGCCCCGGCTACTTGAGACACTTAGACTAAGCGTAAACCACAAAGATCTCTCCATAAAGATGGTTTTTATACTGTACTTCCACAATCAGCTGGCAGTACAAAAGAACAAGCGGCAGACATACTTAGGCTGAGTCATGGTGGTTTGGTGCAGAGGCCATGCATATCATGGGAATATTTCAGCATTTCTGCTCTGGTTTTCAGTGTATTACACCAAAACACCCACCTGATGACATCATTTCAAGAGCAAAAGCAGCAATTTGCAGAATTCAGCTTCTTTGGGGAACTGAGCAATTGCTGAGCTGACAGCAAGTCCTGCTGGGTCCCTGTCACCTGCAGAGTGCCCGCATCCTCACCACAATAGCGGGCATTGTGACAAAGGTTCTATGTCAGCTGGGTGTGGCAGCCGAGCGCCCGCTAGGGGAGGGGGAGCCTGTCAGCCCCGGGCCTGTCACTGCCTGCTGTCCCCCCTGTCACCAGCGAGGCCTCTGAAAAGTTTCCAAAACATCCCCAGATTTGGCTCCAAAGTGGCCAAAAATCTCCAAGAGACAAGTCGGGAAGAAGAATATGGAAGAGAGGGAGAAAGCCAAGGGAGCAGGCCAAAGGGAGGCAAGAGGAAAAAGTAGTGCCAGGCTGCAGGAATGAAATGGAGGAATTGAAAGACGAAAGCCAGGAAGCAGGAGAGTTTGAGAAAAGGAGAGAGGAAAGAAGAGACATGCAGCCAGACGAGGGCTTAGTGAGAGAGGCTGGGACAGAGAACAGGATGAGAAGAAAATAAGGCAAGGCAAGGCAAGGCTAAGCCAAAGGACGTTTCTTTGATTTATATTTTCTACCACATTCATCTTGAGATGAGAGGAAAGCCATCAGACGTTATGGATTAGGCCCAAACAAAAGCCCCGGCTACTTGAGACACTTAGACTAAGCCTAAACCAGAAAGATCTCTCCATAAAGATGGTTTTTATACTGTACTTCCACAATCAGCTGGCAGTACAAAAGAACAAGCGGCAGACATACTTAGGCTGAGTCATGGTGGTTTGGTGCAGAGACCATGCATATCATGGGAATATTTCAGCATTTCTGCTCTGGTTTTCAGTGTATTACACCAAAACACCCACCTGATGACATCATTTCAAGAGCAAAAGCAGCAATTTGCAGAATTCAGCTTCTTTGGGGAACTGAGCAATTGCTGAGCTGACAGCAAGTCCTGCTGCGTCCCTGTCACCTGCAGAGTGCCCGCATCCTCCCCACGGTAGCGGGCATTGTGACAAAGGTTCTATGTCAGCTGGGTGTGGCAGCGGAGCGCCCGCTAGGGGAGGGGGAGCCTGTCAGCCCCGGGCCTGTCACTGCCTGCTGTCCCCCCTGTCACCAGCGAGGCCTCTGAAAAGTTTCCAAAACATCCCCAGACTTGGGTCCAAAGTGGCCAAAAGTCTCCAAGAGACAAGTCGGGAAGAAGGATATGGAAGAGAGGGAGAAAGCCAAGGGAGCAGGCCCAAGGGAGGCAAGAGGAAAAAGTAGTGCCGGGCTGCAGGACTGAAATGGAGGAATTGAAAGACGAAAGCCAGGAAGCAGGAGAGTTTGAGAAAAGGAGAGAGGAAAGAAGAGACATGCAGCCAGACGAGGGCTTAGTGAGAGAGGCTGGGACAGAGAACAGGATGAGAAGGAAATAAGGCAAGGCAAGGCAAGGCAAGGCTAGGCCAAAGGACGTTTCTTTGATTTATATTTTCTACCACATTCATCTTGAGATGAGAGGAAAGCCATCAGACCTTATGGACTAGGCCCAAACAAAAGCCCCGGCTACTTGAGACACTTAGACTAAGCCTAAACCACAAAGATCTCTCCATAAAGATGGTTTTTATACTGTACTTCCACAATCAGCTGGCAGTACAAAAGAACAAGCGGCAGATGTACTTAGGCTGAGTCATGGTGGTTTGGTGCAGAGACCATGCATATCATGGGAATATTTCAGCATTTCTGCTCTGGTTTTCAGTGTATTACACCAAAACACCCACCTGATGACATCATTTCAAGAGCAAAAGAAGCAATTTGCAGAATTCAACTTCTTTGGGGAACTGAGCAATTGCTGAGCTGACAGCAAGTCCTGCTGGGTCCCTGTCACCTGCAGAGTGCCCGCATCCTCCCCACGGTAGCGGGCATTGTGACAAAGGTTCTATGTCAGCTGGGTGTGGCAGCCGAGCGCCCGCTAGGGGAGGGGGAGCCTGTCAGCCCCGGGCCTGTCACTGCCTGCTGTCCCCCCTGTCACCAGCGAGGCCTCTGAAAAGTTTCCAAAACATCCCCAGACTTGGCTCCAAAGTGGCCAAAAGTCTCCAAGAGACAAGTCGGGAAGAAGGATATGGAAGAGAGGGAGAAAGCCAAGGGAGCAGGCCCAAGGGAGGCAAGAGGAAAAAGTAGTGCCGGGCTGCAGGACTGAAATGGAGGAATTGAAAGACGAAAGCCAGGAAGCAGGAGAGTTTGAGAAAAGGAGAGAGGAAAGAAGAGACATGCAGCCAGACGAGGGCTTAGTGAGAGAGGCTGGGACAGAGAACAGGATGAGAAGGAAATAAGGCAAGGCAAGGCTAGGCCAAAGGACGTTTCTTTGATTTATATTTTCTACCACATTCATCTTGAGATGAGAGGAAAGCCATCAGACCATATGGATTAGGCCCAAACAAAAGCCCCGGCTACTTGAGACACTTAGACTAAGCCTAAACCACAAAGATCTCTCCATAAAGATGATTTTTTATACTGTACTTCCACAATCATCTGGCAGTACAAAAGAACAAGCGGCAGACATACTTAGGCTGAGACATGGTGGTTTGCTGCAGAGACCATGCATATCATGGGAATATTTCAGCATTTCTGCTCTGGTTTTCAGTGTATTACACCAAAACACCCACCTGATGACATCATTTCAAGAGCAAAAGCAGCAATTTGCAGAATTCAGCTTCTTTGGGTAACTGAGCAATTGCTGAGCTGACAGCAAGTCCTGCTGGGTCCCTGTCACCTGCAGAGTGCCCGCATCCTCACCACGGTAGCGGGCATTGTGACAAAGGTTCTATGTCAGCTGGGTGTGGCAGCCGAGCGCCCGCTAGGGGAGGGGGAGCCTGTCAGCCCCGGGCCTGTCACTGCCTGCTGTCCCCCGTGTCACCAGCGAGGCCTCTGAAAAGTTTCCAAAACATGCCCAGACTTGGGTCCAAAGTAGCCAAAAGTCTCCAAGAGACAAGTCGGGAAGAAGGATATGGAAGAGAGGGAGAAAGCCAAGGGAGCAGGCCCAAGGGAGGCAAAAGGAAAAAGTAGTGCCGGGCTGCAGGACTGAAATGGAGGAATTGAAAGACGAAAGCCAGGAAGCAGGAGAGTTTGAGAAAAGGAGAGAGGAAAGAAGAGACATGCAGCCAGACGAGGGCTTAGTGAGAGAGGCTGGGACAGAGAACAGGATGAGAAGGAAATAAGACAAGGCAAGGCAAGGCAAGGCTAGGCCAAAGGACGTTTCTTTGATTTATATTTTCTACCACATTCATCTTGAGATGAGAGGAAAGCCATCAGACGTTATGGATTAGGCCCAAACAAAAGCCCCGGCTACTTGAGACACTTAGACTAAGCGTAAACCACAAAGATCTCTCCATAAAGATGGTTTTTATACTGTACTTCCACAATCAGCTGGCAGTACAAAAGAACAAGCGGCAGACATACTTAGGCTGAGTCATGGTGGTTTCGTGCAGAGGCCATGCATATCATGGGAATATTTCAGCATTTCTGCTCTGGTTTTCAGTGTATTACACCAAAACACCCACCTGATGACATCATTTCAAGAGCAAAAGCAGCAATTTGCAGAATTCAGCTTCTTTGGGGAACTGAGCAATTGCTGAGCTGACAGCAAGTCCTGCTGGGTCCCTGTCACCTGCAGAGTGCCCGCATCCTCACCACAATAGCGGGCATTGTGACAAAGGTTCTATGTCAGCTGGGTGTGGCAGCCGAGCGCCCGCTAGGGGAGGGGGAGCCTGTCAGCCCCGGGCCTGTCACTGCCTGCTGTCCCCCCTGTCACCAGCGAGGCCTCTGAAAAGTTTCCAAAACATCCCCAGATTTGGCTCCAAAGTGGCCAAAAATCTCCAAGAGACAAGTCGGGAAGAAGAATATGGAAGAGAGGGAGAAAGGCAAGGGAGCAGGCCAAAGGGAGGCAAGAGGAAAAAGTAGTGCCAGGCTGCAGGAATGAAATGGAGGAATTGAAAGACGAAAGCCAGGAAGCAGGAGAGTTTGAGAAAAGGAGAGAGGAAAGAAGAGACATGCAGCCAGACGAGGGCTTAGTGAGAGAGGCTGGGACAGAGAACAGGATGAGAAGAAAATAAGGCAAGGCAAGGCAAGGCTAAGCCAAAGGACGTTTCTTTGATTTATATTTTCTACCACATTCATCTTGAGATGAGAGGAAAGCCATCAGACGTTATGGATTAGGCCCAAACAAAAGCCCCGGCTACTTGAGACACTTAGACTAAGCCTAAACCAGAAAGATCTCTCCATAAAGATGGTTTTTATACTGTACTTCCACAATCAGCTGGCAGTACAAAAGTACAAGCGGCAGACATACTTAGGCTGAGTCATGGTGGTTTGGTGCAGAGACCATGCATATCATGGGAATATTTCAGCATTTCTGCTCTGGTTTTCAGTGTATTACACCAAAACACCCACCTGATGACATCATTTCAAGAGCAAAAGCAGCAATTTGCAGAATTCAGCTTCTTTGGGTAACTGAGCAATTGCTGAGCTGACAGCAAGTCCTGCTGGGTCCCTGTCACCTGCAGAGTGCCCGCATCCTCACCACGGTAGCGGGCATTGTGACAAAGGTTCTATGTCAGCTGGGTGTGGCAGCCGAGCGCCCGCTAGGGGAGGGGGAGCCTGTCAGCCCCGGGCCTGTCACTGCCTGCTGTCCCCCGTGTCACCAGCGAGGCCTCTGAAAAGTTTCCAAAACATGCCCAGACTTGGGTCCAAAGTGGCCAAAAGTCTCCAAGAGACAAGTCGGGAAGAAGGATATGGAAGAGAGGGAGAAAGCCAAGGGAGCAGGCCCAAGGGAGGCAAAAGGAAAAAGTAGTGCCGGGCTGCAGGACTGAAATGGAGGAATTGAAAGACGAAAGCCAGGAAGCAGGAGAGTTTGAGAAAAGGAGAGAGGAAAGAAGAGACATGCAGCCAGACGAGGGCTTAGTGAGAGAGGCTGGGACAGAGAACAGGATGAGAAGGAAATAAGACAAGGCAAGGCAAGGCAAGGCTAGGCCAAAGGACGTTTCTTTGATTTATATTTTCTACCACATTCATCTTGAGATGAGAGGAAAGCCATCAGACGTTATGGATTAGGCCCAAACAAAAGCCCCGGCTACTTGAGACACTTAGACTAAGCGTAAACCACAAAGATCTCTCCATAAAGATGGTTTTTATACTGTACTTCCACAATCAGCTGGCAGTACAAAAGAACAAGCGGCAGACATACTTAGGCTGAGTCATGGTGGTTTGGTGCAGAGGCCATGCATATCATGGGAATATTTCAGCATTTCTGCTCTGGTTTTCAGTGTATTACACCAAAACACCCACCTGATGACATCATTTCAAGAGCAAAAGCAGCAATTTGCAGAATTCAGCTTCTTTGGGGAACTGAGCAATTGCTGAGCTGACAGCAAGTCCTGCTGGGTCCCTGTCACCTGCAGAGTGCCCGCATCCTCACCACAATAGCGGGCATTGTGACAAAGGTTCTATGTCAGCTGGGTGTGGCAGCCGAGCGCCCGCTAGGGGAGGGGGAGCCTGTCAGCCCCGGGCCTGTCACTGCCTGCTGTCCCCCCTGTCACCAGCGAGGCCTCTGAAAAGTTTCCAAAACATCCCCAGATTTGGCTCCAAAGTGGCCAAAAATCTCCAAGAGACAAGTCGGGAAGAAGAATATGGAAGAGAGGGAGAAAGCCAAGGGAGCAGGCCAAAGGGAGGCAAGAGGAAAAAGTAGTGCCAGGCTGCAGGAATGAAATGGAGGAATTGAAAGACGAAAGCCAGGAAGCAGGAGAGTTTGAGAAAAGGAGAGAGGAAAGAAGAGACATGCAGCCAGACGAGGGCTTAGTGAGAGAGGCTGGGACAGAGAACAGGATGAGAAGAAAATAAGGCAAGGCAAGGCAAGGCTAAGCCAAAGGACGTTTCTTTGATTTATATTTTCTACCACATTCATCTTGAGATGAGAGGAAAGCCATCAGACGTTATGGATTAGGCCCAAACAAAAGCCCCGGCTACTTGAGACACTTAGACTAAGCCTAAACCAGAAAGATCTCTCCATAAAGATGGTTTTTATACTGTACTTCCACAATCAGCTGGCAGTACAAAAGTACAAGCGGCAGACATACTTAGGCTGAGTCATGGTGGTTTGGTGCAGAGACCATGCATATCATGGGAATATTTCAGCATTTCTGCTCTGGTTTTCAGTGTATTACACCAAAACACCCACCTGATGACATCATTTCAAGAGGAAAAGCAGCAATTTGCAAAATTCAGCTTCTTTGGGGAACTGAGCAATTGCTGAGCTGACTGTAAGTCCTGCTGGGTCCCTGTCACCTGCAGAGTGCCCGCGTCCTCACCACAGTAGCGGGCATTGTGACAAAGGTGCTACGTCAGCTGGGTGTGGCAGCCGAGCGCTCGCTAGGGGAGGGGAAGCCTGTCAGCCCCGGGCCTGTCACTGCCTGCTGTCCCCCCTGTCACCAGCGAGGCCTCTGAAAAGTTTCCAAAACATGCCCAGACTTGGGTCCAATGTGGCCAAAAGTCTCCAAGAGACAAGTCGGGAAGAAGGATATGGAAGAGAGGGAGAAAGCCAAGGGAGCAGGCCAAAGGGAGGCAAGAGAAAAAAGTAGTGCCGGGCTGCAGGACTGAAATGGAGGAATTGAAAGACGAAAGCCAGGAAGCAGGAGAGTTTGAGAAAAGGAGAGAGGAAAGAAGAGACATGCAGCCAGACGAGGGCTTAGTGAGAGAGGCTGGGACAGAGAACAGGATGAGAAGGAAATAAGGCAAGGCAAGGCTAGGCCAAAGGACGTTTCTTTGATTTATATTTTCTACCACATTCATCTTGAGATGAGAGGAAAGCCATCAGACGTTATGGATTAGGCCCAAACAAAAGCCCCGGCTACTTGAGACACTTAGACTAAGCCTAAACCAGAAAGATCTCTCCATAAAGATGGTTTTTATACTGTACTTCCACAATCAGCTGGCAGTACAAAAGAACAAGCGGCAGACATACTTAGGCTGACTCATGGTGGTTTGGTGCAGAGACCATGCATATCATGGGAATATTTCAGCATTTCTGCTCTGGTTTTCAGTGTATTACACCAAAACACCCACCTGATGACATCATTTCAAGAGCAAAAGCAGCAATTTGCAGAATTCAGCTTCTTTGGGGAACTGAGCAATTGCTGAGCTGACAGCAAGTCCTGCTGGGTCCCTGTCACCTGCAGAGTGCCCGCATCCTCACAACGGTAGCGGGCATTGTGACAAAGGTTCTACGTCAGCTGGGTGTGGCAGCCGAGCGCCTGCTAGGGGAGGGGAAGCCTGTCAGCCCCGGGCCTGTCACTGCCTGCTGTCCCCTGTGTCACCAGCGAGGCCTCTGAAAAGTTTCCAAAACATGCCCAGACTTTGCTCCAAAGTGGCCAAAAGTCTCCAAGAGACAAGTCGGGAAGAAGGATATGGAAGAGAGGGAGAAAGCCAAGGGAGCAGGCCCAAGGGAGGCAAGAGGAAAAAGTAGTGCCGGGCTGCAGGACTGAAATGGAGGAATTGAAAGACGAAAGCCAGGAAGCAGGAGAGTTTGAGAAAAGGAGAGAGGAAAGAAGAGACATGCAGCCAGACGAGGGGTTAGTGAGAGAGGCTGGGAAAGAGAACAGGATGAGAAGGAAATAAGGCAAGGCAAGGCAAGGCAAGGCTAGGCCAAACGAGGTTTCCTTGATTTATATTTTCTACCACATTCATCTTGAGATGAGGAGGAAAGCCATCAGACCTTATGGATTAGGCCCAAACAAAAGCCCCGGCTACTTGAGACACTTAGACTAAGTCTAAACCACAAAGATCTTACCATAAAGATGGTTTTTATACTGTACTTTCACAATCAGCTGGCAGTACAAAAGAACAAGCGGCAGATGTACTTAGGCTGAGTCATGGTGGTTTGGTGCAGAGACCATGCATACCATGGGAATATTTCAGCATTTCTGCTCTGGTTTTCAGTGTATTACACCAAAACACCCACCTGATGACATCATTTCAAGAGCAAAGCAGCAATTTGCAAAATTCAACTTCTTTGGGGAACTGAGCAATTGCTGAGCTGACAGCAAGTCCTGCTGGGTCCCTGTCACCTGCAGAGTGCCCGCGTCCTCACCACAGTAGCGGGCATTGTGACAAAGGTTCTATGTCAGCTGGGTGTGGCAGCCGAGCGCCCGCTAGGGGAGGGGGAGCCTGTCAGCCCCAGGCCTGTCACTGCCTGCTGTCCCCCGTGTCACCAGCGAGGCCTCTGAAAAGTTTCCAAAACATGCCCAGACTTGGGTCCAAAGTGGCCAAAAGTCTCCAAGAGACAAGTCGGGAAGAAGGATATGGAAGAGAGGGAGAAAGCCAAGGGAGCAGGCTCAAGGGAGGCAAGAGAAAAAAGTAGTGCCGGGCTGCAGGACTGAAATGGAGGAATTGAAAGACGAAAGCCAGGAAGCAGGAGAGTTTGAGAAAAGGAGAGAGGAAAGAAGAGACATGCAGCCAGACGAGGGCTTAGTGAGAGAGGCTGGGACAGAGAACAGGATGAGAAGGAAATAAGGCAAGGCAAGGCAAGGAAAGGCTAGGCCAAACGAGGTTTCCTTGATTTATATTTTCTACCACATTCATCTTGAGATGAGGAGGAAAGCCTTTAGCCCTTATGGATTAGGCCCAAACAAAAGCCCCGGCTACTTGAGACACTTAGACTCAGCCTAAACCAGAAAGATCTCTCCATAAAGATGGTTTTTATACTGTACTTCCACAATCAGCTGGCAGTACAAAAGAACAAGCGGCAGACATACTTAGGCTGACTCATGGTGGTTTGGTGCAGAGACCATGCATATCATGGGAATATTTCAGCATTTCTGCTCTGGTTTTCAGTGTATTACACCAAAACACCCACCTGATGACATCATTTCAAGAGCAAAAGCAGCAATTTGCAGATCTCAGCTTCTTTGGGGAACTGAGCAATTGCTGAGCTGACTGTAAGTCCTGCTGGGTCCCTGTCACCTGCAGAGTGCCCGCATCCTCACCACGGTAGCGGGCATTGTGACAAAGGTTCTATGTCAGCTGGGTGTGGCAGCCGAGCGCCCACTAGGGGAGGGGGAGCCTGTCAGCCCCGGGCCTGTCACTGCCTGCTGTCCCCCCTGTCACCAGCGAGGCCTCTGAAAAGTTTCCAAAACATCCCCAGATTTGGCTCCAAAGTGGCCAAAAGTCTCCAAGAGACAAGTCGGGAAGAAGAATATGGAAGAGAGGGAGAAAGCCAAGGGAGCAGGCCAAAGGGAGGCAAGAGGAAAAAGTAGTGCGGGGCTGCAGGACTGAAATGGAGGAATTGAAAGACGAAAGCCAGGAAGCAGGAGAGTTTGAGAAAAGGAGAGAGGAAAGAAGAGACATGCAGCCAGACGAGGGCTTAGTGAGAGAGGCTGGGACAGAGAACAGGATGAGAAGGAAATAAGGCAAGGCAAGGCAAGGCTAGGCCAAAGGACGTTTCTTTGATTTATATTTTCTACCACATTCATCTTGAGATGAAAGGAAAGCCATCAGTCGTTATGGATTAGGCCCAAACAAAAGCCCCGGCTACTTGAGACACTTAGACTAAGCCTAAACCAGAAAGATCTCTCCATAAAGATGGTTTTTATACTGTACTTCCACAATCAGCTGGCAGTACAAAAGAACAAGCGGCAGACATACTTAGGCTGACTCATGGTGGTTTGGTGCAGAGACCATGCATACCATGGGAATATTTCAGCATTTCTGCTCTGGTTTTCAGTGTATTACACCAAAACACCCACCTGATGACATCATTTCAAGAGCAAAAGCAGCAATTTGCAGAATTCAGCTTCTTTGGGGAACTGAGCAATTGCTGAGCTGACAGCAAGTCCTGCTGGGTCCCTGTCACCTGCAGAGTGCCCGCATCCTCCCCACGGTAGCGGGCATTGTGACAAAGGTTCTATGTCAGCTGGGTGTGGCAGCCGAGCGTCCGCTAGGGGAGGGGGAGCCTGTCAGCCCCGGGCCTGTCACTGCCTGCTGTCCCCCCTGTCACCAGCGAGGCCTCTGAAAAGTTTCCAAAACATCCCCAGACTTGGGTCCAAAGTGGCCAAAAGTCTCCAAGAGACAAGTCGGGAAGAAGGATATGGAAGAGAGGGAGAAAGCCAAGGGAGCAGGCCCAAGGGAGGCAAGAGGAAAAAGTAGTGCCGGGCTGCAGGACTGAAATGGAGGAATTGAAAGACGAAAGCCAGGAAGCAGGAGAGTTTGAGAAAAGGAGAGAGGAAAGAAGAGACATGCAGCCAGACGAGGGCTTAGTGAGAGAGGCTGGGACAGAGAACAGGATGAGAAGGAAATAAGGCAAGGCAAGGCAAGGCAAGGCTAGGCCAAAGGACGTTTCTTTGATTTATATTTTCTACCACATTCATCTTGAGATGAGAGGAAAGCCATCAGACCTTATGGACTAGGCCCAAACAAAAGCCCCGGCTACTTGAGACACTTAGACCAAGCGTAAACCACAAAGATCTCTCCATAAAGATGGTTTTTATACTGTACTTCCACAATCAGCTGGCAGTACAAAAGAACAAGCGGCAGACATACTTAGGCTGAGTCATGGTGGTTTGGTGCAGAGACCATGCATATCATGGGAATATTTCAGCATTTCTGCTCTGGTTTTCAGTGTATTACACCAAAACACCCACCTGATGACATCATTTCAAGAGCAAAAGCAGCAATTTGCAGAATTCAGCTTCTTTGGGGAACTGAGCAATTGCTGAGGTGACACCAAGTCCTGCTGGGTCCCTGTCACCTGCAGAGTGCCCGCATCCTCACCACGGTAGCGGGCATTGTGACAAAGGTTTTATGTCAGCTGGGTGTGGCAGCCGAGCGCCCGCTAGGGGAGGGTGAGCCTGTCAGCCCCGGGCCTGTCACTGCCTGCTGTCCCCCCTGTCACCAGCGAGGCCTCTGAAAAGTTTCCAAAACATGCCCAGATTAGGCTCCAAAGTGGCCAAAAGTCTCCAAGAGACAAGTCGGGAAGAAGAATATGGAAGAGAGGGAGAAAGCCAAGGGAGCAGGCCCAAGGGAGGCAAGAGGAAAAAGTAGTGCCGGGCTGCAGGAATGAAATGGAGGAATTGAAAGACGAAAGCCAAGAAGCAGGAGAGTTTGAGAAAGGAGAGAGGAAAGAAGAGACATGCAGCCAGACGAGGGCTTAGTGAGAGAGGCTGGGACAGAGAACAGGATGAGAAGGAAATAAGGCAAGGCAAGGCAAGGCTAGGCCAAAGGACGTTTCTTTGATTTATATTTTCTACCACATTCATCTTGAGATGAGAGGAAAGCCATCAGACCATATGGATTAGGCCCAAACAAAAGCCCCGGCTACTTGAGACACTTAGACTAAGCCTAAACCAGAAAGATCTCTCCATAAAGATGGTTTTTATACTGTACTTCCACAATCAGCTGGCAGTACAAAAGAACAAGCGGCAGACATACTTAGGCTGAGACATGGTGGTTTGGTGCAGAGACCATGCATATCATGGGAATATTTCAGCATTTCTGCTCTGGTTTTCAGTGTATTACACCAAAACACCCACCTGATGACATCATTTCAAGAGCAAAAGCAGCAATTTGCAGAATTCAGCTTCTTTGGGGAACTGAGCAATTGCTGAGCTGACAGCAAGTCCTGCTGGGTCCCTGTCACCTGCAGAGTGCCCGCATCCTCCCCACGGTAGCGGGCATTGTGACAAAGGTTCTATGTCAGCTGGGTGTGGCAGCCGAGCGCCCGCTAGGGGAGGGGGAGCCTGTCAGCCCCGGGCCTGTCACTGCCTGCTGTCCCCCCTGTCACCAGCGAGGCCTCTGAAATGTTTCCAAAACATGCCCAGACTTGGCTCCAAAGTGGCCAAAAGTCTCCAAGAGACAAGTCAGGAAGAAGAATATGGAAGAGAGGGAGAAAGCCAAGGGAGCAGGCCAAAGGGAGGCAAGAGGAAAAAGTAGTGCCGGGCTGCAGGAATGAAATGGAGGAATTGAAAGACGAAAGCCAGGAAGCAGGAGAGTTTGAGAAAAGGAGAGAGGAAAGAAGAGACATGCAGCCAGACGAGGGCTTAGTGAGAGAGGCTGGGACAGAGAACAGGATGAGAAGGAAATAAGGCAAGGCAAGGCAAGGCAAGGCTAGGCCAAACGAGGTTTCCTTGATTTATATTTTCTACCACATTCATCTTGAGATGAGGAGGAAAGCCATCAGACCTTATGGATTAGGCCCAAACAAAAGCCCCGGCTACTTGAGACACTTAGACTAAGCCTAAACCAGAAAGATCTCTCCATAAAGATGGTTTTTATACTGTACTTCCACAATCAGCTGGCAGTACAAAAGAACAAGCGGCAGATGGACTTAGGCTGAGTCATGGTGGTTTGGTGCAGAGACCATGCATATCATGGGAATATTTCAGCATTTCTGCTCTGGTTTTCAGTGTATTACACCAAAACACCCACCTGATGACATCATTTCAAGAGCAAAAACAGCAATTTGCAGAATTCATCTTCTTTGGGGAACTGAGCAATTGCTGAGCTGACAGCAAGTCCTGCTGGGTCCCTGTCACCTGCAGAGTGCCCGCATCCTCACCACGGTAGCGGGCATTGTGACAAAGGTTCTATGTCAGCTGGGTGTGGCAGCCGAGCGCCCGCTAGGGGAGGGGGAGCCTGTCAGCCCCGGGCCTGTCACTGCCTGCTGTCCCCCCTGTCACCAGCGAGGCCTCTGAAAAGTTTCCAAAACATCCCCAGATTTGGCTCCAAAGTGGCCAAATGTCTCCAAGAGACAAGTCGGGAAGAAGAATATGGAAGAGAGGGAGAAAGGCAAGGGAGCAGGCCAAAGGGAGGCAAGAGGAAAAAGTAGTGCCGGGCTGCAGGAACGAAATGGAGGAATTGAAAGACGAAAGCCAGGAAGCAGGAGAGTTTGAGAAAAGGAGAGAGGAAAAAAGAGACATGCAGCCAGACGAGGGCTTAGTGAGAGAGGCTGGGACAGAGGACAGGATGAGAAGGAAATAAGGCAAGGCAAGGCAAGGCTAGGCCAAAGGACGTTTCTTTGATTTATATTTTCTACCACATTCATCTTGAGATGAGAGGAAAGCCATCAGACGTTATGGATTAGGCCCAAACAAAAGCCCCGGCTACTTGAGACACTTAGACTAAGCCTAAACCACAAAGATCTCTCCATAAAGATGGTTTTTATACTGTACTTCCACAATCAGCTGGCAGTACAAAAGAACAAGCGGCAGACATACTTAGGCTGAGTCGTGGTGGTTTGGTGCAGAGACCATGCATACCATGGGAATATTTCAGCATTTCTGCTCTGGTTTTCAGTGTATTACACCAAAACACCCACCTGATGACATCATTTCAAGAGCAAAGCAGCAATTTGCAAAATTCAACTTCTTTGGGGAACTGAGCAATTGCTGAGCTGACAGTAAGTCCTGCTGGGTCCCTGTCACCTGCAGAGTGCCCGCATCCTCACCACAGTAGCGGGCATTGTGACAAAGGTTCTAAGTCAGCTGGGTGTGGCAGCCGAGCGCCCGCTAGGGGAGGGGGAGCCTGTCAGCCCCAGGCCTGTCACTGCCTGCTGTCCCCCCTGTCACCAGCGAGGCCTCTGAAAAGTTTCCAAAACATGCCCAGACTTGGCTCCAAAGTGGCCAAAAGTCTCCAAGAGACAAGTCGGGAAGAAGGATATGGAAGAGAGGGAGAAAGCCAAGGGAGCAGGCCCAAGGGAGGCAAGAGAAAAAAGTAGTGCCGGGCTGCAGGACTGAAATGGAGGAATTGAAAGACGAAAGCCAGGAAGCAGGAGAGTTTGAGAAAAGGAGAGAGGAAAGAAGAGACATGCAGCCAGACGAGGGCTTAGTGAGAGAGGCTGGGACAGAGAACAGGATGAGAAGGAAATAAGGCAAGGCAAGGCAAGGCTAGGCCAAAGGACATTTCTTTGATTTATATTTTCTACCACATTCATCTTGAGATGAGAGGAAAGCCATCAGACCTTATGGACTAGGCCCAAACAAAAGCCCCGGCTACTTGAGACACTTAGACTAAGCCTAAACCACAAAGATCTCTCCATAAAGATGGTTTTTATACTGTACTTCCACAATCAGCTGGCAGTACAAAAGAACAAGCGGCAGACATACTTAGGCTGAGTCATGGTGGTTTGGTGCAGAGACCATGCATATCATGGGAATATTTCAGCATTTCTGCTCTGGTTTTCAGTGTATTACACCAAAACACCCACCTGATGACATCATTTCAAGAGCAAAAGCAGCAATTTGCAGAATTCAGCTTCTTTGGGGAACTGAGCAATTGCTGAGCTGACTGTAAGTCCTGCTGGGTCCCTGTCACCTGCAGAGTGCCCGCATCCTCCCCACGGTAGCGGGCATTGTGACAAAGGTTCTACGTCAGCTGGGTGTGGCAGCCGAGCGCCCGCTAGGGGAGGGGGAGCCTGTCAGCCCCGGGCCTGTCACTGCCTGCTGTCCCCCGTGTCACCAGCGAGGCCTCTCAAAAGTTTCCAAAACATGCCCAGACTTGGCTCCAAAGTGGCCAAAAGTCTCCAAGAGACAAGTCGGGAAGAAGGATATGGAAGAGAGGGAGAAAGCCAAGGGAGCAGGCCAAAGGGAGGCAAGAGGAAAAAGTAGTGCCGGGCTGCAGGACTGAAATGGAGGAATTGAAAGACGAAAGCCAGGAAGCAGGAGAGTTTGAGAAAAGGAGAGAGGAAAGAAGAGACATGCAGCCAGACGAGGGCTTAGTGAGAGAGGCTGGGACAGAGAACAGGATGAGAAGGAAATAAGGCAAGGCAAGGCAAGGCAAGGCTAGGCCAAAGGACGTTTCTTTGATTTCTATTTTCTACCACATTCATCTTGAGATGAGAGGAAAGCCATCAGACCTTATGGACTAGGCCCAAACAAAAGCCCCGACTACTTGAGACACTTAGACTAAGCGTAAACCACAAAGATCTCTCCATAAAGATGGTTTTTATACTGTACTTCCACAATCAGCTGGCAGTACAAAAGAACAAGCGGCAGATGGACTTAGGCTGAGTCATGGTGGTTTGGTGCAGAGACCATGCATATCATGGGAATATTTCAGCATTTCTGCTCTGGTTTTCAGTGTATTACACCAAAACACCCACCTGATGACATCATTTCAAGAGCAAAAGCAGCAATTTGCAGAATTCAGCTTCTTTGGGGAACTGAGCAATTGCTGAGCTGACAGCAAGTCCTGCTGGGTCCCTGTCACCTGCAGAGTGCCCGCATCCTCACCACGGTAGCGGGCATTGTGACAAAGGTTCTATGTCAGCTGGGTGTGGCAGCCGAGTGCCCGCTAGGGGAGGGAGAGCCTGTCAGCCCCGGGCCTGTCACTGCCTGCTGTCCCCCCTGTCACCAGCGAGGCCTCTGAAAAGTTTCCAAAACATCCCCAGATTTGGCTCCAAAGTGGCCAAAAGTCTCCAAGAGACAAGTCGGGAAGAAGAATATGGAAGAGAGGGAGAAAGCCAAGGGAGCAGGCCAAAGGGAGGCAAGAGGAAAAAGTAGTGCCGGGCTGCAGGACTGAAATGGAGGAATTGAAAGACGAAAGCCAGGAAGCAGGAGAGTTTGAGAAAAGGAGAGAGGAAAGAAGAGACATGCAGCCAGACGAGGGCTTAGTGAGAGAGGCTGGGACAGAGAACAGGATGAGAAGGAAATAAGGCAAGGCAAGGCAAGGCTAGGCCAAAGGACGTTTCTTTGATTTATATTTTCTACCACATTCATCTTGAGATGAGAGGAAAGCCATCAGACGTTATGGATTAGGCCCAAACAAAAGCCCCGGCTACTTGAGACACTTAGACTAAGCCTAAACCACAAAGATCTCTCCATAAAGATGGTTTTTATACTGTACTTCCACAATCAGCTGGCAGTACAAAAGAACAAGCGGCAGACATACTTAGGCTGAGACATGGTGGTTTCCTGCAGAGACCATGCATATCATGGGAATATTTCAGCATTTCTGCTCTGGTTTTCAGTGTATTACACCAAAACACCCACCTGATGACATCATTTCAAGAGCAAAAGCAGCAGTTTGCAGAATTCAGCTTCTTTGGGGAACTGAGCAATTGCCAAGCTGACAGCAAGTCCTGCTGGGTCCCTGTCACCTGCAGAGTGCCCGCATCCTCACCACGGTAGCGGGCATTGTGACAAAGGTTCTATGTCAGCTGGGTGTGGCAGCCGAGCGCCCGCTAGGGGAGGGGGAGCCTGTCAGCCCCGGGCCTGTCACTGCCTGCTGTCCTCCCTGTCACCAGCGAGGCCTCTGAAAAGTTTCCAAAACATCCCCAGATTCGGCTCCAAAGTGGCCAAAAGTCTCCAAGAGACAAGTCGGGAAGAAGAATATGGAAGAGAGGGAGAAAGCCAAGGGAGCAGGCCCAAGGGAGGCAAGAGGAAAAAGTAGTGGCGGGCTGCAGGACTGAAATGGAGGAATTGAAAGACGAAAGCCAGGAAGCAGGAGAGTTTGAGAAAAGGAGAGAGGAAAGAAGAGACATGCAGCCAGACGAGGGCTTAGTGAGAGAGGCTGGGACAGAGAACAGGATGAGAAGGAAATAAGGCAAGGCAAGGCTAGGCCAAAGGACGTTTCTTTGATTTATATTTTCTACCACATTCATCTTGAGATGAGAGGAAAGCCATCAGACCTTATGGACTAGGCCCAAACAAAAGCCCCGACTACTTGAGACACTTAGACTAAGCGTAAACCACAAAGATCTCTCCATAAAGATGGTTTTTATACTGTACTTCCACAATCAGCTGGCAGTACAAAAGAACAAGCGGCAGACATACTTAGGCTGAGTCATGGTGGTTTGGTGCAGAGACCATGCATATCATGGGAATATTTCAGCATTTCTGCTCTGGTTTTCAGTGTATTACACCAAAACACCCACCTGATGACATCATTTCAAGAGCAAAAGCAGCAATTTGCAGAATTCAGCTTCTTTGGGGAACTGAGCAATTGCTGAGCTGACAGCAAGTCCTGCTGGGTCCCTGTCACCTGCAGAGTACCCGCATCCTCCCCACGGTAGCGGGCATTGTGACAAAGGTTCTACGTCAGCTGGGTGTGGCAGCCGAGCGCCCGCTAGGGGAGCGGGAGCCTGTCAGCCCCGGGCCTGTCACTGCCTGCTGTCCCCCGTGTCACCAGCAAGGCCTCTGAAAAGTTTCCAAAACATGCCCAGACTTGGGTCCAAAGTGGCCAAAAGTCTCCAAGAGACAAGTCGGGAAGAAGGATATGGAAGAGAGGGAGAAAGCCAAGGGAGCAGGCCCAAGGGAGGCAAGAGAAAAAAGTAGTGCCGGGCTGCAGGACTGAAATGGAGGAATTGAAAGACGAAAGCCAGGAAGCAGGAGAGTTTGAGAAAAGGAGAGAGGAAAGAAGAGACATGCAGCCAGACGAGGATTTAGTGAGAGAGGCTGGGACAGAGAACAGGATGAGAAGGAAATAAGGCAAGGCACGGCAAGGCAAGGCTAGGCCAAACGAGGCTTCCTTGATTTATTTTCTACCACATTCATCTTGAGATGAGAGGAAAGCCATCAGACGTTATGGATTAGGCCGAAACAAAAGCCCCGGCTACTTGAGACACTTAGACTAAGCGTAAACCACAAAGATCTCTCCATAAAGATGGTTTTTATACTGTACCTCCACAATCAGCTGGCAGTACAAAAGAACAAGTGGCAGACATACTTAGGCTGAGACATGGTGGTTTGGTGCAGAGACCATGCATATCATGGGAATATTTCAGCATTTCTGCTCTGGTTTTCAGTGTATTACACCAAAACACCCACCTGATGACATCATTTCAAGAGCAAAAGCAGCAATTTGCAGAATTCAGCTTCTTTGGGGAACTGAGCAATTGCTGAGCTGACAGCAAGTCCTGCTGGGTCCCTGTCACCTGCAGAGTGCCCGCATCCTCACCACGGTAGCGGGCATTGTGACAAAGGTTCTACGTCAGCTGCGTGTGGCAGCCGAGCGCCCGCTAGGGGAGGGGAAGCCTGTCAGCCCCGGGCCTGTCACTGCCTGCTGTCCCCCCTGTCACCAGCGAGGCCTCTGAAAAGTTTCCAAAACATGCCCAGACTTGGGTCCAAAGTGGCCAAAAGTCTCCAAGAGACAAGTCGGGAAGAAGGATATGGAAGAGAGGGAGAAAGCCAAGGGAGCAGGCCCAAGGGAGGCAAGAGAATAAAGTAGTGCCGGGCTGCAGGACTGAAATGGAGGAATTGAAAGACGAAAGCCAGGAAGCAGGAGAGTTTGAGAAAAGGAGAGAGGAAAGAAGAGACATGCAGCCAGACGAGGGGTTAGTGAGAGAGGCTGGGACAGAGAACAGGATGAGAAGGAAATAAGGCAAGGCAAGGCAAGGCAAGGCTAGGCCAAAGGACGTTTCTTTGATTTATATTTTCTACCACATTCATCTTGAGATGAGAGGAAAGCCATCAGACCTTATGGACTAGGCCCAAACAAAAGCCCCGGCTACTTGAGACACTTAGACTAAGCGTAAACCACAAAGATCTCTCCATAAAGATGTTTTTTATACTGTACTTCCACAATCTTCTGTCAGTACAGAAGAACAAGCGGCAGATGTACGTAGGCTGAGTCATGGTTGTTTGCTGCAGAGACCATGCATATCATGGGACTATTTCAGCATTTCTGCTCTGGTTTTCAGTGTATTACACCAAAACACCCACCTGATGACATCATTTCAAGAGCAAAAGCAGCAATTTGCAGAATTCAGCTTCTTTGGGGAACTGAGCAATTGCTGAGCTGACAGCAAGTCCTGCTGGGTCCCTGTCACCTGCAGAGTGCCCGCATCCTCACCACGGTAGCGGGCATTGTGACAAAGGTTCTACGTCAGCTGGGTGTGGCAGCTGAGCGCCCGCTAGGGGAGGGGGAGCCTGTCAGCCCCGGGCCTGTCACTGCCTGCTGTCCCCCCTGTCACCAGCGAGGCCTCTGAAAAGTTTCCAAAACATTCCCAGACTTGGCTCCAATGTGGCCAAAAGTCTCCAAGAGACAAGTCGGGAAGAAGGATATGGAAGAGAGGGAGAAAGCCAAGGGAGCAGGCCAAAGGCAGGCAAGAGAAAAAAGTAGTGCCGGGCTGCAGGACTGAAATGGAGGAATTGAAAGACGAAAGCCAGGAAGCAGGAGAGTTTGAGAAAAGGAGAGAGGAAAGAAGAGACATGCAGCCAGACGAGGGCTTAGTGAGAGAGGCTGGGACAGAGAACAGGATGAGAAGGAAATAAGGCAAGGCAAGGCAAGGCTAGGCCAAAGGAGGTTTCCTTGATTTATATTTTCTACCACATTCATCTTGAGATGAGGAGGAAAGCCATCAGGCCTTATGGATTAGGCCCAAACAAAAGCCCCGGCTACTTGAGACACTTAGACTAAGCCTAAACCAGAAAGATCTCTCCATAAAGATGGTTTTTATACTGTACTTCCACAATCTGCTGTCAGTAGAGAAGAACAAGCGGCAGATGTACTTAGGCTGAGACATGGTGGTTTGGTGCAGAGACCATGCATATCATGGGAATATTTCAGCATTTCTGCTCTGGTTTTCAGTGTATTACACCAAAACACCCACCTGATGACATCATTTCAAGAGCAAAGCAGCAATTTGCAGAATTCAGCTTCTTTGGGGAACTGAGCAATTGCTGAGCTGACAGCAAGTCCTGCTGGGTCCCTGTCACCTGCAGAGTGCCCGCATCCTCCCCACGGTAGCGGGCATTGTGACAAAGGTTCTATGTCAGCTGGGTGTGGCAGCCGAGCGCCCACTAGGGGAGGGGGGAGCCTGTCAGCCCCGGGCCTGTCACTGCCTGCTGTCCCCCCTGTAACCAGCGAGGCCTCTGAAAAGTTTCCAAAACATGCCCAGACTTGGGTCCAAAGTGGCCAAAAGTCTCCAAGAGACAAGTCGGGAAGAAGGATATGGAAGAGAGGGAGAAAGCCAAGGGAGCAGGTCAAAGGGAGGCAAGAGGAAAAAGTAGTGCCGGGCTGCAGGACTGAAATGGAGGAATTGAAAGAGGAAAGCCAGGAAGCAGGAGAGTTTGAGAAAAGGAGAGAGGAAAGAAGAGACATGCAGCCAGACGAGGGCTTAGTGAGAGAGGCTGGGACAGAGAACAGGATGAGAAGGAAATAAGGCAAGGCAAGGCAAGGCAAGGCTAGGCCAAACAAGGTTTCCTGGATTTATATTTTCTACCACATTCATCTTGAGATGAGGAGGAAAGCCATCAGACCTTATGGATTAGGCCCAAACAAAAGCCCCGGCTACTTGAGACACTTAGACTAAGCCTAAACCACAAAGATCTCTCCATAAAGATGGATTTTATACTGTACTTTCACAATCAGCTGGCAGTACAAAAGAACAAGCGGCAGATGGACTTAGGCTGAGTCATGGTGGTTTGGTGCAGAGACCATGCATATCATGGGAATATTTCAGCATTTCTGCTCTGGTTTTCAGTGTATTACACCAAAACACCCACCTGATGACATCATTTCAAGAGCAAAAGCAGCAATTTGCAGAATTCAGCTTCTTTGGGGAACTGAGCAATTGCTGAGCTGACAGCAAGTCCTGCTGGGTCCCTGTCACCTGCAGAGTGCCCGCATCCTCACCACGGTAGCGGGCATTGTGACAAAGGTTCTACGTCAGCTGCGTGTGGCAGCCGAGCGCCCGCTAGGGGAGGGGAAACCTGTCAGCCCCGGGCCTGTCACTGCCTGCTGTCCCCCCTGTCACCAGCGAGGCCTCTGAAAAGTTTCCAAAACATGCCCAGACTTGGGTCCAAAGTGGCCAAAAGTCTCCAAGAGACAAGTCGGGAAGAAGGATATGGAAGAGAGGGAGAAAGCCAAGGGAGCAGGTCCAAGGGAGGCAAGAGAAAAAAGTAGTGCCGGGCTGCAGGACTGAAATGGAGGAATTGAAAGACGAAAGCCAGGAAGCAGGAGAGTTTGAGAAAAGGAGAGAGGAAAGAAGAGACATGCAGCCAGACGAGGGCTTAGTGAGAGAGGCTGGGACAGAGAACAGGATGAGAAGGAAATAAGGCAAGGCAAGGCAAGGCTAGGCCAAAGGACGTTTCTTTGATTTATATTTTCTACCACATTCATCTTGAGATGAGAGGAAAGCCATCAGACCATATGGATTAGGCCCAAAAAAAACCCCGGCTACTTGAGACACTTAGACTAAGCCTAAACCACAAAGATCTCTCCATAAAGATGGTTTTTATACTGTACTTCCACAATCAGCTGGCAGTACAAAAGAACAAGCGGCAGACATACTTAGGCTGAGTCATGGTGGTTTGGTGCAGAGACCATGCATATCATGGGAATATTTCAGCATTTCTGCTCTGGTTTTCAGTGTATTACACCAAAACACCCACCTGATGACATCATTTCAAGAGCAAAAACATCAATTTGCAGAATTCAGCTTCTTTGGGGAACTGAGCAATTGCTGAGCTGACAGCAAGTCCTGCTGGGTCCCTGTCACCTGCAGAGTGCCCGCATCCTCACCACGGTAGCGGGCATTGTGACAAAGGTTCTACGTCAGCTGGGTGTGGCAGCCGAGCGCTCGCTAGGGGAGGGGAAGCCTGTCAGCCCCGGGCCTGTCACTGCCTGCTGTCCCCCGTGTCACCAGCGAGGCCTCTGAAAAGTTTCCAAAACATCCCCAGACTTGGGTCCAAAGTGGCCAAAAGTCTCCAAGAGACAAGTCGGGAAGAAGGATATGGAAGAGAGGGAGAAAGCCAAGGGAGCAGGCCCAAGGGAGGCAAGAGAAAAAAGTAGTGCCGGGCTGCAGGACTGAAATGGAGGAATTGAAAGACGAAAGCCAGGAAGCAGGAGAGTTTGAGAAAAGGAGAGAGGAAAGAAGAGACATGCAGCCAGACGAGGGGTTAGTGAGAGAGGCTGGGACAGAAAACAGGATGAGAAAGAAATAAGGCAAGGCAAGGCAAGGCAAGGCTAGGCCAAACGAGGTTTCCTTGATTTATATTTTCTACCACATTCATCTTGAGATGAGGAGGAAAGCCATCAGACCTTATGGATTAGGCCCAAACAAAAGCCCCGGCTACTTGAGACACTTAGACTAAGTCTAAACCACAAAGATCTTACCATAAAGATGGTTTTTATACTGTACTTTCACAATCAGCTGGCAGTACAAAAGAACAAGCGGCAGATGTACTTAGGCTGAGTCATGGTGGTTTGGTGCAGAGACTATGCATACCATGGGAATATTTCAGCATTTCTGCTCTGGGTTTCAGTGTATTACACCAAAACACCCACCTGATGACATCATTTCAAGAGCAAAGCAGCAATTTGCAAAATTCAACTTCTTTGGGGAACTGAGCAATTGCTGAGCTGACAGCAAGTCCTGCTGGGTCCCTGTCACCTGCAGAGTGCCCGCATCCTCACCACAGTAGCGGGCATTGTGACAAAGGTTCTATGTCAGCTGGGTGTGGCAGACGAGCGCCCGCTAGGGGACGGGGAGCCTGTCAGCCCCGAGCCTGTCACTGCCTGCTGTCCCCCCTGTCACCAGCGAGGCCTCTGAAAAGTTTCCAAAACATGCCCAGACTTGGCTCCAAAGTGGCCAAAAGTCTCCAAGAGACAAGTCGGGAAGAAGGATATGGAAGAGAGGGAGAAAGCCAAGGGAGCAGGCCCAAGGGAGGCAAGAGAAAAAAGTAGTGCCGGGCTGCAGGACTGAAATGGAGGAATTGAAAGACGAAAGCCAGGAAGCAGGAGAGTTTGAGAAAAGGAGAGAGGATAGAAGAGACATGCAGCCAGACGAGGGGTTAGTGAGAGAGGCTGGGACAGAGAACAGGATGAGAAGGAAATAAGGCAAGGCAAGGCTAGGCCAAAGGACGTTTCTTTGATTTATATTTTCTACCACATTCATCTTGAGATGAGAGGAAAGCCATCAGACGTTATGGATTAGGCCCAAACAAAAGCCCCGGCTACTTGAGACACTTAGACTAAGCCTAAACCACAAAGATCTCTCCATAAAGATGGTTTTTATACTGTACTTCCACAATCAGCTGGCAGTACAAAAGAACAAGCGGCAGACATACTTAGGCTGAGTCATGGTGGTTTGGTGCAGAGACCATGCATATCATGGGAATATTTCAGCATTTCTGCTCTGGTTTTCAGTGTATTACACCAAAACACCCACCTGATGACATCATTTCAAGAGCAAAAGCAGCAATTTGCAGAATTCAGCTTCTTTGGGGAACTGAGCAATTGCTGAGCTGACAGCAAGTCCTGCTGGGTCCCTGTCACCTGCAGAGTGCCCGCATCCTCCCCACGGTAGCAGGCATTGTGACAAAGGTTCTATGTCAGCTGGGTGTGGCAGCCGAGCGCCCGCTAGGGGAGGGGGAGCCTGTCAGCCCCGGGCCTGTCACTGCCTGCTGTCCCCCCCTGTCACCAGCGAGGCCTCTGAAAAGTTTCCAAAACATCCCCAGACTTGGCTCCAAAGTGGCCAAAAGTCTCCAAGAGACAAGTCGGGAAGAAGGATATGGAACAGAGGGAGAAAGCCAAGGGAGCAGGCCCAAGGGAGGCAAGAGAAAAAAGTAGTGCCGGGCTGCAGGACTGAAATGGAGGAATTGAAAGACGAAAGCCAGGAAGCAGGAGAGTTTGAGAAAAGGAGAGAGGAAAGAAGAGACATGCAGCCAGACGAGGGGTTAGTGAGAGAGGCTGGGACAGAAAACAGGATGAGAAAGAAATAAGGCAAGGCAAGGCAAGGCAAGGCAAGGCTAGGCCAAAGGAGGTTTCCTTGATTTATATTTTCTACCACATTCATCTTGAGATGAGGAGGAAAGCCATCAGACCTTATGGATTAGGCCCAAACAAAAGCCCCAGCTACTTGAGACACTTAGACTAAGCCTAAACCACAAAGATCTCTCCATAAAGATGTTTTTTATACTGTACTTCCACAATCTGCTGTCAGTAGAGAAGAACAAGCGGCAGATGTACTTAGGCTGAGTCATGGTGGTTTGGTGCAGAGACCATGCATATCATGGGAATATTTCAGCATTTCTGCTCTGGTTTTCAGTGTATTACACCAAAACACCCACCTGATGACATCATTTCAAGAGCAAAAGCAGCAATTTGCAGAATTCAGCTTCTTTGGGGAACTGAGCAATTGCTGAGCTGACAGCAAGTCCTGCTGGGTCCCTGTCACCTGCAGAGTGCCCGCATCCTCCCCACGGTAGCGGGCATTGTGACAAAGGTTCTATGTCAGCTGGGTGTGGCAGCCGAGCGCCCCCTAGGGGAGGGGGAGCCTGTCAGCCCCGGGCCTGTCACTGCCTGCTGTCCCCCCTGTCACCAGCGAGGCCTCTGAAAAGTTTCCAAAACATCCCCAGACTTGGGTGCAAAGTGGCCAAAAGTCTCCAAGAGACAAGTCGGGAAGAAGGATATGGAACAGAGGGAGAAAGCCAAGGGAGCAGGCCAGCGGGAGGCAAGAGGAAAAAGTAGTGCGGGGCTGCAGGACTGAAATGGAGGAATTGAAAGAGGAAAGCCAGGAAGCAGGAGAGTTTGAGAAAAGGAGAGAGGAAAGAAGAGACATGCAGCCAGACGAGGGGTTAGTGAGAGAGGCTGGGACAGAGAACAGGATGAGAAGGAAATAAGGCAAGGCAAGGCAAGGCTAGGCCAAAGGACGTTTCTTTGATTTATATTTTCTACCACATTCATCTTGAGATGAGGAGGAAAGCCATCAGACCTTATGGATTAGGCCCAAACAAAAGCCCCGGCTACTTGAGACACTTAGACTAAGCCTAAACCACAAAGATCTCTCCATAAAGATGGTTTCTATACTGTACCTCCACAATCTGCTGTCAGTACAGAAGAACAAGCGGCAGATGTACTTAGGCTGAGTCATGGTGGTTTGGTGCAGAGACCATGCATATCATGGGAATATTTCAGCATTTCTGCTCTGGTTTTCAGTGTATTACACCAAAACACCCACCTGATGACATCATTTCAAGAGCAAAAGCAGCAATTTGCAGAATTCAGCTTCTTTGGGGAACTGAGCAATTGCTGAGCTGACAGCAAGTCCTGCTGGGTCCCTGTCACCTGCAGAGTGCCCGCATCCTCCCCACGGTAGCGGGCATTGTGACAAAGGTTCTATGTCAGCTGGGTGTGGCAGCCGAGCGCCCGCTAGGGGAGGGGGAGCCTGTCAGCCCCGGGCCTGTCACTGCCTGCTGTCCCCCCCTGTCACCAGCGAGGCCTCTGAAAAGTTTCCAAAACATCCCCAGACTTGGCTCCCAAGTGGCCAAAAGTCTCCAAGAGACAAGTCGGGAAGAAGGATATGGAACAGAGGGAGAAAGCCAAGGGAGCAGGCCAGCGGGAGGCAAGAAAAAAAAGTAGTGCGGGGCTGCAGGACTGAAATGGAGGAATTGAAAGACGAAAGCCAGGAAGCAGGAGAGTTTGAGAAAAGGAGAGAGGAAAGAAGAGACATGCAGCCAGACGAGGGGTTAGTGAGAGAGGCTGGGACAGAGAACAGGATGAGAAGGAAATAAGGCAAGGCAAGGCAAGGCTAGGCCAAAGGACGTTTCTTTGATTTATATTTTCTACCACATTCATTTGAGATGAGGAGGAAAGCCATCAGACCTTATGGATTAGGCCCAAACAAAAGCCCCAGCTACTTGAGGCACTTAGACTAAGCCTAAACCACAAAGATCTCTCCATAAAGATATTTTTTATACTGTACCTCCACAATCTCCTGTCAGTACAGAAGAACAAGCGGCAGATGTACTTAGGCTGAGTCATGGTGGTTTGGTGCAGAGACCATGCATATCATGGGAATATTTCAGCATTTCTGCTCTGGTTTTCAGTGTATTAAACCAAAACACCCACCTGATGACATCATTTCAAGAGCAAAAGCAGCAATTTGCAGAATTCAGCTTCTTTGGGGAACTGAGCAATTGCTGAGCTGACAGCAAGTCCTGCTGGGTCCCTGTCACCTGCAGAGTGCCCGCATCCTCCCCACGGTAGCGGGCATTGTGACAAAGGTTCTATGTCAGCTGGGTGTGGCAGCCGAGCGCCCGCTAGGGGAGGGTGAGCCTGTCAGCCCCGGGCCTGTCACTGCCTGCTGTCCCCCCTGTCACCAGCGAGGCCTCTGAAAAGTTTCCAAAACATCCCCAGACTTGGCTCCCAAGTGGCCAAAAGTCTCCAAGAGACAAGTCGGGAAGAAGGATATGGAACAGAGGGAGAAAGCCAAGGGAGCAGGCCAGCGGGAGGCAAGAGGAAAAAGTAGTGCGGGGCTGCAGGACTGAAATGGAGGAATTGAAAGACGAAAGCCAGGAAGCAGGAGAGTTTGAGAAAAGGAGAGAGGAAAGAAGAGACATGCAGCCAGACGAGGGGTTAGTGAGAGAGGCTGGGACAGAGAACAGGATGAGAAGGAAATAAGGCAAGGCAAGGCAAGGCTAGGCCAAAGGACGTTTCTTTGATTTATATTTTCTACCACATTCATCTTGAGATGAGGAGGAAAGCCATCAGACCTTATGGATTAGGCCCAAACAAAAGCCCCGGCTACTTGAGACACTTAGACTAAGCCTAATCCAGCAAGATCTCTCCATAAAGATGGCTTTTATACTGTACCTCCACAATCTGCTGTCAGTACAGAAGAACAAGCGGCAGATGTACTTAGGCTGAGTCATGGTGGTTTGGTGCAGAGACCATGCATATCATGGGAATATTTCAGCATTTCTGCTCTGGTTTTCAGTGTATTACACCAAAACACCCACCTGATGACATCATTTCAAGAGCAAAAGCAGCAATTTGCAGAATTCAGCTTCTTTGGGGAACTGAGCAATTGCTGAGCTGACAGCAAGTCCTGCTGGGTCCCTGTCACCTGCAGAGTGCCCGCATCCTCCCCACGGTAGCAGGCATTGTGACAAAGGTTCTATGTCAGCTGGGTGTGGCAGCCGAGCGCCCGCTAGGGGAGGGGGAGCCTGTCAGCCCCGGGCCTGTCACTGCCTGCTGTCCCCCCCTGTCACCAGCGAGGCCTCTGAAAAGTTTCCAAAACATCCCCAGACTTGGCTCCCAAGTGGCCAAAAGTCTCCAAGAGACAAGTCGGGAAGAAGGATATGGAACAGAGGGAGAAAGCCAAGGGAGCAGGCCAGCGGGAGGCAAGAAAAAAAAGTAGTGCGGGGCTGCAGGACTGAAATGGAGGAATTGAAAGACGAAAGCCAGGAAGCAGGAGAGTTTGAGAAAAGGAGAGAGGAAAGAAGAGACATGCAGCCAGACGAGGGGTTAGTGAGAGAGGCTGGGACAGAGAACAGGATGAGAAGGAAATAAGGCAAGGCAAGGCAAGGCTAGGCCAAAGGACGTTTCTTTGATTTATATTTTCTACCACATTCATCTTGAGATGAGGAGGAAAGCCATCAGACCTTATGGATTAGGCCCAAACAAAAGCCCCAGCTACTTGAGGCACTTAGACTAAGCCTAAACCACAAAGATCTCTCCATAAAGATATTTTTTATACTGTACCTCCACAATCTCCTGTCAGTACAGAAGAACAAGCGGCAGATGTACTTAGGCTGAGTCATGGTGGTTTGGTGCAGAGACCATGCATATCATGGGAATATTTCAGCATTTCTGCTCTAGTTTTCAGTGTATTAAACCAAAACACCCACCTGATGACATCATTTCAAGAGCAAAAGCAGCAATTTGCAGAATTCAGCTTCTTTGGGGAACTGAGCAATTGCTGAGCTGACAGCAAGTCCTGCTGGGTCCCTGTCACCTGCAGAGTGCCCGCATCCTCCCCACGGTAGCGGGCATTGTGACAAAGGTTCTATGTCAGCTGGGTGTGGCAGCCGAGCGCCCGCTAGGGGAGGGTGAGCCTGTCAGCCCCGGGCCTGTCACTGCCTGCTGTCCCCCCTGTCACCAGCGAGGCCTCTGAAAAGTTTCCAAAACATCCCCAGACTTGGCTCCCAAGTGGCCAAAAGTCTCCAAGAGACAAGTCGGGAAGAAGGATATGGAACAGAGGGAGAAAGCCAAGGGAGCAGGCCAGCGGGAGGCAAGAGGAAAAAGTAGTGCGGGGCTGCAGGACTGAAATGGAGGAATTGAAAGACGAAAGCCAGGAAGCAGGAGAGTTTGAGAAAAGGAGAGAGGAAAGAAGAGACATGCAGCCAGACGAGGGGTTAGTGAGAGAGGCTGGGACAGAGAACAGGATGAGAAGGAAATAAGGCAAGGCAAGGCAAGGCTAGGCCAAAGGACGTTTCTTTGATTTATATTTTCTACCACATTCATCTTGAGATGAGGAGGAAAGCCATCAGACCTTATGGATTAGGCCCAAACAAAAGCCCCGGCTACTTGAGACACTTAGACTAAGCCTAATCCAGCAAGATCTCTCCATAAAGATGGTTTCTATACTGTACCTCCACAATCTGCTGTCAGTACAGAAGAACAAGCGGCAGATGTACTTAGGCTGAGTCATGGTGGTTTGGTGCAGAGACCATGCATATCATGGGAATATTTCAGCATTTCTGCTCTGGTTTTCAGTGTATTACACCAAAACACCCACCTGATGACATCATTTCAAGAGCAAAAGCAGCAATTTGCAGAATTCAGCTTCTTTGGGGAACTGAGCAATTGCTGAGCTGACAGCAAGTCCTGCTGGGTCCCTGTCACCTGCAGAGTGCCCGCATCCTCCCCACGGTAGCGGGCATTGTGACAAAGGTTCTATGTCAGCTGGGTGTGGCAGCCGAGCGCCCGCTAGGGGAGGGGGAGCCTGTCAGCCCCAGGCCTGTCACTGCCTGCTGTCCCCCCTGTCACCAGCGAGGCCTCTGAAAAGTTTCCAAAACATCCCCAGACTTGGCTCCCAAGTGGCCAAAAGTCTCCAAGAGACAAGTCGGGAAGAAGGATATGGAACAGAGGGAGAAAGCCAAGGGAGCAGGCCAGCGGGAGGCAAGAAAAAAAAGTAGTGCGGGGCTGCAGGACTGAAATGGAGGAATTGAAAGACGAAAGCCAGGAAGCAGGAGAGTTTGAGAAAAGGAGAGAGGAAAGAAGAGACATGCAGCCAGACGAGGGGTTAGTGAGAGAGGCTGGGACAGAGAACAGGATGAGAAGGAAATAAGGCAAGGCAAGGCAAGGCTAGGCCAAAGGACGTTTCTTTGATTTATATTTTCTACCACATTCATCTAGAGAAGAGGAGGAAAGCCATCAGACCTTATGGATTAGGCCCAAACAAAAGCCCCGGCTACTTGAGACACTTAGACTAAGCCTAAACCACAAAGATCTCTCCATAAAGATGGTTTCTATACTGTACCTCCACAATCTTCTGTCAGTACAGAAGAACAAGCGGCAGATGTACTTAGGCTGAGTCATGGTGGTTTGGTGCAGAGACCATGCATATCATGGGAATATTTCAGCATTTCTGCTCTGGTTTTCAGTGTATTACACCAAAACACCCACCTGATGACATCATTTCAAGAGCAAAAGCAGCAATTTGCAGAATTCAGCTTCTTTGGGGAACTGAGCAATTGCTGAGCTGACAGCAAGTCCTGCTGGGTCCCTGTCACCTGCAGAGTGCCCGCATCCTCCCCACGGTAGCGGGCATTGTGACAAAGGTTCTATGTCAGCTGGGTGTGGCAGCCGAGCGCCCGCTAGGGGAGGGGGAGCCTGTCAGCCCCGGGCCTGTCACTGACTGCTGTCCCCCCTGTCACCAGCGAGGCCTCTGAAAAGTTTCCAAAACATCCCCAGACTTGGCTCCCAAGTGGCCAAAAGTCTCCAAGAGACAAGTCGGGAAGAAGGATATGGAACAGAGGGAGAAAGCCAAGGGAGCAGGCCAGCGGGAGGCAAGAGGAAAAAGTAGTGCCGGGCTGCAGGACTGAAATGGAGGAATTGAAAGACGAAAGCCAGGAAGCAGGAGAGTTTGAGAAAAGGAGAGAGGAAAGAAGAGACATGCAGCCAGACGAGGGGTTAGTGAGAGAGACTGGGACAGAGAACAGGATGAGAAGGAAATAAGGCAAGGCAAGGCAAGGCTAGGCCAAAGGACGTTTCTTTGTTTTATATTTTCTACCACATTCATCTTGAGAGGAGGAGGAAAGCCATCAGACCTTATGGATTAGGCCCAATCAAAAACCCCAGCTACTTGAGACACTTAGACTAAGCCTAAACCACAAAGATCTCTCCATAAAGATGTTTTTTATACTGTACCTCCACAATCTGCTGTCAGTACAGAAGAACAAGCGGCAGATGTACGTAGGCTGAGTCATGGTGGTTTGGTGCAGAGACCATGCATATCATGGGAATATTTCAGCATTTCTGCTCTGATTTTCAGTGTATTACACCAAAACACCCACCTGATGACATCATTTCAAAAGCAAAAGCAGCAATTTGCAGAATTCAGCTTCTTTGGGGAACTGAGCAATTGCTGAGCTGACAGCAAGTCCTGCTGGGTCCCTGTCACCTGCAGAGTGCCCGCATCCTCCCCACGGTAGCAGGCATTGTGACAAAGGTTCTATGTCAGCTGGGTGTGGCAGCCGAGCGCCCGCTAGGGGAGGGTGAGCCTGTCAGCCCCGGGCCTGTCACTGCCTGCTGTCCCCCCTGTCACCAGCGAGGCCTCTGAAAAGTTTCCAAAACATCCCCAGACTTGGCTCCCAAGTGGCCAAAAGTCTCCAAGAGACAAGTCGGGAAGAAGGATATGGAACAGAGGGAGAAAGCCAAGGGAGCAGGCCAAAGGGAGGCAAGAGGAAAAAGTAGTGCGGGGCTGCAGGACTGAAATGGAGGAATTGAAAGAGGAAAGCCAGGAAGCAGGAGAGTTTGAGAAAAGGAGAGAGGAAAGAAGAGACATGCAGCCAGACGAGGGGTTAGTGAGAGAGGCTGGGACAGAAAACAGGATAGAAGGAAATAAGGCAAGGCAAGGCTAGGCCAAAGGACATTTCCTTGCTTTATGTTTACTACCACATTCATCTGGAGACGAGGAGGAACGCCATCAGACCTGATGGATTAGGCCCAATCAAAAACCCCGGCTACTTGAGACACTTAGACTAAGCCTAAAATGCAAAGATCTCTCCATAAGGATGGTTTTTATACTCTACTTCCACAATCTGCTGGCAGTACAAAAGAATAAGCGGCAGATCTACTTAGGCTGAGTCACGGTGCTTTGCTCCTAAGACCATGCATACCATGGGAGTATTTCAGCATTTCTGCTCTGGTTTTCAGTGTATTACACCAAAACACCCACCTGATGACATCATTTCAAGAGCAAAAGCAGCAATTTGCAGAATTCAGCTTCTTTGGGGAACTGAGCAATTGCTGAGCTGACAGCAAGTCCTGCTGGGTCCCTGTCACCTGCAGAGTGCCCGCATCCTCCCCACGGTAGCGGGCATTGTGACAAAGGTTCTATGTCAGCTGGGTGTGGCAGCCGAGCGCCCGCTAGGGGAGGGGGAGCCTGTCAGCCCCGGGCCTGTCACTGCCTGCTGTCCCCCCTGTCACCAGCGAGGCCTCTGAAAAGTTTCCAAAACATCCCCAGACTTGGCTCCCAAGTGGCCAAAAGTCTCCAAGAGACAAGTCGGGAAGAAGGATATGGAAGAGAGGGAGAAAGCCAAGGGAGCAGGCCAAAGGGAGGCAAGAGGAAAAAGTAGTGCGGGGCTGCAGGACTGAAATGGAGGAATTGAAAGAGGAAAGCCAGGAAGCAGGAGAGTTTGAGAAAAGGAGAGAGGAAAGAAGAGACATGCAGCCAGACGAGGGCTTAGTGAGAGAGGCTGGGACAGAGAACAGGATGAGAAGGAAATAAGGGAAGGCAAGGCAAGGCTAGGCCAAAGGACGTTTCTTTGATTTATATTTTCTACCACATTCATCTTGAGATGAGGAGGAAAGCCATCAGACCTTATGGATTAGGCCCAAACAAAAGCCCCGGCTACTTGAGACACTTAGACTAAGCCTAAACCAGCAAGATCTCTCCATAAAGATGGTTTCTATACTGTACCTCCACAATCTTCTGTCAGTACAGAAGAACAAGCGGCAGATGTACTTAGGCTGAGTCATGGTGGTTTGGTGCAGAGACCATGCATATCATGGGAATATTTCAGCATTTCTGCTCTGGTTTTCAGTGTATTACACCAAAACACCCACCTGATGACATCATTTCAAGAGCAAAAGCAGCAATTTGCAGAATTCAGCTTCTTTGGGGAACTGAGCAATTGCTGAGCTGACAGCAAGTCCTGCTGGGTCCCTGTTACCTGCAGAGTGCCTGCATCCTCCCCACGGTAGCGGGCATTGTGACAAAGGTTCTATGTCAGCTGGGTGTGGCAGCCGAGCGCCCGCTAGGGGAGGGTGAGTCTGTCAGCCCCGGGCCTGTCACTGCCTGCTGTCCCCCCTGTCACCAGCGAGGCCTCTGAAAAGTTTCCAAAACATCCCCAGACTTGGGTGCAAAGTGGCCAAAAGTCTCCAAGAGACAAGTCGGGAAGAAGGATATGGAACAGAGGGAGAAAGCCAAGGGAGCAGGCCAAAGGGAGGCAAGAGGAAAAAGTAGTGCGGGGCTGCAGGACTGAAATGGAGGAATTGAAAGACGAAAGCCAGGAAGCAGGAGAGTTTGAGAAAAGGAGAGAGGAAAGAAGAGACATGCAGCCAGACGAGGGGTTAGTGAGAGAGACTGGGACAGAGAACAGGATGAGAAGGAAATAAGGCAAGGCAAGGCAAGGCTAGGCCAAAGGACGTTTCTTTGTTTTATATTTTCTACCACATTCATCTTGAGAGGAGGAGGAAAGCCATCAGACCTTATGGATTAGGCCCAATCAAAAACCCCAGCTACTTGAGACACTTAGACTAAGCCTAAACCACAAAGATCTCTCCATAAAGATGTTTTTTATACTGTACCTCCACAATCTGCTGTCAGTACAGAAGAACAAGCGGCAGATGTACGTAGGCTGAGTCATGGTGGTTTGGTGCAGAGACCATGCATATCATGGGAATATTTCAGCATTTCTGCTCTGATTTTCAGTGTATTACACCAAAACACCCACCTGATGACATCATTTCAAAAGCAAAAGCAGCAATTTGCAGAATTCAGCTTCTTTGGGGAACTGAGCAATTGCTGAGCTGACAGCAAGTCCTGCTGGGTCCCTGTCACCTGCAGAGTGCCCGCATCCTCCCCACGGTAGCAGGCATTGTGACAAAGGTTCTATGTCAGCTGGGTGTGGCAGCCGAGCGCCCGCTAGGGGAGGGTGAGCCTGTCAGCCCCGGGCCTGTCACTGCCTGCTGTCCCCCCTGTCACCAGCGAGGCCTCTGAAAAGTTTCCAAAACATCCCCAGACTTGGCTCCCAAGTGGCCAAAAGTCTCCAAGAGACAAGTCGGGAAGAAGGATATGGAACAGAGGGAGAAAGCCAAGGGAGCAGGCCAAAGGGAGGCAAGAGGAAAAAGTAGTGCGGGGCTGCAGGACTGAAATGGAGGAATTGAAAGAGGAAAGCCAGGAAGCAGGAGAGTTTGAGAAAAGGAGAGAGGAAAGAAGAGACATGCAGCCAGACGAGGGCTTAGTGAGAGAGGCTGGGACAGAAAACAGGATAGAAGGAAATAAGGCAAGGCAAGGCTAGGCCAAAGGACATTTCCTTGCTTTATGTTTACTACCACATTCATCTGGAGACGAGGAGGAACGCCATCAGACCTGATGGATTAGGCCCAATCAAAAACCCCGGCTACTTGAGACACTTAGACTAAGCCTAAAATGCAAAGATCTCTCCATAAGGATGGTTTTTATACTCTACTTCCACAATCTGCTGGCAGTACAAAAGAATAAGCGGCAGATCTACTTAGGCTGAGTCACGGTGCTTTGCTCCTAAGACCATGCATACCATGGGAGTATTTCAGCATTTCTGCTCTGGTTTTCAGTGTATTACACCAAAACACCCACCTGATGACATCATTTCAAGAGCAAAAGCAGCAATTTGCAGAATTCAGCTTCTTTGGGGAACTGAGCAATTGCTGAGCTGACAGCAAGTCCTGCTGGGTCCCTGTCACCTGCAGAGTGCCCGCATCCTCCCCACGGTAGCGGGCATTGTGACAAAGGTTCTATGTCAGCTGGGTGTGGCAGCCGAGCGCCCGCTAGGGGAGGGGGAGCCTGTCAGCCCCGGGCCTGTCACTGCCTGCTGTCCCCCCTGTCACCAGCGAGGCCTCTGAAAAGTTTCCAAAACATCCCCAGACTTGGCTCCCAAGTGGCCAAAAGTCTCCAAGAGACAAGTCGGGAAGAAGGATATGGAAGAGAGGGAGAAAGCCAAGGGAGCAGGCCAAAGGGAGGCAAGAGGAAAAAGTAGTGCGGGGCTGCAGGACTGAAATGGAGGAATTGAAAGAGGAAAGCCAGGAAGCAGGAGAGTTTGAGAAAAGGAGAGAGGAAAGAAGAGACATGCAGCCAGACGAGGGGTTAGTGAGAGAGGCTGGGACAGAGAACAGGATGAGAAGGAAATAAGGCAAGGCAAGGCTAGGCCAAAGGACATTTCCTTGCTTTATGTTTTCTACCACATTCATCTGGAGACGAGGAGGAACGCCATCAGACCTGATGGATTAGGCCCAATCAAAAACCCCGGCTACTTGAGACACTTAGACTAAGCCTAAAATGCAAAGATCTATCCATAAGGATGGTTTTTATACTCTACTTCCACAATCTGCTGGCAGTACAAAAGAATAAGCGGCAGATCTACTTAGGCTGAGTCACGGTGCTTTGCTCCTAAGACCATGCATACCATGGGAATATTTCAGCATTTCTGCTCTGGTTTTCAGTGTATTACACCAAAACACCCACCTGATGACATCATTTCAAGAGCAAAAGCAGCAATTTGCAGAATTCAGCTTCTTTGGGGAACTGAGCAATTGCTGAGCTGACAGCAAGTCCTGCTGGGTCCCTGTCACCTGCAGAGTGCCCGCATCCTCCCCACGGTAGCGGGCATTGTGACAAAGGTTCTATGTCAGCTGGGTGTGGCAGCCGAGCGCCCGCTAGGGGAGGGGGAGCCTGTCAGCCCCGGGCCTGTTACTGCCTGCTGTCCCCCCTGTCACCAGCGAGGCCTCTGAAAAGTTTCCAAAACATCCCCAGACTTGGCTCCCAAGTGGCCAAAAGTCTCCAAGAGACAAGTCGGGAAGAAGGATATGGAACAGAGGGAGAAAGCCAAGGGAGCAGGCCAAAGGGAGGCAAGAGGAAAAAGTAGTGCGGGGCTGCAGGACTGAAATGGAGGAATTGAAAGACGAAAGCCAGGAAGCAGGAGAGTTTGAGAAAAGGAGAGAGGAAAGAAGAGACATGCAGCCAGACGAGGGGTTAGTGAGAGAGGCTGGGACAGAGAACAGGATGAGAAGGAAATAAGGCAAGGCAAGGCAAGGCTAGGCCAAAGGACGTTTCTTTGATTTATATTTTCTACCACATTCATCTTGAGATGAGGAGGAAAGCCATCAGACCTTATGGATTAGGCCCAAACAAAAGCCCCGGCTACTTGAGACACTTAGACTAAGCCTAAACCACAAAGATCTCTCCATAAAGATGGTTTCTATACTGTACCTCCACAATCTTCTGTCAGTACAGAAGAACAAGCGGCAGATGTACTTAGGCTGAGTCATGGTGGTTTGGTGCAGAGACCATGCATATCATGGGAATATTTCAGCATTTCTGCTCTGGTTTTCAGTGTATTACACCAAAACACCCACCTGATGACATCATTTCAAGAGCAAAAGCAGCAATTTGCAGAATTCAGCTTCTTTGGGGAACTGAGCAATTGCTGAGCTGACAGCAAGTCCTGCTGGGTCCCTGTCACCTGCAGAGTGCCCGCATCCTCCCCACGGTAGCGGGCATTGTGACAAAGGTTCTATGTCAGCTGGGTGTGGCAGCCGAGCGCCCGCTAGGGGAGGGGGAGCCTGTCAGCCCCGGGCCTGTCACTGCCTGCTGTCCCCCCTGTCACCAGCGAGGCCTCTGAAAAGTTTCCAAAACATCCCCAGACTTGGCTCCCAAGTGGCCAAAAGTCTCCAAGAGACAAGTCGGGAAGAAGGATATGGAACAGAGGGAGAAAGCCAAGGGAGCAGGCCAGAGGGAGGCAAGAGGAAAAAGTAGTGCGGGGCTGCAGGACTGAAATGGAGGAATTGAAAGAGGAAAGCCAGGAAGCAGGAGAGTTTGAGAAAAGGAGAGAGGAAAGAAGAGACATGCAGCCAGACGAGGGGTTAGTGAGAGAGGCTGGGACAGAGAACAGGATGAGAAGGAAATAAGGCAAGGCAAGGCAAGGCTAGGCCAAAGGACGTTTCTTTGATTTATATTTTCTACCACATTCATCTTGAGATGAGGAGGAAAGCCATCAGACCTTATGGATTAGGCCCAAACAAAAGCCCCGGCTACTTGAGACACTTAGACTAAGCCTAAACCACAAAGATCTCTCCATAAAGATGGTTTTTATACTGTACCTCCACAATCTGCTGGCAGTACAAAAGAATAAGCGGCAGATGTACGTAGGCTGATTCATGGTGGTTTGGTGCAGAGACCATGCATATCATGGGAATATTTCAGCATTTGTGCTCTGGTTTTCAGTGTATTACACCAAAACACTCACCTGATGACATCATTTCAAGAGCAAAAGCAGCAATTTGCAGAATTCAGCTTCTTTGGGGAACTGAGCAATTGCTGAGCTGACAGCAAGTCCTGCTGGGTCCCTGTCACCTGCAGAGTGCCCGCATCCTCCCCACGGTAGCGGGCATTGTGACAAAGGTTCTATGTCAGCTGGGTGTGGCAGCCGAGCGCCCGCTAGGGGAGGGGGAGCCTGTCAGCCCCGGGCCTGTCACTGCCTGCTGTCCCCCCTGTCACCAGCGAGGCCTCTGAAAAGTTTCCAAAACATCCCCAGACTTGGCTCCCAAGTGGCCCGAAGTCTCCAAGAGACAAGTCGGGAATAAGGATATGGAACACAGGGAGAAAGCCAAGGGAGCAGGCCAAAGGGAGGCAAGAGGAAAAAGTAGTGCGGGGCTGCAGGACTGAAATGGAGGAATTGAAAGACGAAAGCCAGGAAGCAGGAGAGTTTGAGAAAAGGAGAGAGGAAAGAAGAGACATGCAGCCAGACGAGGGGTTAGTGAGAGAGGCTGGGACAGAAAACAGGATGAGAAGGAAATAAGGCAAGGCAAGGCTAGGCCAAAGGACATTTCCTTGCTTTATGTTTACTACCACATTCATCTGGAGACGAGGAGGAACGCCATCAGACCTGATGGATTAGGCCCAATCAAAAACCCCGGCTACTTGAGACACTTAGACTAAGCCTAAAATGCAAAGATCTCTCCATAAGGATGGTTTTTATACTCTACTTCCACAATCTGCTGGCAGTACAAAAGAATAAGCGGCAGATCTACTTAGGCTGAGTCACGGTGCTTTGCTCCTAAGACCATGCATACCATGGGAATATTTCAGCATTTCTGCTCTGGTTTTCAGTGTATTACACCAAAACACCCACCTGATGACATCATTTCAAGAGCAAAAGCAGCAATTTGCAGAATTCAGCTTCTTTGGGGAACTGAGCAATTGCTGAGCTGACAGCAAGTCCTGCTGGGTCCCTGTCACCTGCAGAGTGCCCGCATCCTCCCCACGGTAGCGGGCATTGTGACAAAGGTTCTATGTCAGCTGGGTGTGGCAGCCGAGCGCCCGCTAGGGGAGGGTGAGCCTGTCAGCCCCGGGCCTGTCACTGCCTGCTGTCCCCCCTGTCACCAGCGAGGCCTCTGAAAAGTTTCCAAAACATCCCCAGACTTGGCTCCCAAGTGGCCAAAAGTCTCCAAGAGACAAGTCGGGAAGAAGGATATGGAACAGAGGGAGAAAGCCAAGGGAGCAGGCCAGCGGGAGGCAAGAGGAAAAAGTAGTGCGGGGCTGCAGGACTGAAATGGAGGAATTGAAAGACGAAAGCCAGGAAGCAGGAGAGTTTGAGAAAAGGAGAGAGGAAAGAAGAGACATGCAGCCAGACGAGGGGTTAGTGAGAGAGGCTGGGACAGAGAACAGGATGAGAAGGAAATAAGGCAAGGCAAGGCAAGGCTAGGCCAAAGGACGTTTCTTTGATTTATATTTTCTACCACATTCATCTTGAGATGAGGAGGAAAGCCATCAGACCTTATGGATTAGGCCCAAACAAAAGCCCCGGCTACTTGAGACACTTAGACTAAGCCTAATCCAGCAAGATCTCTCCATAAAGATGGCTTTTATACTGTACCTCCACAATCTGCTGTCAGTACAGAAGAACAAGCGGCAGATGTACTTAGGCTGAGTCATGGTGGTTTGGTGCAGAGACCATGCATATCATGGGAATATTTCAGCATTTCTGCTCTGGTTTTCAGTGTATTACACCAAAACACCCACCTGATGACATCATTTCAAGAGCAAAAGCAGCAATTTGCAGAATTCAGCTTCTTTGGGGAACTGAGCAATTGCTGAGCTGACAGCAAGTCCTGCTGGGTCCCTGTCACCTGCAGAGTGCCCGCATCCTCCCCACGGTAGCAGGCATTGTGACAAAGGTTCTATGTCAGCTGGGTGTGGCAGCCGAGCGCCCGCTAGGGGAGGGGGAGCCTGTCAGCCCCGGGCCTGTCACTGCCTGCTGTCCCCCCCTGTCACCAGCGAGGCCTCTGAAAAGTTTCCAAAACATCCCCAGACTTGGCTCCCAAGTGGCCAAAAGTCTCCAAGAGACAAGTCGGGAAGAAGGATATGGAACAGAGGGAGAAAGCCAAGGGAGCAGGCCAGCGGGAGGCAAGAAAAAAAAGTAGTGCGGGGCTGCAGGACTGAAATGGAGGAATTGAAAGACGAAAGCCAGGAAGCAGGAGAGTTTGAGAAAAGGAGAGAGGAAAGAAGAGACATGCAGCCAGACGAGGGGTTAGTGAGAGAGGCTGGGACAGAGAACAGGATGAGAAGGAAATAAGGCAAGGCAAGGCAAGGCTAGGCCAAAGGACGTTTCTTTGATTTATATTTTCTACCACATTCATCTTGAGATGAGGAGGAAAGCCATCAGACCTTATGGATTAGGCCCAAACAAAAGCCCCAGCTACTTGAGGCACTTAGACTAAGCCTAAACCACAAAGATCTCTCCATAAAGATATTTTTTATACTGTACCTCCACAATCTCCTGTCAGTACAGAAGAACAAGCGGCAGATGTACTTAGGCTGAGTCATGGTGGTTTGGTGCAGAGACCATGCATATCATGGGAATATTTCAGCATTTCTGCTCTAGTTTTCAGTGTATTAAACCAAAACACCCACCTGATGACATCATTTCAAGAGCAAAAGCAGCAATTTGCAGAATTCAGCTTCTTTGGGGAACTGAGCAATTGCTGAGCTGACAGCAAGTCCTGCTGGGTCCCTGTCACCTGCAGAGTGCCCGCATCCTCCCCACGGTAGCGGGCATTGTGACAAAGGTTCTATGTCAGCTGGGTGTGGCAGCCGAGCGCCCGCTAGGGGAGGGTGAGCCTGTCAGCCCCGGGCCTGTCACTGCCTGCTGTCCCCCCTGTCACCAGCGAGGCCTCTGAAAAGTTTCCAAAACATCCCCAGACTTGGCTCCCAAGTGGCCAAAAGTCTCCAAGAGACAAGTCGGGAAGAAGGATATGGAACAGAGGGAGAAAGCCAAGGGAGCAGGCCAAAGGGAGGCAAGAGGAAAAAGTAGTGCCGGGCTGCAGGACTGAAATGGAGGAATTGAAAGACGAAAGCCAGGAAGCAGGAGAGTTTGAGAAAAGGAGAGAGGAAAGAAGAGACATGCAGCCAGACGAGGGGTTAGTGAGAGAGACTGGGACAGAGAACAGGATGAGAAGGAAATAAGGCAAGGCAAGGCAAGGCTAGGCCAAAGGACGTTTCTTTGTTTTATATTTTCTACCACATTCATCTTGAGAGGAGGAGGAAAGCCATCAGACCTTATGGATTAGGCCCAATCAAAAACCCCAGCTACTTGAGACACTTAGACTAAGCCTAAACCACAAAGATCTCTCCATAAAGATGTTTTTTATACTGTACCTCCACAATCTGCTGTCAGTACAGAAGAACAAGCGGCAGATGTACGTAGGCTGAGTCATGGTGGTTTGGTGCAGAGACCATGCATATCATGGGAATATTTCAGCATTTCTGCTCTGATTTTCAGTGTATTACACCAAAACACCCACCTGATGACATCATTTCAAAAGCAAAAGCAGCAATTTGCAGAATTCAGCTTCTTTGGGGAACTGAGCAATTGCTGAGCTGACAGCAAGTCCTGCTGGGTCCCTGTCACCTGCAGAGTGCCCGCATCCTCCCCACGGTAGCAGGCATTGTGACAAAGGTTCTATGTCAGCTGGGTGTGGCAGCCGAGCGCCCGCTAGGGGAGGGTGAGCCTGTCAGCCCCGGGCCTGTCACTGCCTGCTGTCCCCCCTGTCACCAGCGAGGCCTCTGAAAAGTTTCCAAAACATCCCCAGACTTGGCTCCCAAGTGGCCAAAAGTCTCCAAGAGACAAGTCGGGAAGAAGGATATGGAACAGAGGGAGAAAGCCAAGGGAGCAGGCCAAAGGGAGGCAAGAGGAAAAAGTAGTGCGGGGCTGCAGGACTGAAATGGAGGAATTGAAAGAGGAAAGCCAGGAAGCAGGAGAGTTTGAGAAAAGGAGAGAGGAAAGAAGAGACATGCAGCCAGACGAGGGGTTAGTGAGAGAGGCTGGGACAGAAAACAGGATAGAAGGAAATAAGGCAAGGCAAGGCTAGGCCAAAGGACATTTCCTTGCTTTATGTTTACTACCACATTCATCTGGAGACGAGGAGGAACGCCATCAGACCTGATGGATTAGGCCCAATCAAAAACCCCGGCTACTTGAGACACTTAGACTAAGCCTAAAATGCAAAGATCTCTCCATAAGGATGGTTTTTATACTCTACTTCCACAATCTGCTGGCAGTACAAAAGAATAAGCGGCAGATCTACTTAGGCTGAGTCACGGTGCTTTGCTCCTAAGACCATGCATACCATGGGAGTATTTCAGCATTTCTGCTCTGGTTTTCAGTGTATTACACCAAAACACCCACCTGATGACATCATTTCAAGAGCAAAAGCAGCAATTTGCAGAATTCAGCTTCTTTGGGGAACTGAGCAATTGCTGAGCTGACAGCAAGTCCTGCTGGGTCCCTGTCACCTGCAGAGTGCCCGCATCCTCCCCACGGTAGCGGGCATTGTGACAAAGGTTCTATGTCAGCTGGGTGTGGCAGCCGAGCGCCCGCTAGGGGAGGGGGAGCCTGTCAGCCCCGGGCCTGTCACTGCCTGCTGTCCCCCCTGTCACCAGCGAGGCCTCTGAAAAGTTTCCAAAACATCCCCAGACTTGGCTCCCAAGTGGCCAAAAGTCTCCAAGAGACAAGTCGGGAAGAAGGATATGGAAGAGAGGGAGAAAGCCAAGGGAGCAGGCCAAAGGGAGGCAAGAGGAAAAAGTAGTGCGGGGCTGCAGGACTGAAATGGAGGAATTGAAAGAGGAAAGCCAGGAAGCAGGAGAGTTTGAGAAAAGGAGAGAGGAAAGAAGAGACATGCAGCCAGACGAGGGCTTAGTGAGAGAGGCTGGGACAGAGAACAGGATGAGAAGGAAATAAGGGAAGGCAAGGCAAGGCTAGGCCAAAGGACGTTTCTTTGATTTATATTTTCTACCACATTCATCTTGAGATGAGGAGGAAAGCCATCAGACCTTATGGATTAGGCCCAAACAAAAGCCCCGGCTACTTGAGACACTTAGACTAAGCCTAAACCAGCAAGATCTCTCCATAAAGATGGTTTCTATACTGTACCTCCACAATCTTCTGTCAGTACAGAAGAACAAGCGGCAGATGTACTTAGGCTGAGTCATGGTGGTTTGGTGCAGAGACCATGCATATCATGGGAATATTTCAGCATTTCTGCTCTGGTTTTCAGTGTATTACACCAAAACACCCACCTGATGACATCATTTCAAGAGCAAAAGCAGCAATTTGCAGAATTCAGCTTCTTTGGGGAACTGAGCAATTGCTGAGCTGACAGCAAGTCCTGCTGGGTCCCTGTTACCTGCAGAGTGCCTGCATCCTCCCCACGGTAGCGGGCATTGTGACAAAGGTTCTATGTCAGCTGGGTGTGGCAGCCGAGCGCCCGCTAGGGGAGGGTGAGTCTGTCAGCCCCGGGCCTGTCACTGCCTGCTGTCCCCCCTGTCACCAGCGAGGCCTCTGAAAAGTTTCCAAAACATCCCCAGACTTGGGTGCAAAGTGGCCAAAAGTCTCCAAGAGACAAGTCGGGAAGAAGGATATGGAACAGAGGGAGAAAGCCAAGGGAGCAGGCCAAAGGGAGGCAAGAGGAAAAAGTAGTGCGGGGCTGCAGGACTGAAATGGAGGAATTGAAAGACGAAAGCCAGGAAGCAGGAGAGTTTGAGAAAAGGAGAGAGGAAAGAAGAGACATGCAGCCAGACGAGGGGTTAGTGAGAGAGACTGGGACAGAGAACAGGATGAGAAGGAAATAAGGCAAGGCAAGGCAAGGCTAGGCCAAAGGACGTTTCTTTGTTTTATATTTTCTACCACATTCATCTTGAGAGGAGGAGGAAAGCCATCAGACCTTATGGATTAGGCCCAATCAAAAACCCCAGCTACTTGAGACACTTAGACTAAGCCTAAACCACAAAGATCTCTCCATAAAGATGTTTTTTATACTGTACCTCCACAATCTGCTGTCAGTACAGAAGAACAAGCGGCAGATGTACGTAGGCTGAGTCATGGTGGTTTGGTGCAGAGACCATGCATATCATGGGAATATTTCAGCATTTCTGCTCTGATTTTCAGTGTATTACACCAAAACACCCACCTGATGACATCATTTCAAAAGCAAAAGCAGCAATTTGCAGAATTCAGCTTCTTTGGGGAACTGAGCAATTGCTGAGCTGACAGCAAGTCCTGCTGGGTCCCTGTCACCTGCAGAGTGCCCGCATCCTCCCCACGGTAGCAGGCATTGTGACAAAGGTTCTATGTCAGCTGGGTGTGGCAGCCGAGCGCCCGCTAGGGGAGGGTGAGCCTGTCAGCCCCGGGCCTGTCACTGCCTGCTGTCCCCCCTGTCACCAGCGAGGCCTCTGAAAAGTTTCCAAAACATCCCCAGACTTGGCTCCCAAGTGGCCAAAAGTCTCCAAGAGACAAGTCGGGAAGAAGGATATGGAACAGAGGGAGAAAGCCAAGGGAGCAGGCCAAAGGGAGGCAAGAGGAAAAAGTAGTGCGGGGCTGCAGGACTGAAATGGAGGAATTGAAAGAGGAAAGCCAGGAAGCAGGAGAGTTTGAGAAAAGGAGAGAGGAAAGAAGAGACATGCAGCCAGACGAGGGCTTAGTGAGAGAGGCTGGGACAGAAAACAGGATAGAAGGAAATAAGGCAAGGCAAGGCTAGGCCAAAGGACATTTCCTTGCTTTATGTTTACTACCACATTCATCTGGAGACGAGGAGGAACGCCATCAGACCTGATGGATTAGGCCCAATCAAAAACCCCGGCTACTTGAGACACTTAGACTAAGCCTAAAATGCAAAGATCTCTCCATAAGGATGGTTTTTATACTCTACTTCCACAATCTGCTGGCAGTACAAAAGAATAAGCGGCAGATCTACTTAGGCTGAGTCACGGTGCTTTGCTCCTAAGACCATGCATACCATGGGAGTATTTCAGCATTTCTGCTCTGGTTTTCAGTGTATTACACCAAAACACCCACCTGATGACATCATTTCAAGAGCAAAAGCAGCAATTTGCAGAATTCAGCTTCTTTGGGGAACTGAGCAATTGCTGAGCTGACAGCAAGTCCTGCTGGGTCCCTGTCACCTGCAGAGTGCCCGCATCCTCCCCACGGTAGCGGGCATTGTGACAAAGGTTCTATGTCAGCTGGGTGTGGCAGCCGAGCGCCCGCTAGGGGAGGGGGAGCCTGTCAGCCCCGGGCCTGTCACTGCCTGCTGTCCCCCCTGTCACCAGCGAGGCCTCTGAAAAGTTTCCAAAACATCCCCAGACTTGGCTCCCAAGTGGCCAAAAGTCTCCAAGAGACAAGTCGGGAAGAAGGATATGGAAGAGAGGGAGAAAGCCAAGGGAGCAGGCCAAAGGGAGGCAAGAGGAAAAAGTAGTGCGGGGCTGCAGGACTGAAATGGAGGAATTGAAAGAGGAAAGCCAGGAAGCAGGAGAGTTTGAGAAAAGGAGAGAGGAAAGAAGAGACATGCAGCCAGACGAGGGGTTAGTGAGAGAGGCTGGGACAGAGAACAGGATGAGAAGGAAATAAGGCAAGGCAAGGCTAGGCCAAAGGACATTTCCTTGCTTTATGTTTTCTACCACATTCATCTGGAGACGAGGAGGAACGCCATCAGACCTGATGGATTAGGCCCAATCAAAAACCCCGGCTACTTGAGACACTTAGACTAAGCCTAAAATGCAAAGATCTATCCATAAGGATGGTTTTTATACTCTACTTCCACAATCTGCTGGCAGTACAAAAGAATAAGCGGCAGATCTACTTAGGCTGAGTCACGGTGCTTTGCTCCTAAGACCATGCATACCATGGGAATATTTCAGCATTTCTGCTCTGGTTTTCAGTGTATTACACCAAAACACCCACCTGATGACATCATTTCAAGAGCAAAAGCAGCAATTTGCAGAATTCAGCTTCTTTGGGGAACTGAGCAATTGCTGAGCTGACAGCAAGTCCTGCTGGGTCCCTGTCACCTGCAGAGTGCCCGCATCCTCCCCACGGTAGCGGGCATTGTGACAAAGGTTCTATGTCAGCTGGGTGTGGCAGCCGAGCGCCCGCTAGGGGAGGGGGAGCCTGTCAGCCCCGGGCCTGTTACTGCCTGCTGTCCCCCCTGTCACCAGCGAGGCCTCTGAAAAGTTTCCAAAACATCCCCAGACTTGGCTCCCAAGTGGCCAAAAGTCTCCAAGAGACAAGTCGGGAAGAAGGATATGGAACAGAGGGAGAAAGCCAAGGGAGCAGGCCAAAGGGAGGCAAGAGGAAAAAGTAGTGCGGGGCTGCAGGACTGAAATGGAGGAATTGAAAGACGAAAGCCAGGAAGCAGGAGAGTTTGAGAAAAGGAGAGAGGAAAGAAGAGACATGCAGCCAGACGAGGGGTTAGTGAGAGAGGCTGGGACAGAGAACAGGATGAGAAGGAAATAAGGCAAGGCAAGGCAAGGCTAGGCCAAAGGACGTTTCTTTGATTTATATTTTCTACCACATTCATCTTGAGATGAGGAGGAAAGCCATCAGACCTTATGGATTAGGCCCAAACAAAAGCCCCGGCTACTTGAGACACTTAGACTAAGCCTAAACCACAAAGATCTCTCCATAAAGATGGTTTCTATACTGTACCTCCACAATCTTCTGTCAGTACAGAAGAACAAGCGGCAGATGTACTTAGGCTGAGTCATGGTGGTTTGGTGCAGAGACCATGCATATCATGGGAATATTTCAGCATTTCTGCTCTGGTTTTCAGTGTATTACACCAAAACACCCACCTGATGACATCATTTCAAGAGCAAAAGCAGCAATTTGCAGAATTCAGCTTCTTTGGGGAACTGAGCAATTGCTGAGCTGACAGCAAGTCCTGCTGGGTCCCTGTCACCTGCAGAGTGCCCGCATCCTCCCCACGGTAGCGGGCATTGTGACAAAGGTTCTATGTCAGCTGGGTGTGGCAGCCGAGCGCCCGCTAGGGGAGGGGGAGCCTGTCAGCCCCGGGCCTGTCACTGCCTGCTGTCCCCCCTGTCACCAGCGAGGCCTCTGAAAAGTTTCCAAAACATCCCCAGACTTGGCTCCCAAGTGGCCAAAAGTCTCCAAGAGACAAGTCGGGAAGAAGGATATGGAACAGAGGGAGAAAGCCAAGGGAGCAGGCCAGAGGGAGGCAAGAGGAAAAAGTAGTGCGGGGCTGCAGGACTGAAATGGAGGAATTGAAAGAGGAAAGCCAGGAAGCAGGAGAGTTTGAGAAAAGGAGAGAGGAAAGAAGAGACATGCAGCCAGACGAGGGGTTAGTGAGAGAGGCTGGGACAGAGAACAGGATGAGAAGGAAATAAGGCAAGGCAAGGCAAGGCTAGGCCAAAGGACGTTTCTTTGATTTATATTTTCTACCACATTCATCTTGAGATGAGGAGGAAAGCCATCAGACCTTATGGATTAGGCCCAAACAAAAGCCCCGGCTACTTGAGACACTTAGACTAAGCCTAAACCACAAAGATCTCTCCATAAAGATGGTTTTTATACTGTACCTCCACAATCTGCTGGCAGTACAAAAGAATAAGCGGCAGATGTACGTAGGCTGATTCATGGTGGTTTGGTGCAGAGACCATGCATATCATGGGAATATTTCAGCATTTGTGCTCTGGTTTTCAGTGTATTACACCAAAACACTCACCTGATGACATCATTTCAAGAGCAAAAGCAGCAATTTGCAGAATTCAGCTTCTTTGGGGAACTGAGCAATTGCTGAGCTGACAGCAAGTCCTGCTGGGTCCCTGTCACCTGCAGAGTGCCCGCATCCTCCCCACGGTAGCGGGCATTGTGACAAAGGTTCTATGTCAGCTGGGTGTGGCAGCCGAGCGCCCGCTAGGGGAGGGGGAGCCTGTCAGCCCCGGGCCTGTCACTGCCTGCTGTCCCCCCTGTCACCAGCGAGGCCTCTGAAAAGTTTCCAAAACATCCCCAGACTTGGCTCCCAAGTGGCCCGAAGTCTCCAAGAGACAAGTCGGGAATAAGGATATGGAACACAGGGAGAAAGCCAAGGGAGCAGGCCAAAGGGAGGCAAGAGGAAAAAGTAGTGCGGGGCTGCAGGACTGAAATGGAGGAATTGAAAGACGAAAGCCAGGAAGCAGGAGAGTTTGAGAAAAGGAGAGAGGAAAGAAGAGACATGCAGCCAGACGAGGGGTTAGTGAGAGAGGCTGGGACAGAAAACAGGATGAGAAGGAAATAAGGCAAGGCAAGGCTAGGCCAAAGGACATTTCCTTGCTTTATGTTTACTACCACATTCATCTGGAGACGAGGAGGAACGCCATCAGACCTGATGGATTAGGCCCAATCAAAAACCCCGGCTACTTGAGACACTTAGACTAAGCCTAAAATGCAAAGATCTCTCCATAAGGATGGTTTTTATACTCTACTTCCACAATCTGCTGGCAGTACAAAAGAATAAGCGGCAGATCTACTTAGGCTGAGTCACGGTGCTTTGCTCCTAAGACCATGCATACCATGGGAATATTTCAGCATTTCTGCTCTGGTTTTCAGTGTATTACACCAAAACACCCACCTGATGACATCATTTCAAGAGCAAAAGAAGCAATTTGCAGAATTCAGCTTCTTTGGGGAACTGAGCAATTGCTGAGCTGACAGCAAGTCCTGCTGGGTCCCTGTCACCTGCAGAGTGCCCGCATCCTCCCCACGGTAGCGGGCATTGTGACAAAGGTTCTATGTCAGCTGGGTGTGGCAGCCGAGCGCCCGCTAGGGGAGGGTGAGCCTGTCAGCCCCGGGCCTGTCACTGCCTGCTGTCCCCCCTGTCACCAGCGAGGCCTCTGAAAAGTTTCCAAAACATCCCCAGACTTGGCTCCCAAGTGGCCAAAAGTCTCCAAGAGACAAGTCGGGAAGAAGGATATGGAACAGAGGGAGAAAGCCAAGGGAGCAGGCCAGAGGGAGGCAAGAGGAAAAAGTAGTGCAGGGCTGCAGGACTGAAATGGAGGAATTGAAAGAGGAAAGCCAGGAAGCAGGAGAGTTTGAGAAAAGGAGAGAGGAAAGAAGAGACATGCAGCCAGACGAGGGGTTAGTGAGAGAGGCTGGGACAGAAAACAGGATGAGAAGGAAATAAGGCAAGGCAAGGCAAGGCTAGGCCAAAGGACGTTTCTTTGATTTATATTTTCTACCACATTCATCTTGAGATGAGGAGGAAAGCCATCAGACGTTATGGATTAGGCCCAAACAAAAGCCCCAGCTACTTGAGACACTTAGACTAAGCCTAAACCACAAAGATCTCTCCATAAAGATGGTTTTTATACTGTACCTCCACAATCTGCTGTCAGTACAGAAGAACAAGCGGCAGATGTACGTAGGCTGATTCATGGTGGTTTGGTGCAGAGACCATGCATATCATGGGAATATTTCAGCATTTCTGCTCTGGTTTTCAGTGTATTACACCAAAACACTCACCTGATGACATCATTTCAAGAGCAAAAGCAGCAATTTGCAGAATTCAGCTTCTTTGGGGAACTGAGCAATTGCTGAGCTGACAGCAAGTCCTGCTGGGTCCCTGTCACCTGCAGAGTGCCCGCATCCTCCCCACGGTAGCGGGCATTGTGACAAAGGTTCTATGTCAGCTGGGTGTGGCAGCCGAGCGCCCGCTAGGGGAGGGGGAGCCTGTCAGCCCCGGGCCTGTCACTGCCTGCTGTCCCCCCTGTCACCAGCGAGGCCTCTGAACAGTTTCCAAAACATCCCCAGACTTGGCTCCCAAGTGGCCAGAAGTCTCCAAGAGACAAGTCGGGAAGAAGGATATGGAACACAGGGAGAAAGCCAAGGGAGCAGGCCAAAGGGAGGCAAGAGGAAAAAGTAGTGCGGGGCTGCAGGACTGAAATGGAGGAATTGAAAGAGGAAAGCCAGGAAGCAGGAGAGTTTGAGAAAAGGAGAGAGGAAAGAAGAGACATGCAGCCAGACGAGGGGTTAGTGAGAGAGGCTGGGACAGAAAACAGGATAGAAGGAAATAAGGCAAGGCAAGGCTAGGCCAAAGGACATTTCCTTGCTTTATGTTTACTACCACATTCATCTGGAGACGAGGAGGAACGCCATCAGACCTGATGGATTAGGCCCAATCAAAAACCCCGGCTACTTGAGACACTTAGACTAAGCCTAAAATGCAAAGATCTCTCCATAAGGATGGTTTTTATACTCTACTTCCACAATCTGCTGGCAGTACAAAAGAATAAGCGGCAGATCTACTTAGGCTGAGTCACGGTGCTTTGCTCCTAAGACCATGCATACCATGGGAGTATTTCAGCATTTCTGCTCTGGTTTTCAGTGTATTACACCAAAACACCCACCTGATGACATCATTTCAAGAGCAAAAGCAGCAATTTGCAGAATTCAGCTTCTTTGGGGAACTGAGCAATTGCTGAGCTGACAGCAAGTCCTGCTGGGTCCCTGTCACCTGCAGAGTGCCCGCATCCTCCCCACGGTAGCGGGCATTGTGACAAAGGTTCTATGTCAGCTGGGTGTGGCAGCCGAGCGCCCGCTAGGGGAGGGGGAGCCTGTCAGCCCCGGGCCTGTCACTGCCTGCTGTCCCCCCTGTCACCAGCGAGGCCTCTGAAAAGTTTCCAAAACATCCCCAGACTTGGCTCCCAAGTGGCCAAAAGTCTCCAAGAGACAAGTCGGGAAGAAGGATATGGAAGAGAGGGAGAAAGCCAAGGGAGCAGGCCAAAGGGAGGCAAGAGGAAAAAGTAGTGCGGGGCTGCAGGACTGAAATGGAGGAATTGAAAGAGGAAAGCCAGGAAGCAGGAGAGTTTGAGAAAAGGAGAGAGGAAAGAAGAGACATGCAGCCAGACGAGGGGTTAGTGAGAGAGGCTGGGACAGAGAACAGGATGAGAAGGAAATAAGGCAAGGCAAGGCTAGGCCAAAGGACATTTCCTTGCTTTATGTTTTCTACCACATTCATCTGGAGACGAGGAGGAACGCCATCAGACCTGATGGATTAGGCCCAATCAAAAACCCCGGCTACTTGAGACACTTAGACTAAGCCTAAAATGCAAAGATCTATCCATAAGGATGGTTTTTATACTCTACTTCCACAATCTGCTGGCAGTACAAAAGAATAAGCGGCAGATCTACTTAGGCTGAGTCACGGTGCTTTGCTCCTAAGACCATGCATACCATGGGAATATTTCAGCATTTCTGCTCTGGTTTTCAGTGTATTACACCAAAACACCCACCTGATGACATCATTTCAAGAGCAAAAGCAGCAATTTGCAGAATTCAGCTTCTTTGGGGAACTGAGCAATTGCTGAGCTGACAGCAAGTCCTGCTGGGTCCCTGTCACCTGCAGAGTGCCCGCATCCTCCCCACGGTAGCGGGCATTGTGACAAAGGTTCTATGTCAGCTGGGTGTGGCAGCCGAGCGCCCGCTAGGGGAGGGGGAGCCTGTCAGCCCCGGGCCTGTTACTGCCTGCTGTCCCCCCTGTCACCAGCGAGGCCTCTGAAAAGTTTCCAAAACATCCCCAGACTTGGCTCCCAAGTGGCCAAAAGTCTCCAAGAGACAAGTCGGGAAGAAGGATATGGAACAGAGGGAGAAAGCCAAGGGAGCAGGCCAAAGGGAGGCAAGAGGAAAAAGTAGTGCGGGGCTGCAGGACTGAAATGGAGGAATTGAAAGACGAAAGCCAGGAAGCAGGAGAGTTTGAGAAAAGGAGAGAGGAAAGAAGAGACATGCAGCCAGACGAGGGGTTAGTGAGAGAGGCTGGGACAGAGAACAGGATGAGAAGGAAATAAGGCAAGGCAAGGCAAGGCTAGGCCAAAGGACGTTTCTTTGATTTATATTTTCTACCACATTCATCTTGAGATGAGGAGGAAAGCCATCAGACCTTATGGATTAGGCCCAAACAAAAGCCCCGGCTACTTGAGACACTTAGACTAAGCCTAAACCACAAAGATCTCTCCATAAAGATGGTTTCTATACTGTACCTCCACAATCTTCTGTCAGTACAGAAGAACAAGCGGCAGATGTACTTAGGCTGAGTCATGGTGGTTTGGTGCAGAGACCATGCATATCATGGGAATATTTCAGCATTTCTGCTCTGGTTTTCAGTGTATTACACCAAAACACCCACCTGATGACATCATTTCAAGAGCAAAAGCAGCAATTTGCAGAATTCAGCTTCTTTGGGGAACTGAGCAATTGCTGAGCTGACAGCAAGTCCTGCTGGGTCCCTGTCACCTGCAGAGTGCCCGCATCCTCCCCACGGTAGCGGGCATTGTGACAAAGGTTCTATGTCAGCTGGGTGTGGCAGCCGAGCGCCCGCTAGGGGAGGGGGAGCCTGTCAGCCCCGGGCCTGTCACTGCCTGCTGTCCCCCCTGTCACCAGCGAGGCCTCTGAAAAGTTTCCAAAACATCCCCAGACTTGGCTCCCAAGTGGCCAAAAGTCTCCAAGAGACAAGTCGGGAAGAAGGATATGGAACAGAGGGAGAAAGCCAAGGGAGCAGGCCAGAGGGAGGCAAGAGGAAAAAGTAGTGCGGGGCTGCAGGACTGAAATGGAGGAATTGAAAGAGGAAAGCCAGGAAGCAGGAGAGTTTGAGAAAAGGAGAGAGGAAAGAAGAGACATGCAGCCAGACGAGGGGTTAGTGAGAGAGGCTGGGACAGAGAACAGGATGAGAAGGAAATAAGGCAAGGCAAGGCAAGGCTAGGCCAAAGGACGTTTCTTTGATTTATATTTTCTACCACATTCATCTTGAGATGAGGAGGAAAGCCATCAGACCTTATGGATTAGGCCCAAACAAAAGCCCCGGCTACTTGAGACACTTAGACTAAGCCTAAACCACAAAGATCTCTCCATAAAGATGGTTTTTATACTGTACCTCCACAATCTGCTGGCAGTACAAAAGAATAAGCGGCAGATGTACGTAGGCTGATTCATGGTGGTTTGGTGCAGAGACCATGCATATCATGGGAATATTTCAGCATTTGTGCTCTGGTTTTCAGTGTATTACACCAAAACACTCACCTGATGACATCATTTCAAGAGCAAAAGCAGCAATTTGCAGAATTCAGCTTCTTTGGGGAACTGAGCAATTGCTGAGCTGACAGCAAGTCCTACTGGGTCCCTGTCACCTGCAGAGTGCCCGCATCCTCCCCACGGTAGCGGGCATTGTGACAAAGGTTCTATGTCAGCTGGGTGTGGCAGCCGAGCGCCCGCTAGGGGAGGGGGAGCCTGTCAGCCCCGGGCCTGTCACTGCCTGCTGTCCCCCCTGTCACCAGCGAGGCCTCTGAAAAGTTTCCAAAACATCCCCAGACTTGGCTCCCAAGTGGCCCGAAGTCTCCAAGAGACAAGTCGGGAATAAGGATATGGAACACAGGGAGAAAGCCAAGGGAGCAGGCCAAAGGGAGGCAAGAGGAAAAAGTAGTGCGGGGCTGCAGGACTGAAATGGAGGAATTGAAAGACGAAAGCCAGGAAGCAGGAGAGTTTGAGAAAAGGAGAGAGGAAAGAAGAGACATGCAGCCAGACGAGGGGTTAGTGAGAGAGGCTGGGACAGAAAACAGGATGAGAAGGAAATAAGGCAAGGCAAGGCTAGGCCAAAGGACATTTCCTTGCTTTATGTTTACTACCACATTCATCTGGAGACGAGGAGGAACGCCATCAGACCTGATGGATTAGGCCCAATCAAAAACCCCGGCTACTTGAGACACTTAGACTAAGCCTAAAATGCAAAGATCTCTCCATAAGGATGGTTTTTATACTCTACTTCCACAATCTGCTGGCAGTACAAAAGAATAAGCGGCAGATCTACTTAGGCTGAGTCACGGTGCTTTGCTCCTAAGACCATGCATACCATGGGAATATTTCAGCATTTCTGCTCTGGTTTTCAGTGTATTACACCAAAACACCCACCTGATGACATCATTTCAAGAGCAAAAGAAGCAATTTGCAGAATTCAGCTTCTTTGGGGAACTGAGCAATTGCTGAGCTGACAGCAAGTCCTGCTGGGTCCCTGTCACCTGCAGAGTGCCCGCATCCTCCCCACGGTAGCGGGCATTGTGACAAAGGTTCTATGTCAGCTGGGTGTGGCAGCCGAGCGCCCGCTAGGGGAGGGTGAGCCTGTCAGCCCCGGGCCTGTCACTGCCTGCTGTCCCCCCTGTCACCAGCGAGGCCTCTGAAAAGTTTCCAAAACATCCCCAGACTTGGCTCCCAAGTGGCCAAAAGTCTCCAAGAGACAAGTCGGGAAGAAGGATATGGAACAGAGGGAGAAAGCCAAGGGAGCAGGCCAGAGGGAGGCAAGAGGAAAAAGTAGTGCAGGGCTGCAGGACTGAAATGGAGGAATTGAAAGAGGAAAGCCAGGAAGCAGGAGAGTTTGAGAAAAGGAGAGAGGAAAGAAGAGACATGCAGCCAGACGAGGGGTTAGTGAGAGAGGCTGGGACAGAAAACAGGATGAGAAGGAAATAAGGCAAGGCAAGGCAAGGCTAGGCCAAAGGACGTTTCTTTGATTTATATTTTCTACCACATTCATCTTGAGATGAGGAGGAAAGCCATCAGACGTTATGGATTAGGCCCAAACAAAAGCCCCAGCTACTTGAGACACTTAGACTAAGCCTAAACCACAAAGATCTCTCCATAAAGATGGTTTTTATACTGTACCTCCACAATCTGCTGTCAGTACAGAAGAACAAGCGGCAGATGTACGTAGGCTGATTCATGGTGGTTTGGTGCAGAGACCATGCATATCATGGGAATATTTCAGCATTTCTGCTCTGGTTTTCAGTGTATTACACCAAAACACTCACCTGATGACATCATTTCAAGAGCAAAAGCAGCAATTTGCAGAATTCAGCTTCTTTGGGGAACTGAGCAATTGCTGAGCTGACAGCAAGTCCTGCTGGGTCCCTGTCACCTGCAGAGTGCCCGCATCCTCCCCACGGTAGCGGGCATTGTGACAAAGGTTCTATGTCAGCTGGGTGTGGCAGCCGAGCGCCCGCTAGGGGAGGGGGAGCCTGTCAGCCCCGGGCCTGTCACTGCCTGCTGTCCCCCCTGTCACCAGCGAGGCCTCTGAACAGTTTCCAAAACATCCCCAGACTTGGCTCCCAAGTGGCCAGAAGTCTCCAAGAGACAAGTCGGGAAGAAGGATATGGAACACAGGGAGAAAGCCAAGGGAGCAGGCCAAAGGGAGGCAAGAGGAAAAAGTAGTGCGGGGCTGCAGGACTGAAATGGAGGAATTGAAAGATGAAAGCCAGGAAGCAGGAGAGTTTGAGAAAAGGAGAGAGGAAAGAAGAGACATGCAGCCAGACGAGGGCTTAGTGAGAGAGGCTGGGACAGAGAACAGGATGAGAAGGAAATAAGGCAAGGCAAGGCTAGGCCAAAGGACATTTCCTTGCTTTATGTTTTCTACCACATTCATCTGGAGACGAGGAGGAACGCCATCAGACCTGATGGATTAGGCCCAATCAAAAACCCCGGCTACCTGAGACACTTAGACTAAGCCTAAAATGCAAAGATCTATCCATAAGGATGGTTTTTATACTCTACTTCCACAATCTGCTGGCAGTACAAAAGAATAAGCGGCAGATCTACTTAGGCTGAGTCACGGTGCTTTGCTCCTAAGACCATGCATACCATGGGAATATTTCAGCATTTGTGCTCTGGTTTTCAGTGTATTACACCAAAACACCCACCTGATGACATCATTTCAAGAGCAAAAGCAGCAATTTGCAGAATTCAGCTTCTTTGGGGAACTGAGCAATTGCTGAGCTGACAGCAAGTCCTGCTGGGTCCCTGTCACCTGCAGAGTGCCCGCATCCTCCCCACGGTAGCGGGCATTGTGACAAAGGTTCTATGTCAGCTGGGTGTGGCAGCCGAGCGCCCGCTAGGGGAGGGGGAGCCTGTCAGCCCCGGGCCTGTTACTGCCTGCTGTCCCCCCTGTCACCAGCGAGGCCTCTGAAAAGTTTCCAAAACATCCCCAGACTTGGCTCCCAAGTGGCCAAAAGTCTCCAAGAGACAAGTCGGGAAGAAGGATATGGAACACAGGGAGAAAGCCAAGGGAGCAGGCCAAAAGGAGGCAAGAGGAAAAAGTAGTGCGGGGCTGCAGGACTGAAATGGAGGAATTGAAAGACGAAAGCCAGGAAGCAGGAGAGTTTGAGAAAAGGAGAGAGGATAGAAGAGACATGCAGCCAGACGAGGGCTTAGTGAGAGAGGCTGGGACAGAGAACAGGATGAGAAGGAAATAAGGCAAGGCAAGGCAAGGCTAGGCCAAAGGACGTTTCTTTGATTTATATTTTCTACCACATTCATCTTGAGATGAGGAGGAAAGCCATCAGACCTTATGGATTATGCCCAAACAAATGCCCCGGCTACTTGAGACACTTAGACTAAGCCTAAACCAGCAAGATCTCTCCATAAAGATGGTTTCTATACTGTACCTCCACAATCTTCTGTCAGTACAGAAGAACAAGCGGCAGATGTACTTAGGCTGAGTCATGGTGGTTTGGTGCAGAGACCATGCATATCATGGGAATATTTCAGCATTTCTGCTCTGGTTTTCAGTGTATTACACCAAAACACCCACCTGATGACATCATTTCAAGAGCAAAAGCAGCAATTTGCAGAATTCAGCTTCTTTGGGGAACTGAGCAATTGCTGAGCTGACAGCAAGTCCTGCTGGGTCCCTGTCACCTGCAGAGTGCCCGCATCCTCCCCACGGTAGCGGGCATTGTGACAAAGGTTCTATGTCAGCTGGGTGTGGCAGCCGAGCGCCCGCTAGGGGAGGGTGAGCCTGTCAGCCCCGGGCCTGTCACTGCCTGCTGTCCCCCCTGTCACCAGCGAGGCCTCTGAAAAGTTTCCAAAACATCCCCAGACTTGGCTCCCAAGTGGCCAAAAGTCTCCAAGAGACAAGTCGGGAAGAAGGATATGGAACAGAGGGAGAAAGCCAATGGAGCAGGCCAAAGGGAGGCAAGAGGAAAAAGTAGTGTGGGGCTGCAGGACTGAAATGGAGGAATTGAAAGACGAAAGCCAGGAAGCAGGAGAGTTTGAGAAAAGGAGAGAGGAAAGAAGAGACATGCAGCCAGATGAGGGGTTAGTGAGAGAGGCTGGGACAGAGAACAGGATGAGAAGGAAATAAGGCAAGGCAAGGCAAGGCTAGGCCAAAGGACGTTTCTTTGATTTATATTTTCTACCACATTCATCTTGAGATGAGGAGGAAAGCCATCAGACCTTATGGATTAGGCCCAAACAAAAGCCCCGGCTACTTGAGACACTTAGACTAAGCCTAAACCACAAAGATCTCTCCATAAAGATGGTTTTTATACTGTACCTCCACAATCTGCTGTCAGTACAGAAGAACAAGCGGCAGATGTACGTAGGCTGATTCATGGTGGTTTGGTGCAGAGACCATGCATATCATGGGAATATTTCAGCATTTGTGCTCTGGTTTTCAGTGTATTACACCAAAACACTCACCTGATGACATCATTTCAAGAGCAAAAGCAGCAATTTGCAGAATTCAGCTTCTTTGGGGAACTGAGCAATTGCTGAGCTGACAGCAAGTCCTGCTGGGTCCCTGTCACCTGCAGAGTGCCCGCATCCTCCCCACGGTAGCGGGCATTGTGACAAAGGTTCTATGTCAGCTGGGTGTGGCAGCCGAGCGCCCGCTAGGGGAGGGGGAGCCTGTCAGCCCCGGGCCTGTCACTGCCTGCTGTCCCCCCTGTCACCAGCGAGGCCTCTGAAAAGTTTCCAAAACATCCCCAGACTTGGCTCCCAAGTGGCCAGAAGTCTCCAAGAGACAAGTCGGGAAGAAGGATATGGAACACAGGGAGAAAGCCAAGGGAGCAGGCCAAAGGGAGGCAAGAGGAAAAAGTAGTGCGGGGCTGCAGGACTGAAATGGAGGAATTGAAAGAGTAAAGCCAGGAAGCAGGAGAGTTTGAGAAAAGGAGAGAGGAAAGAAGAGACATGCAGCCAGACGAGGGCTTAGTGAGAGAGGCTGGGACAGAGAACAGGATGAGAAGGAAATAAGGCAAGGCAAGGCTAGGCCAAAGGACATTTCCTTGCTTTATGTTTTCTACCACATTCATCTGGAGACGAGGAGGAACGCCATCAGACCTGATGGATTAGGCCCAATCAAAAACCCCGGCTACTTGAGACACTTAGACTAAGCCTAAAATGCAAAGATCTCTCCATAAGGATGGTTTTTATACTCTACTTCCACAATCTGCTGGCAGTACAAAAGAATAAGCGGCAGATCTACTTAGGCTGAGTCACGGTGCTTTGCTCCTAAGACCATGCATACCATGGGAATATTTCAGCATTTCTGCTCTGGTTTTCAGTGTATTACACCAAAACACCCACCTGATGACATCATTTCAAGAGCAAAAGCAGCAATTTGCAGAATTCAGCTTCTTTGGGGAACTGAGCAATTGCTGAGCTGACAGCAAGTCCTGCTGGGTCCCTGTCACCTGCAGAGTGCCCGCATCCTCCCCACGGTAGCGGGCATTGTGACAAAGGTTCTATGTCAGCTGGGTGTGGCAGCCGAGCGCCCGCTAGGGGAGGGGGAGCCTGTCAGCCCCGGGCCTGTCACTGCCTGCTGTCCCCCCTGTCACCAGCGAGGCCTCTGAAAAGTTTCCAAAACATCCCCAGACTTGGCTCCCAAGTGGCCAAAAGTCTCCAAGAGACAAGTCGGGAAGAAGGATATGGAAGAGAGGGAGAAAGCCAAGGGAGCAGGCCAAAGGGAGGCAAGAGGAAAAAGTAGTGCGGGGCTGCAGGACTGAAATGGAGGAATTGAAAGACGAAAGCCAGGAAGCAGGAGAGTTTGAGAAAAGGAGAGAGGAAAGAAGAGACATGCAGCCAGACGAGGGGTTAGTGAGAGAGGCTGGGACAGAGAACAGGATGAGAAGGAAATAAGGCAAGGCAAGGCAAGGCTAGGCCAAAGGACGTTTCTTTGATTTATATTTTCTACCACATTCATCTTGAGATGAGGAGGAAAGCCATCAGACCTTATGGATTAGGCCCAAACAAAAGCCCCGGCTACTTGAGACACTTAGACTAAGCCTAAACCAGCAAGATCTCTCCATAAAGATGGTTTCTATACTGTACCTCCACAATCTTCTGTCAGTACAGAAGAACAAGCGGCAGATGTACTTAGGCTGAGTCATGGTGGTTTGGTGCAGAGACCATGCATATCATGGGAATATTTCAGCATTTCTGCTCTGGTTTTCAGTGTATTACACCAAAACACCCACCTGATGACACCATTTCAAGAGCAAAAGCAGCAATTTGCAGAATTCAGCTTCTTTGGGGAACTGAGCAATTGCTGAGCTGACAGCAAGTCCTGCTGGGTCCCTGTCACCTGCAGAGTGCCCGCATCCTCCCCACGGTAGCGGGCATTGTGACAAAGGTTCTATGTCAGCTGGGTGTGGCAGCCGAGCGCCCGCTAGGGGAGGGGGAGTCTGTCAGCCCCGGGCCTGTCACTGCCTGCTGTCCCCCCTGTCACCAGCGAGGCCTCTGAAAAGTTTCCAAAACATCCCCAGACTTGGCTCCCAAGTGGCCAAAAGTCTCCAAGAGACAAGTCGGGAAGAAGGATATGGAACAGAGGGAGAAAGCCAAGGGAGCAGGCCAGAGGGAGGCAAGAGGAAAAAGTAGTGCGGGGCTGCAGGACTGAAATGGAGGAATTGAAAGAGGAAAGCCAGGAAGCAGGAGAGTTTGAGAAAAGGAGAGAGGAAAGAAGAGACATGCAGCCAGACGAGGGGTTAGTGAGAGAGACTGGGACAGAGAACAGGATGAGAAGGAAATAAGGCAAGGCAAGGCAAGGCTAGGCCAAAGGACGTTTCTTTGATTTATATTTTCTACCACATTCATCTTGAGATGAGGAGGAAAGCCATCAGACCTTATGGATTAGGCCCAAACAAAAGCCCCGGCTACTTGAGACACTTAGACTAAGCCTAAACCACAAAGATCTCTCCATAAAGATGGTTTTTATACTGTACCTCCACAATCTGCTGGCAGTACAAAAGAATAAGCGGCAGATGTACGTAGGCTGATTCATGGTGGTTTGGTGCAGAGACCATGCATATCATGGGAATATTTCAGCATTTGTGCTCTGGTTTTCAGTGTATTACACCAAAACACTCACCTGATGACATCATTTCAAGAGCAAAAGCAGCAATTTGCAGAATTCAGCTTCTTTGGGGAACTGAGCAATTGCTGAGCTGACAGCAAGTCCTGCTGGGTCCCTGTCACCTGCAGAGTGCCCGCATCCTCCCCACGGTAGCGGGCATTGTGACAAAGGTTCTATGTCAGCTGGGTGTGGCAGCCGAGCGCCCGCTAGGGGAGGGGGAGCCTGTCAGCCCCGGGCCTGTCACTGCCTGCTGTCCCCCCTGTCACCAGCGAGGCCTCTGAAAAGTTTCCAAAACATCCCCAGACTTGGCTCCCAAGTGGCCCGAAGTCTCCAAGAGACAAGTCGGGAAGAAGGATATGGAACACAGGGAGAAAGCCAAGGGAGCAGGCCAAAGGGAGGCAAGAGGAAAAAGTAGTGCGGGGCTGCAGGACTGAAATGGAGGAATTGAAAGACGAAAGCCAGGAAGCAGGAGAGTTTGAGAAAAGGAGAGAGGAAAGAAGAGACATGCAGCCAGACGAGGGGTTAGTGAGAGAGGCTGGGACAGAGAACAGGATGAGAAGGAAATAAGGCAAGGCAAGGCTAGGCCAAAGGACATTTCCTTGCTTTATGTTTTCTACCACATTCATCTGGAGACGAGGAGGAACGCCATCAGACCTGATGGATTAGGCCCAATCAAAAACCCCGGCTACTTGAGACACTTAGACTAAGCCTAAAATGCAAAGATCTCTCCATAAGGATGGTTTTTATACTCTACTTCCACAATCTGCTGGCAGTACAAAAGAATAAGCGGCAGATCTACTTAGGCTGAGTCACGGTGCTTTGCTCCTAAGACCATGCATACCATGGGAATATTTCAGCATTTCTGCTCTGGTTTTCAGTGTATTACACCAAAACACCCACCTGATGACATCATTTCAAGAGCAAAAGCAGCAATTTGCAGAATTCAGCTTCTTTGGGGAACTGAGCAATTGCTGAGCTGACAGCAAGTCCTGCTGGGTCCCTGTCACCTGCAGAGTGCCTGCATCCTCCCCACGGTAGCGGGCATTGTGACAAAGGTTCTATGTCAGCAGGGTGTGGCAGCCGAGCGCCCGCTAGGGGAGGGTGAGCCTGTCAGCCCCGGGCCTGTCACTGCCTGCTGTCCCCCCTGTCACCAGCGAGGCCTCTGAAAAGTTTCCAAAACATCCCCAGACTTGGCTCCCAAGTGGCCAAAAGTCTCCAAGAGACAAGTCGGGAAGAAGGATATGGAAGAGAGGGAGAAAGCCAAGGGAGCAGGCCAAAGGGAGGCAAGAGGAAAAAGTAGTGCGGGGCTGCAGGACTGAAATGGAGGAATTGAAAGACGAAAGCCAGGAAGCAGGAGAGTTTGAGAAAAGGAGAGAGGAAAGAAGAGACATGCAGCCAGACGAGGGGTTAGTGAGAGAGGCTGGGACAGAGAACAGGATGAGAAGGAAATAAGGCAAGGCAAGGCAAGGCTAGGCCAAAGGACGTTTCTTTGATTTATATTTTCTACCACATTCATCTTGAGATGAGGAGGAAAGCCATCAGACCTTATGGATTAGGCCCAAACAAAAGCCCCGGCTACTTGAGACACTTAGACTAAGCCTAAACCAGCAAGATCTCTCCATAAAGATGGTTTCTATACTGTACCTCCACAATCTTCTGTCAGTACAGAAGAACAAGCGGCAGATGTACTTAGGCTGAGTCATGGTGGTTTGGTGCAGAGACCATGCATATCATGGGAATATTTCAGCATTTCTGCTCTGGTTTTCAGTGTATTACACCAAAACACCCACCTGATGACACCATTTCAAGAGCAAAAGCAGCAATTTGCAGAATTCAGCTTCTTTGGGGAACTGAGCAATTGCTGAGCTGACAGCAAGTCCTGCTGGGTCCCTGTCACCTGCAGAGTGCCCGCATCCTCCCCACGGTAGCGGGCATTGTGACAAAGGTTCTATGTCAGCTGGGTGTGGCAGCCGAGCGCCCGCTAGGGGAGGGGGAGTCTGTCAGCCCCGGGCCTGTCACTGCCTGCTGTCCCCCCTGTCACCAGCGAGGCCTCTGAAAAGTTTCCAAAACATCCCCAGACTTGGCTCCCAAGTGGCCAAATGTCTCCAAGAGACAAGTCGGGAAGAAGGATATGGAACAGAGGGAGAAAGCCAAGGGAGCAGGCCAGAGGGAGGCAAGAGGAAAAAGTAGTGCGGGGCTGCAGGACTGAAATGGAGGAATTGAAAGAGGAAAGCCAGGAAGCAGGAGAGTTTGAGAAAAGGAGAGAGGAAAGAAGAGACATGCAGCCAGACGAGGGGTTAGTGAGAGAGACTGGGACAGAGAACAGGATGAGAAGGAAATAAGGCAAGGCAAGGCAAGGCTAGGCCAAAGGACGTTTCTTTGATTTATATTTTCTACCACATTCATCTTGAGATGAGGAGGAAAGCCATCAGACCTTATGGATTAGGCCCAAACAAAAGCCCCGGCTACTTGAGACACTTAGACTAAGCCTAAACCACAAAGATCTCTCCATAAAGATGGTTTTTATACTGTACCTCCACAATCTGCTGGCAGTACAAAAGAATAAGCGGCAGATGTACGTAGGCTGATTCATGGTGGTTTGGTGCAGAGACCATGCATATCATGGGAATATTTCAGCATTTGTGCTCTGGTTTTCAGTGTATTACACCAAAACACTCACCTGATGACATCATTTCAAGAGCAAAAGCAGCAATTTGCAGAATTCAGCTTCTTTGGGGAACTGAGCAATTGCTGAGCTGACAGCAAGTCCTGCTGGGTCCCTGTCACCTGCAGAGTGCCCGCATCCTCCCCACGGTAGCGGGCATTGTGACAAAGGTTCTATGTCAGCTGGGTGTGGCAGCCGAGCGCCCGCTAGGGGAGGGGGAGCCTGTCAGCCCCGGGCCTGTCACTGCCTGCTGTCCCCCCTGTCACCAGCGAGGCCTCTGAAAAGTTTCCAAAACATCCCCAGACTTGGCTCCCAAGTGGCCCGAAGTCTCCAAGAGACAAGTCGGGAAGAAGGATATGGAACACAGGGAGAAAGCCAAGGGAGCAGGCCAAAGGGAGGCAAGAGGAAAAAGTAGTGCGGGGCTGCAGGACTGAAATGGAGGAATTGAAAGACGAAAGCCAGGAAGCAGGAGAGTTTGAGAAAATGAGAGAGGAAAGAAGAGACATGCAGCCAGACGAGGGGTTAGTGAGAGAGGCTGGGACAGAGAACAGGATGAGAAGGAAATAAGGCAAGGCAAGGCTAGGCCAAAGGACATTTCCTTGCTTTATGTTTTCTACCACATTCATCTGGAGACGAGGAGGAACGCCATCAGACCTGATGGATTAGGCCCAATCAAAAACCCCGGCTACTTGAGACACTTAGACTAAGCCTAAAATGCAAAGATCTCTCCATAAGGATGGTTTTTATACTCTACTTCCACAATCTGCTGGCAGTACAAAAGAATAAGCGGCAGATCTACTTAGGCTGAGTCACGGTGCTTTGCTCCTAAGACCATGCATACCATGGGAATATTTCAGCATTTCTGCTCTGGTTTTCAGTGTATTACACCAAAACACCCACCTGATGACATCATTTCAAGAGCAAAAGCAGCAATTTGCAGAATTCAGCTTCTTTGGGGAACTGAGCAATTGCTGAGCTGACAGCAAGTCCTGCTGGGTCCCTGTCACCTGCAGAGTGCCTGCATCCTCCCCACGGTAGCGGGCATTGTGACAAAGGTTCTATGTCAGCAGGGTGTGGCAGCCGAGCGCCCGCTAGGGGAGGGTGAGCCTGTCAGCCCCGGGCCTGTCACTGCCTGCTGTCCCCCCTGTCACCAGCGAGGCCTCTGAAAAGTTTCCAAAACATCCCCAGACTTGGCTCCCAAGTGGCCAAAAGTCTCCAAGAGACAAGTCGGGAAGAAGGATATGGAACAGAGGGAGAAAGCCAAGGGAGCAGGCCAAAGGGAGGCAAGAGGAAAAAGTAGTGCCGGGCTGCAGGACTAAAATGGAGGAATTGAAAGACGAAAGCCAGGAAGCAGGAGAGTTTGAGAAAAGGAGAGAGGAAAGAAGAGACATGCAGCCAGACGAGGGCTTAGTGAGAGAGGCTGGGACAGAGAACAGGATGAGAAGGAAATAAGGCAAGGCAAGGCAAGGCTAGGCCAAAGGACGTTTCTTTGATTTATATTTTCTACCACATTCATCTTGAGATGAGGAGGAAAGCCATCAGACCTTATGGAATAGACCCAAACAAAAGCCCCGGCTACTTGAGACACTTAGACTAAGCCTAAACCACAAAGATCTCTCCATAAAGATGGTTTTTATACTGTACCTCCACAATCTGCTGTCAGTACAGAAGAACAAGCGGCAGATGTACGTAGGCTGAGTCATGGTGGTTTGGTGCAGAGACCATGCATATCATGGGACTATTTCAGCATTTGTGCTCTGGTTTTCAATGTATTACACCAAAACACCCACCTGATGACATCATTTCAAGAGCAAAAGCAGCAATTTGCAGAATTCAGCTTCTTTGGGGAACTGAGCAATTGCTGAGCTGACAGCAAGTCCTGCTGGGTCCCTGTCACCTGCAGAGTGCCCGCATCCTCCCCACGGTAGCGGGCATTGTGACAAAGGTTCTATGTCAGCTGGGTGTGGCAGCCGAGCGCCCGCTAGGGGAGGGTGAGCCTGTCAGCCCCGGGCCTGTCACTGCCTGCTGTCCCCCCTGTCACCAGCGAGGCCTCTGAAAAGTTTCCAAAACATCCCCAGACTTGGCTCCCAAGTGGCCAAAAGTCTCCAAGAGACAAGTCGGGAAGAAGGATATGGAAGAGAGGGAGAAAGCCAAGGGAGCAGGCCAAAGGGAGGCAAGAGGAAAAAGTAGTGCGGGGCTGCAGGACTGAAATGGAGGAATTGAAAGACGAAAGCCAGGAAGCAGGAGAGTTTGAGAAAAGGAGAGAGGAAAGAAGAGACATGCAGCCAGACGAGGGGTTAGTGAGAGAGGCTGGGACAGAGAACAGGATGAGAAGGAAATAAGGCAAGGCAAGGCAAGGCTAGGCCAAAGGACGTTTCTTTGATTTATATTTTCTACCACATTCATCTTGAGATGAGGAGGAAAGCCATCAGACCTTATGGATTAGGCCCAAACAAAAGCCCCGGCTACTTGAGACACTTAGACTAAGCCTAAACCAGCAAGATCTCTCCATAAAGATGGTTTCTATACTGTACCTCCACAATCTTCTGTCAGTACAGAAGAACAAGCGGCAGATGTACTTAGGCTGAGTCATGGTGGTTTGGTGCAGAGACCATGCATATCATGGGAATATTTCAGCATTTCTGCTCTGGTTTTCAGTGTATTACACCAAAACACCCACCTGATGACACCATTTCAAGAGCAAAAGCAGCAATTTGCAGAATTCAGCTTCTTTGGGGAACTGAGCAATTGCTGAGCTGACAGCAAGTCCTGCTGGGTCCCTGTCACCTGCAGAGTGCCCGCATCCTCCCCACGGTAGCGGGCATTGTGACAAAGGTTCTATGTCAGCTGGGTGTGGCAGCCGAGCGCCCGCTAGGGGAGGGGGAGTCTGTCAGCCCCGGGCCTGTCACTGCCTGCTGTCCCCCCTGTCACCAGCGAGGCCTCTGAAAAGTTTCCAAAACATCCCCAGACTTGGCTCCCAAGTGGCCAAAAGTCTCCAAGAGACAAGTCGGGAAGAAGGATATGGAACAGAGGGAGAAAGCCAAGGGAGCAGGCCAGAGGGAGGCAAGAGGAAAAAGTAGTGCGGGGCTGCAGGACTGAAATGGAGGAATTGAAAGAGGAAAGCCAGGAAGCAGGAGAGTTTGAGAAAAGGAGAGAGGAAAGAAGAGACATGCAGCCAGACGAGGGGTTAGTGAGAGAGACTGGGACAGAGAACAGGATGAGAAGGAAATAAGGCAAGGCAAGGCAAGGCTAGGCCAAAGGACGTTTCTTTGATTTATATTTTCTACCACATTCATCTTGAGATGAGGAGGAAAGCCATCAGACCTTATGGATTAGGCCCAAACAAAAGCCCCGGCTACTTGAGACACTTAGACTAAGCCTAAACCACAAAGATCTCTCCATAAAGATGGTTTTTATACTGTACCTCCACAATCTGCTGGCAGTACAAAAGAATAAGCGGCAGATGTACGTAGGCTGATTCATGGTGGTTTGGTGCAGAGACCATGCATATCATGGGAATATTTCAGCATTTGTGCTCTGGTTTTCAGTGTATTACACCAAAACACTCACCTGATGACATCATTTCAAGAGCAAAAGCAGCAATTTGCAGAATTCAGCTTCTTTGGGGAACTGAGCAATTGCTGAGCTGACAGCAAGTCCTGCTGGGTCCCTGTCACCTGCAGAGTGCCCGCATCCTCCCCACGGTAGCGGGCATTGTGACAAAGGTTCTATGTCAGCTGGGTGTGGCAGCCGAGCGCCCGCTAGGGGAGGGGGAGCCTGTCAGCCCCGGGCCTGTCACTGCCTGCTGTCCCCCCTGTCACCAGCGAGGCCTCTGAAAAGTTTCCAAAACATCCCCAGACTTGGCTCCCAAGTGGCCCGAAGTCTCCAAGAGACAAGTCGGGAAGAAGGATATGGAACACAGGGAGAAAGCCAAGGGAGCAGGCCAAAGGGAGGCAAGAGGAAAAAGTAGTGCGGGGCTGCAGGACTGAAATGGAGGAATTGAAAGACGAAAGCCAGGAAGCAGGAGAGTTTGAGAAAAGGAGAGAGGAAAGAAGAGACATGCAGCCAGACGAGGGGTTAGTGAGAGAGGCTGGGACAGAGAACAGGATGAGAAGGAAATAAGGCAAGGCAAGGCTAGGCCAAAGGACATTTCCTTGCTTTATGTTTTCTACCACATTCATCTGGAGACGAGGAGGAACGCCATCAGACCTGATGGATTAGGCCCAATCAAAAACCCCGGCTACTTGAGACACTTAGACTAAGCCTAAAATGCAAAGATCTCTCCATAAGGATGGTTTTTATACTCTACTTCCACAATCTGCTGGCAGTACAAAAGAATAAGCGGCAGATCTACTTAGGCTGAGTCACGGTGCTTTGCTCCTAAGACCATGCATACCATGGGAATATTTCAGCATTTCTGCTCTGGTTTTCAGTGTATTACACCAAAACACCCACCTGATGACATCATTTCAAGAGCAAAAGCAGCAATTTGCAGAATTCAGCTTCTTTGGGGAACTGAGCAATTGCTGAGCTGACAGCAAGTCCTGCTGGGTCCCTGTCACCTGCAGAGTGCCTGCATCCTCCCCACGGTAGCGGGCATTGTGACAAAGGTTCTATGTCAGCAGGGTGTGGCAGCCGAGCGCCCGCTAGGGGAGGGTGAGCCTGTCAGCCCCGGGCCTGTCACTGCCTGCTGTCCCCCCTGTCACCAGCGAGGCCTCTGAAAAGTTTCCAAAACATCCCCAGACTTGGCTCCCAAGTGGCCAAAAGTCTCCAAGAGACAAGTCGGGAAGAAGGATATGGAACAGAGGGAGAAAGCCAAGGGAGCAGGCCAAAGGGAGGCAAGAGGAAAAAGTAGTGCCGGGCTGCAGGACTAAAATGGAGGAATTGAAAGACGAAAGCCAGGAAGCAGGAGAGTTTGAGAAAAGGAGAGAGGAAAGAAGAGACATGCAGCCAGACGAGGGCTTAGTGAGAGAGGCTGGGACAGAGAACAGGATGAGAAGGAAATAAGGCAAGGCAAGGCAAGGCTAGGCCAAAGGACGTTTCTTTGATTTATATTTTCTACCACATTCATCTTGAGATGAGGAGGAAAGCCATCAGACCTTATGGAATAGACCCAAACAAAAGCCCCGGCTACTTGAGACACTTAGACTAAGCCTAAACCACAAAGATCTCTCCATAAAGATGGTTTTTATACTGTACCTCCACAATCTGCTGTCAGTACAGAAGAACAAGCGGCAGATGTACGTAGGCTGAGTCATGGTGGTTTGGTGCAGAGACCATGCATATCATGGGACTATTTCAGCATTTGTGCTCTGGTTTTCAATGTATTACACCAAAACACCCACCTGATGACATCATTTCAAGAGCAAAAGCAGCAATTTGCAGAATTCAGCTTCTTTGGGGAACTGAGCAATTGCTGAGCTGACAGCAAGTCCTGCTGGGTCCCTGTCACCTGCAGAGTGCCCGCATCCTCCCCACGGTAGCGGGCATTGTGACAAAGGTTCTATGTCAGCTGGGTGTGGCAGCCGAGCGCCCGCTAGGGGAGGGTGAGTCTGTCAGCCCCAGGCCTGTCACTGCCTGCTGTCCCCCCTGTCACCAGCGAGGCCTCTGAAAAGTTTCCAAAACATCCCCAGACTTGGGTCCCAAGTGGCCAAAAGTCTCCAAGAGACAAGTCGGGAAGAAGGATATGGAAGAGAGGGAGAAAGCCAAGGGAGCAGGCCAGAGGGAGGCAAGAGGAAAAAGTAGTGCGGGGCTGCAGGACTGAAATGGAGGAATTGAAAGACGAAAGCCAGGAAGCAGGAGAGTTTGAGAAAAGGAGAGAGGAAAGAAGAGACATGCAGCCAGACGAGGGGTTAGTGAGAGAGGCTGGGACAGAGAACAGGATGAGAAGGAAATAAGGCAAGGCAAGGCAAGGCTAGGCCAAAAGACGTTTCTTTGATTTATATTTTCTACGACATTCATCTAGAGATGAGGAGGAACGCCATCAGACCTGATGGATTAGGCCCAATCAAAAACCCCGGCTACTTGAGAAACTTAGACTAAGCCTAAAATGCAAAGATCTCTCCATCAGGATGGTTTTTATACTCTACTTCCACAATCTGCTGGCAGTACAAAAGAATAAGCGGCAGATATACTTAGGCTGAGTCACGGTGCTTTGCTCCTAAGACCATGCATACCATGGGAATATTTCAGCATTTCTGCTCTGGTTTTCAGTGTATTACACCAAAACACCCACCTGATGACATCATTTCAAGAGCAAAAGCAGCAATTTGCAGAATTCAGCTTCTTTGGGGAACTGAGCAATTGCTGAGCTGACAGCAAGTCCTGCTGGGTCCCTGTCACCTGCAGAGTGCCCGCATCCTCCCCACGGTAGCGGGCATTGTGACAAAGGTTCTATGTCAGCTGGGTGTGGCAGCCGAGCGCCCGCTAGGGGAGGGGGAGCCTGTCAGCCCCGGGCCTGTCACTGCCTGCTGTCCCCCCTGTCACCAGCGAGGCCTCTGAAAAGTTTCCAAAACATCCCCAGACTTGGCTCCCAAGTGGCCAAAAGTCTCCAAGAGACAAGTCGGGAAGAAGGATATGGAAGAGAGGGAGAAAGCCAAGGGAGCAGGCCAAAGGGAGGCAAGAGGAAAAAGTAGTGCGGGGCTGCAGGACTGAAATGGAGGAATTGAAAGACGAAAGCCAGGAAGCAGGAGAGTTTGAGAAAAGGAGAGAGGAAAGAAGAGACATGCAGCCAGACGAGGGGTTAGTGAGAGAGGCTGGGACAGAGAACAGGATGAGAAGGAAATAAGGCAAGGCAAGGCAAGGCTAGGCCAAAGGACGTTTCTTTGATTTATATTTTCTACCACATTCATCTTGAGATGAGGAGGAAAGCCATCAGACCTTATGGATTAGGCCCAAACAAAAGCCCCGGCTACTTGAGACACTTAGACTAAGCCTAAACCAGCAAGATCTCTCCATAAAGATGGTTTCTATACTGTACCTCCACAATCTTCTGTCAGTACAGAAGAACAAGCGGCAGATGTACTTAGGCTGAGTCATGGTGGTTTGGTGCAGAGACCATGCATATCATGGGAATATTTCAGCATTTCTGCTCTGGTTTTCAGTGTATTACACCAAAACACCCACCTGATGACATCATTTCAAGAGCAAAAGCAGCAATTTGCAGAATTCAGCTTCTTTGGGGAACTGAGCAATTGCTGAGCTGACAGCAAGTCCTGCTGGGTCCCTGTCACCTGCAGAGTGCCCGCATCCTCCCCACGGTAGCGGGCATTGTGACAAAGGTTCTATGTCAGCTGGGTGTGGCAGCCGAGCGCCCGCTAGGGGAGGGTGAGTCTGTCAGCCCCGGGCCTGTCACTGCCTGCTGTCCCCCCTGTCACCAGCGAGGCCTCTGAAAAGTTTCCAAAACATCCCCAGACTTGGCTCCCAAGTGGCCAAAAGTCTCCAAGAGACAAGTCGGGAAGAAGGATATGGAACAGAGGGAGAAAGCCAAGGGAGCAGGCCAAAGGGAGGCAAGAGGAAAAAGTAGTGCGGGGCTGCAGGACTGAAATGGAGGAATTGAAAGACGAAAGCCAGGAAGTAGGAGAGTTTGAGAAAAGGAGAGAGGAAAGAAGAGACATGCAGCCAGACGAGGGCTTAGTGAGAGAGGCTGGGACAGAGAACAGGATGAGAAGGAAATAAGGCAAGGCAAGGCAAGGCTAGGCCAAAGGACGTTTCTTTGATTTATATTTTCTACCACATTCATCTTGAGAGGAGGAGGAAAGCCATCAGACCTTATGGATTAGGCCCAAACAAAAGCCCCAGCTACTTGAGACACTTAGACTAAGCCTAAACCACAAAGATCTTTCCATAAAGATGTTTTTTATACTGTACCTCCACAATCTGCTGTCAGTACAGAAGAACAAGCGGCAGATGTACGTAGGCTGAGTCATGGTGGTTTGGTGCAGAGACCATGCATATCATGGGAATATTTCAGCATTTCTGCTCTGGTTTTCAGTGTATTACACCAAAACACCCACCTGATGACATCATTTCAAGAGCAAAAGCAGCAATTTGCAGAATTCAGCTTCTTTGGGGAACTGAGCAATTGCTGAGCTGACAGCAAGTCCTGCTGGGTCCCTGTCACCTGCAGAGTGCCCGCATCCTCCCCACGGTAGCGGGCATTGTGACAAAGGTTCTATGTCAGCTGGGTGTGGCAGCCGAGCGCCCGCTAGGGGAGGGGGAGCCTGTCAGCCCCAGGCCTGTCACTGCCTGCTGTCCCCCCTGTCACCAGCGAGGCCTCTGAAAAGTTTCCAAAACATCCCCAGACTTGGCTCCCAAGTGGCCAAAAGTCTCCAAGAGACAAGTCGGGAAGAAGGATATGGAACAGAGGGAGAAAGCCAAGGGAGCAGGCCAGAGGGAGGCAAGAGGAAAAAGTAGTGCGGGGCTGCAGGACTGAAATGGAGGAATTGAAAGAGTAAAGCCAGGAAGCAGGAGAGTTTGAGAAAAGGAGAGAGGAAAGAAGAGACATGCAGCCAGACGAGGGGTTAGTGAGAGAGGCTGGGACAGAGAACAGGATGAGAAGGAAATAAGGCAAGGCAAGGCAAGGCTAGGCCAAAGGACGTTTCTTTGATTTATATTTTCTACCACATTCATCTTGAGATGAGGAGGAAAGCCATCAGACCCTATGGATTAGGCCCAAACAAAAGCACCGGCTACTTGAGACACTTAGACTAAGCCTAAACCACAAAGATCTCTCCATAAAGATGGTTTTTATACTGTACCTCCACAATCTGCTGGCAGTACAAAAGAATAAGCGGCAGATCTACTTAGGCTGAGTCACAGTGCTTTGCTCCTAAGACCATGCATACCATGGGACTATTTCAGCATTTGTGCTCTGGTTTTCAGTGTATTACACCAAAACACCCACCTGATGACATCATTTCAAGAGCAAAAGCAGCAATTTGCAGAATTCAGCTTCTTTGGGGAACTGAGCAATTGCTGAGCTGACAGCAAGTCCTGCTGGGTCCCTGTCACCTGCAGAGTGCCCGCATCCTCCCCACGGTAGCGGGCATTGTGACAAAGGTTCTATGTCAGCTGGGTGTGGCAGCCGAGCGCCCGCTAGGGGAGGGTGAGCCTGTCAGCCCCGGGCCTGTCACTGCCTGCTGTCCCCCCTGTCACCAGCGAGGCCTCTGAAAAGTTTCCAAAACATCCCCAGACTTGGCTCCCAAGTGGACAAAAGTCTCCAAGAGACAAGTCGGGAAGAAGGATATGGAACAGAGGGAGAAAGCCAAGGGAGCAGGCCAGCGGGAGGCAAGAGGAAAAAGTAGTGCGGGGCTGCAGGACTGAAATGGAGGAATTGAAAGACGAAAGCCAGGAAGCAGGAGAGTTTGAGAAAAGGAGAGAGGAAAGAAGAGACATGCAGCCAGACGAGGGCTTAGTGAGAGAGGCTGGGACAGAGAACAGGATGAGAAGGAAATAAGGCAAGGCAAGGCTAGGCCAAAGGACATTTCCTTGCTTTATGTTTTCTACCACATTCATCTGGAGACGAGGAGGAACGCCATCAGACCTGATGGATTAGGCCCAATCAAAAACCCCGGCTACTTGAGACACTTAGACTAAGCCTAAAATGCAAAGGTCTATCCATAAGGATGGTTTTTATACTCTACTTCCACAATCTGCTGGCAGTACAAAAGAATAAGCGGCAGATCTACTTAGGCTGAGTCACGGTGCTTTGCTCCTAAGACCATGCATACCATGGGAATATTTCAGCATTTGTGCTCTGGTTTTCAGTGTATTACACCAAAACACCCACCTGATGACATCATTTCAAGAGCAAAAGCAGCAATTTGCAGAATTCAGCTTCTTTGGGGAACTGAGCAATTGCTGAGCTGACAGCAAGTCCTGCTGGGTCCCTGTCACCTGCAGAGTGCCCGCATCCTCCCCACGGTAGCGGGCATTGTGACAAAGGTTCTATGTCAGCTGGGTGTGGCAGCCGAGCGCCCGCTAGGGGAGGGGGAGCCTGTCAGCCCCGGGCCTGTCACTGCCTGCTGTCCCCCCTGTCACCAGCGAGGCCTCTGAAAAGTTTCCAAAACATCCCCAGACTTGGGTGCAAAGTGGCCAAAAGTCTCCAAGAGACAAGTCGGGAAGAAGGATATGGAACAGAGGGAGAAAGCCAAGGGAGCAGGCCAAAGGGAGGCAAGAAGAAAAAGTAGTGCGGGGCTGCAGGACTGAAATGGAGGAATTGAAAGAGTAAAGCCAGGAAGCAGGAGAGTTTGAGAAAAGGAGAGAGGAAAGAAGAGACATGCAGCCAGACGAGGGCTTAGTGAGAGAGGCTGGGACAGAGAACAGGATGAGAAGGAAATAAGGCAAGGCAAGGCAAGGCTAGGCCAAAGGACGTTTCTTTGATTTATATTTTCTACCACATTCATTTTGAGAGGAGGAGGAAAGCCATCAGACCTTATGGATTAGGCCCAAACAAAAGCCCCAGCTACTTGAGACACTTAGACTAAGCCTAAACCACAAAGATCTCTCCATAAAGATGTTTTTTATACTGTACCTCCACAATCTGCTGTCAGTACAGAAGAACAAGCGGCAGATGTACGTAGGCTGAGTCATGGTGGTTTGGTGCAGAGACCATGCATATCATGGGAATATTTCAGCATTTCTGCTCTGGTTTTCAGTGTATTACACCAAAACACCCACCTGATGACATCATTTCAAGAGCAAAAGCAGCAATTTGCAGAATTCAGCTTCTTTGGGGAACTGAGCAATATCTGAGCTGACAGCAAGTCCTGCTGGGTCCCTGTCACCTGCAGAGTGCCCGCATCCTCCCCACGGTAGCGGGCATTGTGACAAAGGTTCTATGTCAGCTGGGTGTGGCAGCCGAGCGCCCGCTAGGGGACGGTGAGCCTGTCAGCCCCAGGCCTGTCACTGCCTGCTGTCCCCCCTGTCACCAGCGAGGCCTCTGAAAAGTTTCCAAAACATCCCCAGACTTGGCTCCCAAGTGGCCAAAAGTCTCCAAGAGACAAGTCGGGAAGAAGGATATGGAAGAGAGGGAGAAAGCCAAGGGAGCAGGCCAGAGGGAGGCAAGAGGAAAAAGTAGTGCGGGGCTGCAGGACTGAAATGGAGGAATTGAAAGATGAAAGCCAGGAAGCAGGAGAGTTTGAGAAAAGGAGAGAGGAAAGAAGAGACATGCAGCCAGACGAGGGGTTAGTGAGAGAGGCTGGGACAGAGAACAGGATGAGAAGGAAATAAGGCAAGGCAAGGCTAGGCCAAAGGACATTTCCTTGCTTTATGTTTTCTACCACATTCATCTGGAGACGAGGAGGAACGCCATCAGACCTGATGGATTAGGCCCAATCAAAAACCCCGGCTACTTGAGACACTTAGACTAAGCCTAAAATGCAAAGATCTCTCCATCAGGATGGTTTTTATACTCTACTTCCACAATCTGCTGGCAGTACAAAAGAATAAGCGGCAGATCTACTTAGGCTGAGTCACGGTGCTTTGCTCCTAAGACCATGCATACCATGGGAATATTTCAGCATTTCTGCTCTGGTTTTCAGTGTATTACACCAAAACACCCACATGATGACATCATTTCAATAGCAAAAGCAGCAATTTGCAGAATTCAGCTTCTTTGGGGAACTGAGCAATTGCTGAGCTGACAGCAAGTCCTGCTGGGTCCCTGTCACTTGCAGAGTGCCCGCAGCCTCCCCACGGTAGCGGGCATTGTGACAAAGGTTCTATGTCAGCTGGGTGTGGCAGCCGAGCGCCCGCTAGGGGAGGGGGAGCCTGTCAGCCCCGGGCCTGTCACTGCCTGCTGTCCCCCCTGTCACCAGCGAGGCCTCTGAAAAGTTTCCAAAACATCCCCAGACTTGGCTCCCAAGTGGCCAAAAGTCTCCAAGAGACAAGTCGGGAAGAAGGATATGGAACAGAGGGAGAAAGCCAAGGGAGCAGGCCAAAGGGAGGCAAGAAGAAAAAGTAGTGCGGGGCTGCAGGACTGAAATGGAGGAATTGAAAGAGTAAAGCCAGGAAGCAGGAGAGTTTGAGAAAAGGAGAGAGGAAAGAAGAGATATGCAGCCAGACGAGGGCTTAGTGAGAGAGGCTGGGACAGAGAACAGGATGAGAAGGAAATAAGGCAAGGCAAGGCAAGGCTAGGCCAAAGGACGTTTCTTTGATTTATATTTTCTACCACATTCATCTTGAGATGAGGAGGAAAGCCATCAGACCTTATGGAATAGACCCAAACAAAAGCCCCGGCTACTTGAGACACTTAGACTAAGCCTAAACCAGAAAGATCTCTCCATAAAGATGGTTTCTATACTGTACCTCCACAATCTTCTGTCAGTACAGAAGAACAAGCGGCAGATGTACTTAGGCTGAGTCATGGTGGCTTGGTGCAGAGACCATGCATATCATGGGAATATTTCAGCATTTCTGCTCTGGTTTTCAGTGTATTACACCAAAACACCCACCTGATGACATCATTTCAAGAGCAAAAGCAGCAATTTGCAGAATTCAGCTTCTTTGGGGAACTGAGCAATTGCTGAGCTGACAGCAAGTCCTGCTGGGTCCCTGTCACCTGCAGAGCGCCTGCATCCTCACCACGGTAGCGGGCATTGTGAGAAAGGTTCTATGTCAGCTGGGTGTGGCAGCTGAGCGCCCGCTAGGGGAGGGGGAGCCTGTCAGCCCCGGGCCTGTCACTGCCTGCTGTCCCCCCTGTCACCAGCGAGGCCTCTGAAAAGTTTCCAAAAATTCCCCAGACTTGGCTCCCAAGTGGCCAAAAGTCTCCAAGAGACAAGTCGGGAAGAAGGATATGGAACAGAGGGAGAAAGCCAAGGGAGCAGGCCCAAGGGAGGCAAGAGGAAAAAGTAGTGCCGGGCTGCAGGACTGAAATGGAGGAATTGAAAGACGAAAGCCAGGAAGCAGGAGAGTTTGAGAAAAGGAGAGAGGAAAGAAGAGACATGCAGCCAGACGAGGGCTTAGTGAGAGAGGCTGGGACAGAGAACAGGATGAGAAGGAAATAAGGCAAGGCAAGGCAAGGCTAGGCCAAAGGACGTTTCTTTGATTTATATTTTCTACCACATTCATCTTGAGAGGAGGAGGAAAGCCATCAGACCTTATGGATTAGGCCCAAACAATAGCCCCAGCTACCTGAGACACTTAGACTAAGCCTAAACCACAAAGATCTCTCCATAAAGATGTTTTTTATACTGTACCTCCACAATCTGCTGTCAGTACAGAAGAACAAGCGGCAGATGTACGTAGGCTGAGTCATGGTGGTTTGGTGCAGAGACCATGCATATCATGGGAATATTTCAGCATTTCTGCTCTGGTTTTCAGTGTATTACACCAAAACACCCACCTGATGACATCATTTCAAGAGCAAAAGCAGCAATTTGCAGAATTCAGCTTCTTTGGGGAACTGAGCAATTGCTGAGCTGACAGCAAGTCCTGCTGGGTCCCTGTCACCTGCAGAGTGCCCGCATCCTCCCCACGGTAGCGGGCATTGTGACAAAGGTTCTATGTCAGCTGGGTGTGGCAGCCGAGCGCCCGCTAGGTGAGGGTGAGTCTGTCAGCCCCGGGCCTGTCACTGCCTGCTGTCCCCCCTGTCACCAGCGAGGCCTCTGAAAAGTTTCCAAAACATCCCCAGACTTGGCTCCCAAGTGGCCAAAAGTCTCCAAGAGACAAGTCGGGAAGAAAGATATGGAACAGAGGGAGAAAGCCAAGGGAGCAGGCCAAAGGGAGGCAAGAGGAAAAAGTAGTGCGGGGCTGCAGGACTGAAATGGAGGAATTGAAAGAGGAAAGCCAGGAAGCAGGAGAGTTTGAGAAAAGGAGAGAGGAAAGAAGAGACATGCAGCCAGACGAGGGGTTAGTGAGAGAGGCTGGGACAGAGAACAGGATGAGAAGGAAATAAGGCAAGGCAAGGCAAGGCTAGGCCAAAGGACGTTTCTTTGATTTATATTTTCTACCACATTCATCTTGAGATGAGGAGGAAAGCAATCAGACCTTATGGATTAGGCCCAAACAAAAGCCCCGGCTACTTGAGACACTTAGACTAAGCCTAAACCAGCAAGATCTCTCCATAAAGATGGTTTCTATACTGTACCTCCACAATCTTCTGTCAGTACAGAAGAACAAGCGGCAGATGTACTTAGGCTTAGTCATGGTGGTTTGGTGCAGAGACCATGCATATCATGGGACTATTTCATCATTTCTGCTCTGGTTTTCAGTGTATTACACCAAAACACCCACCTGATGACATCATTTCAAGAGCAAAAGCAGCAATTTGCAGAATTCAGCTTCTTTGGGGAACTGAGCAATTGCTGAGCTGACAGCAAGTCCTGCTGGGTCCCTGTCACCTGCAGAGTGCCCGCATCCTCCCCACGGTAGCGGGCATTGTGACAAAGGTTCTATGTCAGCTGGGTGTGGCAGCCGAGCGCCCGCTAGGGGAGGGTGAGTCTGTCAGCCCCAGGCCTTTCACTGCCTGCTGTCCCCCCTGTCACCAGCGAGGCCTCTGAAAAGTTTCCAAAACATCCCCAGACTTGGCTCCAAAGTGGCCAAAAGTCTCCAAGAGACAAGTCGGGAAGAAGGATATGGAACAGAGGGAGAAAGCCAAGGGAGCAGGCCAAAGGGAGGCAAGAGGAAAAAGTAGTGCGGGGCTGCAGGACTGAAATGGAGGAATTGAAAGACGAAAGCCAGGAAGCAGGAGAGTTTGAGAAAAGGAGAGAGGAAAGAAGAGACATGCAGCCAGACGAGGGGTTAGTGAGAGAGGCTGGGACAGAGAACAGGATGAGAAGGAAATAAGGCAAGGCAAGGCAAGGCTAGGCCAAAGGACGTTTCTTTGATTTATATTTTCTACCACATTCATCTTGAGAGGAGGAGGAAAGCCATCAGACCTTATGGATTAGGCCCAAACAATAGCCCCAGCTACCTGAGACACTTAGACTAAGCCTAAACCACAAAGATCTCTCCATAAAGATGTTTTTTATACTGTACCTCCACAATCTGCTGTCAGTACAGAAGAACAAGCGGCAGATGTACGTAGGCTGAGTCATGGTGGTTTGGTGCAGAGACCATGCATATCATGGGAATATTTCAGCATTTCTGCTCTGGTTTTCAGTGTATTACACCAAAACACCCACCTGATGACATCATTTCAAGAGCAAAAGCAGCAATTTGCAGAATTCAGCTTCTTTGGGGAACTGAGCAATTGCTGAGCTGACAGCAAGTCCTGCTGGGTCCCTGTCACCTGCAGAGTGCCCGCATCCTCCCCACGGTAGCGGGCATTGTGACAAAGGTTCTATGTCAGCTGGGTGTGGCAGCCGAGCGCCCGCTAGGGGAGGGGGAGCCTGTCAGCCCCGGGCCTGTCACTGCCTGCTGTCCCCCCTGTCACCAGAGAGGCCTCTGAAAAGTTTCCAAAACATCCCCAGACTTGGCTCCCAAGTGGCCAAAAGTCTCCAAGAGACAAGTCGGGAAGAAGGATATGGAACAGAGGGAGAAAGCCAAGGGAGCAGGCCAGAGGGAGGCAAGAGGAAAAAGTAGTGCGGGGCTGCAGGACTGAAATGGAGGAATTGAAAGAGGAAAGCCAGGAAGCAGGAGAGTTTGAGAAAAGGGGAGAGGAAAGAAGAGACATGCAGCCAGACGAGGGCTTAGTGAGAGAGGCTGGGACAGAGAACAGGATGAGAAGGAAATAAGGCAAGGCAAGGCAAGGCTAGGCCAAAGGACGTTTCTTTGATTTATATTTTCTACCACATTCATCTTGAGATGAGGAGGAAAGCCATCAGACCTTATGGATTAGGCCCAAACAAAAGCCCCAGCTACTTGAGACACTTAGACTAAGCCTAAACCACAAAGATCTCTCCATAAAGATGGTTTTTACACTGTACATCCACAATCTGCTGTCAGTACAGAAGAACAAGCGGCAGATGTACGTAGGCTGAGTCATGGTGGTTTGGTGCAGAGACCATGCATATCATGGGAATATTTCAGCATTTGTGCTCTGGTTTTCAGTGTATTACACCAAAACACCCACCTGATGACATCATTTCAAGAGCAAAAGCAGCTATTTGCAGAATTCAGCTTCTTTGGGGAACTGAGCAATTGCTGAGCTGACAGCAAGTCCTGCTGGGTCCCTGTCACCTGCACAGTGCCCGCATCCTCCCCACGGTAGCGGGCATTGTGACAAAGGTTCTATGTCAGCTGGGTATGGCAGCCGAGCGCCCGCTAGGGGAGGGGGAGCCTGTCAGCCCCGGGCCTGTCACTGCCTGCTGTCCCCCCTGTCACCAGCAAGGCCTCTGAAAAGTTTCCAAAACGTCCCCAGACTTGGCTCCCAAGTGGCCAAAAGTGTCCAAGAGACAAGTCGGGAAGAAGGATATGGAACAGAGGGAGAAAGCCAAGGGAGCAGGCCAAAGAAAGGCAAGAGGAAAAAGTAGTGCGGGGCTGCAGGACTGAAATGGAGGAATTGAAAGAGGAAAGCCAGGAAGCAGGAGAGTTTGAGAAAAGGAGAGAGGAAAGAAGAGACATGCAGCCAGACGAGGGGTTAGTGAGAGAGGCTGGGACAGAGAACAGGATGAGAAGGAAATAAGGCAAGGCAAGGCAAGGCTAGGCCAAAGGACGTTTCTTTGATTTATATTTTCTACCACATTCATCTTGAGATGAGGAGGAAAGCCATCAGACCTTATGGATTAGGCCCAAACAAAAGCCCCGGCTACTTGAGACACTTAGACTAAGCGTAAACCACAAAGATCTCTCCATAAAGATGTTTTTTATACTGTACCTCCACAATCTGCTGTCAGTACAGAAGAACAAGCGGCAGATGTACGTAGGCTGAGTCATGGTGGTTTGGTGCAGAGACCATGCATATCATGGGAATATTTCAGCATTTCTGCTCTGGTTTTCAGTGTATTACACCAAAACACCCACCTGATGACATCATTTCAAGAGCAAAAGCAGCAATTTGCAGAATTCAGCTTCTTTGGGGAACTGAGCAATTGCTGAGCTGACAGCAAGTCCTGCTGGGTCCCTGTCACCTGCAGAGTGCCCGCATCCTCCCCACGGTAGCGGGCATTGTGACAAAGGTTCTATGTCAGCTGGGTGTGGCAGCCGAGCGCGCGCTAGGGGAGGGGGAGCCTGTCAGCCCCGGGCCTGTCACTGCCTGGTGTCCCCCGTGTCAGCAGCGAGGCCTCTGAAAAGTTTCCAAAACATCCCCAGACTTGGCTCCAAAGTGGCCAAAAGTCTCCAAGAGACAAGTCGGAAAGAAGGATATGGAACAAAGGGAGAAAGCGAAGGGAGCAAGCCAAAGGGAGGGAAGAGGAAAATCTAGTGCCGGGCTGCAGGACTGAAATGGAGGAATGGAAAGACAAAAGCCAGGAAGCAGGAGAGTTTGAGAAAAGGAGAGAGGAAAGAAGAGACATGCAGCCAGACGAGGGGTTAGTGAGAGAGGCTGGCACAGAGAACAGGATGAGAAGGAAATAAGGCAAGGCAAGGCTAGGCCAAAGGACATTTCCTTGCTTTATATTTTCTACCACATTCATCTGGAGACGAGGAGGAACGCCATCAGACCTGATGGATTAGGCCCAATCAAAAACCGGGGCTACTTGAGACACTTAGACTAAGCCTAAAATGCAAAGATCTCTCCATAAGGATGGTTTTTACACTCTACTTCCACAATCTGCTGGCAGTACAAAAGAATAAGCGGCAGATCTACTTAGGCTGAGTCACGGTTCTTTGCTCCTAAGACCATGCATACCATGGGAAAATTTCAGCATTTCTGCTCTGGTTTTCAGTGTATTACACCAAAACACCCACCTGATGACATCATTTCAAGAGCAACAGCAGCGATTTGCAGAATTCAGCTTCTTTGGGGAACTGAGAAGTTGCTGAGCTGACACCAAGGCCTGCTGTGTCCCTGTCACCTGCAGAGTGCCCGCAGCCTCACCACGGTAGCGGGCATTGTGACAAAGGTTCTATGTCAGCTGGGTGTGGCAGCCGAGCGCCCCCTAGGGGAGGGGGAGCCTGTCAGCCCCGGGCCTGTCACTGCCTGCTGTCCCCCCTGTCACCAGCGAGGCCTCTGAAAAGTTTCCAAAACATCCCCAGACTTGGGTCCAACGTGGCCAAAAGTCTCCAAGAGACAAGTCGGAAAGAAGGATATGGAACAAAGGGAGAAAGTGAAGGGAGCAAGCCAAAGGGAGGGAAGAGGAAAATCTAGTGCCGGGCTGCAGGACTGAAATGGAGGAATGGAAAGACAAAAGCCAGGAAGCAGGAGAGTTTGAGAAAAGGAGAGAGGAAAGAAGAGACATGCAGCCAGACGAGGGGTTAGTGAGAGAGGCTGGCACAGAGAACAGGATGAGAAGGAAATAAGGCAAGGCAAGGCTAGGCCAAAGGACATTTCCTTGCTTTATGTTTTCTACCACATTCATCTGGAGACGAGGAGGAACGCCATCAGACCTGTTGGATTAGGCCCAATCAAACACCCCGGCTACTTGAGACACTTAGACTAAGCCTAAAATGCAAAGATCTCTCCATCAGGATGGTTTTTATACTCTACTTCCACAATCTGCTGGCAGTACAAAAGAATAAGCGGCAGATCTACTTAGGCTGAGTCACGGTGCTTTGCTCCTAAGACCATGCATACCATGGGAATATTTCAGCATTTCTGCTCTGGTTTTCAGTGTATTACACCAAAACACCCACCTGATGACATCATTTCAAGAGCAACACCAGCGATTTGCAGAATTCAGCTTCTTTGGGGAACTGAGAAGTTGCTGAGCTGACACCAAGGCCTGCTGTGTCCCTGTCACCCGCAGAGTGCCCGCAGCCTCACCACGGTAGCGGGCATTGTGAGAAAGGTTCTATGTCAGCTGGGTGTGGCAGCCGAGCGCCCCCTAGGGGAGGGGGAGCCTGTCAGCCCCGGGCCTGTCACTGCCTGCTGTCCCCCCTGTCAGCAGCGAGGCCTCTGAAAAGTTTCCAAAACATCCCCAGACTTGGGTCCAGCGTGGCCAAAAGTCTCCAAGAGACAAGTCGGAAAGAAGGATATGGAACAAAGGGAGAAAGCGAAGGGAGCAAGCCAAAGGGAGGGAAGAGGAAAATCTAGTGCCGGGCTGCAGGACTGAAATGGAGGAATGGAAAGACAAAAGCCAGGAAGCAGGAGAGTTTGAGAAAAGGAGAGAGGAAAGAAGAGACATGCAGCCAGACGAGGGCTTAGTGAGAGAGGCTGGGACAGAGAACAGGATGAGAAGGAAATAAGGCAAGGCAAGGCTAGGCCAAAGGACATTTCCTTGCTTTATATTTTCTACCACATTCATCTGGAGACGAGGAGGAACGCCATCAGACCTGATGGATTAGGCCCAATCAAAAACCCCGGCTACTTGAGACACTTAGACTAAGCCTAAAATGCAAAGATCTCTCCATCAGGATGGTTTTTATACTCTACTTCCACAATCTGCTGGCAGTACAAAAGAATAAGCGGCAGATCTACTTAGGCTGAGTCACGGTGCTTTGCTCCTAAGACCATGCATACCATGGGAATATTTCAGCATTTCTGCTCTGGTTTTCAGTGTATTACACCAAAACACCCACCTGATGACATCATTTCAAGAGCAACACCAGCGATTTGCAGAATTCAGCTTCTTTGGGGAACTGAGAAATTGCTGAGCTGACACCAAGTCCTGCTGTGTCCCTGTCACCTGCAGAGTGCCCGCATCCTCACCACGGTAGCGGGCATTGTGACAAAGGTTCTATGTCAGCTGGGTGTGGCAGCCGAGCGCCCCCTAGGGGAGGGGGAGCCTGTCACTGCCTGCTGTCCCCCCTGTCAGCAGCGAGGCCTCTGAAAAGTTTCCAAAACATCCCCAGACTTGGGTCCAGCGTGGCCAAAAGTCTCCAAGAGACAAGTCGGAAAGAAGGATATGGAACAAAGGGAGAAAGCAAAGGGAGCAAGCCAAAGGGAGGGAAGAGGAAAATCTAGTGCCGGGCTGCAGGACTGAAATGGAGGAATGGAAAGACAAAAGCCAGGAAGCAGGAGAGTTTGAGAAAAGGAGAGAGGAAAGAAGAGACATGCAGCCAGACGAGGGGTTAGTGAGAGAGGCTGGGACAGAGAACAGGATGAGAAGGAAATAAGGCAAGGCAAGTCTAGGCCAAAGGACATTTCCTTGCTTTATATTTTCTACCACATTCATCTGGAGATGAGTAGGAACGCCATCAGACCTGATGGATTAGGCCCAATCAAAAACCCTGGCTACTTGAGACACTTAGACTAAGCCTAAAATGCAAAGATATCTCCATAAGGATGGTTTTTACACTCTACTTCCACAATCTGCTGGCAGTACAAAAGAATAAGCGGCAGATCTACTTAGGCTGAGTCACGGTGCTTTGCTCCTAAGACCATGCATACCATGGGAATATTTCAGCATTTCTGCTCTGGTTTTCAGTGTATTACACCAAAACACCCACCTGATGACATCATTTCAAGAGCAACACCAGCGATTTGCAGAATTCAGCTTCTTTGGGGAACTGAGAAATTGCTGAGCTGACACCAAGTCCTGCTGTGTCCCTGTAACCCGCAGAGTGACCACAGCCTCACCACGGTAGCGGGCATTGTGACAAAGGTTCTATGTCAGCTGGGTGTGGCAGCCGAGCGCCCCCTAGGGGAGGGGGAGCCTGTCAGCCCCGGGCCTGTCACTGCCTGCTGTCCCCCCTGTCAGCAGCGAGGCCTCTGAAAAGTTTCCAAAACATCACCAGACTTGGGTCCAGCGTGGCCAAAAGTCTCCAAGAGACAAGTCGGAAAGAAGGATATGGAACAAAGGGAGAAAGCGAAGGGAGCAAGCCAAAGGGAGGGAAGAGGAACATCTAGTGCTGGGCTGCAGGACTGAAATGGAGGAATGGAAAGACAAAAGCCAGGAAGCAGGAGAGTTTGAGAAAAGGAGAGAGGAAAGAAGAGACATGCAGCCAGACGAGGGGTTAGTGAGAGAGGCTGGCACAGAGAACAGGATGAGAAGGAAATAAGGCAAGGCAAGGCTAGGCCAAAGGACATTTCCTTGCTTTATATTTTCTACCACATTCATCTGGAGATGAGGAGGAACGCCATCAGACCTGATGCATTAGGCCCAATCAAAAACCCTGGCTACTTGAGATACTCAGACTAAGCCTAAAATGCAAAGATATCTCCATAAGGATGGTTTTTACACTCTACTTCCACAATCTGCTGGCAGTACAAAGGAATAAGCGGCAGATCTACTTAGGCTGAGTCACGGTGCTTTGCTCCTAAGACCATGCATACCATGGGAATATTTCAGCATTTCTGCTCTGGTTTTCAGTGTATTACACCAAAACACCCACCTGATGACATCATTTCAAGAGCAACACCAGCGATTTGCAGAATTCAGCTTCTTTGGGGAACTGAGAAATTGCTGAGCTGACACCAAGTCCTGCTGTGTCCCTGTCACCCGCAGAGTGCCCGCAGCCTCACCACGGTAGCGGGCATTGTGACAAAGGTTCTATGTCAGCTGGGTGTGGCAGCCGAGCGCCCCCTAGGGGAGGGGGAGCCTGTCAGCCCCGGGCCTGTCACTGCCTGCTGTCCCCCCTGTCAGCAGCGAGGCCTCTGAAAAGTTTCCAAAACATCCCCAGACTTGGGTCCAGCGTGGCCAAAAGTCTCCAAGAGACAAGTCGGGAAGAAGGATATGGAACAAAGGGAGAAAGCGAAGGGAGCAAGCCAAAGGGAGGGAAGAGGAAAATCTAGTGCCGGGCTGCAGGACTGAAATGGAGGAATGGAAAGACAAAAGCCAGGAAGCAGGAGAGTTTGAGAAAAGGAGAGAGGAAAGAAGAGACATGCAGCCAGACGAGGGGTTAGTGAGAGAGGCTGGGACAGAGAACAGGATGAGAAGGAAATAAGGCAAGGCAAGTCTAGGCCAAAGGACATGTCCTTGCTTTATATTTTCTACCACATTCATCTGGAGATGAGTAGGAACGCCATCAGACCTGATGGATTAGGCCCAATCAAAAACCCCGGCTACTTGAGACACTTAGACTAAGCCTAAAATGCAAAGATCTCTCCATCAGGATGGTTTTTATACTTTACTTCCACAATCTGCTGGCAGTACAAAAGAATAAGTGGCAGATCTACTTAGGCTGAGTCACGGTGCTTTGCTCCTAAGACCATGCATACCATGGGAATATTTCAGCATTTCTGCTCTGGTTTTCAGTGTATTACACCAAAACACCCACCTGATGACATCATTTCAAGAGCAACACCAGCGATTTGCAGAATTCAGCTTCTTTGGGGAACTGAGAAATTGCTGAGCTGACACCAAGTCCTGCTGTGTCCCTGTCACCCGCAGAGTGCCCGCAGCCTCACCACGGTAGCGGGCATTGTGACAAAGGTTCTATGTCAGCTGGGTGTGGCAGCCGAGCGCCCCCTAGGGGAGGGGGAGCCTGTCAACCCCGGGCCTGTCACTGCCTGCTGTCCCCCCTGTCAGCAGCGAGGCCTCTGAAAAGTTTCCAAAACATCCCCAGACTTGGGTCCAGCGTGGCCAAAAGTCTCCAAGAGACAAGTCGGAAAGAAGGATATGGAACAAAGGGAGAAAGCGAAGGGAGCAAGCCAAAGGGAGGGAAGAGGAAAATCTAGTGCCGGGCTGCAGGACTGAAATGGAGGAATGGAAAGACAAAAGCCAGGAAGCAGGAGAGTTTGAGAAAAGGAGAGAGGAAAGAAGAGACATGCAGCCAGACGAGGGGTTAGTGAGAGAGGCTGGGACAGAGAACAGGATGAGAAGGAAATAAGGCAAGGTAAAATACGCGAAAGGACGTTTCCTTGCTTTATATTTTCTACCACATTCATCTGGAGACGAGGAGGAACGCCATCAGACCTGATGGATTAGGCCCAATCAAAAACCCCGGCTACTTGAGACACTTAGACTAAGCCTAAAATGCAAAGATCTCTCCATCAGGATGGTTTTTATACTCTACTTCCACAATCTGCTGGCAGTACAAAAGAATAAGCGGCAGATCTACTTAGGCTGAGTCACGGTGCTTTGCTCCTAAGACCATGCATACCATGGGAATATTTCAGCATTTCTGCTCTGGTTTTCAGTGTATTACACCAAAACACCCACCTGATGACATCATTTCAAGAGCAACACCAGCGATTTGCAGAATTCAGCTTCTTTGGGGAACTGAGAAATTGCTGAGCTGACACCAAGTCCTGCTGGGTCCCTGTCACCTGCAGAGTGCCTGCATCCTCACCACGGTAGCGGGCATTGTGACAAAGGTTCTATGTCAGCTGGGTGTGGCAGCCGAGCGCCCCCTAGGTAAGGGGGAGCCTGTCAGCCCCGGGCCTGTCACTGCCTGCTGTCCCCCCTGTCAGCAGCGAGGCTTCTGAAAAGTTTCCAAAACATCCCCAGACTTGGGTCCAGCGTGTCCAAAAGTCTCCAAGAGACAAGTCGGAAAGAAGGATATGGAACAAAGGGAGAAAGCGAAGGGAGCAAGCCAAAGGGAGGGAAGAGGAAAATCTAGTGCCGGGCTGCAGGACTGAAATGGAGGAATGGAAAGACAAAAGCCAGGAAGCAGGAGAGTTTGAGAAAAGGAGAGAGGAAAGAAGAGACATGCAGCCAGACGAGGGCTTAGTGAGAGAGGCTGGGACAGAGAACAGGATGAGAAGGAAATAAGGCAAGGCAAGGCTAGGCCAAAGGACATTTCCTTGCTTTATATTTTCTACCACATTCATCTGGAGACGAGGAGGAACGCCATCAGACCTGATGGATTAGGCCCAATCAAAAACCCCGGCTACTTGAGACACTTAGACTAAGCCTAAAATGCAAAGATCTCTCCATCAGGATGGTTTTTATACTCTACTTCCACAATCTGCTGGCAGTACAAAAGAATAAGCGGCAGATCTACTTAGGCTGAGTCACGGTGCTTTGCTCCTAAGACCATGCATACCATGGGAATATTTCAGCATTTCTGCTCTGGTTTTCAGTGTATTACACCAAAACACCCACCTGATGACATCATTTCAAGAGCAACAGCAGCGATTTGCAGAATTCAGCTTCTTTGGGGAACTGAGAAATTGCTGAGCTGACAGCAAGGCCTGCTGTGTCCCTGTCACCTGCAGAGTGCCCGCAGCCTCACCACGGTAGCGGGCATTGTGACAAAGGTTCTATGTCAGCTGGGTGTGGCAGCCGAGCGCCCGCTAGGAGAGGGGGAGCCTGTCAGCCCCGGGCCTGTCACTGCCTGCTGTCCCCCCTGTCAGCAGCGAGGCCTCTGAAAAGTTTCCAAAACATCCCCAGACTTGGGTCCAGCGTGGCCAAAAGTCTCCAAGAGACAAGTCGGAAAGAAGGATATGGAACAAAGGGAGAAAGCGAAGGGAGCAAGCCAAAGGGAGAGAAGAGGAAAATCTAGTGCCGGGCTGCAGGACTGAAATGGAGGAATGGAAAGACAAAAGCCAGGAAGAAGAGAGTTTGAGAAAAGGAGAGAGGAAAGAAGAGACATGCAGCCAGACGAGGGGTTAGTGAGAAAGGCTGGCACAGAGAACAGGATGAGAAGGAAATAAGGCAAGGCAAGGCTAGGCCAAAGGACATTTCCTTGCTTTATATTTTCTACCACATTCATCTGGAGACGAGGAGGAACGCCATCAGACCTGATGGATTAGGCCCAATCAAAAACCCCGGCTACTTGAGACACTTAGACTAAGCCTAAAATGCAAAGATCTCTCCATAAGGATGGTTTTACACTCTACTTCCACAATCTGCTGGCAGTACAGAAGAATAAGCGGCAGATCTACTTAGGCTGAGTCACGGTGCTTTGCTCCTAAGACCATGCATACCATGGGAATATTTCAGCATTTCTGCTCTGGTTTTCAGTGTATTACACCAAAACACCCACCTGATGACATCATTTCAAGAGCAACACCAGCGATTTGCAGAATTCAGCTTCTTTGGGGAACTGAGAAATTGCTGAGCTGACACCAAGTCCTGCTGGGTCCCTGTCACCCGCAGAGTGCCCGCAGCCTCACCACGGTAGCGGGCATTGTGACAAAGGTTCTATGTCAGCTGGGTGTGGCAGCCGAGCGCCCCCTAGGGGAGGGGGAGCCTGTCAGCCCCGGGCCTGTCACTGCCTGCTGTCCCCCCTGTCAGCAGCGAGGCCTCTGAAAAGTTTCCAAAACATCCCCAGAGTTGGGTCCAGCGTGGCCAAAAGTCTCCAAGAGACAAGTCGGAAAGAAGGATATGGAACAAAGGGAGAAAGCGAAGGGAGCAAGCCAAAGGGAGGGAAGAGGAAAATCTAGTGCCGGGCTGCAGGACTGAAATGGAGGAATGGAAAGACAAAAGCCAGGAAGCAGGAGAGTTTGAGAAAAGGAGAGAGGAAAGAAGAGACATGCAGCCAGACGAGGGGTTAGTGAGAGAGGCTGGGACAGAGAACAGGATGAGAAGGAAATAAGGCAAGGCAAGGCTAGGCCAAAGGACATTTCCTTGCTTTATATTTTCTACCACATTCATCTGGAGATGAGTAGGAACGCCATCAGACCTGATGGATTAGGCCCAATCAAAAACCCTGGCTACTTGAGACACTTAGACTAAGCCTAAAATGCAAAGATATCTCCATAAGGATGGTTTTTACACTCTACTTCCACAATCTGCTGGCAGTACAAAAGAATAAGCGGCAGATCTACTTAGGCTGAGTCACGGTGCTTTGCTCCTAAGACCATGCATACCATGGGAATATTTCAGCATTTCTGCTCTGGTTTTCAGTGTATTACACCAAAACACCCACCTGATGACATCATTTCAAGAGCAACACCAGCGATTTGCAGAATTCAGCTTCTTTGGGGAACTGAGAAATTGCTGAGCTGACACCAAGTCCTGCTGGGTCCCTGTCACCTGCAGAGTGCCTGCATCCTCACCACGGTAGCGGGCATTGTGACAAAGGTTCTATGTCAGCTGGGTGTGGCAGCCGAGCGCCCCCTAGGTAAGGGGGAGCCTGTCAGCCCCGGGCCTGTCACTGCCTGCTGTCCCCCCTGTCAGCAGCGAGGCCTCTGAAAAGTTTCCAAAACATCCCCAGACTTGGGTCCAGCGTGTCCAAAAGTCTCCAAGAGACAAGTCGGAAAGAAGGATATGGAACAAAGGGAGAAAGCGAAGGGAGCAAGCCAAAGGGAGGGAAGAGGAAAATCTAGTGCCGGGCTGCAGGACTGAAATGGAGGAATGGAAAGACAAAAGCCAGGAAGCAGGAGAGTTTGAGAAAAGGAGAGAGGAAAGAAGAGACATGCAGCCAGACGAGGGCTTAGTGAGAGAGGCTGGGACAGAGAACAGGATGAGAAGGAAATAAGGCAAGGCAAGGCTAGGCCAAAGGACATTTCCTTGCTTTATATTTTCTACCACATTCATCTGGAGACGAGGAGGAACGCCATCAGACCTGATGGATTAGGCCCAATCAAAAACCCCGGCTACTTGAGACACTTAGACTAAGCCTAAAATGCAAAGATCTCTCCATCAGGATGGTTTTTATACTCTACTTCCACAATCTGCTGGCAGTACAAAAGAATAAGCGGCAGATCTACTTAGGCTGAGTCACGGTGCTTTGCTCCTAAGACCATGCATACCATGGGAATATTTCAGCATTTCTGCTCTGGTTTTCAGTGTATTACACCAAAACACCCACCTGATGACATCATTTCAAGAGCAACAGCAGCGATTTGCAGAATTCAGCTTCTTTGGGGAACTGAGAAATTGCTGAGCTGACACCAAGGCCTGCTGTGTCCCTGTCACCTGCAGAGTGCCCGCAGCCTCACCACGGTAGCGGGCATTGTGACAAAGGTTCTATGTCAGCTGGGTGTGGCAGCCGAGCGCCCGCTAGGAGAGGGGGAGCCTGTCAGCCCCGGGCCTGTCACTGCCTGCTGTCCCCCCTGTCAGCAGCGAGGCCTCTGAAAAGTTTCCAAAACATCCCCAGACTTGGGTCCAGCGTGGCCAAAAGTCTCCAAGAGACAAGTCGGAAAGAAGGATATGGAACAAAGGGAGAAAGCGAAGGGAGCAAGCCAAAGGGAGAGAAGAGGAAAATCTAGTGCCGGGCTGCAGGACTGAAATGGAGGAATGGAAAGACAAAAGCCAGGAAGCAGGAGAGTTTGAGAAAAGGAGAGAGGAAAGAAGAGACATGCAGCCAGACGAGGGGTTAGTGAGAAAGGCTGGCACAGAGAACAGGATGAGAAGGAAATAAGGCAAGGCAAGGCTAGGCCAAAGGACATTTCCTTGCTTTATATTTTCTACCACATTCATCTGGAGACGAGGAGGAACGCCATCAGACCTGATGGATTAGGCCCAATCAAAAACCCCGGCTACTTGAGACACTTAGACTAAGCCTAAAATGCAAAGATCTCTCCATAAGGATGGTTTTACACTCTACTTCCACAATCTGCTGGCAGTACAGAAGAATAAGCGGCAGATCTACTTAGGCTGAGTCACGGTGCTTTGCTCCTAAGACCATGCATACCATGGGAATATTTCAGCATTTCTGCTCTGGTTTTCAGTGTATTACACCAAAACACCCACCTGATGACATCATTTCAAGAGCAACAGCAGCGATTTGCAGAATTCAGCTTCTTTGGGGAACTGAGAAATTGCTGAGCTGACACCAAGTCCTGCTGGGTCCCTGTCACCCGCAGAGTGCCCGCAGCCTCACCACGGTAGCGGGCATTGTGACAAAGGTTCTATGTCAGCTGGGTGTGGCAGCCGAGCGCCCCCTAGGGGAGGGGGAGCCTGTCAGTCCCGGGCCTGTCACTGCCTGCTGTCCCCCCTGTCAGCAGCGAGGCCTCTGAAAAGTTTCCAAAACATCCCCAGAGTTGGGTCCAGCGTGGCCAAAAGTCTCCAAGAGACAAGTCGGAAAGAAGGATATGGAACAAAGGGAGAAAGCGAAGGGAGCAAGCCAAAGGGAGGGAAGAGGAAAATCTAGTGCCGGGCTGCAGGACTGAAATGGAGGAATGGAAAGACAAAAGCCAGGAAGCAGGAGAGTTTGAGAAAAGGAGAGAGGAAAGAAGAGACATGCAGCCAGACGAGGGGTTAGTGAGAGAGGCTGGGACAGAGAACAGGATGAGAAGGAAATAAGGCAAGGTAAAATACGCGAAAGGACGTTTCCTTGCTTTATATTTTCTACCACATTCATCTGGAGACGAGGAGGAACGCCATCAGACCTGATGGATTAGGCCCAATCAAAAACCCCGGCTACTTGAGACACTTAGACTAAGCCTAAAATGCAAAGATCTCTCCATCAGGATGGTTTTTATACTCTACTTCCACAATCTGCTGGCAGTACAAAAGAATAAGCGGCAGATCTACTTAGGCTGAGTCACGGTGCTTTGCTCCTAAGACCATGCATACCATGGGAATATTTCAGCATTTCTGCTCTGGTTTTCAGTGTATTACACCAAAACACCCACCTGATGACATCATTTCAAGAGCAACACCAGCGATTTGCAGAATTCAGCTTCTTTGGGGAACTGAGAAATTGCTGAGCTGACACCAAGTCCTGCTGGGTCCCTGTCACCTGCAGAGTGCCTGCATCCTCACCACGGTAGCGGGCATTGTGACAAAGGTTCTATGTCAGCTGGGTGTGGCAGCCGAGCGCCCCCTAGGTAAGGGGGAGCCTGTCAGCCCCGGGCCTGTCACTGCCTGCTGTCCCCCCTGTCAGCAGCGAGGCCTCTGAAAAGTTTCCAAAACATCCCCAGACTTGGGTCCAGCGTGTCCAAAAGTCTCCAAGAGACAAGTCGGAAAGAAGGATATGGAACAAAGGGAGAAAGCGAAGGGAGCAAGCCAAAGGGAGGGAAGAGGAAAATCTAGTGCCGGGCTGCAGGACTGAAATGGAGGAATGGAAAGACAAAAGCCAGGAAGCAGGAGAGTTTGAGAAAAGGAGAGAGGAAAGAAGAGACATGCAGCCAGACGAGGGCTTAGTGAGAGAGGCTGGGACAGAGAACAGGATGAGAAGGAAATAAGGCAAGGCAAGGCTAGGCCAAAGGACATTTCCTTGCTTTATATTTTCTACCACATTCATCTGGAGACGAGGAGGAACGCCATCAGACCTGATGGATTAGGCCCAATCAAAAACCCCGGCTACTTGAGACACTTAGACTAAGCCTAAAATGCAAAGATCTCTCCATCAGGATGGTTTTTATACTCTACTTCCACAATCTGCTGGCAGTACAAAAGAATAAGCGGCAGATCTACTTAGGCTGAGTCACGGTGCTTTGCTCCTAAGACCATGCATACCATGGGAATATTTCAGCATTTCTGCTCTGGTTTTCAGTGTATTACACCAAAACACCCACCTGATGACATCATTTCAAGAGCAACAGCAGCGATTTGCAGAATTCAGCTTCTTTGGGGAACTGAGAAATTGCTGAGCTGACACCAAGGCCTGCTGTGTCCCTGTCACCTGCAGAGTGCCCGCAGCCTCACCACGGTAGCGGGCATTGTGACAAAGGTTCTATGTCAGCTGGGTGTGGCAGCCGAGCGCCCGCTAGGAGAGGGGGAGCCTGTCAGCCCCGGGCCTGTCACTGCCTGCTGTCCCCCCTGTCAGCAGCGAGGCCTCTGAAAAGTTTCCAAAACATCCCCAGACTTGGGTCCAGCGTGGCCAAAAGTCTCCAAGAGACAAGTCGGAAAGAAGGATATGGAACAAAGGGAGAAAGCGAAGGGAGCAAGCCAAAGGGAGAGAAGAGGAAAATCTAGTGCCGGGCTGCAGGACTGAAATGGAGGAATGGAAAGACAAAAGCCAGGAAGCAGGAGAGTTTGAGAAAAGGAGAGAGGAAAGAAGAGACATGCAGCCAGACGAGGGGTTAGTGAGAAAGGCTGGCACAGAGAACAGGATGAGAAGGAAATAAGGCAAGGCAAGGCTAGGCCAAAGGACATTTCCTTGCTTTATATTTTCTACCACATTCATCTGGAGACAAGGAGGAACGCCATCAGACCTGATGGATTAGGCCCAATCAAAAACCCCGGCTACTTGAGACACTTAGACTAAGCCTAAAATGCAAAGATCTCTCCATAAGGATGGTTTTACACTCTACTTCCAAAATCTGCTGGCAGTACAGAAGAATAAGCGGCAGATCTACTTAGGCTGAGTCACGGTGCTTTGCTCCTAAGACCATGCATACCATGGGAATATTTCAGCATTTCTGCTCTGGTTTTCAGTGTATTACACCAAAACACCCACCTGATGACATCATTTCAAGAGCAACACCAGCGATTTGCAGAATTCAGCTTCTTTGGGGAACTGAGAAATTGCTGAGCTGACACCAAGTCCTGCTGGGTCCCTGTCACCCGCAGAGTGCCCGCAGCCTCACCACGGTAGCGGGCATTGTGACAAAGGTTCTATGTCAGCTGGGTGTGGCAGCCGAGCGCCCCCTAGGGGAGGGGGAGCCTGTCAGCCCCGGGCCTGTCACTGCCTGCTGTCCCCCCTGTCAGCAGCGAGGCCTCTGAAAAGTTTCCAAAACATCCCCAGAGTTGGGTCCAGCGTGGCCAAAAGTCTCCAAGAGACAAGTCGGAAAGAAGGATATGGAACAAAGGGAGAAAGCGAAGGGAGCAAGCCAAAGGGAGGGAAGAGGAAAATCTAGTGCCGGGCTGCAGGACTGAAATGGAGGAATGGAAAGACAAAAGCCAGGAAGCAGGAGAGTTTGAGAAAAGGAGAGAGGAAAGAAGAGACATGCAGCCAGACGAGGGGTTAGTGAGAGAGGCTGGGACAGAGAACAGGATGAGAAGGAAATAAGGCAAGGCAAGGCTAGGCCAAAGGACATTTCCTTGCTTTATATTTTCTACCACATTCATCTGGAGATGAGTAGGAACGCCATCAGACCTGATGGATTAGGCCCAATCAAAAACCCCGGCTACTTGAGACACTTAGACTAAGCCTAAAATGCAAAGATCTCTCCATAAGGATGGTTTTTACACTCTACTTCCACAATCTGCTGGCAGTACAAAAGAATAAGCGGCAGATCTACTTAGGCTGAGTCACGGTGCTTTGCTCCTAAGACCATGCATACCATGGGAATATTTCAGCATTTCTGCTCTGGTTTTCAGTGTATTACACCAAAACACCCACCTGATGACATCATTTCAAGAGCAACACCAGCGATTTCCAGAATTCAGCTTCTTTGGGGAACTGAGAAATTGCTGAGCTGACACCAAGTCCTGCTGTGTCCCTGTAACCCGCAGAGTGACCACAGCCTCACCACGGTAGCGGGCATTGTGACAAAGGTTCTATGTCAGCTGGGTGTGGCAGCCGAGCGCCCCCTAGGGGAGGGGGAGCCTGTCAGCCCCGGGCCTGTCACTGCCTGCTGTCCCCCCTGTCAGCAGCGAGGCCTCTGAAAAGTTTCCAAAACATCCCCAGACTTGGGTGCAAAGTGGCCAAAAGTCTCCAAGAGACAAGTCGGAAAGAAGGATATGGAACAAAGGGAGAAAGCGAAGGGAGCAAGCCAAAGGGAGGGAAGAGGAACATCTAGTGCTGGGCTGCAGGACTGAAATGGAGGAATGGAAAGACAAAAGCCAGGAAGCAGGAGAGTTTGAGAAAAGGAGAGAGGAAAGAAGAGACATGCAGCCAGACGAGGGGTTAGTGAGAGAGGCTGGCACAGAGAACAGGATGAGAAGGAAATAAGGCAAGGCAAGGCTAGGCCAAAGGACATTTCCTTGCTTTATATTTTCTACCACATTCATCTGGAGATGAGGAGGAACGCCATCAGACCTGATGCATTAGGCCCAATCAAAAACCCTGGCTACTTGAGATACTTAGACTAAGCCTAAAATGCAAAGATATCTCCATAAGGATGGTTTTTACACTCTACTTCCACAATCTGCTGGCAGTACAAAAGAATAAGCGGCAGATCTACTTAGGCTGAGTCACGGTGCTTTGCTCCTAAGACCATGCATACCATGGGAATATTTCAGCATTTCTGCTCTGGTTTTCAGTGTATTACACCAAAACACCCACCTGATGACATCATTTCAAGAGCAACACCAGCGATTTGCAGAATTCAGCTTCTTTGGGGAACTGAGAAATTGCTGAGCTGACACCAAGTCCTGCTGTGTCCCTGTCACCCGCAGAGTGCCCGCAGCCTCACCACGGTAGCGGGCATTGTGACAAAGGTTCTATGTCAGCTGGGTGTGGCAGCCGAGCGCCCCCTAGGGGAGGGGGAGCCTGTCAGCCCCGGGCCTGTCACTGCCTGCTGTCCCCCCTGTCAGCAGCGAGGCCTCTGAAAAGTTTCCAAAACATCCCCAGACTTGGGTCCAGCGTGGCCAAAAGTCTCCAAGAGACAAGTCGGAAAGAAGGATATGGAACAAAGGGAGAAAGCGAAGGGAGCAAGCCAAAGGGAGGGAAGAGGAAAATCTAGTGCCGGGCTGCAGGACTGAAATGGAGGAATGGAAAGACAAAAGCCAGGAAGCAGGAGAGTTTGAGAAAAGGAGAGAGGAAAGAAGAGACATGCAGCCAGACGAGGGCTTAGTGAGAGAGGCTGGGACAGAGAACAGGATGAGAAGGAAATAAGGCAAGGCAAGGCTAGGCCAAAGGACATTTCCTTGCTTTATATTTTCTACCACATTCATCTGGAGACGAGGAGGAACGCCATCAGACCTGATGGATTAGGCCCAATCAAAAACCCCGGCTACTTGAGACACTTAGACTAAGCCTAAAATGCAAAGATCTCTCCATCAGGATGGTTTTTATACTCTACTTCCACAATCTGCTGGCAGTACAAAAGAATAAGCGGCAGATCTACTTAGGCTGAGTCACGGTGCTTTGCTCCTAAGACCATGCATACCATGGGAATATTTCAGCATTTCTGCTCTGGTTTTCAGTGTATTACACCAAAACACCCACCTGATGACATCATTTCAAGAGCAACACCAGCGATTTGCAGAATTCAGCTTCTTTGGGGAACTGAGAAATTGCTGAGCTAAAACCAAGTCCTGCTGTGTCCCTGTCACCCGCAGAGTGCCCGCAGCCTCACCACGGTAGCGGGCATTGTGACAAAGGTTCTATGTCAGCTGGGTGTGGCAGCCGAGCGCCCCCTAGGGGAGGGGGAGCCTGTCAGCCCCTGGCCTGTCACTGCCTGCTGTCCCCTCTTCTCAGCAGCGAGGCCTCTGAAAAGTTTCCAAAACATCCCCAGACTTGGGTCCAGCGTGGCCAAAAGTCTCCAAGAGACAAGTCGGGAAGAAGGATATGGAACAAAGGGAGAAAGCGAAGGGAGCAAGCCAAAGGGAGAGAAGAGAAAAATCTAGTGCCGGGCTGCAGGACTGAAATGGAGGAATGGAAAGACAAAAGCCAGGAAGCAGGAGAGTTTGAGAAAAGGAGAGAGGAAAGAAGAGACATGCAGCCAGACGAGGGGTTAGTGAGAGAGGCTGGGAGAGAGAACAGGATGAGAAGGAAATAAGGCAATGCAAGTCTAGGCCAAAGGACATTTCCTTGCTTTATGTTTTCTACCACATTCATCTGGAGACGAGGAGGAACGCCATCAGACCTGATGGATTAGGCCCAATCAAAAACCCCGGCTACTTGAGACACTTAGACTAAGCCTAAAATGCAAAGATCTCTCCATCAGGATGGTTTTTATACTCTACTTCCACAATCTGCTGGCAGTACAAAAGAATAAGCGGCAGATCTACTTAGGCTAAATCACGGTGCTTTGCTCCTAAGACCATGCATACCATGGGAATATTGCAGCATTTCTGCTCTGGTTTTCAGTGTATTACACCAAAACACCCACCTGATGACATCATTTCAAGAGCAACAGCAGCGATTTGCAGAATTCAGCTTCTTTGGGGAACTGAGAAATTGCTGAGCTGACACCAAGGCCTGCTGTGTCCCTGTCACCTGCAGAGTGCCCGCAGCCTCACCACGGTAGCGGGCATTGTGACAAAGGTTCTATGTCAGCTGGGTGTGGCAGCCGAGCGCCCCCTAGGGGAGGGGGAGCCTGTCAGCCCCGGGCCTGTCCCTGCCTGCTGTCCCCCCTGTCAGCAGCGAGGCCTCTGAAAAGTTTCCAAAACATCCCCAGACTTGGGTCCAGCGTGGCCAAAAGTCTCCAAGAGACAAGTCGGAAAGAAGGATATGGAACAAAGGGAGAAAGCGAAGGGAGCAAGCCAAAGGGAGGGAAGAGGAAAATCTAGTGCCGGGCTGCAGGACTGAAATGGAGGAATGGAAAGACAAAAGCCAGGAAGCAGGACAGTTTGAGAAAAGGAGAGAGGAAAGAAGAGACATGCAGCCAGACGAGGGGTTAGTGAGAGAGGCTGGGACGGAGAACAGGATGAGAAGGAAATAAGGCAAGGTAAAATACGCGAAAGGACGTTTCCTTCCTTTATATTTTCTACCACATTCATCTGGAGACGAGGAGGAACGCCATCAGACCTGATGGATTAGGCCCAATCAAAAACCCCGGCTACTTGAGACACTTAGACTAAGCCTAAAATGCAAAGATCTCTCCATAAGGATGGTTTTACACTCTACTTCCACAATCTGCTGGCAGTACAGAAGAATAAGCGGCAGATCTACTTAGGCTGAGTCACGGTGCTTTGCTCCTAAGACCATGCATACCATGGGAATATTTCAGCATTTCTGCTCTGGTTTTCAGTGTATTACACCAAAACACCCACCTGATGACATCATTTCAAGAGCAACAGCAGCGATTTGCAGAATTCAGCTTCTTTGGGGAACTGAGAAATTGCTGAGCTGACACCAAGTCCTGCTGTGTCCCTGTCACCCGCAGAGTGCCCGCAGCCTCACCACGGTAGCGGGCATTGTGACAAAGGTTCTATGTCAGCTGGGTGTGGCAGCCGAGCGCCCCCTAGGGGAGGGGGAGCCTGTCAGCCCCGGGCCTGTCACTGCCTGCTGTCCCCCCTGTCAGCAGCGAGGCCTCTGAAAAGTTTCCAAAACATCCCCAGAGTTGGGTCCAGCGTGGCCAAAAGTCTCCAAGAGACAAGTCGGAAAGAAGGATATGGAACAAAGGGAGAAAGCGAAGGGAGCAAGCCAAAGGGAGGGAAGAGGAAAATCTAGTGCCGGGCTGCAGGACTGAAATGGAAGAATGGAAAGACAAAAGCCAGGAAGCAGGAGAGTTTGAGAAAAGGAGAGAGGAAAGAAGAGACATGCAGCCAGACGAGGGGTTAGTGAGAGAGGCTGGGACAGAGAACAGGATGAGAAGGAAATAAGGCAAGGCAAGTCTAGGCCAAAGGACATTTCCTTGCTTTATATTTTCTACCACATTCATCTGGAGATGAGTAGGAACGCCATCAGACCTGATGGATTAGGCCCAATCAAAAACCCCGGCTACTTGAGACACTTAGACTAAGCCTAAAATGCAAAGATCTCTCCATCAGGATGGTTTTTATACTTTACTTCCACAATCTGCTGGCAGTACAAAAGAATAAGCGGCAGATCTACTTAGGCTGAGTCACGGTGCTTTGCTCCTAAGACCATGCATACCATGGGAATATTTCAGCATTTCTGCTCTGGTTTTCAGTGTATTACACCAAAACACCCACCTGATGACATCATTTCAAGAGCAACACCAGCGATTTGCAGAATTCAGCTTCTTTGGGGAACTGAGAAATTGCTGAGCTGACACCAAGTCCTGCTGTGTCCCTGTCACCCGCAGAGTGCCCGCAGCCTCACCACGGTAGCGGGCATTGTGACAAAGGTTCTATGTCAGCTGGGTGTGGCAGCCGAGCGCCCCCTAGGGGAGGGGGAGCCTGTCAGCCCCGGGCCTGTCACTGCCTGCTGTCCCCCCTGTCAGCAGCGAGGCCTCTGAAAAGTTTCCAAAACATCCCCAGACTTGGGTCCAGCGTGGCCAAAAGTCTCCAAGAGACAAGTCGGAAAGAAGGATATGGAACAAAGGGAGAAAGCGAAGGGAGCAGGCCAAAGGGAGGGAAGAGGAAAATCTAGTGCCGGGCTGCAGGACTGAAATGGAGGAATGGAAAGACAAAAGCCAGGAAGCAGGAGAGTTTGAGAAAAGGAGAGAGGAAAGAAGAGACATGCAGCCAGACGAGGGCTTAGTGAGAGAGGCTGGGACAGAGAACAGGATGAGAAGGAAATAAGGCAAGGCAAGTCTAGGCCAAAGGACATTTCCTTGCTTTATATTTTCGACCATATTCATCTGGAGATGAGTAGGAACGCCATCAGACCTGATGGATTAGGCCCAATCAAAAACCCCGGCTACTTGAGACACTTAGACTAAGCCTAAAATGCAAAGATCTCTCCATCAGGATGGTTTTTATACTCTACTTCCACAATCTGCTGGCAGTACAAAAGAATAAGCGGCAGATCTACTTAGGCTGAGTCACGGTGCTTTGCTCCTAAGACCATGCATACCATGGGAATATTTCAGCATTTCTGCTCTGGTTTTCAGTGTATTACACCAAAACACCCACCTGATGACATCATTTCAAGAGCAACAGCAGCGATTTGCAGAATTCAGCTTCTTTGGGGAACTGAGAAATTGCTGAGCTGACACCAAGTCCTGCTGTGTCCCTGTCACCCGCAGAGTGCCCGCAGCCTCACCACGGTAGCGGGCATTGTGACAAAGGTTCTATGTCAGCTGGGTGTGGCAGCCGAGCGCCCCCTAGGGGAGGGGGAGCCTGTCAGCCCCGGGCCTGTCACTGCCTGCTGTCCCCCCTGTCAGCAGCGAGGCCTCTGAAAAGTTTCCAAAACATCCCCAGACTTGGGTCCAGCGTGGCCAAAAGTCTCCAAGAGACAAGTCGGAAAGAAGGATATGGAACAAAGGGAGAAAGCGAAGGGAGCAAGCCAAAGGGAGGGAAGAGGAAAATCTAGTGCCGGGCTGCAGGACTGAAATGGAGGAATGGAAAGACAAAAGCCAGGAAGCAGGAGAGTTTGAGAAAAGGAGAGAGGAAAGAAGAGACATGCAGCCAGACGAGGGGTTAGTGAGAGAGGCTGGGACAGAGAACAGGATGAGAAGGAAATAAGGCAAGGCAAGTCTAGGCCAAAGGACATTTCCTTGCTTTATATTTTCTACCACATTCATCTGGAGATGAGTAGGAACGCCATCAGACCTGATGGATTAGGCCCAATCAAAAACCCCGGCTACTTGAGACACTTAGACTAAGCCTAAAATGCAAAGATCTCTCCATCAGGATGGTTTTTATACTTTACTTCCACAATCTGCTGGCAGTACAAAAGAATAAGCGGCAGATCTACTTAGGCTGAGTCACGGTGCTTTGCTCCTAAGACCATGCATACCATGGGAATATTTCAGCATTTCTGCTCTGGTTTTCAGTGTATTACACCAAAACACCCACCTGATGACATCATTTCAAGAGCAACAGCAGCGATTTGCAGAATTCAGCTTCTTTGGGGAACTGAGAAATTGCTGAGCTGACACCAAGTCCTGCTGTGTCCCTGTCACCCGCAGAGTGCCCGCAGCCTCACCACGGTAGCGGGCATTGTGACAAAGGTTCTATGTCAGCTGGGTGTGGCAGCCGAGCGCCCCCTAGGGGAGGGGGAGCCTGTCAGCCCCGGGCCTGTCACTGCCTGCTGTCCCCCCTGTCAGCAGCGAGGCCTCTGAAAAGTTTCCAAAACATCCCCAGAGTTGGGTCCAGCGTGGCCAAAAGTCTCCAAGAGACAAGTCGGAAAGAAGGATATGGAACAAAGGGAGAAAGCGAAGGGAGCAAGCCAAAGGGAGGGAAGAGGAAAATCTAGTGCCGGGCTGCAGGACTGAAATGGAGGAATGGAAAGACAAAAGCCAGGAAGCAGGAGAGTTTGAGAAAAGGAGAGAGGAAAGAAGAGACATGCAGCCAGACGAGGGCTTAGTGAGAGAGGCTGGGACAGAGAACAGGATGAGAAGGAAATAAGGCAAGGCAAGTCTAGGCCAAAGGACATTTCCTTGCTTTATATTTTCGACCACATTCATCTGGAGATGAGTAGGAACGCCATCAGACCTGATGGATTAGGCCCAATCAAAAACCCCGGCTACTTGAGACACTTAGACTAAGCCTAAAATGCAAAGATCTCTCCATCAGGATGGTTTTTATACTCTACTTCCACAATCTGCTGGCAGTACAAAAGAATAAGCGGCAGATCTACTTAGGCTGAGTCACGGTGCTTTGCTCCTAAGACCATGCATACCATGGGAATATTTCAGCATTTCTGCTCTGGTTTTCAGTGTATTACACCAAAACACCCACCTGATGACATCATTTCAAGAGCAACACCAGCGATTTGCAGAATTCAGCTTCTTTGGGGAACTGAGAAATTGCTGAGCTGACACCAAGTCCTGCTGTGTCCCTGTCACCCGCAGAGTGCCCGCAGCCTCACCACGGTAGCGGGCATTGTGACAAAGGTTCTATGTCAGCTGGGTGTGGCAGCCGAGCGCCCCCTAGGGGAGGGGGAGCCTGTCAGCCCCTGGCCTGTCACTGCCTGCTGTCCCCTCTTCTCAGCAGCGAGGCCTCTGAAAAGTTTCCAAAACATCCCCAGACTTGGGTCCAGCGTGGCCAAAAGTCTCCAAGAGACAAGTCGGAAAGAAGGATATGGAACAAAGGGAGAAAGCGAAGGGAGCAAGCCAAAGGGAGAGAAGAGGAAAATCTAGTGCCGGGCTGCAGGACTGAAATGGAGGAATGGAAAGACAAAAGCCAGGAAGCAGGAGAGTTTGAGAAAAGGAGAGAGGAAAGAAGAGACATGCAGCCAGACGAGGGGTTAGTGAGAGAGGCTGGGACAGAGAACAGGATGAGAAGGAAATAAGGCAAGGCAAGTCTAGGCCAAAGGACATTTCCTTGCTTTATGTTTTCTACCACATTCATCTGGAGACGAGGAGGAACGCCATCAGACCTGATGGATTAGGCCCAATCAAAAACCCCGGCTACTTGAGACACTTAGACTAAGCCTAAAATGCAAAGATCTCTCCATCAGGATGGTTTTTATACTCTACTTCCACAATCTGCTGGCAGTACAAAAGAATAAGCGGCAGATCTACTTAGGCTGAGTCACGGTGCTTTGCTCCTAAGACCATGCATACCATGGGAATATTGCAGCATTTCTGCTCTGGTTTTCAGTGTATTACACCAAAACACCCACCTGATGACATCATTTCAAGAGCAACACCAGCGATTTGCAGAATTCAGCTTCTTTGGGGAACTGAGAAATTGCTGAGCTGACACCAAGGCCTGCTGTGTCCCTGTCACCTGCAGAGTGCCCGCAGCCTCACCACGGTAGCGGGCATTGTGACAAAGGTTCTATGTCAGCTGGGTGTGGCAGCCGAGCGCCCCCTAGGGGAGGGGGAGCCTGTCAGCCCCGGGCCTGTCACTGCCTGCTGTCCCCCCTGTCAGCAGCGAGGCCTCTGAAAAGTTTCCAAAACATCCCCAGACTTGGGTCCAGCGTGGCCAAAAGTCTCCAAGAGACAAGTCGGAAAGAAGGATATGGAACAAAGGGAGAAAGCGAAGGGAGCAAGCCAAAGGGAGGGAAGAGGAAAATCTAGTGCCGGGCTGCAGGACTGAAATGGAGGAATGGAAAGACAAAAGCCAGGAAGCAGGACAGTTTGAGAAAAGGAGAGAGGAAAGAAGAGACATGCAGCCAGACGAGGGGTTAGTGAGAGAGGCTGGGATGGAGAACAGGATGAGAAGGAAATAAAGCAAGGTAAAATACGCGAAAGGACGTTTCCTTGCTTTATATTTTCTACCACATTCATCTGGAGACGAGGAGGAACGCCATCAGACCTGATGGATTAGGCCCAATCAAAAACCCCGGCTACTTGAGACACTTAGACTAAGCCTAAAATGCAAAGATCTCTCCATCAGGATGGTTTTTATACTCTACTTCCACAATCTGCTGGCAGTACAAAAGAATAAGCGGCAGATCTACTTAGGCTGAGTCACGGTGCTTTGCTCCTAAGACCATGCATACCATGGGAACATTTCAGCATTTCTGCTCTGGTTTTCAGTGTATTACACCAAAACACCCACCTGATGACATCATTTCAAGAGCAACAGCAGCGATTTGCAGAATTCAGCTTCTTTGGGGAACTGAGAAATTGCTGAGCTGACACCAAGTCCTGCTGTGTCCCTATCACGCACACAGAGTGCCCACATCCTCACCACGGTAGCGGGCATTGTGACAAAGGTTCTATGTCAGCTGTTGCTCTTGCGACCGGTAAGAGAGCTACAACGAAGCATGCCGAACGGAGAAAATAGCAGCAGCTCATCTGTTCACACCTTTTTTCTGCCATGTGGTTGAACGCCAATACGTTCGTGCTTCTGTGAGATGAAAGACGTCCTTCTTCATATGTGGTTGCTCACACCGGTCCACTTGTTAGTGTATCCATTCAGTGCTGGGTTGCGGGGCATTCAGAAGTGGCTCTGTGGAGACGTCTGCATAGAGGCAGCTGTCAGAACACGCACACTCGATTGTTCACCAAAACAGATGCAGACGCGTCCTTAGCCTGTAGATTTGGATGCACAGAGTTCCCTGTGTTCGCAAGAGAAAAGGGAATCGCATCTGTACGCACAGAAGCAATAGCGGACCGTTTCCCTCGGAGTGAACACGAAAGAGCCGTCTATACACTCGCAGACATGGGAACGTGCCTCAATGCAGTCACAGAGGCAGCAGCTTTTGAACAGAGGCTCTGGTGATTCTGGCACACTCCTGAAAGTCGCGCACACTGCTGTTCACTCGCTAAACGACCTCTTCGGAAACACGTCTCCGGTCCATGTACCGCTCAGATTTCTTCTCGTGTAACTGTGAACTGTGTCAGCGCGGGGATTCCGTCTCTGTTGAGCAGATGTCAATCCTGCCTCGCTTTTGCTTTGTTGCCTCTACCAAGATGATTTCCCGTTTCTCTCTTCACTGGAGCAGGCAGACACAGCCAATGCACAGCAAGTGTCAAGAGACACACTCCATCCGCTGAGTTCAACGCTTGTGCAGATGCACGTGTGCGACGAAGTCAACACACGTGCTTGTGGAGAGAATGAAAGGGACTCACAGGCGTGTGGAGCGACGGGGAGAAAGAGCGGGCGCTAAGGAACACAGAGTTTCAGGCAGACTGTCTCCACACAAACAGGCACCTGTCTGCAGGTATCCTAGATCTTGATTCTTGAACTTGAGGAAACACGCGTCTGAGCAAAACTCCCAAACGCTTCCAGGAAAGACACAGGCTCTCCCACAAGCACACAAGTGTTTGCCCTCAGCTATAGATCAGCGACAAGCTTGTGAAGAGATGCCCTGCTATTCTTTCGCCTTATGGCATCATGTGTTTCGTTTCTCTTGGAGATAGATTGCTAAGCGTCTTTCCTCGGGCGACTGTGAAGCATTTGCCACCGGAGGAGAAGTAGCACGGAGCAGCATTCAGTACTCTCTACGTCACGGCCCCTTATAAGACAGCGGCACTGGCGCACACACGCACAGAGGAGACGGTGGCGCTACTTAAAAACTTCAAGATGCTGGGAAGAAGTGCCAGTCCCTTAGACTGGAGGGGTACAGAGCACAGCTGCCGATGCAGCCCAGAACTACACCATAAAACACAACTGCGCAGAAACATCCAAAATGCAAAAACCATCCACGCTTTCAGTTGCTGATACAAGAAAACCAGGACCCGATTGGCGCTACGCCAACTGGCACCGGCGTTCCGGATCCCGGGATGGCGCCCGGGATGCCTGTCGGGTCCCTCAAGCGCGACGAGACCCCGGGACCGTCTGACAGGCACAATGCAAGCCTCCCGACCTGCAATACAACGCTGACACTAGGCTGGAGCTGCCCTGCCCGGGACACGCTGGCATCGCACTGTGAAGTTCCCTGGACCCTTCGCCTGCCCAAAAGGGACTGTTCCTGGATCACCCTTGCCCCAAAGAGAACCCCGCTCCCTGCAGTTCCCAACCCCTTCCCAGCCCCCCAGCCTCCACTTATCTTTCAGAGGGCCAAGAGACTGAATCCATCTTCAACAGAGGAAAACACCACATGTGCTGATAGAGATCGTCCTGCATCACCAAGTTCCTCCTTGTCCTGGTTTTGTTAAAAAAAAAGTTTCTCTTTTAGTGATTTTTTGCCTGTCAGCTAAAGCCTTCGTATTAGCTGCATTTTCCTGGAGAACCCAACACATGTTTTGGTTAAACCTAGCAATGGAATGCAAACTTATTGATAAGCACAGATGGACATCTCGTGAGAGGGGCAACGAGAAACTGATGATCGAGAGACTGACCAATGGTGTATAACATTCCATTCACGTGAATACTTCATATAAAAGTGGGAGATCACGAGGATCTCGGCCCCTTTTTTCCCTTTTTGCCCTTTTTCCCTTTTTCCTCATGGCTGACATTAGGAGAGGACCTTGTTGGTCGTCCCTGCGAACTGAGGCCTAGTGAGAGACTGAATCCAGCTCCGGTTGGCTACAGAGTCTAATCCAGGACTTTGGGTGCTGGCTCTGCAGTTGCTGAGACTTACAAGATTGGTTTTGTATATTTTGTATTATTTTCTCTATTCTTATTAGTAGCATTAGTAAAACATCTTTAACTTTTCCAACTCTCTTCTCTCTGTCCTTCTTTCCCTCCCAATCGCCTGTCCTGAGTGGGAAGGGGGGAGAGGGAGGGGCAAAAGGGGGAAGTGGGGGGGAGAGGAGGTTAACAATACATCTGCCAGGGTTTGATTGTCACCCCGCAATCCTAACCCTCGACAGATAATTGGCGCCCAACGTGGGGCAAGAGAAAGGAGTAAATTTGGAGATTTTTGGCTTTTCTACTGCTCTGACGTACCTTTCAATTTTCTTGGCACGGTGCCAACTCATAGAATTGTGATACTCGCGCGTCTGTTTGCTTTGGATATTATTTAGTGGTATTAAGGCAAAGTGAATTACATTGATTTAAAGATGTTATGGCAAAAGTTGTATCAGTTATTTTCTACATTGTGCTCGCTGATCCCATATCTGTGTTGGTGTTTCTTTCTGAATCGACGTATTCATTATATAACAACAAGAAACTGGACAGCGGTCATGATGATGCTGTGTGGTATGGCACTGGTTTATTTCATTATACTGCAGCCGCTAATGAATTTCTACTCGCTTCTGCTTTACCTTGAAAAACCTCCAGGAGAGATTAAAGAGCAGAATGGCTCTATATTTGCTAATTGGTCAAGCGAATCTTTAGAAAGGCTGACTAACAATACTTTTGTGTTTTCGCTAGGACAGTTTGCAAATGTTTTAGAGAACTTTGAATATCCTTGGAGCTTTGTAGAACTGTGATGGTGTTATCTGGTTTGCTGAATGTGTGTCAGTTTGTGTTACTGTTAAGAGAAATGAGGTTCAATAGGAGGTTTGCGTCTCTTTTTAGTCCTGAGATTTGCAGTGCGTCTTTGGAAGCTTTAGCAAAAAGCACTCCTAGCCGCTCGAGAAAAGGCAAAACAGCCAAAGCTGCTGCTGCAGCCACTGCCCCCCAAACCGCGGCTTCACAGGCTGAAGCTACAGCTCCTCCGCAGAGCTCCTCTGCCAAGGTCGCTGCAGATAACGTTACTTCTCCAGCCTCAAAGGCTAACAAGGCAGAGCCCCCACCTTCACACACTGGGCACTGTTGCTGCTGTAACCACAGCAATCACTGTGACAGTCATTCAGAGTCTGAAAATGAATCAGATGATGGTGAACCCATATCAGCATCAGTTGCTGGTTGTAAGAAAGTCACTAGAAAGACTACCCGTGCAGCAGGTGATGGCACAGGGCCAACATCAACCCAAGAGGCATCATCAGGACAGGGTGGAGATGAAGTGACCACCACTCGGTCCTTTTCTCCAGGTGAGCTGAGAGATCTGCGAAAAGACTTCAGTCGTCGTGAAGGCGACAATATTTTAACCTGGCTGCTGCGATGCTGGGACAATGGGGCAGAAACAATTGAATTAGAAGGTGATGAAGCCAGGCAACTGGGATCTCTGTCAAAAGATTCCACCATTGATAGGGCAATTTCAAGAGAGTCTAATGCCGCTACTCTCTGGACCCGACTCCTGGCAGCTATGAAAGTCAGATTTCCCTACAAGGAAGATTGTATATCCAAGTTAGGGAAATGGAATACTATGGAGAGAGGTATCCAATTCCTGAGAGAATTACCTGTGCGAGAGATCATCTATCTAGGACCAAACAGCCAAGAGGGGACAGACCCAGATAGAATCAATCGTACAAAATCTATGTGGCGCAGATTTGTACAAAGTGCACCACCTGCATATGCTAAGTCATTGGCAGGAATGGTCTGGTCAGCTAGAGGTATACAAGAAATTAATGAAGTGATTGAGCAGCTCCGGTACTTTGAGGACAGCCTTGCTGGTTCTCTACGGGCTTGTGTCTCCACTGTGGAGAAACTGTGTGAAAAATCTGATGACCGGTTTGAAAAGCTGTTGCAAGAAATCAAAGAGCTCAGAGAAGACTCGTACCGTTCACGACCTGCACAAACCTATGTTTCAGCTGTTAGGAGAAGGCGTTTCCAATCTCGAGAGAGAGGGCAGAGGCAGCCCACAAAAAGAGGTTCACTGTGGTTCTTCCTACATGAGCAGGGAGAAAACATGAATAAGTGGCATGGAAGGCCTACCTCAGAACTTCAAGAACGAGTACGTGAGATAAAAGGAAAAACTCCTAGGAAGGTGGTTGCTCCAGTTTACAAAAGGAGCAGAAGAGATTCTGATGCTCTTGAAGGAACCTCTAATTCACACCCAGAGACTGTGCAAAACAGGAATTAGAGGTGCCCTGTTTCCAACCAGGTGGAGGAAAGGGATAACAGAGTTTATTGGACTGTACAAATACAATGGCCTGGTACAACACAACCCCAGGAGTACAAAGCTTTAGTGGACACTGGTGCTCAGTGCACAATAATTCCTTCTAATTATAAAGGAACACAATCCATCAATATTGTTGGAGTGACTGGGGGATCCCAGGAACTGACTGTTGTAGAGACTGAAATGAGCCTAACTGGAAAAAACTGGCAAAAGCATCCCATTGTGACTGGTCCAGATGCTCCGTGCATCCTTGGTATAGACCACCTCAGGAGAGGGTATTTTAAGGACCCAAAAGGGTATAGGTGGGCATTTGGTATAGCAGCTGTGGACACTGAGAAAATTGAACAGCTGTCTGATTTGCCTGGTCTTTCAGATGACCCTTCTGTTGTAGGACTGCTGATGGTTGACGATCAGCAGGTGCCAATTGCTACCACGACGGTGCATCGCCAGCAATATCACACCAATCGAGACTCTTGGATTCCTATCCAGAAGCTGATTCGTCAATTGGAAAGCCAGGGTGTGATCAGTAAGACTCGCTCACCTTTTAACAGCCCAATCTGGCCAGTGCGTAAGTCTAATGACGAGTGGAGACTAACTGTAGACTATCGTGGCCTGAATGAAGTTACACCACCACTGAGTGCTGCTGTGCCTGACATGCTAGAACTGCAATTTGAACTGGAGTCAAAGGCAGTGAAGTGCGATGCTACAACTGACATTGCTAATGCATTTTTCTCTATTCCTGTAGCAGCAGAGTGCAGGCCACAGTTTGCTTTCACCTGGAGGGGCATCCAGTATACATGGAATCGCTTGCCCCAGGGGTGGAAACACAGCCCTACCATCTGCCACGGACTGATCCAGACCACGCTGGAGCAAGGTGAAGCTCCAGAACACTTGCAATATATTGGTGACATCATCGTATGGGGCGACACAGCGAAAGAAGTCTTCGAGAAAGGTGAGAGAATAATTCATATTCTTTTGGATGCTGGTTTTGCCATAAAACGGAGCAAGGTCAAGGGACCTGAATGAGAGATCCAGTTTTTAGGAATAAAATGCCAAGATGGCCGTCGTCAGATCCCGATGGATGTGATCAACAAAACTGCAGCAATGTCTCCACCTACTAATAAAAAGGAGACACAGACTTTCTTAGGCGTTGTAGGTTTTTGGAGAATGCACATTCCTGACTACAGCCACATTGTGAGCCCTCTCTATCGAGTGACTCGTAAAAGGAACCAATTTGAGTGGGGCCCTGAACAACGACAAGCCTTTGAACAAATTAAGCGTGAGATAACTCATGCGGTGGCCCTTGGACCAGTCCGAACTGGACTAGATGTTAAAAATGTGCTCTACACCGCAGCCGATAATAATGGACTTACCTGGAGCCTCTGGCAGAAAGCACCAGGAGAAACCCGAGGTCGACCCTTAGGTTTTTGGAGTCGAGGATACAAAGGATCTGAGGCCAACTATACTCCAACTGAAAAGGAGATACTAGCAGCATATGAAGGAGTTCGAGCTGCTTCAGAAGTGATCGGCACTGAAGCACAGCTCCCCCTGGCACCTCGACTGCCGGTGCTGAGCTGGATGTTCAAAGGGACGGTTCCCTCTCCACATCATGCAACCGAAGTTACATGGAGTAAATGGATTGCACTGATCACGCAATGAGCTCGAATTGGAAGTCCCAACCGTCCAGGGATATTAGAAGTTATTACAGACTGGCCAGAAAGCAAAGACTTTGGGATGTCTCCAGATGAGGAGGAAGTAAAACGTGCTGAAGAAGCACCACCATATAATATGCTTTCAGAGACTGATAAGCAGTATGCGCTGTTCACAGATGGATCCTGTCGTCTTGTAGGAAAACATCGAAGGTGAAAGCTGCTGTGTGGAGTCCCACACGACAAGTTACAGAAGCCACTGAAGGACAAGGTGAATCCAGTCAGTTTGCAGAAGTGAAAGCCGTCCAGCTGGCTTTGGACATTGCTGAACGAGAGAAGTGGCCAATACTTTATCTCTATACTGACTCATGGATGGTAGCAAATGCCTTGTGGGGGTGGCTACAGCAATGGAAGAAAAGCAACTGGCAGCGCAGAGGTAAACCCATTTGGGCTGCCACACTGTGGCAAGACATTGCTGCGCGGCTAGAGAGCCTGCCTGTGAAAGTTCGTCATGTAGATGCTCATGTGCCTAAAAGTCGAGCCACCAAGGAACATCTAAACAACCAACAAGCAGATCAAGCTGCTAAGATTCAAGTAGCTGAGGTGGACTTGGACTGGCAACATAAAGGTGAACTTTTCCTAGCTCGGTGGGCCCATGATGCTTCAGGGCATCAAGGTAGAGATGCAACATACAAATGGGCTCGTGATCGAGGGGTGGATTTAACTATGGACACTATTTCACAGGTTATTCATGAATGTGAAACTTGCGTCGAAATCAAACAAGCAAAACGGTTAAAACCTGTATGGTATGGGGGGCGATGGTTAAAGTATAAGTATGGAGAAGCTTGGCAGATTGATTATATCACACTTCCACAAACACATCAAGGTAAGCGTTATGTACTTACAATGGTGGAAGCAACCACTGGATGGTTGGAAACATATGCCTTACCTCATGTTACAGCCCGAAATACTATCTTGGGCCTTGAGAAGGAAGTCCTTTGGTGGCACGGTACGCCAGAAAGAATTGAATCAGACAATGGTACTCATTTCAAAAACAGTATTATAGACAATTGGGCCAAAGAACATGGTATTGAGTGGGTGTATCATATTCCATATCATGCACCAGCCTCTGGGAAAATTGAAAGGTACAATGGTTTGTTAAAAACTACACTAAAGGCACTTGGTGGTGGAACCTTTAAAAACTGGGATTCACATTTAGCAAAAGCCACTTGGTTGGTCAACACCAGGGGATCAACCAATCGAGCCGGGCCTGCCCAATCAGAAATTCTACGGACTGTAGAAGGAGATAAAGTCCCTGTAGTACACATGAAAAATATCTTAGGAAAGGCAGTCTGGGTTACTCCTGCCTCAGGCAAAGGCAAACCTATTCGTGGGATTGTTTTTGCCCAGGGACCTGGCAGCACCTGGTGGGTGATGCTTAAGGATGGAGAAGTTCGGTGTGTACCTCAAGTGGATTTGATTTTAGGTGAAAATATGCAATGCTGAACTGTATGATGTGAATTGCCGCACTAACAATGTTTAATAAGTGTCTTTCAGATCAAGACAATGGTGATGAAACCAGCGCTGGCTTCTTCGAGTGGCGCCCGACACCTTCTTCGAAGTTGGTGTCCTTAACCCACAAACAGTGGTCATGAGATGCACTTGTACGATTTTTCCTGCCCTGGGAGACTGTTGTGACAAAATGAACTTAATGAACTTTTCAAAGGATGGTCCACTGATTAATTACTCCTGTGTATATATGTACATATGTATATATATATAGTAGTAGTGATTAATTAGATTGTATTGATAGATTGTATTGATAAGGTTTAAGTATTCAGTGAAAGGCATATTATAAGGGGTGGAATGTCCTGGTTTTGCTAAAAACAAGTTTCTCTTTTAGTGAATTTGCCTGTCAGCTAAAGCCTTCATGTTAGCTGCATTTTCCTGGAGAACCCAACACATGTTTTGGTTAAACCCAGCAATGGAATGCAAACTTATTGATAAGCACGGATGGACATCTTGCGAGAGGGGCAACGAGAAAACTGATGACCGAGAGACTGACCAATGGTGTATAACATTCCATTCACATGAATACTTCATATAAAATTGGGAGATCATGAGTGTAGTGGCAGAGCCCCCCCCCGCCCCAGGGGGATGGGGTTGTCGCCAGCCTGGCTGAGAGGTGAAGCCAGAGACAAAAGAGACTAAAGGAGCACCATTAGAATGTAATAATGAGTGAGCAATCGCCGGACACATGCGTGCAGAGCGCGTGGACAGTACATGCAGCCTATCATGTTATTGTATAACACGAGTTACAACCAATCACATAGTTGTAAGGCGCGTGGACAGGGCAGCTTTGCTATAAAGCTAGCCCGGACCGACAATAAAGCGAACTCTGTGAACATCATATTGGTGTGTCAGGTTCCGTGGCTCGCATGGATAAAGCAACACTTTGGTGACCCCGACGTGATACTTCGTATCGAAGCAAGATCGCCGGAAGTGAAGACGCGAGGACGCCACCTGGGGGCGACACCAGCCCGGCGCTCAATCATAGCGGAAAGTAGGCCTACGAAGAAGCAGGTGGCATGGGAAACACGGCATCCGTGGAAGAAAAAATAATAGTGAGAAGTATTCTGCAGCTGGCTGCAAGAACAGGAAGAATTTTGGAAAAAGACGCGGTGGAGCGCCTTTTACAATTCGCCCAGCGTAAGGGCTGTGTTCGTTCGACGGACGAATTTTTTTCTCCCGGTACATGGGAGGACATAGGGACCGAACTATGGGAAGCGGTTACAAGGGGGAGCCGCGAGGCTTGCGATCTCGCCGGACCCTGGCGGGAGGTCAGGCAGCTAATGCAGGAAGTCTCAGAGGAGCCGGAGCTGTGTGCCGTCCCCTCGGAGCCGCCCGCTGCGAGCTGCCCACCCTCCGAGAACTCCGAAGAATCAACACCGCTGGTATGTCCCGTATCAGATCTGGAGTTCTGGGGCGGAGAGCAAATTATACCCTCTGCGCCCGTTGAGCCATTGCCTGGCTCCGACAACGAATGGCAGCAACCGGCAAGTTTCAACAAGCCAGGACAAGTTAATCCAGCCGACGTGCCTTTGCTGGAGGACCCGATGGAACACCACGACGGAGCACCGCAGAATCGCCCTGAGTTCCAGGAGGAGAGCCACGTGCAGAGCCTGAAGGACTTACTGAGACGGCAGGAGAGCCAGATGCAAGAAGTTCTAGAAGCTATGAAACGACTAGATGGCGGTAACAGTAAAACTTCGCGGTTAATAGCATATAAAAAGGCGTCAGATGCAATTAAGGACGGGCTGGAGGCAATTGGCAGGGAATGTGAAAAACGGGGAAAACAGGAAAGGGAGGGGGTGGAATTAGACCTCACTCCCGAGGAGCTCCGTATTAAAAGGGAGCGAATACAAAAATGGGCTAGACAATGTGTTGAAGATGGGATGTGGTCTGTAAGAGAAGCAGATGAATATTTGAGAGCGCGATATGGAAAAGGGCTGGAGACTGGGTTAGCAGATCGGTTTGCAAATATACGCCGACTTACTGATCCACAGGGAAACACAAGGGAATTGTATAGCAGTGATAATAATGATAATTTGGGTGCTGCCCCTGTGCATCAGGGTAGAGATATTCCTCGAGATCATTCTTATAATGCAGGGCAACGTTGGCAAGGAGTAATCAGAGATGCAACTATTGAAGGGATCATGTTACCTGGTAGTATTACAGCAGTGCCAGTGCACATAGATAATAGAGGACAAAGGCAGTGGTCGCCTTTTGATTGGAAAACGGTTAAGCAATTGCAAAGTGCAGTTATGCAATATGGTACGGATAATAAGCATGTGATGCAGCTAATCAATTCATTTTTCAAGGAGCAAGTACTAACTCAAACAGATATTAGGGCATTGATGGAGTTATTGCTTCCTCCAACGGGGTATTTGCTGTTCTTGGACAAGTGGCAGGGGAAAGTGGAATTGGCAGTATTAGAAAATGTTCGTTTACCAGCTGATGATCCGTTGCGGTTAGCTAGCATGGACCAGTTACTGGGTCGTGGGCAATATGCGGATGGTGCTACTCAGGCAGCACTTCATCCAAGGATTTTGCAGCAAACGCAAGGGCTTGCCTTGGCAGCAGTGAAAGAATTGCCAAATATAGGTAACCCTGTGCCACCCTATTCTACAATAAAGCAGGATCCTGGGGAACCATATATGAAGTTTGTAGATCGTTTGAAAGAAGCTATAGATGCCTCTCCTAACTTGACTCCAGAGGCAAAAGCTGCTGTGGGGAAAGATTTGGCTATGATGAATGCAAACACCCAATGCCAACAGATATTAGCCGGTTTGGGAAAAAGTGCTTCTTTAGCAGAGATGGTGGAAGCTTGCACACGGGTACCAATTATGCAACAGGAGGTAGAAAAAGCAAAAATACATGCTCAAGCCCACGCTGCGGCCTTGGCTGCAGCACTTAAGCCTGCAATGAAAGGTCGAAGCCCTTCTTCTCGCGGCCTAGCATGTTTTACTTGTGGACAAACAGGACATATTAGAAGAAATTGCCCTCAGTATACTCGGAGAGGGGGACCTAGTAATGGCACTAGTCAGTCACCAGCCCCTCTCAATAATTTGCGCTTTGATGGCACGTGCAGTCGGTGTGATAAGTATGGACACCGAGTAGTGGAGTGTCAATCAAGATTTAAAAAAGATGGGACACCGCTGCCGGGAAACGGGAGGACCAGCGCCAGGGGCTGGGGCGCGATGACACCACAATACCAGCCGAGAGGGGGAACAGCCATGGTTGCTTGTCCGAGCTCAGGGCAGCAACCTCAGGAAGCGCAGGCGTCGATCTGGCCGTGGGAACAGATGTCACAATAACAGACCGGTCTGTACATGTAGTTCCATCTACAGTAACAGGGCCCCTAGGGTCTGGATTGAGTGCACTTTTAATAGGTCGTTCTTCTGCTTCAAGACAGGGGTTGTTTGTTTTGCCAGGATTAATAGACTCTGATTATGTTGGACCCATAGGTATTATGTTGCAAGTCTTAACACCCCCTGTGACTATTAAACAGGGGACCCGTATAGCACAATTGGTACCTTTTAAAGCATGTGTTCCAAAGGCTTTAAGTACAGAAAGAGGTCAGAAAGGTTTTGGTTCTACTGGAGCCCCTGTGGTTGCTTTCACGGAAAAACTGACTTTGGACAAACCATCTAGGGTAGTTTCCATTATTGGGCCTGGCAGTGAGATTAAGAGGAAAAGAATGCTTTTAGATTCAGGCGCAGATGTGACGATTATCCCTCGCACTGACTGGCCTTTGTGTTGGCCTTTAGAAGCAGTAAATACCATGGTAGTGGGGATAGGGGGGGCCACTCCCACCCACATCAGCACACATATGGTTAAGATAAGGGAGGAGGGCGAGGGCTTAGAGGCATGAGTACGACCTTATGTTCTAAACACAACAATTGCATTATTGGGAAGGGATGTGATGTCTCAGTGGGGAATAGTTATGCAGTCACCTTTTTAATAATGGCCATTGCAGCGAGCAACACCCGGCCATGTATGAAGCTGAGTTGGGAAACAAATGATCCTGTCTGGGTGGATCAATGGCCATTACCAAAAGAAAAGCTCGCACATTTAGAGGAGCTGGTTGAAGAGCAACTCAGTCTCGGACATTTGGTCCCTTCCACCAGCCCGTGGAATACACCTGTTTTTACTATCCAGAAGAAATCAGGGAAGTGGCGTTTGTTACAGGACCTCAGGGCAATTAATGCAGTAATGAAAGATATGGGGGCACTACAACCAGGTCTTCCTACCCCAACCATGCTTCCAAAAGATTGGGATATAACTGTCATTGATCTGAAGGATTGTTTTTTCACGATTCCTTTACACCCAGAGGATTGTGAAAAATTTGCCTTTACTGTTCCAGTGCTTAATCATCAAGCTCCCACAAAAAGATATCATTGGGTAGTGCTACCTCAGGGAATGAAAAATTCTCCTACTATTTGCCAATGGTATGTAGATTTGGCTTTAAAATCATTCAGGCAACAACACCCTCAGATGATCATCTATCATTATATGGATGATATCCTTTTGTGCAATAAAGAGAAAATTAGTAAGGACATAATAACTCAGTTGACAAAGCAATTAGGTCAATGGGGTCTGGTTGTGGCACCAGAAAAGGTACAGCAAACCGCACCATGGAAATATTTAGGATATGAACTAACTCAGGCCATGATTAGACCTCAGAAGCTTACTGTGAAAGCAAAGATAGCAACCCTTCACGATGCAATGAAGTTAGTAGGGGACTTACAGTGGATAAGAAATGTTGTGGGTATTACAAATACAGATTTGCAACCGCTGTTTAGTCTCCTCCGTGGGGGACGAGACCCCCAAGAACCACGGTGCCTCACACCAGAAGCACAGAAAGCGCTTGAGCAGATTGCAAGAAAAGTTTCACAGAATACTGCTCAGCGGGTAAGATCAGAATTGCCTGTTACTCTCTATGTCTATAATACCAATAAGGAAGTGGCAGGACTTTTGACCCAGTGGAGCACGGAAGAAAAGGATCCATTGGTAATATTAGAATGGATATTTTTAAACAGCCAAAACCAAAAAACCATCATTCAGAGGTGGGAAGCCATTGCCCAAGTGATAGTGAAAGGACTAAGCAGATTTCTGACATTGTCTGGACTATATGTTGCTAAAATTGTGATCCCTATTTCCCTCAATTTGTTTGAACAGATCCTTCTCAAACATGACGATCTTGCCTCAGCTCTTGCCCGGATTCCGGTGCAGGTGGACAATCATTATCCACCACATCCTATATTTAAGACCAACCTCCCCTTAGAGCCTATGTCAATTGTTAGTGAGCATCCACTAGATGCTATAACCATTTTCACAGATGCGAGTAGTCGCTCATGCAAAGGAGGCTTTGTATGGTTTGAGAATGGTCAGTGGCATTCACAGATTGTCATAGCTGAAGGATCGGTTCAAATTTTAGAATTGCGAGCGGTGACAGCAGCATTGCAAAAATGGCATAACTCTCCAGTTAATCTGGTAACAGATTCTCTTTATGTTGTGGGAATTGTACAAAGAATACATAGAGCGCTTTTGCAGCGAGTTTCCAATTCCTTGTTGTTTGAAGCATTGTTAGATTTGTGGAACGTATTAGATTATAGGACAGCACCAGTATTTATCATGCATATAAAAAGCCATACTAACATACCAGGTGGTCTAGTAGAGGGAAACAGCATCATAGACAAACTTGTGGCAGTAGCAGATATATCCCCTTTTGAACAAGCCAGACAAGCTCACGAATTCTTTCATCAATCCTCAGCAGCACTCCGAAAGCAGTTTACAATTACAAAGGAACAAGCTCGAGCCATTATTGCAGCTTGTCCTGATTGTGCCCGCATAGTCCCTCTCCAACAAAAGGGAGTAAATCCTCGGGGCTTGCAGCCAGGTCAGTTATGGCAAACTGATATTACTGAATTTGCACCATTTGGCAGACAAAAGTACATTCATGTCTCCATAGATACCTGTTCAGGACTGCTGTGGGCTACAGCCTTGACCTCAGCAAATGCAAAGGCAGTAAAACGTCATTTACTACAAGCTTTTGCTGTCATGGGTGTCCCTACACAAATCAAAACAGATAATGGTCCTGCATACCACTCTGACAGACTTGCAGCCTTCCTCACCCAGTGGAAGGTACAACACCTGTTTGGAATCCCTTATAATTCTACTGGCCAAGCAATTATTGAGCGTGCACACCGTGCATTAAAAATCTTTTGTCTGTTTTGAAAAAACAAGGGGGAATTGGTGTGAGCCCAGAAGAGGTATTGATGAAGGCATTGTATGTGCTGAACTGGCTTAATCCTAAAAGTGAAACTGAAATGGAACCGGTTGTTATGCACCAAATCAAAAATGTCAAAGATTTTTCCGAAAATGTGCCTAAGGTTAGTGTGTTTAATCCGACAACACAACAATGGGAAGGTCCTATGTCACTAATAACCTGGGGAAGGGGATATGCTTGTGTTTCTACAGGTAACCACAAAAATTCATGGATCCCAGCAAAGTGGGTGAGACCTTGGCTAGCTAACAGAGAAGAAACCCATTGCAGTGATGACAACCCTTAACCTCAGACATGTTATCGCTTTAAGCAACGAATGTAGCCAATGTTGAGAATACCACTTTGTAAAACAGAGCAGCAATTAATTTTTTCTTATTGGACATGTTCACAGTTATGAAGAGTTTGATTGTATGTGTTGTTTGAACTTAAAAGTTAAAAAGATAGAAGATTTGCAGAACAAGAAAATAACAGAAGATACTGGGTTTTTTGGGGTGAATGACTTGTTTGGTTAAAAGGAATATTGAAAACAGGTTTGATCTTGTTAATTGTAATTGTATTAGCCTTAATGTTCTTACCCTGTATTTCACACTGTATTTAAAGCATGATATGGCGTATTGTTAATATTAAATAAAAGAGGGGGAGATGTAGTGGCAGAGCCCCCCCCCGCCCCAGGGGGATGGGGTTGTCGCCAGCCTGGCTGAGAGGTGAAGCCAGAGACAAAAGAGACTAAAGGAGCACCATTAGAATGTAATAATGAGTGAGCAATCGCCGGACACATGCGTGCAGAGCGCGTGGACAGTACATGCAGCCTATCATGTTATTGTATAACACGAGTTACAACCAATCACATTGTTGTAAGGCGCGTGGACAGGGCAGCTTTGCTATAAAGCTAGCCCGGTCCGACAATAAAGCAAACTCTGTGAACATCATATTGGTGTGTCAGGTTCCGTGGCTCGCATGGATAAAGCAACACATGAGGATCTCGTTCCTTTTTCCCTTTTTTCCTCATGGCTGACATTAGGAGAGGACCTTGCTGGTCGTCCCTGTGAACTGAGGCCTAGTGACAGACTGAATCCAGCTCCGGTTGGCTACAGAGCCTAATCCAGGACTTTGGGTGCTGGCTCTGCGGAGTTGCTGAGACTTACAAGATTGGTTTTGTATATTTTGTATTATTTTCTCTATTCTTAGTAGTAGAATTAGTAAAACATCTTTAACTTTTCCAACTCTCTTCTCTCTGTCCTTCTTTCCCTCCCAATCGCCTGCCCTGAGTGTAAAAGGGGGGAGAGGGAGGGGCAAAATGGGGAAGTGGGGGGAGAGGAGGTTAATAATACATCTGCCAGGGTTTGTTTGTCACCCCACAATCCTAACCCTTGACAGGCTGGGACAGAGAAAAGGATGAGAAGGAAATAAGGCAAGGCAAGGCAAGGCTAGGTCAAAAGACATTTCCTTGGTTACATATTTTGTACCACATTCATTTTGAGATGAGGAGGAAAGCCATCAGACCTTATGGATTAGGCCCAAGCAAAAACCCCGGCTACTTGAGACACTTAGACTAAGCCTAAAATGCAAAGATCTCTCCATAAGGATGGTTTTTATACTCTACTTCCACAATCTGCTGGCAGTACAAAAGAATAAGCGGCAGATGTCCTTAGGCTGAGTCACGGTGCTTTGCTCCTAAGACCATGCATACCATGGGAATATTTCAGCATTTCTGCTCTGGTTTTCAGTGTATTACACCAAAACACCCACCTGATGACATCATTGCAACAGCAACAGCAGCAATTTGCAGAATTCAGCTTCTTTGGGGAACTGAGAAATTGCTGAGCTGACACCAAGTCCTGCTGTGTCCCTGTCACCCGCAGAGTGCCCGCATCCTCACCACGGTAGCGGGCATTGTGACAAAGGTTCTATGTCAGCTGGGTGTGGTAGCCGAGCGCCCCCTAGGAGAGGGGGAGCCTGTCAGCCCCGGGCCTGTCACTGCCTGCTGTCCCCCCTGTCACCAGCGAGGCCTCTGAAAAGTTTCCAAAACATCCCCAGACTTAGGTCCAGCGTGGCCAAAAGTCTCCAAGAGACAAGTCGGGAAGAAGGATATGGAAGAGAGGGAGAAAGCCAGGGAGCAGGCCAAAGGGAGGCAAGAGGAAAAAGTAGTGCCGGGCTGCAGGACTGAAATGGAGGAATGGAAAGACAAAAGCCAGGAAGCAGGAGAGTTTGAGAAAAGGAGAGAGGAAAGAAGAGACATGCAGCCAGATGAGGGCTTAGTGAGAGAGGCTGGGACAGAGAACAGCATGAGAAGGAAATAAGGCAGGGCAAGGCAAGGCTAGGCCAAAGGACGTTTCCTTGCTTTATATTTTCTACCACATTCATCTGGAGACGAGGAGGAAAGCCATCAGACCTGATGGATTAGGCCCAAACAAAAACCCCGGCTACTTGAGACACTTAGACTAAGCCTAAAATGCAAAGATCTCTCCATAAGGATGGTTTTTATACTCTACTTCCACAATCTGCTGGCAGTACAAAAGAATAAGCGGCAGATCTACTTAGGCTGAGTCATGGTGCTTTGCTCCTAAGACCATGCATACCATGGGAATATTTCAGCACTTCTGCTCTGGTTTTCAGTGTATTACACCAAAACACCCACCTGATGACATCATTTCAAGAGCAACAGCAGCAATTTGCAGAATTCAGCTTCTTTGGGGAGCTGAGAAGTTGCTGAGCTGACACCAAGTCTTGTTGTGTCCCTGTCACCCGCAGAGTGCCCGCATCCTCACCACGGTAGCGGGCATTGTGACAAAGGTTCTATGTCAGCTGGGTGTGGCAGCCGAGCGCCCCCTAGGGGAGGGGGAGCCTGTCAGCCCCGGGCCTGTCACTGCCTGCTGTCCCCCCTGTCACCAGTGAGGCCTCTGAAAAGTTTCCAAAACATCCCCAGACTTAGGTCCAGCGTGGCCAAAAGTCTCCAAGAGCCAAATCGGAAAGAAGGATATGGAACAAAGGGAGAAAGCGAAGGGAGCAAGCCAAAGGGAGGGAAGAGGAAAAAGTAGTGCCGAGCTGCAGGACTGAAATGGAGGAGGTTTTGCACTTTCTTATGATACAGTTCTATAGGAGGCTTCAAGCCTAGACAAGATGATTTCACGTTTTTCTTCTGGAGTTATGCATTTGCTGTTCCTTCTTTCTTCTTGTTCTTTTAGCAGGATCATTTTATCTGAGCATGGCAGTGGCCCTAAAGGCACTTGCTTTGATAGAGCTGTCTCAGTAAGGTGTTGAACAAGTCCTCGCAGACACAGAATGATGTAGCACGCTATAGAAATCAGTGCTTCTGTTACTACGATTAAAGAAGTAATTTCTCTCAATTTTCCAAACCAAGATTCTAACAATCCCCTGAGTGGACTATCTACACCTGAATTCTCAGCCAATTCTTCTGCTGAAGTTGTGGTTAGACATGTATCACCTTTTTCTGCCAACATCGTATCTGGGACCATGTTATTTTCCCATGCCATTCTACTAGTAGCATCTAATTGTTTGGTGATTCCTTTAACTGCTTGTCTAGTATAACTTATAAATAAATGTTATTTATCCCATCTACATTCTTGTTTGTAGTTACCTACCAAAACAAAACGGACTCAGAACCCGCAGCTAACTTGACTTCTTGCTTTGTGTTCCTTGGGGACTCCTCTGGGGACCCCAATCTAATTGAAATAAACCCTGTCATCAGAGGAAAGCCCTAAACTCCTTTTTCTGTTGCCCTGATGGATCACAGTGTTCAAATGCCAGGGTAAAAGGAATTTCCAATTGTACGACGTCACAGGTACCTTCCCAGTGGGGGATAAAATGGAATGAAGTGTCATCTTCCCACAGTACCACCAAAAATCCACTCAGGAAGCATTTGAGGACATATGAGGACCAACTTCCCGTGTCTCTGCACATCTACTCATGTTCCTAGGAACTTGGTATCATTCCTGCCCCATCGTGAGAGACAGGCAGTATGATTTCCAATTATTCCTGAAAATGCCAGGGGAATTTTGATATTTTTCCCTGCAAAGCTTATTTCTCCATGCCGTAGAGTCTTGGCATAAGGCTAAGATGCACTCCATCCCCTGTCAATCTTCGCTCCACCCCAGAGGGAAGGGTACCACTTGGGCCACAGGCCTTCCTGCTGCACAGGCATAGCAATTGCTCTTGTTTAGGCTTTGCACCATATATTTGATCCATTCTACCCAGGCATTTGTACCTCCATATATTTTGAACCTTCCCAGGGCATCTTTTCTACTAATGTCTATTTGTGATCCATAAACCCCACTTACTGAATCATCTGCTCTCTGTCTTGCAATTAGCAAAGGGTTGCACTGCAGAGACTCACATCCTGGGAGAGATTGTCCTTTAGATACGGTAATTTTTCTTTTCAACTCTATAACCGTTCATTGCTCACTGTCCATCCCCTAAACTCTGTGGTCCAAATAACACTGTACGAGGAGGGGCAATGAGAGACAGCAACAAAAACTGTGCACTTATTTAAATCATCCTTAGACTCAGTCCCCTTGGACACGTTTCTTTTCATAACTCAATTCTCTTTAGCTCTGTACATCCCCACAGTTAAGGATGTGGCAATCATCTACTCAAATTGTTAGGGAACCTTCAGTTTCAGTGATGTTTGTTAAGTAACCCATTTGTAAATTCTACATACACAGGATTAACAATCCCCAAAAGTTTCATTTCATTTTCATCTCTGTATCTTTAGTCGAAGGGGGTCGTCAGTTGTCAATACTTGCCACTCGTCATTGTCCTTTGGAGGTTCGATTGGCTCTTTAATGCGTGTCTAATGAGTCCACCCTTTCTCAGCTGGTTGTACCACTGTCTCGGTGAGCAGCAGAACTTGAAATGCTCCTTCCCAATCTGGCTGAAGCTTCCGTTTCTTTCCAGGATTTGATCAGGACCCAGTTTTCAGGCTGAAACTTGTGAGCTGCAAACTCTAAAGGCAGAGTTTGTGCCAGAAGGCCTTGTGCCTGAGAGAAGATAGGCAAGACAACCCGAGTATACAGTTTTTGAGAAATAAATCCTTAGTTTCAAACTGTGGAGGTCCACCTATTATTAAACTTTTGCTACCACCGCTGCTGCGGCAGTGCTCAGGAGGAAAGCTTCTCCCCCTCTGGCAAGGTGATCAACCAACACTAGTATGTATTTAATTCGACCAGCTACAGGCAAATCACCTTGAATATTTTGAGAGAGTTGTAAACTTGGACCCTGCCCTCCTGCAGGCTGCTTTTTAAGTGCCTTTTTATTTATTCTTTTACAAACCACCCATCTTTCACAAATTTGCTTGGCTATAGTATAAATTCCCGTATTACGTCACACATTGCTTGTGTTCCCCAATAACTCTCCTGATGTAGAATCGCTAATACCTCCCTCATGATTTGCTTATTTAACATTTCTCTACCATCTGGGAGTACCCATTTCCCACTCTGTTCCCTGGCTCCTAATTCTTGGAGGACTTCTTATTTTTCATCAAAAACTGGAATTTCCTGTGAGGCCAGGACCTCAAGCGTGAGATAACTTACAGTTATTAATTCAGGTTTTAAGGCTGCTTCTCAGGCCATTTCATCTGATAACCAATTTCCCCTGACACAAAAGGAGTTTCCCCTCTGATGTCCTAATGGACATCATGTACTACAGCCACTTCTATTGGTGACATCAGATTATGTAACACTTGTCCAACTGGTTCTTCCCGAACCAATTCTTTCCCTTTGCTATTAATTAGACCCCATTCTTCCCAGATTTTCCCAAAGGTGTGCACTACTCCAAATGCATATCTAGAACCATTACAGATGGTACCTTCTTTTCCATCTAACACTTGCAGTGCCTGATTGACAGCGTATAGCTGGCATGTTTGAGCTGACCAGTTATTAGGTAACCTGCCCGTTTCTTATTTCACCACTCACACCTTCAACGATGGCACACCCATTGTGTCTTTTCCCCTGAATTATCCCTGAAGTCCCATCTATGAGGAGGTGCAGCCCATTGTCATCTCTCCACAGGAAAGTAGCAGGGTTTAATTTCCTGCTTTCTTTCACCAGAAGAGCGGTGACTGCTGCAGTTTGCACACACTCAAGACACTGGGTCTAAGAGCTTAGATAAGTGTGCCACTGGCTGTCGCTTCCCCCCAGCCCACTTGCTGGTGGAGCAGTGTGGGAGGCAGAACAGGCCACCCTGTGCAAGCATTGCTCAACAGTACCAAAAACATCTCTGTATTATCAACACTGTTTTTAGCACGAATCAAAAAACATAGTCCCATACTAGGTACTACAAAGAACATTAACTCCACCCTGGCCAAAACCAACACAAACTTCCAGGTAATAGAATAGCTCTCAAATTTTCTCCTTATCACCCCCCCAGGCAGTAACTGTGCTTCCACACCCAGAGCCTGTAAAACATTTTTCTCTAATAAATAAGCTGGGGAATCTTCCACTAATATATTCCTTCTCCATACACTTTTAATTCTTATTATCACAGATAGGAATTTATTCATAATTGTCTCTCCTTCCTCCCTGCTACCCCATTTATTACAACTCTTTCTTCAGTTTTAGATCTTTTTAGGGTAGAATTTAGAAGGGATAGGGTAGCTTCTGTTTTTACTAAAAACTAGACCTCATTACCTCCTACTTTACCAATTACATGCCCCTTTGCGATTTAAACAAGTTGCCCCACAAAAAAGAAACACCACAAATATTTTCAGCCCCTCTGATTTTCCAAAGTGTATTGAGCTTTCTTCCTTTGGTCATTTCTAACAGTTACCGTCCTCGGGGTAAATATCCCACATTTCCACAACAATAGCATTCCATTTTCTCTCATTCTCTCACTTGTATCACCGACTTCAGTCTAAATCTTCTCGCTCTGGTGCTGCCAGGCCTTCAAGGAAAAGACGAACGACATAGCCCGCCGGTGGAGGGAACTCCATGCCAAGAAGGACCAGATGAAAAGCTACATGGAGAAATCTTTGAGAAGGTTAAAGGTACGCCTGCTCCTGATCAGCTCCGCTGACGTGACCCTGAGCCACAGCGCCACCTTCTCCCCTCATTGCATCACCCCGTCCCTGCTGCTCCCTGCACGGGACAGCTGGCATCAGAGCAGTGTCCCCTCCCCAAACCCGCTGCACCCCAACACTTTGAGCACCCTGGACGGTCCAAAACGCTCTTTGCAGCCCGAGCTGGCCCTGCCTGGGCTGGAGATCCTTCCCAGGCAGCCCCCACATTCTGGGGGTGTCACCCAGACCCTGCAGCGCTGAGTACCCCAATATCCACCAGAGCTGGGCTTCGAGCATCCCCTGGTGTGGGATGCAGCCAGATCTCCAGCGATGGGGAGGTTGCCAGGTTGGGACTCAAAACACCATTCATGACCGATCTGACACCCCCGCAGATGTGCACCCCCAGCAACACGCCAGCCACGCTGCCCAACGTCCCCGACACTGTGGTCACGTTCTCCAAGCTGCAAACCCCTGAGAACCGGTAAAGCAGCAACAGCCCCATCGCCTCCATGGCCTGTGCCCACGAGAGCTTCAGCCCCTTTTGGGCTTCCTCGCCCCACAACCCCCAGCCAGCCTGGCTGCCCCCTCCTCACCCAGCGTTGGGAGTGGGGGCTCCCCTGAGAATCGCACTGGAAGAATTTTCTAGGTAGTACTCCTAGGGTGGGGGGGCACACACTCTTGGGGAGGGCACTGGCCCTCAAGACCCTCTAGATGGTCTTTCCTCCCCTCATTTTTTAAAAATATATATCTAATGTATTATAAATCCAGAGAGAAGGAGCAGCAGCACAGAGGTGGGTGCTGGGTGGGGGGGTTTCTTAGTGCCCCCTCCCACCAGCATCGCTGCAGCGGGGCTGGAGAGCAAAGGGGAGGCAAATAACAAAGAAATCGATGGCTGGAGACAGCTGTCGGCCCCCGGGTCATGGCTATGGGGGCACCCTGGACTGAGGGGGCACAGCCGCTGGGCCCCCTGCCTCTGCATGTCCCAGAGCCCTGATGAAGCCCCCAAAGCGCTCCCCTCCTCCGGCTCCCAAAATCAGCCCGGCTTCTTGCACAGCCCCTATGGGGCCCCCTTACCCCGTCCTCCCTCCCTCGACACCCCCAGGGTCCAGGGGGATTCTACAAGGTGATGTCCCCCCGTCACTGCCACTGCCACACACGGTCCTTCCCAGGGGAGGGGAGAGCTGGGGGGGTTTCAGTCTTGAAATCAATCTTGCAGCGGCGGGCGGGCGGCGGCGCCGCACCCTGAGCTCTCTGGGTAGCCTGGCCGGGCGGCTGCTCCGCACCTGGGCGCGCCTGGTCGGGGGCCGCGGAAGGCGCCGAGCTGTGCCGGAGGACGATGAAGGTGGGTTCCGGGCCTTTAAGGAAAAGATGGCTGACATAGCCTGCTGGTGGAGGAAACTCCATGCCAAGAAGAACCAGCTGAAAACCTACATGGAGAAATCTTTGAGGAGGTTAAAGGTACGCCTGCTCCTGATGAGCTCCGCTGATGTGACCCTGAGCCACAGCGCCACCTTCTCACCTCCCCTGGGGAGACAGTCTTGGGCCAGCACTTCTGTCCAAGCCTCCCTTGAACCTGGCGGGGTGAGGAACAGGACTGGCAGGGCATGGGGGTTTGTACTGCAGATGGGGAAAGCCCTGATAGCGCTTGGGCAGCAGAGAGCTTGTCCAGTACCAGTGTGATCTCCTGGTGGGGGAAACATCACTAGGAAGATAATCAGCTGCGAGTCCAAGCTCTGAAGAAAGCCATGAGAGAAAGAAAGGAGAAAACACAAAAGGAGATGGAGCTTTTGAGGGCTAAGAAGAAACTCGAAGCCCTGAAAAAAGGAACACCAGAAGCTCAGCAGCCAAGTGCAGAAGCACTCCATCTTCAAAAACTACCTGGAGAATGTGGTGAAGATCTCCCCACAGGTGAGTTTGGACATGAGAGACAGATCATGGCCTCAGGGAGGGCTGTATGTGGATGTTAAACCTGGAGGAGATAAGGCAAGTCCAGGGAAATCATGACACTTGGTCAAACCCAGACACCTCAGGTGGGATGGGAGGAGGTTCCCTGCAAGCCAGGTGAGCCAAGGGGACCAGAGTGAGGGGAGGAAAAGCAGAAAAGGAGATGAAGGCTTGAGAAAACCCAAGAAAAAGTGTTAGAAGGGGGAACAGCACAGAGCTGAGGGGCATGGGGACCCCTTTGTGTCACTGTTTCACGTGACATGGATGGTTTGGGAGAAGGGCCAAGCTGCCCGAAAATGGGAGCCCAGGCAGCTGTCGGGAAAGCTGAGCCCTCTCTCAAGGGTGTGTGGGTGTCCCTCCCTGCATCGCTCGCACTCCTGCGGCCTGGCTGCCCCACTCCCATGGCTGGGTGACTTGGCCCTGGCAGCTGCACTTGTGCTTTGTTTCCTATCAGAGCACTGGGGGGTGGTACGACATCTCCCCTTGCTGCTGGCAGTGGCAGCTCTGGGACCGGCACAATGGGGCCATCAAACAGGGAATGTGGCGACGCTCACAAACCAACTGGGGCAGCAGGCTCGCCAAGAGGGGAAATCTTTCAGCTGGGGGAGGTGTTGTCCCTGGTCAGGACAGGGTGCCAAACAGTACGAGACTTGCAGTCATGAGGGGAGGGCAGGGGCATTACTAAATCCAGGATCCTTGTGCTGCAGTTTGAGGACATCCAGGACGTCATTTCCCGCTACAAGCTGCTGGTGAGGACGTGCAAGGACCTGCAGCAGTCCCAAGAGAAGGACAGGGAAATGATGGAGCAAGCCAAGGTGCTCCTGGATCAGTATGAGGCAGAGAAAGCAGCTGAGATCCTGCAGTGCCAAAATGAGCTGGAGCAGCTCCAACGACATTTTGCGCAGGCTCAAAGTGATGTCCGCTTCTGGGTGAGGAACTGCGGGATGGGCAGGGGAAGATCTCCAAGGCCTGGCTGGGTGAAGCCACAGGGTCATGGCAAGGCACAGTGGCAGACTTTGTAATTGGAGGAGATGCCTCATTTCATCCCTGCAGCAGGGGGTGCAGAATGCCAAATGACAGACCAGGTCTGGAGCAGGTTATGTCTGGGCTTAAAACAAGTCCAAAAGTGACCCAACTGGTGGTCATCTGGGCTGTACCAAGGCACATGAATGTGTAGAAATGCGCGCAGCTCTGCTGGCCTCTGTTCCCTTTGCATCACTCTGAGGGGGCCTTGCCAAATTCCCTTCCTGGATACTCCAGGCTGCAGGAGTTGAGTCCCACCAGGTAAAGCTGGAAAGTGTGTGGTCTGGGTGGGTGGTGGTGGGATGCGCTGCCCCCAGGGTGTCAACTATCGGGGTATCTGGAGGACCCACTAGAACGAGGGGTGCAGGAGCTGGCAGAGAGATGGGGCTGCTCAAGGAGTAGCTGTGGTAGTTCCTGGATCTGCTTCCACCACATCAAGCTGAACCAGCTCCAGCATAGCCCTGGGTGAGGACAGGTTCTTCCTAGCAAAACAAAGGAGTGTGGAAGCCAGGCTCTCCAGCACTGAAGCAGCATCTTTGCTGGGACATATCACCATGCTGTGTGTCTGATGGGCTGATGAGGGACAGACGCTACAATATGTGGATGGCATTCCTACTGAAAACGCTCAAAAGTGGTTTATGGACAGAAGCAGCCAGCCCTGAGGTGATCTGGACCTTTGCCAAAAATCCTTTCCCACAAAAGGCAGAGATAATTGCCCTTACTCTGCCCTGGAACTAGCTCAAGGTAAAACTGTTAGCATCTATACTGACTCCAAGAATGCTTTCAGGGCTGTGCATGTGCACAGAGCAATTTGGAAAGAAAAGGGACTTTTGAACTCTCAAGGCAAACAGATCAAGCATGCGGAGGAGATATTGGAACTACTGAAGCAGTTCAACTTCCTAAGAAAACGGCAATTACGCACATTAAGGCGCACCAGAAAGTGAGCTCGGAATCGGAAAAGGCTGGCGGACACAGAGGCAAACCAAACGGCTCAGCACAAGGTAAAAACACAAAGTGCTCTCGTCCTTGGTGGGCAGGTCTCTAACAGGTAAGCCAGAGTGTACTAAAGAGAATTGAAACTCATCGTAGATTTAAAGGAATCACATCATAAGGAAGGGTGGGCTCAAACGCCCCAGGGAAAACTTACCACCCCCTCTCATCTGGTTTGGCCTTTAGGAAGGGAAGAACAGAAGAAGGGGCCTTGGGGACTAGAACCACTACGCAAACATTTGATTAGGGAAACAGGAGTTAGAGATTTGTCTGTCACTGTGGAAGAGGTGACAGCGGTGTGATCTTTGCCTCCAGACTAATCCCAAAAATACGCCCAAGCTAGAAATGGGTCAAATGGGGAAAGGGAATGGGCCTGGACCACAATGGCAAACTGATTGTTCAGAACTCCCAGGAAAAGGGGGGTACCAATATTTGTTGGTATTAACTGATGTTTTTTCAGGTTGGCCAGAAGCGTTCCCTACCAGGACAGGAAAAGCTTAGGAGGTGACTAGAACATTGATACACAAAATAATACCAAGGCTTGGAGTCCCAGCTGTTAGATCCTCTGATTGAGGGCCACATTTTACTGACGAGTATGTGAAGTCTTTTGCAGAGAACTTTGAAACCATAATAGGAAGGTCCATTTCAAGACCCCCTGCCTGCTACCAATATTAGAGAACAGAATGCCTGGATTCGCCATTCTAGAGTGAAGAAAGCCTGCGAAACACCACAGAGGGTAACCCGGGTGCAACCTGGAAAACTCTGTTTTTCACAATCACCTTTTGGTCCTTCTGGGGGACCAGCCTGGGTGGTGCTTCCCGCTTTGGGAAGAAGAAACCCAAAAGAACAAACAAGTAGAATTTTTGGTAGATATGGGGGCAACACTAATGAAAACCTGGAAAGAAGAAACTTCAACCCCATGATGGGAGGGGCCTTTTTCTTGTTTTGTTAACTACAGAACCAGCTGTTTGGAGGGCAGAGAAAAGATGGACACACGTCTCTCAAGCTAAAGGACCCCTGACGGAAGAAAGAACCTTGAAAGTATCTCAAGAACCGGGCGAACTGAAATTGAAGTTGACTCGGGGTTGTAAATAGACTGTGGTATAAGCATATCCACAAAGGGAACTTACCAACAGGATTGTGTAATGAATGTCTAAGAATAGAAGATCAGGAAACCAGAGCTCGGTTGAGGATTCTAGTTGCCACTGGAAGAATAGAAAAAAAATAGCCAAGAATGGTGGGAGGTATTTACTGAAGGGGTGAATGGGAATTTAGAGAGTCCGCCAGTGATGAAAAGAATAGAGTGCAGACAGAGAAATCAAATTCCGTGTTGCTCCTGTTGTTCCTAGGAAGTGAAGGCTAAGAGTTGGGAAACGATAATCGCCACACTAACAACAAAAACAGGAAAGGCGGGGACACGGCCCTCGCTGCCGAGAAGACGACGAACTCGGCTGCCGGCTGCAACCTGCTCGGCCAGAGAGCGTGGAAACCTGGACCTGATCCTCTTGCCAGGAGCGGTGACTTATTGTTCCCAACTTAGCCTGGCTAATCCCTGTACCAAGTGCTACGAGCGTGTGAGAATAGGAAGACTAACCCAGTATGTTCTAAATTATCACACTCGTATTAATTCTGGATGTTACGATACAACAAAATTGGAGAAGTGTGAAATCCAAGGGCAGAAATTATGGGTAGCAACTAACCTAGAGAAAGGTGGACTCGGTGTAGGCTCTGCCTCCTGCCCTAGAGGAGAACAGAGGATCTGTTTTACACAAGTTGGTAGGAGGGCCTATTCAGATGGAGGGGGAGTGCAAGACAAAACTTGAAACAGAGAGGAGTTTAATAAATGCCCCATAGGAGTAATGCAAACTTGGAAAGATGGTGAATGGCCTGCACAAAGAATATCTGAATACTATGATCCAGCCACATGGGCCCAAGATGGAAACTGGGGATGGCATGCCCCTATATATATGCTAAACCAAATTATTCGGTTGCAAGCAGTGGTTGAAATAATAAGCAACCAGACGGCTGAGGCACTGAATCTCATAGCGAGACAATTGTCTCAGACCAGAGCTGCAGTGTACCAAAATCAGGTAGCTTGAGATTGTCTTTTAGCTGAAGAGAGGGGGGCGTCTGTGGGAAACTGAATACTTCGGAGTGTTGTTTGGAAAGAGATGGCAATGGGGAAGCCATAATGACAATAGCAGAGGAGATAAAACGCGTTGCACATGTACCAATACAGAAATGGAATTCTATACTTAGTAGCCATTGGTGGGGTAACTTATCTGGGGGAGCCTGGTGGAAGAAAATAGGCTTCATGATAGTACGTGCATATCTGGGTTTACTGTTTGTGCCACGTATGACCCCGTGCTTTGTTCGGTTAATACATTCAGTAGTCCAAGCCATGCAAATCTCAGGCACGCCTATAGATCCTGAAATGGCAGCAAAAGGAACGGGGTATAAACTAATGATGTTAAAAAATAACACCAAACTGGACCTGGCCATCGCACTGGGAAGAAGAAACCCAAAAGGAAAGTGCTAGGAACTGCAGTGAGCGGGGTCACCACGCCAAAGAGCGCGAGCTCCCGCTGCAGCCCAACAGATGCCATTGCTGCCGGGGCACCAGCCACCCGGTCATCAGCTGCCCCAGAAGAGCAACACGAATGTTTTGTTCAACATGAGAATTTGTTTGTTCTTCGAGGGAGAAAGATAAGTCTTCTCCTGTCGAAGCAGCCTTCTTACTTGTGGTCCGAGAAAAGGTTAAATAGGGAATCATCATGTTAGTACAAGAATTTACTAACCATCCCGAAAAGGGGGAAACTGATAGAGGGAACTAACTAACTAACTAACCCATTATGTTAAGAAAAAACAGAACCTCGTCGAATGCCAAGGTAAGAGGTTTTACAGCACCTAGATGTAAACTTGAGAAGACGAGATAACTAAGATTTACAGCAAAAGGGCGGAACCAGTCTGATTTCAATCGACTTGGCAGCTTGGGTTCCAGTCAATTCCACATAATGAGCCAAAGGTAAAGAGTTCACTGTGACGAGGCTGAAGGAGCCTTCATCCAAAGACCCCTCCTCAAGACCACCAGATGGCACTGCGCAGGTGCAACAGGGAGGGGTCAAGGAGGCGACTATGGAAATGATCACCTGGGACTCATTTTAATAAGAAGTGGGAAAGGTTATGAATATGTAGAGGCGTTCCTGGGGTCATTATGAATACGTAACACCTTACTGTATTTAAACACACCTCATATTGTTAGAAGTTGCGCATGAACGGTGGAACGATCCCCCTTGCGCCCGACGTCGAAATGAACATACCTGCTTTATAACCTTGTGAGTTGGGAAGTTTTATGACTTGACAGATTGTAAAGTTGTTTCCGCTCACCATCACGGCCAGAGAGTCCTGCAGCCCCGGCGCAGCTCTGAAGCAAGAAACAACAGATGTAGAAGGCAACCCCAGCTCCTGCAGCATCCTTTTCTTACTCCTGCAGCATCCTTTTCTTACTCCTGCAGTGATCACCGCCCCTTAAGGGGTGGGGAGGAGGAGGAGATCCCTTCGGTACCTGCAGTCTGCTGGTTCACTGCTGGGGCGCAGTGCTAGGGGCGGGAAATATGAAAATAAACCGGAGCAGCAGCGCTCCTGGGGCGGGGGGTGTTCCCTGCAGAGCATCCCCCCGGGAGCCGGGCCTCGGCTCAGCCCGACCCAAACCCGCCCCACGCCCACCCGGCAGAACCTCAGGAACCAGGGGACAAGTGACCCCAAGATGGGGGTGGCCAGGCAGAGAATGGGTTCCCTCTGGCTGGGAAAGGAGGGGTTGAGCTGAGGGGGAACGGGAGGTTTGGAAAAGGGGAAGGGGGATCCCTGGCAGGCAGCGAGGCTGGAGGGGGGTCCCGTCCCCTCACCCAGCCACACGAGCTCCGCCAGGGGCTGCAGCGCCGCTCCCCGCGGCCGCCGTCCTGTCCGCGCGAGAGACCGCCCCGCCGCCATCTCTAGTGAGGGCACAGCGGCCGCGCTCTCCCCGCCCCGCCACAGACACCTCATCAGCCACCGCCCGAACGGTGCCGGTACCCGAGGAGGAGGACTCGAAGGACGTTAACTCCCCCTCCTCGGCGGGGTGTGCCGCCCGCTTCCCAAGAGCGGCTCCCAGAGCGACCAGCTCCCCTCCTACCCGGTGGCACGAGGCACAGCCTCAGTGCGGCGGCTTCACTGCCCACACCGAAGATGGCAGCGCGATGGGAGCGGGAAAGCGTGAGGCGCTGCAGGCGTCAGGCCCGGCCCGGGAGCCCCCAGCCACTCCTGCTCCCACGCACCCCCCCCCGTTTGCTTTTCATTTGTGTATCGTATATAAATGCAGAGACAAGGAGCAGCGGCACGGAGCAGGCTGCTGGGTACGAGGTGTTCCCTCAGCACACACACCCACACCCCCCCATCCCGGGCCGCTCCGCACGAAAGGGAAGGTGAGGGAAAAACAAAAACTAAAGGCACAGAGGCGTCCTGGCTGAAGCCGAGCTGTGGTCATCTACCTTTTGAATGACAATTCCAAAGGCACATCCCCACTCACGAAAGCTGGTGGCTCCGCAGGGTCCCCAGCAGACACAACCACCGGCCGGCGGGGCAGGGGGGGCTCTGCCCGGGGAGCTCCCGCAGGGTCCGCAGTCTGAGGACAACGCTCCGCCCACAGCCCCGCACCGAAACCGCCGGAAGGTCCCACAGCCTCCTTGTCAAGCCCAAGGGAATCTGAGCTGGGCCCGTATACGGTCAGTGCTCCAGAAGCTTCTCTGGTCCCAGGCGTTTCATTAAACGAGGGCCCCGTCTGTCAGCCGAGGGCTGTGGGCGTGACCAGAGCGCCCATCAACCGGAAGTGCCGGGCGCTTTCCTGCGGCTGCAAAGTGCTGCGACATGGGGCTGTGGGCACCCCGGGGCGGGGCGCGGAGCTGCTGCGTGCCCCCAGTTCTGGGTCCCCCGACCCAGAGCAAAGCACTCCCCTCCTCTGGCTGCCGACCGTCAGCCCGGCTTCTTGCACAGCCCCCTGGTTACCCCCTCACCCCGTGCCCCCAGTTAGTCCCAGCGGGTGTTTCTGAAGCCCATGGACGCCTCAGCCCCACCCGGGGTGCAGGATGGGCCTTTGCTGGCTCTGCCCTGGTGCCCACCAGTTTGCTGCCAGTGCTCCCTCTGGGGGGCCCTGGATAACACCGGATCCACCTGGGCACCCCCAAAGTGCCTTTTTAGCACTAATTTTTCTCCTGAAAAGCAAACACAGCGGGGCTTTCTGCCATCCTGCCCCAGGGACCCCCACTCAGAGCACACCGGCACTTGGTTGCCCATAGCCATTTATTGCAGTCGCTGCCCCCACCCTGAAGCACGCAGGCTGTTGTCCCACACTGCCAGCACCATCCCCCATGTCCCCCCAGCTCCCTCCAGCTCCACCACGAGGAGCGGCTGCCCCAGCAGTCCGTGCTGCTCCCACATCCCAGCCCAGACCCCAGACCCCCGTCCCACCCTGCCCAGCTGCGGGCACAGACCCGTCCCCCCAGACAGCAGGGTGTCCTCTGCCCCCCGGTCCCCTGACAGGGCCATACCTGGCCGGCTCCTCGAGGTCGTGGTGTCTGGGGTGGCCCTTGGCGTTGTCGGCAGCTGAGAGGCCCCCATCATGGAGAGCTGCTCGTCCTGCCGGTTCCCATCAGTGCCGTCCTGGCCCGACAGCTGCATTGCGTCCTTCTGGGAAGGGGAGAGCGTGTGACCCAAACACGGGGCCCCACTCCGCATCCCCCAGCAACCCTCCCCCAGCCAGCTCTCCCTGGGGAAACTGAGGCACGGATGGATCCCCCCGCAGGCTCAGCATCCCCCTCCCCACCTCCGTCATCCCTACCTTGTTGGGGCTGCGGGCGCCGGATGGGGACGGCCGTGGGGTGCTGGGCGGTTGGGGCTGGAAGCGCGGGGGCATGAGGGTGTGTGGGCCCCCGCAGCTCTGCAGAACAGTGGGGTACCTGCACGCGCCCATCCGCTCCCTGTGGGACAGGACACGGGGTGCTCAGTGCCCGGCAGGTGGCACCCCATGTGTCACTCGACGCCAGGGAAGGGTCAGGGGGCAGTTACGGTCCAGGCGCCAGCGTGTGGAGGGGCCGGTCGCAGGACAGGCAATGGAAACCAGGCAGCAGCTGCCTGGAGAGAGGAGAAAAGGGCTGGGGAGCTCCTGGGGGGCACAGCCCCACCTGCACACCGTCCCCTGCCACAAAAAGCCTCTGCACCCACCCCTCAAGATTGGTTCGGGAGGGCTCCTCCCACACGTGCCCCCTCATTGTGCCCCCTCCATCACTGGGAAGCTGCAGCTGGCAGGAGCACAAGGCACAGCCACTTGCTCAGCATCCCCAGGGGCGCTGCCCACACGGCTCCCACGCCAGGGTACCACAGCGGCACGAGCTGGGACAGCCAGCAGGAACAGGGCCGGCACTGCCAAAGGCACCGCTGTCCTCATCGCACTCACTTCCTAATCCCAGCGGCATCGTCACGCTCTGGCTGCAGCGCCTTCTGGAGCTGCCCGCTGAGGCTCTTCCACCGCTCCTCCTGCTGCTCCCGGAACGCCCCCAGCTCCCAGCGGTCCAGCTGTGGACGGGTGACACCCTCAGCCATCTACCCCAGGATGGGACATGGCGGTCCCCAGGGGGACAGCCGGGAGGGGGCACCCTCGCAAGGATGCTGCCTCAGGCTGCCAGGCCCCCAAGGTGCCAGTTCTGCGTGGAGGGGACGAGCCCTCACCTTGCAGTCCATCTGTCTCTGCAGCTCTTTCTGGAACTGGTGCCAGCCCTCCTCCTGGCCCGTCACCCGGCTCGTCACCTCCTCCACCGCCTTGTTCAGCCGCTCCTCGCACGCCTCAAACTGGCTGCGACTGACTTTGTCAGCCAGGGCGGCTTTGTCTGCTTTCTAGCAACAGGGAAAGGCGGGAGAGCGGTGGGGACAGGATCCAGGGACAACGTGAGAGGGAGAAGTGGCTATGTGGCCCTGTTCACCCCATCACCCCCGTGGGGTTGCTCCCACCAGCCAAAGGCACTCGGGGTCACAGAGGGACCTGGCAAGGGACCCGCAGCCGGGCTGGAAATCCTCCCTCCCCCGGCTGGTTCTGCCAGCCGGCACCCAAGGGACAAGGGGCGTTTGTCACCCTGCCCGGGACACCCTTGGCTGGCACCAGGGCCCCTCGAGCCCCTACCTCATCGATTCCCAGCACCAGCAGCTGCTCCTTGTCTGCTTTCTGCTTCTTGAGCCTCTCCAGGGACTGGGACAGAGCCTCCCAAGGCAGACAGCAGCCCGTGACGCCACGGCAGGGTCGGAGCTGCCCCCCGGCCAGCCGAGCACCCCCTGCCTCCCCTCCCCACCCCATCAGAAACCTCCAGGAAAGGAATCGGGAAGCTGTGCAGGGCTGCGAGCAGGGTGGCAGGCGGACAGATCCCTTGGGGTCCCAGCCTGGGCTCTGCCTGCGGGTTACAGCCACCCACCTTGATGTCCTTCTGCTCCTGCTGGCCATCCTGCTGGAGGTTTGCAAGGGCCGAGCTGAACTTCTCATAGTCCTTTTCGAGCTGCATGATGCTGGCCTGGAGGCACTTGAGCTGCTCGTCCTGCTGCAGGGACTAAGAGGACAAGGCGGTGCTGAGCCAGGGGGTGGCTGCCCCGCGGGGACAGACCCAGGGTATTTTGGCTGGTGGCTGCGGGCTCTCAGTGCAAGCAGGACATTTGCTCCAAGGCTTTAATTCCCTTCCATGCTGCTGACTCCCACAAGCCAATTAGAGGGGCAGCGAGGGGTTCCCCCACGTTACAGCAAAGCAGAAATGCCTGGGGGGTCCTGGCAGCTCAAGCCCCCTACACCGTGTCTCCTTACCTGTTTCCTCCACTTCGGGTAACTCTCCACCTTGCTGCCCGCCTTCTGGGCCAGGGATTCCAGCTGCTCCTCGAGCTTCTCGCAGTGCTGGAGGAGCTTCCCCAGCAGCGCCCTGGTGTCCCAGTTGCAGCCGGGGCACCCTGCGTGCTCGTGTCCCCCGCTCTGCGCCATCGCCCTCGGCTCCTCCAGCTGCTGGTAGGGGAGGAGGAATCAGCTCTGAGCCGCATTGGATGCCGCCCACAAGCCCAGGTGCCGTGGAGGCTCCACGGCCCCATCCGGCCAGGGAATGTGGCCGGGACACTGCCAGGACTCCCCCCGAGCCAGCAGGGGCTGGGAGCACTGCCCCCGGGCCTCACATCTGCCTGCAGCTGCTCAGCTGTCTCCATCACCAACTTATTCACATACTCGGCCACAAACTGCTCCAGCTCGGCCTGGGTTGGCTCCTGCTGCTTCCCCAACTCCTTCCGCTCTGCCTTGACCTTCTGTCCCTTGGGCCTGGCCAGTGAGACGGGGGCAGGGGCAGGTTTAGCCTTCGTGGGGGTGTCCCTCGGCCCCCAAACTGGGATGCTCCCAGACCCCAGGCTCCCTCGCAGCCCTGCGGGGTAGGAAACCCTCTCCCATCCTTTTACCGCGGCTGTTGGGTCATCTGGCCGCTGCCGTCTGCTTTCCTGCCGGCTCCAGCCGCCTTCATCTTTCTGGGAGCATCCTCCACCTTCCTGATCTGTGAACGGCAGTGGGGGCAGTGAGGGCACAGCCCCCTGTGTCATTCTGGCACAAGGACCCTTTGGCTGCCCCCTCCCTGCCCAAACTGGCATCCCCACAGCCCCTCAGGGACTGCTGCTGGCTCACCTTCTCCTCCTGCCCATGGAGGACCCTGGCCATGTCTTGCAGGAAGGCCACCTGGCACTTGAGGTCGGCCAGGATGCTGGTGATGCTCTGCCGGCCTAGAGGGACATGGTGCAAGGGGATGTGCTGTCGGTGAGGGGGTCTCAGCCTTGGGGCCAGGCTCTAAGCATGACGAACCCCTGACCCAGGGTGTCCCCACGCCAAACAACCCCCACCAGCCCCCCGGTGCTCTCACCTCCCTCTGGGAAGAGCCGGCGCACGTTGTCAAGATCTGAATGTTCTGCTTTGGTAGATTTAAGCTGCTCCACCTGCTCCTTCAGACCAGCGCAGAGGTGGCCGAGCTGCCCAACCTGGGAGAGAACCTCCCGCATCTCTGACTCGTAGCTGGAGGTGCTGGTGGAGCCCCAGGGCTTGGCCGGCTCTTGGGCATCCCCTGGGATGGTGGCTTGGGAGCTGGAGGACCCAGGCTGCACCCCAGGGGTGGTGGTGTGGGTCCCAGGTGATCGTGGCTGCATCCCCGAGGTGCTGGCCTGGGTGCCCGGGGATCCTGGCTGCAACCCCGGGGTGGTGGCGCCGGCACCACAAGATCCTGCGTGAGCAGAGGGAGTGCCTGACAACTTCACAGGGGTCACTGGTTCCCCCTGTGTCCCTGCTTGCATCCCCGGGGAGCCAGACCCTGCAGTCCCCTTGCTGGTCTCCATCCCAGGCTGTGTCCCACGTCCCTTCGGCCCCAGTGCGGAGCGCTTCCTGGCCTGGGTATCCATGGCTACCTGGGTGGGCTCGGCGGGGGCAGACTGGCCCCCAGCGCCCTCCTGGGAAGAAGAGGCAAAGGGCAGCAGGGTTACTAGCAGCTGGGCAGCCGTGAGGACAGACCCCAGAACCTCCCGCCGTGTCCTCAGTCCCCATCCCCAAACCACCATCTCGCGGGGCCAAACCCGTGTTGAACATGAGAGCCCAAATGCAAAGGGATCATGGGCTCAGACCGGCCATAGAGCCGGGGGGACGGGACCTCCAGGGATGGGAGCCCCAGCATTGCTGCCCAGCACCCCCAACCCACAGACTGTGCCCCGAGGCAGGAGGGCTGGTGTCCCCGAGGGAGCGGGGGATGCAGCCGCCTCCTGTCCCTGCGCAGCCCGGCAGCGTCCTGGGGCTTCCCCTGGAGCTGGGCGAGGAGAGAGACACCCGTTCAAATGTGGGAGCGGGATTTAAAGAGCATCCCCAAATGAACTGGGGCACGAGGCAGAGGGACGCTGGGCAGGGCTGTGCCTGGAGGCCGCGGCTGAATTGCGCAGGCAGAGCTTTATCTCTCCTCCTTCCCTTCCCATGGTTCTGTTTGGATGGCTCTCTAGTTCAGAAGTGCCTTAGCAACTCTTGGGACACCCTTCCCACTCTTCCCTCCTGCTTCCCTTCACGCTGGTGACACCGATGGCCGTGGGGCACGGGCACAGTGTGACAGGGCAGCAGGAACAGGGAGGGTACAAGGGCCCAGCTCTCTCCCGGGGCACCAGGGGACGCTCACCAGGCCAAGGGTCTCCTGTATCTCCTGGATGTCCTCTGCAAGGCCAGAATGCGCCTCCTGCATGGCCCGCATGTCCTCTGTCAGGCCAACATGCACCTCCTTCATCTCCTGGATGTCCTCTGCCAGGCCAGAATGCCCCTTCTGCATCTCCTCCTTCATCTCCCGCATGTCCTGTTCCATTCCAGAATGCGTTTCCTGCATCGCCTCCTTCATCTCCCGCACGTCCTCTGCCAGGCCAGACTGCACCTCCTTAAACTTGTTGATCTCCTCCCACAGATCCTGGAGCGAAACCCTTTCCTGGGAGAGTGGGTGGGGGGTGACCCCAGGGGAGGGTCCCTGGGGACCTGGACCCCGCTGTGCTCTGCTGCGGGAGCTCGGGCTTAACCCAGCCCTTGGGCTGAGGGCGGCACGAGGGCAGCGCGGAGCCCAGAGGAGGGGACGTCTTGTGGGGGAGCACCCAGGGACCAGCAAGAGCATCTACCTTGGAGACAGCTCTCTCCTTCTCTTCTGTTGTTTTTGGCATCAGCTCCTTGGCCATGGAGGAGACTTCGGAGTTGCTCCTGGTCCCCTCCAGCGTGTCCTTCTCATCCAGCTGCTCCTCTGGTTTCCAGAGCTGCTGCCCGGTGCCCAGGGCTCCGTCCTCCTCCTTCTCCTGGCCAGGCTGGGCCTTGCTGTCCTGGTCCTTTGCCAGGCTGGGGGTCGGGCTCTGCCCTGGCTCCAGGACAGGCGACTCCTGCTGGCCCAGCTGCCCGATGATGGCCTCGAGCAACTTGTGCAGGGCCACCAAGTCGACAGCCCCCATATGGGGTGTCCCGATGGTGGCGTTCAGCAGCTCCAACAGACCGAGTGTTGCCATCGCTGCTGCTCCGCTGGAAAACACGGAGCCTGATGTGGGAAGGCGGGAGCTTTTCTGTCCGGAGGTGATGTTGGAGGGAATGGCAGCCAGCAGCCTTTGTCCTCCTCCTTCTTGCCACAGAAAGTGATCCAGTCACCGAACAGATCCAAGTGCTGAAAGTGATCAAACCACCGAAAGTGATGCAACCACCAATAGCGATCCCACCACCAGAAGTGGTTCAACCACCAATAGTGAACCCACCATCAAAAGTGATGCAACCACCAATAGCGATCCCACCACCAAAAGCGATCCAACTGCCAAAACGAGTCCACCACCACAGTGATCCCACCACGGCAAGTGATCCCACCACAGCCAGTGACCAAATGGGCGAGGGGCACAGGTGACAGGGGACAATACAGTGTCTTGGTTGCCCGGCAACAGCTGCCCCAGGAGCCAGCGGGCGCCGCCCTGGTCATTGTGATGAAGTTATCCACGGGATGGGAGATGCTGAGGGTCCCTCCTGCCTTTCCCGCTTTACCACCTACAACACAGCTGGTGACACCTCAAATGTTGTGGCAGTCACTGCAGACCCTGCCCAGATGCAAAATACAATCAGACAGGTCATGGGGAATGAAATCTCATTTCACTGAATTAAATACCCTCAGTTTTAATTACAGAGAGAGTGGCTTTATCCATGTTGTGTACTCAATCAAACTCTCCCGATGTTTAATCCGTTCCTTTCCCCACGGCACAGCGGCCTCGGAGGCAATTCCCCTTCGTGGCAGATGTGCAGTGACTGGCTCACGAGTGCACCAGCACCTGGGAACCTGGGCTGAAAACAAGGCCAAAGTGCCCGGTTTAGGATGCCTTTCCCCGCGGTTGATCAAGGCAGACGGATGCCTTTGGAGAGGGAGCTGTTCTGAAGGGATTTCTTCTGCCTCTCTTGACTGCTGGCACGAGCCAGCGGCTGCTGACCAGGAAATGTGCTCATCGCTTGCTCCCCCATGAACACTGTCCTGGCCTTTTCAGCTATAAAGACATAAACCAGAGTATGTTTCCTGTCCTCTGTACAAGAAGGCGGTTCAAATGCAAAGGTGATCTTGCCTGTAAGCAGCACGAACTGCTCTAGAGACAGCTCTTTGCTGGGGATGGAGCTGTGAGAGAGGTTCTCCAGCGGGCACGGCTGCCTCCCTTTTGAAACACGGGCAATCTTTTGCTGGGATTCCCGTCCCTCAGCCTGATAGCTCTGACATCTCCTCTGATGCCTCAGAAACGGTGCTGCTATCTACACAGCCATTGCAAGATCCTCCTGCTCTGTGAACTGAAGTTGCAGACTCCAACACAGAAAGCAGGGCTGCCATGATTCCTGAGAGTGAAGCCCACATCCCAAAGCAAGCCGGTTCTTAGAGACGGCCAAGTTTCGAGCAGCGCTGTCACACGTGAGCTGCGAGTCACACGAGGAAGAGTTCCAGAGGATGGAGCGTGTCCCCAGATAGTTTTTGCCAGCGCTGACTGAGGAAGAGGCATCCTGTCCAGGGACCTCTGCAGAGAGATCTCCAGGCAGAGCTCCAGGGGGGCAACAGCCCCTCTCAAACCCCATTTGTGCACCCCAAGTGGCCGCACTGCAATGGGCAAGCCTTCATCCCGGGCCAGAGATTCTGGGTCCAGAAGTCATGGCTTGCTCCTGGGAGGGTCTTTTTGTGTCAGCCACCTCCTGTGTTTCGCCACGCATTTCTCACTGTCAATGACTTTCATTTCTTTTCCCTCTACGCTCTCCTGCGGTTTTGCCGTGGAGAGCAGATGCCAACAGTCTATTCCAGCCTTAGGGGATCTTGCAGACTTCTCCTTTGCTGTCTGTGGGGCTGGCGATTGCCTTCTGCTGCCCCTGGTTCATTTTGAAGACTAATTCCTGGCAGACGTGGTTGGTGCTGCTGAGCAACACTCTTGGCTTTTTGCTGGTGCCCAGTAGGACACCTACAAGAAAGCAGGTATCAAAAACCTCTCAGTTCTTGTGGTGAATGGTGTTGTGAAGAATCATTTAACTTCTCATTTTCCTCCTGAGCTCCTGGGTTTTTTGGCAAGATTGGCCTCAAAAAGGGACGGGTCTGTCCTGGGGGGAGGTGGGGAGGGCACTAAATTCAGCCCAGTGCACAGAAAGCAGGGGCCGTACCGGGAACCGCGAGAGGCCCGGCCAGTGCCTCGTGTCCCTGGGAGCCCTGCCTGACTTTCTGTGCCCTAATGGGGTGCAAAGCAGAGCAGGGGGACAGGGAGCCGGGTGAAGAGGGTCCTGTGGGACCCCAAAACTCTCCCAACCCATGGTGCTGGTCCTCCTTGCATCACCCCGTCCGTGCTGCTCCCTGCACGGGACAGCTGGCATCAGAGCAGCGTCCCCTCCCCAAACCCGCTGCACCCCAGCGCTTTGAGCACCCTGGATGTCCAAAATGTTCTTTGCAGCCTGAGCTGGCCCTGCCTGGGCTGGAGATCCTTCCCAGGCAGCCCCCACATTCTGGGGGTGCCACCCAGACCCCACAGCACTGGGTACCCCAATACCCGCCAGAACTGGGCTTCGAGCATCCCCTGGTGTGGGATGCAGCCAGATCTCCAGCGATGGGGAGGTTGCCAGGTTGGGACTCCAAAAAACCACCCATGACCGATCTGACACCCCCGCAGATGTGCACCCCCAGCAACACGCCGACCACGCCGCCCAACGTCCCCGACGCTGTGGCCACGTTCTCCAAGCTGCAAACCCCCGAGAGCCGGCAGAGCAGCAACAGCCCCATCGCCTCCATGGCCTGTGCCCGCGGGAGCTTCAGCCCTGTCCTGGTTTTGTTAAAAAACAAGTTTCTCTTTTAGTGAATTTGCCTGTCAGCTAAAGCCTTCATGTTAGCTGCATTTTCCTGGAGAACCCAACACATGTTTTGGTTAAACCTAGCAAGGGAATGCAAACTTATTGATAAGCACGGATGGACATCTCACGAGAGGGGCAACGAGAAACTGATGATCGAGAGACTGACCAACGGTGAATAACATTCCATTCACGTGAATACTTCATATAAAAGTGGGAGATCACGAGGATCTCGTCCCTTTGCCCTTTTTTTCCCTTTTTCCTCATGGCTGACATTAGGAGAGGACCTTGCTGGTCGTCCCTGCGAACTGAGGCCTAGTGAGAGACTCAATCCAGCTCCGGTTGGCTACAGAGTCTAATCCAGGACTTTGGGTGCTGGCTCTGCAGAGTTGCTGAGACTTACAAGATTGGTTTTGTATATTTTGTATTATTTTCTCTATTCTTATTAGTAGCATTAGTAAAATATCTTTAACTTTTCCAACTCTCTTCTCTCTGTCCTTCTTTCCCTCCCGATCGCCTGTGCTGAGTGGGAAGGGGGGAGAGGGAGGGGCAAAAAGGGGGAAGTGGGGGGGGAGAGGAGGTTAACAATACATCTGCCAGGGTTTGATTGTCACCCCGCAATCCTAACCCTCGACAAGCCCCTTCTGGGCTTCCTCGCCCCACAACCCCCAGCCCGCCTGGCTGCCCCCTCCTCACCCACCGCCCATGGCCTCCACCACCCCCTGCCCCCCCAGAAAGCCACGGCCACCATGGACGGCCAGAGATCAGACTGGGCTGGCGGAGGTGGGGGCGTCAGGGGGGTCCCAGGCCAGGGCGTTGGGAGCGGGGGCTCCCCTGAGAATCGCACTGGAAGAATTTTCTAGGTAGTATTTCTAGGGTGAGGGGGCACACGCTGCTGGGGAGGGCACTGGCCCTCGAGAGCCTCTAGATGGTCTTTTCTCCCCTCTTTTTTAAAAAAAATATATATCTAATGTATTATAAATCCAGAGAGAAGGAGCAGCAGCACAGAGGTGGGTGCTGCGTGGGGGGTTTCTTAATGCCCCCTCCCACCAGCATCGCTGCAGCGGGGCGGGAGAGCGAGAGGGAGGCAAATAACAAAGAAATCGATGGCTGGAGGCAGCTGTCGGCACCTGGATCATGGCTATGGGGGCACCCTGGACTGTGGGGGCACAGACGCTGTGCCCCCTGCCTCTGCATGTCCCCCCCTAGAGTTCACTCCACCCGCCCCTGACTCCACACCGCCGGGCAGAGCAGCTCCGAGCCGAACGTGCACGTGCGCAGACAAACGCGCCACAGAACGCTATGGACGACACAACCGCAACAGCACCAAAAATGCTCTGCAACGACAGTGACCCAAAACCAGAGACGGCATCAATCCAAATGCCCTGCAGGGAGGCAGTGATGAGGCAAGGAGCCTCTTCTGCAGCCCCAGGAAAAAGAAAAAGGAGCCAAACGTCACACCCTTACGAGACGGCGGCACTGCCACACACACACGCAGAGGAGACGGCGGCACGACCTAAGAACTTCTTCCCAGCATCTTGAAGTGCCAGTCCTTTAGACTGGAGGGGTAGAGAGCAGAGCTGCTGATGCAGCCCAGATTGACACCGTAAGTCACAGCTGACCAGAAATGTCCAAAATGCAAGCACCGTCCAGGCTTTTGGCTGATGATACAAGAATCCAGCACCCGATTGGCTCTACGCCAATTAACACCGGCATTTCGGATCCCAGGATAGCACCTGAGAGGCCCGTTGGGCCCCCGGAGCACAGCGAGACCCCGTGATCATCTGACAGGCACGAGGCGGGCTTCCCGAACTACACGACAACAGGCGCCGGCTGGAGCTGCCCTGCCCGGCAGATGCTGGCATCGCACCAGAACGTTCCCTGACCCCTTATCTGCCCGAAGGGGACCGCTCCTAGACTGCGCTTTTCTGTCTGAGAACTTTAAACCCACCCTGCGATTCCCAGTCCCTTCCCAGCCCTCATGCCTTCACTTATCTTTCAGAGGGCCGAGGGACTGAATCCACCTTCGACAGAGGAAAATGCCACCTGTGCTAACGGGGATCTTCCCGCAGTTGTCGCTTTCTCCATCGCCGCCTACAGTAAGGAAAGCGAGAACAAGCACGTTATCGAGCGCCCAAATAATATTTATCCATAGTAGCCTACGGTTCATTGCTCACCTTGGCTGAGTTCTGGAAGGTACATTTGAATGATCCACCGGGGGCCGCCGCACGCTGCAAAGGTTCTGGAGACAAGACGCTCTTCCAGGAGAAGAGATTACATTAACAACTATTAATACAGCAATACAAACCAAAAAACAACACTCCCTCTCCATTGTAGTCAGGAATCTTGGGAAAATGCAAAGCACCTGGAAATGAATCAACAAATGAAACATAACGACAAACAACTTTTCTACTACAGCTGTTGTTAAACCTTCGCTGTTCCTGAAGCTCTTACATCAAACAGGCACCTCTGCTTGTTCAAAGACATCTGCCTATTTGGATTAAACATCTCAAAAGCTGCTGGCTGCTGCAGGAGCAGCAGAGAACCACCACCGAAGAGGCTCTGGAGCAGAATGAGCTCCCTGCCCAGGGACCGGGGCTCAAATACCCAGGACTCCGCCCACCCCTTCCTACAAACCCCTGGGAAAGGGGCAGGGTCATTCACCCCAGATCCCCTCACCACCCTTATCAAATTACCTGGAATCTCCCTGAAAATGACAGCACCTGCACTTTATTGCTGCTATTGCAGCTATAATGAGATTGAGTATGGATTTCAACTTAGTTTTTCTAGGGAGCAGATAGAAAGTGAAATACAACCACCAGCACTCCAGCATCTTCATTGCAGTCAGGAATTTCAGGAAAATGCAAAGCACCTGGAAATTAATCAACAAATGAAAAATAATGACAAACAATCTTTCTACTACAGCTGCTACTGAACCTTTGCTGCTCCTGAAGTTCTTACGTCAAACAGACACCTCTGCTTGTCCAAAGACATCAGCCCATTTGTATTAAACATCTCAAAAGTTGCCGACTGCTGAAGAAGCAGCAGAGAACCACCACCCAAGCTGCCCTGGAGCAGAATGAGCTCCCTGTCCAGGGACCAGGGCTCAAATACCCAGGGCTCCGCCCACCCCCTCCCACAAGCCCCTGGGAAAGGGGCAGGGTCATTCACCCCAGGCCCTCTCACCACCCTTATCAAATTACCTGGAATCTCCCTGGAAATGACAGCACCTGCACTTTATTGCTGCTATTGCAGCTACAATGAGACTGAGTATGGATGTCAACTTAGTTTTTCTAGGGAGCAGATAGAAAGTGAAATACAACTGCCAGCGCTCCATCTCCATTGTAGTCAGGAATTTTGGGAAAATGCAAAGCACCTGGAACCGAATCAATGAATGAAACATAATGACAAACAACCTTTCTACTACAGCTGCTACTGAACCTTTGCTGCTCCTGAAGCTCGTACCTCGAACAGACACCTCCACTTCTCCAAAGACGTCTGCCCACGTAGATTAAACGGCTCAAAAGCTGCCGAGGGGAGGGGTCGATCATTCCAGGCCCCGCCCACCACCCTTATAAAATCACCTGGACCCTAACTAGAAATGACAGCACCTGTGGGAGATTTAAGGGATTTTCTTAAGGTTGTTGTGCAGATGGGTTTCTGTTAGATAGAGATTTATTTCTGAACTAGACAAAGCAACTCCAAGGCTGGCGCGAAGGCTGAAAAACAACATCTGTTATGAGAGTGAGGTAATTCTATAATAACAAGACCCGAACGTGGACGATATCCGATCAGCCGACGCGTGTTTGGAACGTGGACGCTTATCGGGAAATAACTGCGTATATAAGGAGGCTTGTCTCTGTAATAAATGGCTTCGCTTGAATTCGTGTTGAGTTGCGTGGAGTCCGTGAGTTTGCGCCCTCGCAAGCGGTGACCCCGACGTGATCCCTAAGGAGAATTTACGGAAGGTGTGCAACCGCTGCAGGGAGCGAGCCCCAGCTGGAACGGCTCGGCTGGACCGGGACCGGGACGCAGGCTGCGGGCTGCGTGACTCCCGATTGATGGCTACGGAGTGACAGAGGAGGGATAAAGGATCCAATATCGTCGCAACAGACGCCCAAAGAGGTGAGCAGCTAGGGGCGAGAGGAGATGGGGCAGAATATTTTTAAAGAAGAAGAAGAAATACTGCGGCTCCTCTCGCATATTCTCTCTAAGAGAGTGGTGAAGTATGAGGAGAGTAACCTCAAAAGATTGGTAATTTGGTGCAGAGGCAGTGGGTTTCCTGCTGACCTGTTAGGAGTTTTTCAAATAGACACCTGGGAAAAAGTGGGAACTGTGTTGTGGAAGGCGATTAGTCGCAGTGAAAAATATATTCTCGGCCTTGTAACCACCTGTAAACTGGTAATTACTACAGTGAAGCAATTAAAACCTGGAAAGACTGTTAGGAGCATTAGTGACTCAAAACTTAAACTTGAACTTTGGGATGATATGTAAAAACCTAACCCTAACCCTAAACCCTAACCCGGTGTGAAGTGGCCAGGCAGGAGGTGTGAAGTGGCCAGGCAGGAGGTGTGAAGTGGCGGGGAGGAGGTGTGTTTACCTCATTTGCATATTTAAGGAGGTCGTTTTCATAATTGGGTTTTAATTTACATAATCAGGGTCTCATTTGTTTCATATGTGTTTGGCTATTTATGGTTTGAGTTTTTCCTAGGGGTATGGTAATGTCATGTAATGGATTGGAATGTATAATTTCGTTTTTTCTTTCTTCCACACAAAATACCTACAAGTCTGGTGCAGCAGTAGGGCTGTGGATGCTCTAGGGGAGGACTGGAATTATTTATTTAATGTTTTTTTTTTTTAAATCCCCTAGAGCATCCACAGCCTTACTGCTGCACCTGAAGAAAAAACAACAACAAGGAAGTTTAGTTTGTATTTTATTTTTAGTTTGGCAATTTAAATAATCTGACATGCTGTCCAATAGAAACCCTGCCAGAACTGCACACGCGATCCCATTCAACCTCACCAACCGGTCCGCTCAAACTCCATCAAACACGCACTCGGACAGAGTCCGACACTCACAGAAACAAAGACCAGCACACACAGACAGACAAAGTCCGACACTCGCACACAACAGCGATAGACACCGAGTCTAACGTGCCCACACGGATGCCAAGTCCGGCACACGGACAGTGACACTGTGTCCTAGGCACACACATAGACACAGCAAAGTCCAACACTCGCGTGGCACGGAGTCCCACACGTTCACAGACAGAGACAAGGACAAAGTCGAACGCACGCCGCACGGTGACAAATTCCCGCACGGACACCAGCGCTCTGCCCCTCCAGCCCTCCCGTGCCCTCTGATTGGCCCACTCGGACGCAGGGGGCGGGTGGTGACCCCCAGCAGAACAAACCCTTCTATCTTGCATTGCCCTTCGCCATCACAATCGCACAGCAGTGAACTTGTAAGAGTAAAGCAGCCGTCCGACAGACACGCGCTCAGAACCAGACGAGGCTGGGGTCACACAGATGGACTCGCATTGTGGTAACATCACTTTATTTATTGCCCCCCACCGTGTTTTAAGGTGGGTTGTGCGGGAGTGGGCGGAGTCTTCAGAGGCACCAATGAATCAGGTGAGAGCGATGGTCACCTGCGGGAGGAGCTTGGCCAGGCGGGCGCAGCGATCGGGGGCGGCGGCCAAGGGCGCGGCGGCCAATTGGATGCGGCGCAGCTGGGGGCAGGCGGCCAATGGGGTGAGGGCGGAGGCGTCGCCAATCGCTAAGATCAGAGTCAAAGGGAGGAACCAATCAGAACCTGACCCCAGCACCCCCAGTTCACACCACTTCACCCCAGTTCTCTTTGATCCGGTCGCACTGATCCCCATTGACGCTCACTGACCCCTCAGTGTCTCCCAGTCCCTCCCAGTGCCCCCTTGGTTCTCATGGTTTCCATGGAGATCCAGATCCTCCAGGTGGTGGAGGGGTGGGAAACCCTGCAGAGTTGTGACCTCGTTGAGTAGACAAGTCCAGAGCCTGCGGAGGACGGGCAGCCGGATGCCTGGGTCCCTCCTGAACTCCTGGGTGGGTCCCCCATAAATTCCTGGGTGGGTCCCCAGGAGTTCAGGAGGGGACCCAGCAGTGCCCCAAAGGACCCAGGAGTTCAGGGGGGAACCCAGGAGTGCCCCAAAGGATCCAGAGTTCAGGAGGGACCCACCCAGGACTTCACGGCGGGACCCACCCAGGACTTCAGGAGGGGACCCAGGAGTTCTGAGGGGACCCAGGAGTTCAGGAGGGACCCATTCAATAGTTCAGGAGGGGGACCAGGAGTGCCCCAAAGGACCCAGGAATTCAGGGTGGGACCCAAAAGTTCAGGAGGGACCCACCCAGGACTTCAGGAGGGGACCCAGGAGTTCTGAGGGGACCCATTTAGGAGTTCAGGAGGGGGACCAGGAGTGCCCCAAAGGACCCAGGAGTTCAGGAGGGGACCCAGGAGTGCCCCAAAGGATCCAGAGATCAGGAGGGGCCCCAGGAGTTCGGGAGGGGACCCGCCCAGGAGTTCGGGAGGGGACCCGCCCAGGAGTTCGGGAGGGGACCCGCCCAGGAGTTCAGGGAGGGACTGAAGAATTCAGGAGGGGACCTAGGAGTTCAGGGGGTAACCAAAGAGTTCAGGAGCGGACCCAGGAGATCAGGAGAGGACCCAGGAGTGCCCCAAAGGACCCAGGAGTTCAGGAGGGGACCCAAGAGTGCCCCAAAGTACCTAAGACTTCAGGAGGGGACCCACCCAGGAGTTCGGGAGGGGACCCACCCAGGAGTTCGGGAGGGGACCCACCCAGGAGTTCGGGAGGGTACCCAGCAGTGCCCCAAAGGACCCAGGAGTTCAGGGGGGAACCCAGGTTTGCCCCAAAGGACCCAAGATATCAGGAGGACACCCAAGAGTTCAGGAGGGGACCCACCCAGGAGTTCAGGAGGGGACCCACCCAGGAGTTCAGGAGGGGACCCACCCAGCAGTGCTCCAAAGGACCCAGGAGTTCAGGGGGGAACCCATGAGTGCCCCAAATGATCCAGAGTTCAGGAGGGGACACAGGAGTGCCCCAAAAGATCCAGAGTTCAGGAGGGACCCACCCAGGACTTCATGGCAGGACCCACCCAGGAATTCATGGCAGGACCCATTCAGGAGTTCAGGAGGGACCCATTCAGGAGTTCAGGAGGGACCCATTCAGGAGTTCAGGAGGGACCCATTCAGGAGTTCAGGAGGGACCCATTCAGGAGTTCAGGAGGGGGACCAGGAGTGCCCCAAATGACCCAGGAGTTCAGGAGGGGACCCAGGAGTGCCCCAAAGGATCCAGAGTTCAGGAGGGGACCCAAGAGTTCAGGAGGCAACCCAAGAGTTCAGGAGAGGACCCAGGAGTGCCCCAAAGGACCCAGGAGTTCAGGAGGGGACCCTGGAGTTCAGGGTGGGACCCAAGAGCTTAAAAGGGGAACCAAGAGTTCAGGAGGGGACCCAGGAGTTCAGGAGGGACCCACCCAGGAGTTCGGGAGGGGACCCACCCAGGAGTGCCCCAAAGGACCCACGAGTTCAGGAGGGGACCCAGGAGTGCCCCAAAGGACCCTAGAGTTCAGGAGGGACCCACCCAGGACTTCACGGCGGGACCCACCCAGGACTTCACGGCGGGACCCACACAGGACTTCATGGCGGGACCCACCCAGGACTTCAGGAGGGGACCCAGGAGTTCTGAGGGGACCCAGGAGTTCAGGAGGGACCCATTCAATAGTTCAGGAGGGGGACCAGGAGTGCCCCAAAGGACCCAGGAGTTCAGGGTGGGACCCAAAAGTTCAGGAGGGACCCACCCAGGAGTTCAGGAGGCACCCACCCAGGAGTTCAGGAGGGGACACAGCAGTGCCCCAATGGACCCAGGAGTTCAGGTGGGAACGCAAGAGTACTGAGGAGACCCAGGAGTGCCCCAAAGGACGCAGGAGTTCAGTGGGGGACCGAAGAGTTCAGGAGGGTGACCAGGAGTGCTGCAAAGGACCCAGGAGTTCAGGAGGGGACCCACCCAGGAGTTCAGGAGGGGACCCACCCAGGAGTTCAGGAGGGGACCCCGCAGTGCCCCAAAGGACCTAGGAGTTCAGGAGGGGACCCACCAAGGACTTCATGGCGGGACCCATTCAGGAGTTCAGGAGGGACCCATTCAGGAGTTCAGGAGGGACCCATTCAATAGTTCAGGAGGGGGACCAGGAGTGCCCCAAAGGACCCAGGAGTTCAGGGTGGGACCAAAAAGTTCAGGAGGGACCCACCCAGGAGTTCATGGCAGGACCCACCCAGGACTTCAGGAGGGGACCCAGGAGTTCTGAGGGGACCCATTCAAAAGTTCAGGAGGGGGACCAGGAGTGCCCCAAAGGACCCAAGAGTTCAGGAGGGGACCCGCCCAGGAGTTCAGGAGGGACCCGCCCAGGAGTTCAGGAGGGACCCGCCCAGGAGTTCAGGGAGGGACTGAAGAATTCAGGAGGGGACCTAGGAGTTCAGGGGGTAACCAAAGAGTTCAGGAGAGGACCCAGGAGTTCAGGAGGGGACCCAGGATTGCCCCAAAGGATCCAGAGTTCAGGAGGGGACCCAGGAATGCCTCAAAGGACCCAGGAGTTCAGGGGGGAACCCAGGCGTTCTGAGGGGACCCAGGAGTGCCTCAAAATACCCTTTGGGGCACTGCTGGGTCCCCTCCTGAACTCCTGGGTGGGTCCCCTCCTGAACTCCTGGGTGGGTCCCCTCCTGATCTCTTGGGTCCTTTGGGGCACTCCTGGGTTCCCCACTGAACTCCTGGGTCCTTTGGGGCACTCCTAGTCCCCCTCCTGAACTCCTGGTCACCCTCCTGAACTCTTCGGTCCCCCACTGAACTCCTGCGTCCTTTGGGGCACTGCTGGGTCCCCTCCCGAACTCCTGGGTGCGTCCACTCTTGAACTCCTGGGTGGGTCCCTCCCGCACTCCTGGGTCCCCTCCTGAACTCTTGGGTACTTTGGGGCACTCCTGGGTCCTCTCAGAACGCCTGGGTTCCCCCCTGAACTCCTGGGTCCTTTGGGGCATTCCTGGGTCCCCTCCTGAACTCTGCATCCTTTGGAGCACTGCTGGGTCCCCTCCTGAACTCCTGGGTCCTTTGGGGCACTCCTGGGTCCGCTCCTGAACTCTTGGGTTACCCCCTGAACTCCTAGGTCCCCTCCTGAATTCTTCAGTCCCCTCCTGAACTCCTGGGCGGGTCCCCTCCTGAACTCCTGGGCGGGTCCCCTCCTGAACTCCTGGGCGGGTCCCCTCCTGAACTCCTGGGCGGGTCCCCTCCTGAACTCCTGGGCGGGTCCCCTCCTGAACTCCTGGGCGGGTCCCCTCCTGAACTCCTGGGCGGGTCCCCTCCTGAACTCCTGGGCGGGTGCCCTCCTGAACTCTGGATCCTTTGGGGCACTCCTGGGTCCCCTCCTGAACTCCTGGGTCCTTTGGGGCACTCCTGGTCCCCATCCTGAACTCCTGGTCCCCCTTTTGAACTCCTGGTCCCCCTCCTGAACTCTTCGGTCCCCCACTGTACTCCTGGGTCCCCTGCCGAACTCCTGGGTGGGTCCTTCCCGAACTCCTTGGTACTTTGAGGCACTCCTGGGTCCCCTCAGAACGCCCGGGTTCCCCCCTGAACTCCTGGGTCCTTTGGGGCACTCCTGCGTCCTCTCCTGAACTCCTGGGTCCTCTCATGAACTCTTGGGTTACCCCCTGAACTCCTAGGTCCCCTCCTGAATTCTTCAGTCCCTCCCTGAACTCCTGGGTAGGTCCCTACTGAACTCCTGGGCGGGTCCCTCCTGAACTCTGGATCCTTTGGGCACTCCTGGGTCCCCTCCTGAACTCCTGGGTGCCCTCCGAACTCTTGTGTTCCCCCCTTCACTCCTGGGACCTTTGGGGCACTGCTGGGTCCCCTCCTGAACTCTGGATCCTTTGGGGCACTCCTGGGTCCCCTCCTGAACTCCTGGGTCCTTTGGGGCATTCCTGGGTCCCCTCCTGAACTCTGGATCCTTTGGGGAACTCCTGGGTCTCCTCCTGAACTCCTGGGTCCTTTGGGGCACTCCTGGGTCCTCTGCTGAACTCCTGGGTCTGATCCTGAACTCTTGGGTTATCCCCTGAACTCCTAGGTCCCCTCCTTAATTCTTCAGTCCCTCCCTGAATTCCGGGTCCCCTCCTGAACTCCTGGGCGGGTCCCCTCCTGAACTCCTGGGCGGGTCCCCTCCTGAACTCTGGATCCTTTGGGGCACTCCTGGGTCCCCTCATGAACTCCTGGGTCCTTTGGGGCACTCCTGGTCCCCCTCCTGAACTCCTGGTCCCCCTCCTGAACTCCTGGTCCCCCTCCTGAACTCTTCGGTCCCCCACTGTACTCCTGGGTCCCCTCCCGAACTCCTGGGTGGGTCCTTCCCTAACTCCTTGGTACTTTGAGGCACTCCTGGGTCCCCTCAGAACGCCCGGGTTCCCCCCTGAACTCCTGGGTCCTTTGGGGCACTCCTGCGTCCTCTCCTGAACTCCTGGGTCCTCTCATGAACTCTTGGGTTACCCCCTGAACTCCTAGGTCCCCTCCTGAATTCTTCAGTCCCTCCCTGAACTCCTGGGTAGGTCCCTACTGAACTCCTGGGCGGGTCCCTCCTGAACTCTGGATCCTTTGGGCACTCCTGGGTCCCCTCCTGAACGCCTGGGTGCCCTCCGAACTCTTGGGTTCCCCCCTTCACTCCTGGGACCTTTGGGGTACTGCTGGGTCCCCTCCTGAACTCTGGATCCTTTGGGGCACTCCTGGGTCCCCTCCTGAACTCTTGGGTCCTTTGGTGAACTCCTGGGTGCCCTTCTAAGCTCTTGGGTCCCACCCTGAGCTCCTGGGTCCCCTCCTGAACTCCTGGGTCCTTTGGGGCACTGCTGAGTCCCCTCCCAAACTCCTGGGTGGGTCCCCTCCTGAACTCCTGGGTGGGTCCCCTCCCGAACTCTTGGGTACTTTGGGGCACTCCTGGATCCCCTCAGAACGCCTGGGTCCCCTTCTGAACTCCTGGGTCCTTTGGGGCATTCCTGGGTCCTCTCCTGAACTCCTGGGTCCGATCCTGAACTCTTGGGTTATCCCCTGAACTCCTAGGTCCCCTCCTGAATCATTCAGTCCCTCCCTGAATTCCGGGTCCCCTCCTGAACTCCTGGGCGGGTCCCCTCCTGAACTCCTGGGCGGGTCCCCTCCTGAACTCTTGGGTCCCCTCCTGATCTCTGGATCCTTTGGGGCACTCCTGGGTCCCCTCCTGAACTCCTGGGTCCTTTGGGGCACTCCTGGTCCTCCTCCTGAACTCCTAAATGGGTCCCCTCTGAACTCCTGTGTCCCCTCCTGAACTCTGGATCATTTGGGGCACTCATGGGTTCCCTCCTGAACTCCTGGGTCCTTTGGGGCACTGCTGGGTCCCCTCCTGAACTCCTGGGTGGGTCCCCTCTTGAACTCATGGGTGTGTCCCTCCTGATCTCTTGGGTGTCCTCCTGATCTCTTGGGTCCTTTGGGGCAATCCTGGGTTCCCCCCTGAACTCCTGGGTCCTTTGGGGCACTGCTGGGTCCCCTCCCTAACTCCTGGGTGGGTCCCTCCCGAACTCCTGAGTCCCCTCCTGAAGTATTAGGTACTTTGGGGCACTCCTGGGTCCCCTCCTGAACTCCTGGGTCCTTTGGGGCACTCCTGGGTCCTCTCCTGATCTCCTCGGTCCGCTCCTGAACTCTTTGGTTATTCCCTGAACTCCTAGGTCCCCTCCTGAATTCTTCAGTCCCTCCCTGAACTCCTGGGCGGGTCCCCTCCCGAACTCCTGGGCGGGTCCCCTCCCGAACTCCTGGGCGGGTCCCCTCCCGAACTCTTGGGTCCCCTCCTGATCTCTGGATCCTTTGTGGCACTCCTGGGTCCCCTCCTGAACTCCTGGGTCCTTTGGGGCACTCCTGGTCCCCCTCCTGAACTCCTAAATGGGTCCCCTCAGAACTCCTGGGTCCCCTCCTGAAGTCCTGGGTGGGTCGCGCCATGAACTCCTGGGTGGGTCCCTCCTGAACTCCTGGGTGGGTCCCTCCTGAACTCCTGGGTCCCACCCTGAACTCCTGGGTCCTTTGGGGCACTCCTGGTCCCCCTCCTGAACTATTGAATGGGTCCCCTCAGAACTCCTGGGTCCCCTCAGAACTCCTGGGTCCCCTCCTGAAGTCCTGGGTGGGTCCCGCCGTGAAGTCCTGGGTGGGTCCCTCCTGAACTCTGGATCCTTTGGGGCACTCCTGGGTTCCCCCCTGAACTCCTGGGTCCTTTGGGGCACTGCTGGGTCCCCTCCTGAACTCCTGGGTGGGTCCCCTCCTGAACTCCTGGGTGGGTCCCCTCCTGAACTCCTGGGTGGGTCCCTCCTGATCTCTTGGGTGCTCTCCTGATCTCTTGGGTCCTTTGGGGCACTCCTGGTCCCCCTCCTGAACTCCTGGTCCCCCTCCTGAACTCTTCCGTACCCCACTGAACTCCTGGGTCCCCTCCTGAACTTCTGGGTCCTTTGGGGCACTCCTGGTCCCCTCCTGAACTCTTGGGTCCCCTCCTGAACTCTGGATCCTTTGGGGCACTCCGGGGTCCCCTCCTAAGCTCTTGGGTCCTTTGGGGAACTCTTGGGTCCCCTCAGAACTCCTCGTTTCCCCACTGAACTCCTGGGTCCTTTGGGGCACTCCTGGTCCCCCTCCTGAACTCTTCGGTCCCCCACTGAACTCCTGGGTCCTTTGGGGCACTCCTGGGTCCTCTCCTGAACTCTTGGGTCCCCTCCTGAACTCTTGGGTTCTTTGGGGCATTCCTGGGTCCCCTCCTAAGCTCTTGGGTCCTTTGGGGAACTCTTGGGTCCCCTCAGAACTCCTGGGTTCACCCCTGAACTCCTGGGACCTTTGGGGCACTCCTGGGTCTCCTCAGTACTGTTGGGTTCCCCCCTGAACTCCTGGGTCATTTGGGGCACTGTTGGGTCCCCTCCCCAATTCCTGGGTGGGTCCCCTCCCCAACTCCTGGGTGGGTCCCCTCCTGAAGTCTTGGGTATTTTGAGGCACTCCTGGGTCCCCTCAGAACGCCTGGGTTCCCCCCTGAACTCCTGGGTCCTTTGAGGCATTCCTGGGTCCCCTCCTGAACTCTGGATCCTTTGGGGCAATCCTGGGTCCCCTCCTGAACTCCTGGGTCCTCTCCTGAACTCTTTGGTTACCCCCTGAACTCCTAGGTCCCCTCCTGAATTCTTCAGTCCCTCCCTGAACTCCTGGGCGGGTCCCTCCTGAACTCCTGGGCGGGTCCCTCCTGAACTCCTGGGCGGGTCCCCTCCTGAACTCTTGGGTCCCCTCCTGAACTCTGGGGTCCTTTGGGGCACTCCTGGGTCCCCTCCTGAACTCCTGGGTCCTTTGGGCACTCCTGGTCCCCCTCCTGAACTCCTGAATGGGTCCCTCCTGAACTCCTGAATGGGTCCCTCCTGAACTCCTGAATGGGTCCCCTCAGAACTCCTGGGTCCTCTCCTGAACTCCTGGGTGGGTCCTGCCATGAACTCCTGGGTGGGTCCTGCCATGAACTCCTGGGTGGTTCCCTCCTGAACTTTTTGGTCCCACCCTGAACTCCTGGGTCCTTTGGGGCACTCCTGGTCCCCCTCCTGAACTCCAGAATGGGTCCCTCCTGAACTCCTGAATGGGTCCCTCCTGAACTCCTGAATGGGTCCCGCCATGAAGTCCTGGGTGGGTCCCTCCTGAACTTTTGGTTCCCCTATTGAACTCTGGATCCTTTGGGGCACTCCTGGGTCCCCTCCTGAACTCCTGGATCCTTTGGGGCACTGCGGGGTCCCCTCCTGAACTCCTGGGTGGGTCCCCTCCTGAACTCCTGGGTCCTTTGCAGCAGTCCTGGTCACCCTCCTGAACTCTTCGGTCCCCCACTGAACTCCTGCGTCCTTTGGGGCACTCCTGGGTCCCCTCCTGAACTCCTGGGTCCTTTGGGGCACTGCGGGGTCCCCTCCTGAACTCCTGGGTGGGTCCCCTCCTGAACTCCTGGGTGGGTCCCCTCCTGAACTCCTGGGTCCATTGCAGCACTCCTGGTCACCCTCCTGAACTCTTCGGTCCCCCACTGAACTCCTGCGTCCTTTGGGGCACTCCTGGGTCCCCTCCTGAACGCCTGGGTCCCCTCCTGAACTCTTGGGTCCCCTCCTGAACTCCTGCGTCCTTTGGGGCACTCCTGGGTCCCCTCCTGAACTCTTGGGTCCCCTCCTGAACTCTTGGGTCCCCTCCTGAACTCTTGGGTACTTTGGGGCACTCCTGGGTCCCCTCAGAACGCCTGGGTCCCCTTCTGAACTCCTGGGTACTTTGGGGCATTCCTGGTCCCCCTCCTGAACTCCTGAATGGGTCCCTCCTGAACTCCTGAATGGGTCCCTCCTGAACTCCTGAATGGGTCCCGCCATGAAGTCCTGGGTGGGTCCCTCCTGAACTTTTGGTTCCCCTATTGAACTCTGGATCCTTTGGGGCACTCCTGGGTCCCCTCCTGAACTCCTGGGTCCTTTGGGGCACTGCGGGGTCCCCTCCTGAACTCCTGGGTGGGTCCCCTCCTGAACTCCTGGGTCCTTTGCAGCAGTCCTGGTCACCCTCCTGAACTCTTCGGTCCCCCACTGAACTCCTGCGTCCTTTGGGGCACTCCTGGGTCCCCTCCTGAACTCCTGGGTCCTTTGGGGCACTGCGGGGTCCCCTCCTGAACTCCTGGGTGGGTCCCCTCCTGAACTCCTGGGTCCTTTGCAGCAGTCCTGGTCACCCTCCTGAACTCTTCGGTCCCCCACTGAACTCCTGCGTCCTTTGGGGCACTCCTGGGTCCCCTCCTGAACTCCTGGGTCCTTTGGGGCACTGCGGGGTCCCCTCCTGAACTCCTGGGTGGGTCCCCTCCTGAACTCCTGGGTCCTTTGCAGCACTCCTGGTCACCCTCCTGAACTCTTCGGTCCCCCACTGAACTCCTGCGTCCTTTGGGGCACTCCTGGGTCCCCTCCTGAACGCCTGGGTCCCCTCCTGAACTCTTGGGTCCCCTCCTGAACTCTTGGGTCCCCTCCTGAACTCCTGCGTCCTTTGGGGCACTCTTGGGTCCCCTCCTGAACTCTTGGGTCCCCTCCTGAACTCTTGGGTCCCCTCCCGAACTCTTGGGTCCCCTCCTGAACTCTTGGGTACTTTGGGGCACTCCTGGGTCCCCTCAGAACGCCTGGGTTCCCTCCTGAACTCCTGTGTCCTTTGGGGCATTCCTGGGTCCCCTCCTGAACTCCTGGGTCCTTTGGGGCACTCCTGGGTCCGCTCCTGAACTCTTGGGTTACCCCCTGAACTCCTAGGTCCCCTCCTGAATTCTTCAGTCCCTCCCTGAACTCTTGGGTACTTTGGGGCACTCCTGGGTCCCCTCAGAACGCCTGGGTTCCCTCCTGAACTCCTGTGTCCTTTGGGGCATTCCTGGGTCCCCTCCTGAACTCCTGGGTCCTTTGGGGCACTCCTGGGTCCGCTCCTGAACTCTTGGGTTACCCCCTGAACTCCTAGGTCCCCTCCTGAATTCTTCAGTCCCTCCCTGAACTCCTGGGCGGGTCCCCTCCTGAACTCCTGGGCGGGTCCCCTCCTGAACTCCTGGGCGGGTCCCCTCCTGAACTCCTGGGCGGGTCCCCTCCTGAACTCTGGATCCTTTGGGGCACTCCTGGGTCCGCTCCTGAACTCCTGGGTCCTTTGGGGCACTCCTGGTCCCCCTCCTGAACTCTGGATCCTTTGGGGCACTCCTGGGTTCTCCCCTGAACTCCTGGGTCCTTTGGGGCACTGCTGGGTCCCCTCCTGAACTCCTAGGAGGGTCCCCTCCTGAACTCTGGATCGTTTGGGGCACTCCTGGGTTCCCCCTTGAACTCCTGGGTCCTTTGGGGCACTGCTGGGTCCCCTCCTGAACTCCTGGGTGGGTCCCCTCCTGAACTCCTGGGTGGGTCCCCTCCTGAACTCCTGGGTGGGTCCCCTCCTGAACACCTGGGTGGGTCCCCTCCTGAACACCTGGGTGGGTCCCTCCTGAAATCCTGGGTGGGTCCCTCCTGAACACCTGGGTGGGTCCCTCCTGATCTCTTGGGTGCCGTCCTGAACTCTTGGCTCTTTTATGGCACTCTTGGGTCCCCTCAGAACTCCTGGGTTCACCCCTGAACTCCTGGGTCCTTTGGGGCACTCCTGGTTCTCCTCAGTACTCTTGGGTTCCCCCCTGAACTCCTGGGTCCTTTGGGGCACTGCTGGGTCCCCTGCCGAACTCTTGGGTACTTTGGGGCACTCCTGGGTCTCCTCAGAACGCATGGGTCCCCTCCTGAACTACTGGGCGGGTCCCTCCTGAACTCCTGTGTTCTACCCTGAACTCCTGGGTCCTTTGGGGCACTCCTGGGTCCCCTCCTGAACTCTTTGGTCCTTTGGTGAACTCTTGGGTCCCCTCAGAACGCCTGGGTCCCCTCCTGAACTCCTGAGTGGGTCCCTCCTGAACTCCTGTCTTCCCCCCTGAACTCCTGGGTCCTTTGGGGCACTGCTGGGTCCCCTCCTGAACACCTGGGTGGGTCCCCTCCTGAACTCTGGATCCTTTGGGGTACTCCTGGGTCCCCTCCTGAACTCTTGGGTCCCGTTCTAAGCTCTTGGGTCCCACCCTGAACTCCTGGGTCCTTTGGGGCACTCCTGGGTCTCCTCAGTAATCTTGGGTTCCCCCCTGAACTCCTGGGTCCTTTGGGGCACTGCTGGGTCACCTCCTGAACTCCTGGGTGGGTCCCTCCCGAACTCCTGGGTTTCCTCGCGAACTCTTGTGTACTTTGGGGCACTCCTGTGTCCCCTCAGAACGCCTGGCTTCCCCCCTGGACTCCTGGGTCCTTTGGGGCATTATTGGGTCCCCTCCTGAACTCTGGATCCTTTGGGGCACTCCTGGGTCCCCTCCTGAACTCCTGGGTCCTTTGGGACACTCCTGGGTCCGCTCCTGAACTCCTAAGTCCGCTCCTGAACTCTTGGGTTACCCCCTGAACTCCTAGGTCCCCTCCTGAATTCTTCAGTCCCTCACTGAACTCCTGGGCGGGTCCCCTCCTGAACTCCTGGGCGGGTCCCCTCCTGAACTCCTGGGCGGGTCCCCTCCTGAACTCCTGGGCGGGTCCCCTCCTGAACTCTTGGGTCCTTTGGGGCACTCCTGGGTCCCCTCCTGAACTCCTGGGTCCTTTGGGCACTCCTGGTCCCCCTCCTGAACTCCTGAATGGGTCCCCTCAGAACTCCTGGGTCCTCTCCTGAACTCCTGGGTGGGTCCTGCCATGAACTCCTGGGTGGGTCCTGCCATGAACTCCTGGGTGGGTCCTGCCATGAACTCCTGGGTGGTTCCCTCCTGAACTTTTTGGTCCCACCCTGAACTCCTGGGTCCTTTGGGGCACTCCTGGTACCCCTCCTGAACTCTTGAATGGGTCCCTCCTGAACTCCTGAATGGGTCCCTCCTGAACTCCTGAATGGGTCCCGCCATGAAGTCCTCGGTGGGTCCCTCCTGAACTTTTGGTTCCCCTCCTGAACTCTGGATCCTTTGGGGCACTCCTGGGTCCCCTCCTGAACTCCTGGGTCCTTTGGGGCACTCCTGGGTCTCCTCAGTACTCTTGGGTTCCCCCCTGAACTCCTGGGTCCTTTGGGGCACTGCTGGGTTCCCTCCCGAACTCCTGGGTGCGTCCACTCTAGAACTCCTGGGTGGGTCCCTCCCGAACTCCTGGGTCCCCTCCTGAACTCCTGGGTACTTTGGGGCACTCCTGGGTCCCCTCAGAACGCCTGGGTTCCCTCCTGAACTCCTGTGTCCTTTGGGGCATTCCTGGGTCCCCTCCTGAACTCCTGGGTTCTTTGGGGCACTCCTGGGTCCGCTCCTGAACTCTTGGGTTACCCCCTGAACTCCTAGGTCCCCTCCTGAATTCTTCAGTCCCTCCCTGAACTCCTGGGCGGGTCCCCTCCTGAACTCCTGGGCGGGTCCCCTCCTGAACTCCTGGGCGGGTCCCCTCCTGAACTCCTGGGCGGGTCCCCTCCTGAACTCCTGGGCGGGTCCCCTCCTGAACTCTGGATCCTTTGGGGCACTCCTGGGTCCGCTCCTGAACTCCTGGGTCCTTTGGGGCACTCCTGGTCCCCCTCCTGAACTCCTGAATGGCTCCCATCAGAACTCCTGGGTCCCCTCACGAATTCCTGGGTGGGTCCCCTCCTGAACTCCTGGTTGGGTCCCTCTTGAACTCCTGGGTCCTTTGGGGCACTCCTGGTCCCCCTACTGAACTCCTGAATGGGTCCCCTCAGAACTCTTGGGTCCCTTCCTGAAGTCCTGGGTGGGTCCCGCCATGAACTCCTGGGTGGGTCCCTCCTGAACTTTTTGGTCCCACCCTGAACTCCTGGGTCCTTTCGGGCACTCCTGGTCCCCCTTCTGAACTCTGGATCCTTTGGGGCACTCCTGGGTTCCCCCTTGAACTCCTGGGTCCTTTGGGGCACTGCTGGGTCCTCTCCTGAACTCCTGGTTGGGTCCTCCCCTGAACTCCTGGTTGGGTCCTCCCCTGAACTCCTGGGTGGGTCCTCCCCTGAACTCCTGGGTGGGTCCCCTCCTGAACTCCTGTTTGGGGTCTTTCCTGAACACCTGGGGGGGTCCCTCCTGATCTCTTGGGTGCCGTCCTAACTCTTGGCTCTTTTGGGGCACTCTTGGGTCCCCTCAGAACTTTTGGGTTCACCCCTGAACTCCTGGGTCCTTTGGGGCACTCCTGGGTCTCCTCAGTACTCTTGGGTTCCCCCCTGAACTCCTGGGTCCCTTGGGGCACTGCTGGGTCCCCTGCCGAACTCTTGGGTACTTTGGGGCACTCCTGGGTCTCCTCAGAACACATGGGTCCCCTCCTGAACTACTGGGCGGGTCCCCCCTGAACTCCTGGGTCCTTTGGGGCACTCCTGGGTCCCCTCCTGAACTCTTTGGTCCTTTGGTGAACTCTTGGGTCCCCTCAGAACGCCTGGGTCCCCTCCTGAACTCCTGGGCGGGTCCCTCCTGAACTCTGGATCCTTTGGGGTACTCCTGGGTCCCCTCCTGAACTCTTGGGTCCCCTTCTAAGCTCTTGGGTCCCACCCTGAACTCCTGGGTCCTTTGGGGCACTCCTGGGTCTCCTCAGTAATCTTGGGTTCCCCCCTGAACTCCTGGGTCTTTTGGGGCACTGCTGGGTCCCCTCCCGAACTCCTGGGTGGGTCCCTCCCGAACTCCTGGGTTTCCTCGTGAACTCTTGGGTACTTTGGGGCACTCCTGTGTCCCCTCAGAACGCCTGGCTTCCCCCCTGAACTCCTGGGTCCTTTGGGGCATTATTGGGTCCCCTCCTGAACTCTGGATCCTTTGGGGCACTCCTGGGTCCCCTCCTGAACTCCTGGGTCCTCTCCTGAACTCCTGGGTCCGCTCCTGAACTCTTGGGTTACCCCCTGAACTCCTAGGTCCCCTCCTGAATTCTTCAGTCCCTCCCTGAACTCCTGGGCGGGTCCCCTCCTGAACTCCTGGGCGGGTCCCCTCCTGAACTCCTGGGCGGGTCTCCTCCTGAACTCTGGATCCTTTGGGGCACTCCTGGGTCCCCTCCTGAACTCCTGGGTCCTTTGGGGCACTCCTGGTCCCCCTCCTGAACTCCTGAATGGCTCCCCTCAGAACTCCTGGGTCCCCTCCTGAATTCCTGGGTCAGTCCCGCCATGAACTCCTGTGTGTGTCCCTCTTGAACTCCTGGGTACTTTGGGGCACTCCTGCGTCCCCTCAGAACGCCTGGGTTTCCCTCTGAACTCCTGGGTCCTTTGGGGCATTCCTGGGTCCCCTCCAGAACTCTGGATCCTTTGGGGCACTCCTGGTTCCCCTCCTGAACTCCTGGGTCTTCTGGGGCACTCCTGGTCCCGCTCCTGAACTATTGAGTGGGTCCTTCCTGAACTCCTGAATGGGTCCCCTCAGAACTCCTGGGTCCCCTCCTGAAGTCCTGGGTGGGTCCCGCCATGAACTCCTGGGTGGGTCCCTCCTGAACTCTTGGGTCCCCTCCTGAACTCTGGATCCTTTGGGGCACTCCTGGGTTCCCCCCTGAACTCCTGGGTCCTTTGGGGCACTGCTGGGTGCCCTCCTGAACTCCTGGGTGGGTGCCCTCCTGAACTCCTGGGTGGGTGCCCTCCTGAACTCCTGGGTGGGTGCCCTCCTGAACTCCTGGGTGGGTGCCCTCCTGAACTCCTGGGTGGGTGCCCTCCTGAACTCCTGGGTGGGTGCCCTCCTGAACTCCTGGGTGGGTGCCCTCCTGAACTCCTGGGTGGGTGCCCTCCTGAACTCCTGGGTGGGTGCCCTCCTGAACTCCTGGGTGGGTGCCCTCCTGAACTCCTGGGTGGGTGCCCTCCTGAACTCCTGGGTGGGTGCCCTCCTGAACTCCTGGGTGGGTCCCCTCCTGAACTCCTGGGTGGGTCCCCTCCTGAACTCCTGGGTGGGTCCCTCCTGAACTCCTGGGTAGGTCCCTCCTGAACTACTGGGTGGGTCCCTCCTGATCTCTTGGGTGCCCTCCTAAACTCTTGGCTCTTTTGAAGCACTCGTGGGTCCCCTCAGAACTCCTGGGTTCCCCATTGAACTCCTGGGTACTTTGGGGCACTCCTGGATCTCCTCCTGAACTCCTGGGTACCCTCCTGAAATCTTGGGTCCCCTCCTGAAATCCTGGGCGGATCCTTTGGGGCACTCCTGGGTCCCCTCCTAAGCTCTTGGGTCCTTTGGGGAACTCTTGGGTCTCCTCAGAACTCCTGGGTTCACCCTGAACTCCTGGGTCCTTTGGGGCACTCCTGGGTCTCCTCAGTACTCTTTTGTTCCTCCCTGAACTCCTGGGTCCTTTGGGGCATTCCTGGGTCCCCTCCAGAACTCTGGATCCTTTGGGGCACTCCTGGTTCCCCTCCTGAACTCCTGGGTCTTCTGGGGCACTCCTGGTCCCGCTCCTGAACTATTGAGTGGGTCCTTCCTGAACTCCTGAATGGGTCCCTCCTGAACTCCTGAATGGGTCCCCTCAGAACTCCTGGGTCCCCTCCTGAAGTCCTGGGTGGGTCCCGCCATGAACTCGTGGGTGGGTCCCTCCTGAACTCTTGGGTCCCCTCCTGAACTCTGGATCCTTTGGGGCACTGCTGGGTGCCCTCCTGAACTCCTGGGTGGGTGCCCTCCTGAACTCCTGGGTGGGTGCCCTCCTGAACTCCTGGGTGGGTGCCCTCCTGAACTCCTGGGTGGGTGCCCTCCTGAACTCCTGGGTGGGTGCCCTCCTGAACTCCTGGGTGGGTCCCCTCCTGAACTCCTGGGTGGGTCCCCTCCTGAACTCCTGGGTGGGTCCCCTCCTGAACTCCTGGGTGGGTCCCTCCTGAACTCCTGGGTAGGTCCCTCCTGAACTACTGGGTGGGTCCCTCCTGATCTCTTGGGTGCCCTCCTAAACTCTTGGCTCTTTTGAAGCACTCGTGGGTCCCCTCAGAACTCCTGGGTTCCCCATTGAACTCCTGGGTACTTTGGGGCACTCCTGGATCTCCTCCTGAACTCCTGGGTACCCTCCTGAAATCTTGGGTCCCCTCCTGAAATCCTGGGCGGATCCTTTGGGGCACTCCTGGGTCCCCTCCTAAGCTCTTGGGTCCTTTGGGGAACTCTTGGGTCTCCTCAGAACTCCTGGGTTCACCCTGAACTCCTGGGTCCTTTGGGGCACTCCTGGGTCTCCTCAGTACTCTTGTGTTCCTCCCTGAACTCCTGGGTCCTTTGGGGCACTGCTGGGTCCCCTCCGGAACTCTTGGGTACTTTGGGGCACTCCTGGGTCTCCTCAGAACGCCTGGGTCCCCTCCTGAACTACTGGGCGGATACCTCCTGAACTCCTGTGTTCCCCCCTGAACTCCTGGGTCCTTTGGGGCACTGCTGGGTCCCCCACTGAACTCCTGGGTGGGTGCCCTCCTGAACTCTGGATCCTTTGGGGCAATCCTGGGTCCCCTCCTGAACTCTTGGGTCCTTTGGTGAACTCTTGGGTCCCCTCAGAACGCCTGGGTCCCCTCCTGAACTCCTGGGCGGGTCCCTCTTGAACTCCTGTGTTCCCTCCTGAACTCCTGGGTCCTTTGGGGCACTGCTGGGTCCCCTCCTGAACACCTGGGTGGGTCCCCTCCTGAACTCTGGATCCTTTGGGGTACTCCTGGGTTCCCTCCTGAACTCTTGGGTCCCCTTCTAAGCTCTTGGGTCCCACCCTGAACTCCCGGGTCCTTTGGGGCACTCCTGGGTCTCCTCAGTAATCTTGGGTTCCCCCCTGAACTCCTGGGTCCTTTGGGGCACTGCTGGGTCCCCTCCCGAACTCCTGGGTAGGTTCCTCCTGAACTCCTGGGTGGGTCCCTCCCGAACTCCTGGGTTCCCTCGTGAACTCTTGGGTACTTTGGGGCACTCCTGTGTCCTCTCAGAACGCCTGGCTTGCCCCCTGAACTCCTGGGTCCTTTGGGGCATTATTGGGTCCCCTCCTGAACTCTGGATCCTTTGGGGCACTCCTGAGTCCCCTCCTGAACTCCTGGGTCCTTTGGGACACTCCTGGGTCCTCTCCTGAACTCCTGGGTCCGCTCCTGAACTCTTGGGTTACCCCCTGAACTCCTAGGTCCCCTCCTGAATTCATCAGTCCCCTCCTGAACTCCTGGGCGGGTCCCCTCCTGAACTCCTGGGCGGGTCCCCTCCTGAACTCCTGGGCGGGTCCCCTCCTGAACTCCTGGGCGGGTCCCCTCCTGAACTCCTGGGCGGGTTCCCTCCTGAACTCCTGGGCGGGTTCCCTCCTGAACTCCTGGGCGGGTCCCCTCCTGAACTCTGGATCCTTTGCGGCACTCCTGGGTCCCCTCCTGAACTCCTGGGTCCTTTGGGGCACTCCTGGGTCCCCTCCTGAAGTCCTGAATGGCTCCCCTCAGAACTCCTGGGTCCCCTCCTGAATTCCTGGGTCGGTCTTGCCGTGAACTCCTGTGTGGGTCCCTCCTGAACTCCTGGGTCCCCTCCCGAACTCCTGGTTGGGTCCCCTCTTGAACTCCTGGGTGGGTCCCCTCCCGAACTCTTGGGTACTTTGGGGCACTCCTGGGTCCCCTCAGAACGCCTGGGTTTCCCCCTGAGCTCCTGGGTCCTTTGGGGCATTCCTGGGTCCCCTCCAGAACTTTGGATCCTTTGGGGCACTCCTGGGTCCCCTCCTGAACTCCTGGGTCTTATGGGGCACTCCTGGTCCCCCTCCTGAACTATTGAATGGGTCCCTCCTGAACCCCTGAATGGGTCCCCTCAGAACTCCTGGGTCCCCTCCTGAACTCTGGTTCCTTTGGGGCACTCCTGGGTCCCCTCCTGAACTCTGGATCCTTTGGGGCACTCCTGGGTTCCCCCCTGAACTCCTGGGTCCTTTGGGGCACTGCTGGGTCCCCTCCCGAACTCCTGGGTGGGTCCCTCCCGAACTCCTGGGTGGGTCCCTCCCGAACTCCTGGGTGGGTCCCTCCCAAACTCCTGGGTGGGTCCCTCCCGAACTCCTGGGTTCCCTCGTGAACTCTTGGGTACTTTGCGGCACTCCTGTGTCCCCTCAGAACGCCTGGCTTCCCCCGTGAACTCCTGGGTCCTTTGGGGCATTATTGGGTCCCCTCCTGAACTCTGGATCCTTTGGGGCACTCCTGGGTCCCCTCCTGAACTCTGGATCCTTTGGGGCACTCCTGGGTCCCCTCCTGAACTCCTGGGTCCTTTGGGACACTCCTGGGTCCTCTCCTGAACTCCTGGGTCCTCTCCTGAACTCCTGGGTCCTCTCCTGAACTCCTGGGTCCTCTCCTGAACTCCTGGGTCCGCTCCTGAACTCTTGGGTTACCCCCTGAACTACTAGGTCCCCTCCTGAATTCTTCAGTCCCTCCCTGAACTCCTGGGCGGGTCCCCTCCTGAACTCCTGGGCGGGTCCCCTCCTGAACTCCTGGGCGGGTCCCCTCCTGAACTCCTGGGTGCCATCCTGATCTCTTGGGTCATTTGGGGCACTCCTGGGTCCCCTCAGAACTCCTGGGTTCCCCACTGAACTTCTGGGTCCTTAGGGGCACTCCTGGTCCTCCTCCTGAACTCTTCAGTCCCCCACTGAACTCCTGGGTCCCCTCCTGAACTCCTGGGTCCTTTGGGGCACTGCTGGGTCCCCCACTGAACTCCTGGGTGGGTCCCCTCCTGAACTCTGGATCCTTTGGGGATATCCTGGGTCCCCTCCTGAACTCTTGGGTCCTTTGGTGAAATCTTGGGTCCCCTCAGAACGCCTGGGTCCCCTCCTGAACTCCTGGGCGGGTCCCTCTTGAACTCCTGTGTTCCCCCCTGAAATCCTGGGTCCTTTGGGGCACTGCTGGGTCCCCTCCTGAACACCTGTGTGGGTCCCCTCCTGAACTCTGGATCCTTTGGGGTACTCCTGGGTCCCCTCCTGAACTCTTGGGTCCCCTTCTAAGCTCTTGGGTCCCACCCTGAACTCCTGGGTCCTTTGGGGCACTCCTGGGTCTCCTCAGTAATCTTGGGTTCCCCCCTGAACTCCTGGGTCCTTTGGGGCACTGCTGGGTCCCCACCCGAACTCCTGGGTAGGTTCCTCCTGAACTCCTGGGTGGGTCCCTCCCGAACTCCTGGGTTCCCTCGTGAACTCTTGGGTACTTTGGGGCACTCCTGTGTCCTCTCAGAACGCCTGGCTTCCCCCCTGAACTCCTGGGTCCTTTGGGGCATTATTGGGTCCCCTCCTGAACTCTGGATCCTTTGGGGCACTCCTGAGTCCCCTCCTGAACTCCTGGGTCCTTTGGGACACTCCTAGGTCCCCTCCTGAATTCATCAGTCCCCTCCTGAACTCCTGGGCGGGTCCCCTCCTGAACTCCTGGGCGGGTCCCCTCCTGAACTCCTGGGCGGGTCCCCTCCTGAACTCCTGGGCGGGTCCCCTCCTGAACTCCTGGGCGGGTCCCCTCCTGAACTCCTGGGTCCTTTGGGGCACTCCTGGGTCCCCTCCTGAAGTCCTGAATGGCTCCCCTCAGAACTCCTGGGTCCCCTCCTGAATTCCTGGGTCGGTCCCGCCGTGAACTCCTGTGTGGGTCCCTCCTGAACTCCTGGGTCCCCTCCCGAACTCCTGGTTGGGTCCCCTCTTGAACTCCTGGGTGGGTCCCCTCCCGAACTCTTGGGTACTTTGGGGCACTCCTGGGTCCCCTCAGAACGCCTGGGTTTCCCCGTGAGCTCCTGGGTCCTTTGGGGCATTCCTGGGTCCCCTCCAGAACTCTGGATCCTTTGGGGCACTCCTGGGTCCCCTCCTGAACTCCTGGGTCTTATGGGGCACTCCTGGTCCCCCTCCTGAACTATTGAATGGGTCCCTCCTGAACTCCTGAATGGGTCCCCTCAGAACTCCTGGGTCCCCTCCTGAACTCTGGATCCTTTGGGGCACTCCTGGGTCCCCTCCTGAACTCTGGATCCTTTGGGGCACTCCTGGGTTCCCCCCTAAACTCCTGGGTCCTTTGGGGCACTGCTGGGTCCCCTCCTGAACTCCTGGGTGGGTCCCTCCCGAACTCCTGGGTGGGTCCCTCTTGAACTCCTGGGTGGGTCCCTCCCGAACTCCTGGGTTCCCTCGTGAACTCTTGGGTACTTTGCGGCACTCCTGTGTCCCCTCAGAACGCCTGGCTTCCCCCCTGAACTCCTGGGTCCTTTGGGGCATTATTGGGTCCCCTCCTGAACTCTGGATCCTTTGGGGCACTCCTGGGTCCCCTCCTGAACTCTGGATCCTTTGGGGCACTCCTGGGTCCCCTCCTGAACTCCTGGGTCCTCTCCTGAACTCCTGGGTCCTCTCCTGAACTCCTGGGTCCGCTCCTGAACTCCTGGGTCCGCTCCTGAACTCTTGGGTTACCCCCTGAACTACTAGGTCCCCTCCTGAATTCTTCAGTCCCTCCCTGAACTCCTGGGCGGGTCCCCTCCTGAACTCCTGGGCGGGTCCCCTCCTGAACTCCTGGGCGGGTCCCCTCCTGAACTCCTGGGCGGGTCCCCTCCTGAACTCCTGGGCGGGTCCCCTCCTGAACTCCTGGGCGGGTCCCCTCCTGAACTCCTGGGCGGGTCCCCTCCTGAACTCCTGGGCGGGTCCCCTCCTGAACTCCTGGGTCCTTTGGGGCACTCCTGGGTCCCCTCCTGAAGTCCTGAATGGCTCCCCTCAGAACTCCTGGGTCCCCTCCTGAATTCCTGGGTCGGTCCCGCCGTGAACTCCTGTGTGGGTCCCTCCTGAACTCCTGGGTCCCCTCCCGAACTCCTGGTTGGGTCCCCTCTTGAACTCCTGGGTACTTTGGGGCACTCCTGGGTCCCCTCAGAACGCCTGGGTTTCCCCGTGAGCTCCTGGGTCCTTTGGGGCATTCCTGGGTCCCCTCCAGAACTCTGGATCCTTTGGGGCACTCCTGGGTCCCCTCCTGAACTCCTGGGTCTTATGGGGCACTCCTGGTCCCCCTCCTGAACTATTGAATGGGTCCCTCCTGAACTCCTGAATGGGTCCCCTCAGAACTCCTGGGTCCCCTCCTGAACTCTGGATCCTTTGGGGCACTCCTGGGTCCCCTCCTGAACTCTGGATCCTTTGGGGCACTCCTGGGTTCCCCCCTGAACTCCTGGGTCCTTTGGGGCACTGCTGGGTCCCCTCCTGAACTCCTGGGTGGGTCCCTCCCGAACTCCTGGGTGGGTCCCTCTTGAACTCCTGGGTGGGTCCCTCCCGAACTCCTGGGTTCCCTCGTGAACTCTTGGGTACTTTGCGGCACTCCTGTGTCCCCTCAGAACGCCTGGCTTCCCCCCTGAACTCCTGGGTCCTTTGGGGCATTATTGGGTCCCCTCCTGAACTCTGGATCCTTTGGGGCACTCCTGGGTCCCCTCCTGAACTCTGGATCCTTTGGGGCACTCCTGGGTCCCCTCCTGAACTCCTGGGTCCTCTCCTGAACTCCTGGGTCCTCTCCTGAACTCCTGGGTCCCCTCCTGAACTCCTGGGTCCGCTCCTGAACTCTTGGGTTACCCCCTGAACTACTAGGTCCCCTCCTGAATTCTTCAGTCCCTCCCTGAACTCCTGGGCGGGTCCCCTCCTGAACTCCTGGGCGGGTCCCCTCCTGAACTCCTGGGCGGGTCCCCTCCTGAACTCCTGGGCGGGTCCCCTCCTGAACTCCTGGGCGGGTCCCCTCCTGAACTCCTGGGCGGGTCCCCTCCTGAACTCCTGGGTCCTTTGGGGCACTCCTGGGTCCCCTCCTGAAGTCCTGAATGGCTCCCCTCAGAACTCCTGGGTCCCCTCCTGAATTCCTGGGTCGGTCCCGCCGTGAACTCCTGTGTGGGTCCCTCCTGAACTCCTGGGTCCCCTCCCGAACTCCTGGTTGGGTCCCCTCTTGAACTCCTGGGTACTTTGGGGCACTCCTGGGTCCCCTCAGAACGCCTGGGTTTCCCCGTGAGCTCCTGGGTCCTTTGGGGCATTCCTGGGTCCCCTCCAGAACTCTGGATCCTTTGGGGCACTCCTGGGTCCCCTCCTGAACTCCTGGGTCTTATGGGGCACTCCTGGTCCCCCTCCTGAACTATTGAATGGGTCCCTCCTGAACTCCTGAATGGGTCCCCTCAGAACTCCTGGGTCCCCTCCTGAACTCTGGATCCTTTGGGGCACTCCTGGGTCCCCTCCTGAACTCTGGATCCTTTGGGGCACTCCTGGGTTCCCCCCTGAACTCCTGGGTCCTTTGGGGCACTGCTGGGTCCCCTCCTGAACTCCTGGGTGGGTCCCTCCCGAACTCCTGGGTGGGTCCCTCTTGAACTCCTGGGTGGGTCCCTCCCGAACTCCTGGGTTCCCTCGTGAACTCTTGGGTACTTTGCGGCACTCCTGTGTCCCCTCAGAACGCCTGGCTTCCCCCCTGAACTCCTGGGTCCTTTGGGGCATTATTGGGTCCCCTCCTGAACTCTGGATCCTTTGGGGCACTCCTGGGTCCCCTCCTGAACTCTGGATCCTTTGGGGCACTCCTGGGTCCTCTCCTGAACTCCTGGGTCCTCTCCTGAACTCCTGGGTCCTCTCCTGAACTCCTGGGTCCTCTCCTGAACTCCTGGGTCCTCTCCTGAACTCCTGGGTCCGCTCCTGAACTCTTGGGTTACCCCCTGAACTACTAGGTCCCCTCCTGAATTCTTCAGTCCCTCCCTGAACTCCTGGGCGGGTCCCCTCCTGAACTCCTGGGCGGGTCCCCTCCTGAACTCCTGGGCGGGTCCCCTCCTGAACTCCTGGGTGCCATCCTGATCTCTTGGGTCATTTGGGGCACTCCTGGGTCCCCTCAGAACTCCTGGGTTCCCCACTGAACTTCTGGGTCCTTAGGGGCACTCCTGGTCCTCCTCCTGAACTCTTCAGTCCCCCACTGAACTCCTGGGTCCCCTCCTGAACTCCTGGGTCCTTTGGGGCACTCCTGGGTCCTTTGGGGCACTCCTGGTCCACCTCCTGAACTACTGAATGGCTCCCCTCAGAACTCCTGGGTTCCCTCCTGAATTCCTGGGTGGGTCCCGCCAGGAACTCCTGGGTGGGTCCCTCTTGAACTCCTGGGTCCTTTGGGGCACTGCTGGGTCCCCTCCCGAACTCCTGGGTGGGTCCCTCCCGAACTCCTGGGTCTCCTCCTGAACTCTTGGGTACTTTGGGGCATTCCTGGGTCCCCTCCTGAACTCTGGATCCTTTGGGGCACTCCTGGGTCCTCTATTGAACTTCTGGGTCCGCTCCTGAACTCTTGGGTTACCCCCTGAACTCCTAGGACCCCTCCTCAATTCTTCAGTCCCTCCCTGAACTCCTGGGCGGGTCCCCTCCTGAACTCCTGGGCGGGTCCCCTCCTGAACTCCTGGGCGGGTCCCCTCCTGAACTCCTGGGCGGGTCCCCTCCTGAACTCCTGGGCGGGTCCCCTCCTGAACTCCTGGGCGGGTCCCCTCCTGAACTCCTGGGCGGGTCCTCTCCTGAACTCCTGGGCGGGTCCCCTCCTGAACTCTGGATCCTTTGGGGCACTCCTGGGTCTCCTCCTGAACTCTGGATCCTTTGGGGAACTCCTGGGTCCCCTCCTGAACTCTTGTGTTCCCCCCTGCACTCCTGGGTCCTTTGGGGCACTGCTGGGTCCCCTCCTGAACTCTGGATCCTTTGGGGCACTCCTGGGTCCCCTCCTGAACTCCTGGGTCCTTTGGGGTACTCCTGGTCCCCCTCCTGAACTTTTGAATGGGTCCCCTCAGAACTCCTGTGTCCCCTCCTGAAGTCCTGGGTGGGTCCCGCAATGAATTCCTGGGTGGGTCCCTCCTGAACTTTTGGGTCCCACCCTGAACTCCTGGGTCCTTTGTGGGACTCCTGGTCCCCCTCCTGAACTATTGAATGGGTCCCTCCTGAACTCCTGGGTCCCCTCAGAACTCCTGTGTCCCCTCCTGAAGTCCTGGGTGGGTCCCTCCTGAACTCTTGGGTGGGTCCCTCCTGAACTCTTGGGTCCCCTCCTGAACTCTGGATCCTTTGGGGCACTCCTGGGTCCCCTCCTGAACTCTGGATCCCTTGGGGTACTCCTGGGTTCCCCCCTGAACTCCTGGGTCCTTTGGGGCACTGCTGGGTCCCCTCCTGTACTCCTGGGCGGGTCCCCTCCTGTACTCCTGGGCGGGTCCCCTCCTGAACTCCTGGGTGGGTCCCCTCCTGAACTCCTGGGTCATTTGGGGCACTCCTGGGTCCTCTCAGAACTCCTGGGTTCCCCACTGAACTCCTGGGTCCTTTAGGGCACTCCTGGTCCTCCTCCTGAACTCTTCGGTCCCCCACTGAACTCCTGGGTTCTTTGCGGCACTCCTGGGTTCTCTCCTGAACTCTTGGGTCCCTTCCTGAACTCTTGGGTTCTTTGGGGCACTCCTGGGTCCCCTCCTAAGCTCTTGGGTCCTTTGGGGAACTCTTGGGTCCCCTCAGAACTCCTGGGTTCACCCCTGAACTCCTGGGACCTTTGGGGCACTCCTGGGTCTCATCAGTACTCTTGCGTTTCCCCCCTGAACTCCTGGGTCATTTGGGGCACTCCTGGGTCCTCTCCTGAACTCTTGGGTCCCCTCCTGAACTCTTGGGTCCTTTGGGGCACTCCTGGGTCCCCTCCTAAGCTCTTGGGTTTTTTGGGGAACTCTTGGGTCCCCTCAGAACTCCTGGGTCCTTTGGGGAACTCCTGGGTCTCCTAAGTACTCTTGGGTTTCCCCCCTGCACTCCTGGGTCATTTGGGGCACTGCTGGGTCCCCTCCCGAACTCCTGGGTGGGTCCCCTCCCGAACTCCTGGGTGGGTCCCCTCCCGAACTCCTGGGTACTTTGAGGCACTGCTGGGTCCCCTCAGAACGCCTGGGTTCCCCCCTGAATTCCTGTGTCCTTTGGGGCATTCCTGGGTCCTCTCCTGAACTCTGGATCCTTTGGGGCACTCCTGGGTCCCCTCCTGAACTCCTGGGTCCTTTGGGGCACTCCTGGGTCCTCTCCTGATCTCCTGGGTCCGCTCCTGAACTCTTTGGTTACCCCCTGAACTCCTAGGTCCCCTCCTGAATTCTTCAGTCCCTCCCTGAACTCCTGGGCGGGTCCCCTCCTGAACTCCTGGGCGGGTCCCCTCCTGAACTCCTGGGCGGGTCCCCTCCTGAACTCCTGGGCGGGTCCCCTCCTGAACTCCTGGGCGGGTCCCCTCCTGAACTCCTGGGCGGGTCCCCTCCTGAACTCCTGGGCGGGTCCTCTCCTGAACTCCTGGGCGGGTCCCCTCCTGAACTCTGGATCCTTTGGGGCACTCCTGGGTCTCCTCCTGAACTCTGGATCCTTTGGGGAACTCCTGGGTCCCCTCCTGAACTCTTGTGTTCCCCCCTGCACTCCTGGGTCCTTTGGGGCACTGCTGGGTCCCCTCCTGAACTCTGGATCCTTTGGGGCACTCCTGGGTCCCCTCCTGAACTCCTGGGTCCTTTGGGGTACTCCTGGTCCCCCTCCTGAACTTTTGAATGGGTCCCCTCAGAACTCCTGTGTCCCCTCCTGAAGTCCTGGGTGGGTCCCGCAATGAATTCCTGGGTGGGTCCCTCCTGAACTTTTGGGTCCCACCCTGAACTCCTGGGTCCTTTGTGGGACTCCTGGTCCCCCTCCTGAACTATTGAATGGGTCCCTCCTGAACTCCTGGGTCCCCTCAGAACTCCTGTGTCCCCTCCTGAAGTCCTGGGTGGGTCCCTCCTGAACTCTTGGGTGGGTCCCTCCTGAACTCTTGGGTCCCCTCCTGAACTCTGGATCCTTTGGGGCACTCCTGGGTCCCCTCCTGAACTCTGGATCCCTTGGGGTACTCCTGGGTTCCCCCCTGAACTCCTGGGTCCTTTGGGGCACTGCTGGGTCCCCTCCTGTACTCCTGGGCGGGTCCCCTCCTGTACTCCTGGGCGGGTCCCCTCCTGTACTCCTGGGCGGGTCCCCTCCTGAACTCCTGGGTGGGTCCCCTCCTGAACTCCTGGGTCATTTGGGGCACTCCTGGGTCCTCTCAGAACTCCTGGGTTCCCCACTGAACTCCTGGGTCCTTTAGGGCACTCCTGGTCCTCCTCCTGAACTCTTCGGTCCCCCACTGAACTCCTGGGTTCTTTGCGGCACTCCTGGGTTCTCTCCTGAACTCTTGGGTCCCTTCCTGAACTCTTGGGTTCTTTGGGGCACTCCTGGGTCCCCTCCTAAGCTCTTGGGTCCTTTGGGGAACTCTTGGGTCCCCTCAGAACTCCTGGGTTCACCCCTGAACTCCTGGGACCTTTGGGGCACTCCTGGGTCTCATCAGTACTCTTGCGTTTCCCCCCTGAACTCCTGGGTCATTTGGGGCACTCCTGGGTCCTCTCCTGAACTCTTGGGTCCCCTCCTGAACTCTTGGGTCCTTTGGGGCACTCCTGGGTCCCCTCCTAAGCTCTTGGGTTTTTTGGGGAACTCTTGGGTCCCCTCAGAACTCCTGGGTCCTTTGGGGAACTCCTGGGTCTCCTAAGTACTCTTGGGTTTCCCCCCTGCACTCCTGGGTCATTTGGGGCACTGCTGGGTCCCCTCCCGAACTCCTGGGTGGGTCCCCTCCCGAACTCCTGGGTGGGTCCCCTCCCGAACTCCTGGGTACTTTGAGGCACTGCTGGGTCCCCTCAGAACGCCTGGGTTCCCCCCTGAATTCCTGTGTCCTTTGGGGCATTCCTGGGTCCTCTCCTGAACTCTGGATCCTTTGGGGCACTCCTGGGTCCTCTCCTGAACTCCTGGGTCCTCTCCTGTACACTTAGGTTACCCCCTGAACTCCTAGGTCCCCTCCTTAATTCTTCAGTCCCTCCCTGAACTCCTGGGCGGGTCCCCTCGTGAACTCCTGGGCGGGTCCCCTCGTGAACTCCTGGGCGGGTCCCCTCGTGAGCTCCTGGGTCCTTGGGGCACTCCTGGTCCCCCTCCTGAACTCCTGAATGGTTCCCCTCAGAACTCCTGTGTCCCCTCCTGAATTCCTCGGTGGGTCCCGCCAGGAACTCCTGGGTGGGTCCCTCTTGAACTCCTGGCTCCTTTGGGGCACTGCTGGGTCCCCTCCCGAACTCCTGGGTGGGTCCCCTCCCGAACTCCTGGGTCTCCTCCTGAACTCTTGGGTACTTTGGGGTATTCCTGGGTCCCCTCAGAATGCCTGGGTTCTCCCCTGAACTCCTGGGACCTTTGGGTAATTCCTGGGTCCCCTCCTTAACTCTGGATCCTTTGGGACACTCCTGGGTCCCCGCCTGAACTCCTGAGTCCTTTGGGACACTCCTGGGTCCTCTCCTGAACTCCTGGGTCCGCTCCTGAACTCTTGGGTTACCCCCTGAACTCCTAGGTCCCCTCCTGAATTCTTCAGTCTCTCCCTGAACTCCTGGGTAGGTCCCTACTGAACTCCTGGGCGGGTCCCTCCTGAACTCTGGATCCTTTGGGCACTCCTGGGTCCCCTCCTGAACTCCTGGGTGCCCTCCGAACTCTTGTGTTCCCCCCTTCACTCCTGGGACCTTTGGGGCACTGCTGGGTCCCCTCCTGAACTCTGGATCCTTTGGGGCACTCCTGGGTCCCCTCCTGAACTCTTGGGTCCTTTGGTGAACTCCTGGGTCCCCTTCTAAGCTCTTGGGTCCCACCCTGAGCTCCTGGGTCCCCTCCTGAACTCCTGGGTCCTTTGGGGCACTGCTGGGTCCCCTCCCGAACTCCTGGGTGGGTCCCCTCCCGAACTCCTGGGTGGGTCCCCTCCCGAACTCCTGGGTGGGTCCCCTCCCGAACTCTTGGGTACTTTGGGGCACTCCTGGATCCCCTCAGAACGCCTGGGTCCCCTCCTGAACTCCTGGGTCCTTTGGGGCATTCCTGGGTCCCCTCCTGAACTCTGGATCCTTTGGGGCACTGCTGGGTCCCCTCCTGAACTCCTGGGTGGGTCCCCTCCTGAACTCCTGGGTGTTTCCCTCCTGATCTCTTGGGTGTCCTCCTGATCTCTTGGGTCCTTTGGGGCAAACCTGGGTTCCCCCCTGAACTCCTGGGTCCTTTGGGGCACTGCTGGGTCCCCTCCCGAACTCCTGGGTGGGTCCCCTCCCGAACTCCTGGGTGGGTCCCCTCCTGAAGTCTTAGGTACTTTGGGGCACTCCTGGGTCCCCTCCTGAACTCCTGGGTCCTTTGGGGCACTCCTGGGTCCTCTCCTGATCTCCTGGGTCCGCTCCTGAACTCTTTGGTTACCCCCTGAACTCCTGGGCGGGTCCCCTCGTGAACTCCTGGGCGAGTCCCCTCGTGAACTCCTGGGCGGGTCCCCTCGTGAACTCCTGGGCGGGTCCCCTCGTGAACTCCTGGGCGGGTCCCCTCCTGAACTCTGGATTCTTTGGGGCACTCCTGGGTCCCCTCCTGAAATCCTGGGTCCTTGGGGCACTCCTGGTCCCCCTCCTGAACTCCTGAATGGCTCCCCTCAGAACTCCTGGGTCCCCTCCTGAAGTCCTGGGTGGGTCCCTCCTGAACTCCTGGGTCCTTTGTGGCACTCCTGGTCCCCCTCCTGAACTATTGAATGGGTCCCTCCTGAGCTCCTGGGTGGGTCCCTCCTGAAGTCCTGGTTGGGTCCCGCCATTAAGTCCTGGGTGGGTCCCCTCCTGAACTCTTGGGTCCCCTCCTGAACTCTGAATCCTTTGGGGCACTCCTGGGTCCCATCCTGAACTCCGGATCCTTTGGGGCAATCCTGGGTTCCCCCCTGAACTCCTGGGTCCTTTGGGGCACTCCTGGGTTCCCCCCTGAACTCCTGGGTCCTTTGGGGCACTGCTGGGTCCCCTCCTGAAGTCCTGGGTGGGTCCCCTCCTGAAGTCCTGGGTGGGTCTCCTCCTGATCTTTTGGGTGTCCTCCTTATCTCTTGGGTCCCCCACAGAACTCCTGGGTCCCCTCCTGAACTCCTGGATCCTTTGGGGCACTCCTGGGTCCCCTCCTGAACTCTTGGGTCCCCTCCTGATCTCTGGATCCTTTGGGGCACTCCTGGGTCCCCTCCTAAGCTCTTGGGTCCTTTGGGGAACTCTTGGGTCCCCTCAGAACTCCTGGGTTCACCCCTGAACTCCTGGGTCCTTTGGGGCACTCCTGAGTCTCCTCAGTACTCTTGGGTTCCCCCCTGAACTCCTGGGTCATTTGGAGCACTGCTGGGTCCCCTCCCGAACTCCTGGGTGGGTCCCCTCCCGAACTCCTGGGTGGGTCCCCTCCCGAACTCCTGGGTGGGTCCCCTCCCGAACTCCTGGGTGGGTCCCCTCCCGAACTCCTGGGTACTTTGAGGCACTCCTGGGTCCCCTCAGAACGCCCGGGTTCCCCCCTGAACTCCTGGGTCCTTTGGGGCACTCTTGGGTCCTCTCCTGAACTCCTGGGTCCTCTCATGAACTCTTGGGTTACCCCCTGAACTCCTAGGTCCCCTCCTGAATTCTTCAGTCCCTCCCTGAACTCCTGGGTAGGTCCCTACTGAACTCCTGGGCGGGTCCCTCCTGAACTCTGGATCCTTTGGGCACTCCTGGGTCCCCTCCTGAACTCCTGGGTGCCCTCCGAACTCTTGTGTTCCCCCCTTCACTCCTGGGACCTTTGGGGCACTCCTGGGTCCCCTCCTGAACTCTTGGGTCCTTTGGTGAACTCCTCGGTCCCCTTCTAAGCTCTTGGGTCCCACCCTGAGCTCCTGGGTCCCCTCCTGAACTCCTGGGTCCTTTGGGGCACTGCTGGGTCCCCTCCCGAACTCCTGGGTGGGTCCCCTCCCGAACTCCTGGGTACTTTGAGGCACTGCTGGGTCCCCTCAGAACGCCTGGGTTCCCCCCTGAATTCCTGTGTCCTTTGGGGCATTCCTGGGTCCTCTCCTGAACTCTGGATCCTTTGGGGCACTCCTGGGTCCTCTCCTGAACTCCTGGGTCCTCTCCTGAACTCTTGGGTTACCCCCTGAACTCCTAGGTCCCCTCCTGAATTCTTCAGTCCCTCCCTGAACTCCTGGGCGGGTCCCCTCCTGAACTCCTGGGCGGGTCCCCTCCTGAACTCCTGGGCGGGTCCCCTCCTGAACTCCTGGGCGGGTCCACTCCTGATATCTTGGGTCATTTGGGGCACTCCTGGGTCCCCTCAGAACTCCTGGGTTCCCCACTGAACTCCTGGGTCCTTTAGGGCACTCCTGGTCCCCCTCCTGAACTCTTCGGTCCCCCACTGAACTCCTGGGTTCTTTGCGGCACTCCTGGGTTCTCTCCTGAACTCTTGGGTCCCTTCCTGAACTCTTGGGTTCTTTGGGGCACTCCTGGGTCCCCTCCTAAGCTCTTGGGTCCTTTGGGGAACTCTTGGGTCCCCTCAGAACTCCTGGGTTCACCCCTGAACTCCTGGGACCTTTGGGGCACTCCTGGGTCTCATCAGTACTCTTGCGTTTCCCCCCTGAACTCCTGGGTCATTTGGGGCACTCCTGGGTCCTCTCCTGAACTCTTGGGTCCCCTCCTGAACTCTTGGGTCCTTTGGGGCACTCCTGGGTCCCCTCCTAAGCTCTTGGGTTTTTTGGGGAACTCTTGGGTCCCCTCAGAACTCCTGGGTCCTTTGGGGCACTCCTGGGTCTCCTAAGTACTCTTGGGTTTCCCCCCTGCACTCCTGGGTCATTTGGGGCACTGCTGGGTCCCCTCCCGAACTCCTGGGTGGGTCCCCTCCCGAACTCCTGGGTGGGTCCCCTCCCGAACTCCTGGGTACTTTGAGGCACTGCTGGGTCCCCTCAGAACGCCTGGGTTCCCCCCTGAATTCCTGTGTCCTTTGGGGCATTCCTGGGTCCTCTCCTGAACTCTGGATCCTTTGGGGCACTCCTGGGTCCTCTCCTGAACTCCTGGGTCTTCTCCTGAACACTTAGGTTACCCCCTGAACTCCTAGGTCCCCTCCTTAATTCTTCAGTCCCTCCCTGAACTCCTGGGCGGGTCCCCTCGTGAACTCCTGGGCGGGTCCCCTCGTGAACTCCTGGGCGGGTCCCCTCGTGAACTCCTGGGCGGGTCCCCTCGTGAGCTCCTGGGTCCTTGGGGCACTCCTGGTCCCCCTCCTGAACTCCTGAATGGTTCCCCTCAGAACTCCTGTGTCCCCTCCTGAATTCCTCGGTGGGTCCCGCCAGGAACTCCTGGGTGGGTCCCTCTTGAACTCCTGGCTCCTTTGGGGCACTGCTGGGTCCCCTCCCGAACTCCTGGGTGGGTCCCCTCCCGAACTCCTGGGTCTCCTCCTGAACTCTTGGGTACTTTGGGGTATTCCTGGGTCCCCTCAGAATGCCTGGGTTCTCCCCTGAACTCCTGGGTCCTTTGGGTAATTCCTGGGTCCCCTCCTTAACTCTGGATCCTTTGGGACACTCCTGGGTCCCCGCCTGAACTCCTGAGTCCTTTGGGACACTCCTGGGTCCTCTCCTGAACTCCTGGGTCCGCTCCTGAACTCTTGGGTTACCCCCTGAACTCCTAGGTCCCCTCCTGAATTCTTCAGTCTCTCCCTGAACTCCTGGGTAGGTCCCTACTGAACTCCTGGGCGGGTCCCTCCTGAACTCTGGATCCTTTGGGCACTCCTGGGTCCCCTCCTGAACTCCTGGGTGCCCTCCGAACTCTTGTGTTCCCCCCTTCACTCCTGGGACCTTTGGGGCACTGCTGGGTCCCCTCCTGAACTCTGGATCCTTTGGGGCACTCCTGGGTCCCCTCCTGAACTCTTGGGTCCTTTGGTGAACTCCTGGGTCCCCTTCTAAGCTCTTGGGTCCCACCCTGAGCTCCTGGGTCCCCTCCTGAACTCCTGGGTCCTTTGGGGCACTGCTGGGTCCCCTCCCGAACTCCTGGGTGGGTCCCCTCCCGAACTCCTGGGTGGGTCCCCTCCCGAACTCCTGGGTGGGTCCCCTCCCGAACTCCTGGGTGGGTCCCCTCCCGAACTCTTGGGTACTTTGGGGCACTCCTGGATCCCCTCAGAACGCCTGGGTCCCCTCCTGAACTCCTGGGTCCTTTGGGGCATTCCTGGGTCCCCTCCTGAACTCTGGATCCTTTGGGGCACTGCTGGGTCCCCTCCTGAACTCCTGGGTGGGTCCCCTCCTGAACTCCTGGGTGTTTCCCTCCTGATCTCTTGGGTGTCCTCCTGATCTCTTGGGTCCTTTGGGGCAAACCTGGGTTCCCCCCTGAACTCCTGGGTCCTTTGGGGCACTGCTGGGTCCCCTCCCGAACTCCTGGGTGGGTCCCCTCCCGAACTCCTGGGTGGGTCCCCTCCCGAACTCCTGAGTCCCCTCCTGAAGTCTTAGGTACTTTGGGGCACTCCTGGGTCCCCTCCTGAACTCCTGGGTCCTTTGGGGCACTCCTGGGTCCTCTCCTGATCTCCTGGGTCCGCTCCTGAACTCTTTGGTTACCCCCTGAACTCCTGGGCGGGTCCCCTCGTGAACTCCTGGGCGGGTCCCCTCGTGAACTCCTGGGCGGGTCCCCTCGTGAACTCCTGGGCGGGTCCCCTCCTGAACTCTGGATTCTTTGGGGCACTCCTGGGTCCCCTCCTGAAATCCTGGGTCCTTGGGGCACTCCTGGTCCCCCTCCTGAACTCCTGAATGGCTCCCCTCAGAACTCCTGGGTCCCCTCCTGAAGTCCTGGGTGGGTCCCTCCTGAACTCCTGGGTCCTTTGTGGCACTCCTGGTCCCCCTCCTGAACTATTGAATGGGTCCCTCCTGAGCTCCTGGGTGGGTCCCTCCTGAAGTCCTGGTTGGGTCCCGCCATTAAGTCCTGGGTGGGTCCCCTCCTGAACTCTTGGGTCCCCTCCTGAACTCTGAATCCTTTGGGGCACTCCTGGGTCCCATCCTGAACTCCGGATCCTTTGGGGCAATCCTGGGTTCCCCCCTGAACTCCTGGGTCCTTTGGGGCACTCCTGGGTTCCCCCCTGAACTCCTGGGTCCTTTGGGGCACTGCTGGGTCCCCTCCTGAAGTCCTGGGTGGGTCCCCTCCTGAAGTCCTGGGTGGGTCCCCTCCTGATCTTTTGGGTATCCTCCTTATCTCTTGGGTCCCCCACAGAACTCCTGGGTCCCCTCCTGAACTCCTGGATCCTTTGGGGCACTCCTGGGTCCCCTCCTGAACTCTTGGGTCCCCTCCTGATCTCTGGATCCTTTGGGGCACTCCTGGGTCCCCTCCTAAGCTCTTGGGTCCTTTGGGGAACTCTTGGGTCCCCTCAGAACTCCTGGGTTCACCCCTGAACTCCTGGGTCCTTTGGGGCACTCCTGAGTCTCCTCAGTACTCTTGGGTTCCCCCCTGAACTCCTGGGTCATTTGGAGCACTGCTGGGTTCCCTCCCGAACTCCTGGGTGGGTCCCCTCCCGAACTCCTGGGTGGGTCCCCTCCCGAACTCCTGGGTGGGTCCCCTCCCGAACTCCTGGGTGGGTCCCCTCCCGAACTCCTGGGTACTTTGAGGCACTCCTGGGTCCCCTCAGAACGCCCGGGTTCCCCCCTGAACTCCTGGGTCCTTTGGGGCACTCTTGGGTCCTCTCCTGAACTCCTGGGTCCTCTCATGAACTCTTGGGTTACCCCCTGAACTCCTAGGTCCCCTCCTGAATTCTTCAGTCCCTCCCTGAACTCCTGGGTAGGTCCCTACTGAACTCCTGGGCGGGTCCCTCCTGAACTCTGGATCCTTTGGGCACTCCTGGGTCCCCTCCTGAACTCCTGGGTGCCCTCCGAACTCTTGTGTTCCCCCCTTCACTCCTGGGACCTTTGGGGCACTCCTGGGTCCCCTCCTGAACTCTTGGGTCCTTTGGTGAACTCCTCGGTCCCCTTCTAAGCTCTTGGGTCCCACCCTGAGCTCCTGGGTCCCCTCCTGAACTCCTGGGTCCTTTGGGGCACTGCTGGGTCCCCTCCCGAACTCCTGGGTGGGTCCCCTCCCGAACTCCTGGGTGGGTCCCCTCCCGAACTCCTGGGTGGGTCCCCTCCCGAACTCCTGGGTGGGTCCCCTCCCGAACTCCTGGGTGGGTCCCCTCCCGAACTCCTGGGTGGGTCCCCTCCCGAACTCTTGGGTACTTTGGGGCACTCCTGGATCCCCTCAGAACGCCTGGGTCCCCTCCTGAACTCCTGGGTCCTTTGGGGCATTCCTGGGTCCCCTCCTGAACTCTGGATCCTTTGGGGAACTCCTGGGTCTCCTCCTGAACTCCTGGGTCCTTTGGGGCACTCCTGGGTCCTCTGCTGAACTCCTGGGTCCGATCCTGAACTCTTGGGTTATCCCCTGAAGTCCTAGGTCCCCTCCTTAATTCTTCAGTCCCTCCCTGAATTCCGGGTCCCCTCCTGAACTCCTGGGCGGGTCCCCTCCTGAACTCCTGGGCGGGTCCGCTCCTGAACTCCTGGGCGGGTCCCCTCCTGAACTCTGGATCCTTTGGGGCACTCCTGGGTCCCCTCCTGAACTCCTGGGTCCTTTGGGGCACTCCTGGTCCCCCTCCTGAACTCCTAAATGGGTCCCCTCTGAACTCCTCGGTCCCCTCCTGAAGTCCAGGGTGGGTCCCGCCATGAACTCCTGGGTTGGTCCCTCCTGAAGTCCAGGGTGGGTCCCTCCTGAACTCCTGGGTGGGTCCCACCCTGAACTCCTGGGTCCTTTGGGGCACTTCTGGTCCCCCTCCTGAACTCCTGAATGGGTCCCTCCTGAACTCCTGAATGGGTCCCTCCTGAACTCCTGGGTCCCCTCCTGAAGTCCTGGGTGGGTCCTGCCGTGAAGTCCTGGGTGGGTCCCTCCTGAACTCTGGATCTTTTGGGGCACTCCTGTGTCCACTCCTGAACTCTGGATCATTTGGGGCACTCATGGGTCCCCTCCTGAACTCCTGGGTGGGTCCCCTCCTGAACTCCTGGGTGGGTCCCCTCCTGAACTCCTGGGTTGGTCCCCTCCTGAACTCCTGGGTGTCCTCCTGATCTCTTGGGTCCTTTGATGCAAACCTGGGTTCCCCCCTGTACTCCTGGGTCCTTTGGGGCACTGCTGGGTCCCCTCCCGAACTCCTGGGTGGGTCCCCTCCCGAACTCCTGGGTGGGTCCCCTCCCGAACTCCTGAGTCCCCTCCTGAAGTCTTAGGTACTTTGGGGCACTCCTGGGTCCCCTCCTGAACTCCTGGGTCCTTTGGGGCACTCCTGGGTCCTCTCCTGAACTCTTTGGTTACCCCCTGAACTCCTAGGTCCCCTCCTGAATTCTTCAGTCCCTCCCTGAACTCCTGGGCGGGTCCCTCCTGAACTCCTGGGCGGGTCCCCTCCTGAACTCCTGGGCGGGTCCCCTCCTGAACTCTGGATTCTTTGGGGCACTCCTGGGTCCCCTCCTGAAATCCTGGGTCCTTGGGGCACTCCTGGTCTCCCTCCTGAACTCCTGAATGGCTCCCCTCAGAACTCCTGGGTCCCCTCCTGAAGTCCTGGGTGGGTCACTCCTGAACTCCTGGGTCCTTTGTGGCACTCCTGGTCCCCCTCCTGAACTATTGAATGGGTCCCTCCTGAGCTCCTGGGTGGGTCCCTCCTGAAGTCCTGGTTGGGTCCCGCCATGAAGTCCTGGGTGGGTCCCCTCCTGAACTCTTGGGTCCCCTCCTGAACTCTGGATCCTTTGGGGCACTCCTGGGTCCCATCCTGAACTCGGGATCCTTTGGGGCAATCCTGGGTTCCCCCCTGAACTCCTGGGTCCTTTGGGGCACTCCTGGGTGAGTCTCTCCTGAACTCCTGGGTGGGTCCCTCCTGATCTCTTGGTTGCCGCCTGAACTCTTGGGTCATTTGGGTCACTGCTGGGTCCCCTCAGAACTCCTGGGTTCCCCACTGAACTCCTGGGTCCTTTGGAACACTCCTGGTCCCCCTCCTGAAATCTTCGGTCCCCCACTGAACTCCTGGGTCCTTTGGGGCACTCCTGGGTCCTCTCCTGAACGTCTGGGTTCCCTCCTGAACTCTTGGGTCCCCTCCTGAACTCTGGATCCTTTGGGGCACTCCTGGGTCCCCTCCTGAACTCTGGATTCTTTGGGGCACTCCTGGGTTCCCCCCTGAACTCCTGGGTCCTTTGGGGCACTGCTGGGTCCCCTCCTGAATTCCTGGGTGGGTCCCCTCCTGAAGTCCTGGGTGGGTCCCCTCCTGAAGTCCTGGGTGGGTCCCTCCTGATCTCTTGGGTGCCCTCCTTATCTCTTGGGTCCCCCACTGAACTCCTGGGTCCCCTCCTGAACTCCTGGATCCTTTGGGGCACTCCTGGGTCCCCTCCTGAACTCTTGGGTCCTTTGGGGAACTCTTGGGCCCCTCAGAACTCCTGGGTTCACCCCTGAACTCCTGGGTCCTTTGGGGCACTCCTGAGTCTCCTCAGTACTCTTGGGTTCCCCCCTGAACTCCTGGGTCATTTGGAGCACTGCTGGGTCCCCTCCCGAACTCCTGGGTGGGTCCCCTCCCGAACTCCTGGGTACTTTGAGGCACTCCTGGGTCCCCTCAGAACGCCCGGGTTCCCCCCTGAACTCCTGGGTCCTTTGGGGCACTCCTGCGTCCTCTCCTGAACTCCTGGGTCCTCTCATGAACTCTTGGGTTACCCCCTGAACTCCTAGGTCCCCTCCTGAATTCTTCAGTCCCTCCCTGAACTCCTGGGTAGGTCCCTACTGAACTCCTGGGCGGGTCCCTCCTGAACTCTGGATCCATTGGGCACTCCTGGGTCCCCTCCTGAACTCCTGGGTGCCCTCCGAACTCTTGTGTTCCCCCCTTCACTCCTGGGACCTTTGGGGCACTGCTGGGTCCCCTCCTGAACTCTGGATCCTTTGGGGCACTCCTGGGTCCCCTCCTGAACTCCTGGGTCCTTTGGGGCATTCCTGGGTCCCCTCCTGAACTCTGGATCCTTTGGGGAACTCCTGGGTCTCCTCCTGAACTTCTGGGTCCTTTGGGGCACTCCTGGGTCATCTGCTGAACTCCTGGGTCCGATCCTGAACTCTTGGGTTATCCCCTGAACTCCTAGGTCCCCTCCTTAATTCTTCAGTCCCTCCCTGAATTCCGGGTCCCCTCCTGAACTCCTGGGCGGGTCCCCTCCTGAACTCCTGGGCGGGTCCCCTCCTGAACTCCTGGGCGGGTCCCCTCCTGAACTCCTGGGCGGGTCCCCTCCTGAACTCTGGATCCTTTGGGGCACTCCTGGGTCCCCTCCTGAACTCCTGGGTCCTTTGGGGCACTCCTGGTCCCCCTCCTGAACTCCTAAATGGGTCCCCTCTGAACTCCTCGGTCCCCTCCTGAAGTCCAGGGTGGGTCCCGCCATGAACTCCTGGGTTGGTCCCTCCTGAAGTCCAGGGTGGGTCCCTCCGGAACTCCTGGGTGGGTCCCACCCTGAACTCCTGGGTCCTTTGGGGCACTTCTGGTCCCCCTCCTGAACTCCTGAATGGGTCCCTCCTGAACTCCTGAATGGGTCCCTCCTGAACTCCTGAATGGGTCGCTCCTGAACTCCTGGGTCCCCTCCTGAAGTCCTGGGTGGGTCCTGCCGTGAAGTCCTGGGTGGGTCCCTCCTGAACTCTGGATCTTTTGGGGCACTCCTGTGTCCCCTCCTGAACTCTGGATCATTTGGGGCACTCATGGGTTCCCCCCTGAACTCCTGGGTCCTTTGGGGCACTGCTGGGTCCCCTCCTGAACTCCTGGGTGGGTCCCCTCCTGAACTCCTGGGTCCTTTGGGGCACTGCTGGGTCCCCTCCTGAACTCCTGGGTGGGTCCCCTCCTGAACTCCTGGGTGTTTCCCTCCTGATCTCTTGGGTGTCCTCCTGATCTCTTGGGTCCTTTGGGGCAAACCTGGGTTCCCCCCTGAACTCCTGGGTCCTTTGGGGCACTGCTGGGTCCCCTCCCGAACTCCTGGGTGGGTCCCCTCCCGAACTCCTGGGTGGGTCCCCTCCCGAACTCCTGAGTCCCCTCCTGAAGTCTTAGGTACTTTGGGGCACTCCTGGGTCCCCTCCTGAACTCCTGGGTCCTTTGGGGCACTCCTGGGTCCTCTCCTGATCTCCTGGGTCCGCTCCTGAACTCTTTGGTTACCCCCTGAACTCCTAGGTCCCCTCCTGAATTCTTCAGTCCCTCCCTGAACTCCTGGGCGGGTCCCCTCCTGAACTCCTGGGCGGGTCCCCTCCTGAACTCCTGGGCGGGTCCCCTCCTGAACTCCTGGGCGGGTCCCCTCCTGAACTCCTGGGCGGGTCCCCTCCTGAACTCTGGATTCTTTGGGGCACTCCTGGGTCCCCTCCTGAAATCCTGGGTCCTTGGGGCACTCCTGGTCCCCCTCCTGAACTCCTGAATGGCTCCCCTCAGAACTCCTGGGTCCCCTCCTGAAGTCCTGGGTGGGTCCCTCCTGAACTCCTGGGTCCTTTGTGGCACTCCTGGTCCCCCTCCTGAACTACTGAATGGGTCCCTCCTGAGCTCCTGGTTGGGTCCCGCCATGAAGTCCTGGGTGGGTCCCCTCCTGAACTCTTGGGTCCCCTCCTGAACTCTGGATCCTTTGGGGCACTCCTGGGTCCCATCCTGAACTCGGGATCCTTTGGGGCAATCCTGGGTTCCCCCCTGAACTCCTGGGTCCTTTGGGGCACTCCTGGGTTCCCCCCTGAACTCCTGGGTCCTTTGGGGCACTGCTGGGTCCCCTCCTGAAGTCCTGGGTGGTTCCCACCTGATCTTTTGGGTGTCCTCCTTATCTCCTGGGTCCCCCACAGAACTCCTGGGTCCCCTCCTGAACTCCTGGATCCTTTGGGGCACTCCTGGGTCCCCTCCTGAACTCTTGGGTCCCCTCCTGATCTCTGGATCCTTTGGGGCACTCCTGGGTCCCCTCCTAAGCTCTTGGGTCCTTTGGGGAACTCTTGGGTCCCCTCAGAACTCCTGGGTTCACCCCTGAACTCCTGGGTCCTTTGGGGCACTCCTGAGTCTCCTCAGTACTCTTGGGTTCCCCCCTGAACTCCTGGGTCATTTGGAGCACTGCTGGGTTCCCTCCCGAACTCCTGGGTGGGTCCCCTCCCGAACTCCTGGGTCCTTTGGGGCACTCCTGCGTCCTCTCCTGAACTCCTGGGTCCTCTCATGAACTCTTGGATTACCCCCTGAACTCCTAGGTCCCCTCCTGAATTCTTCAGTCCCTCCCTGAACTCCTGGGTAGGTTCCTACTGAACTCCTGGGCGGGTCCCTCCTGAACTCTGGATCCTTTGGGCACTCCTGGGTCCCCTCCTGAACTCCTGGGTGCCCTCCGAACTCTTGTGTTCCCCCCTTCACTCCTGGGACCTTTGGGGCACTGCTGGGTCCCCTCCTGAACTCTGGATCCTTTGGGGCACTCCTGGGTCCCCTCCTGAACTCTTGGGTCCTTTGGTGAACTCCTGGGTCCCCTTCTAAGCTCTTGGGTCCCACCCTGAGCTCCTGGGTCCCCTCCTGAACTCCTGGGTCCTTTGGGGCACTGCTGGGTCCCCTCCCGAACTCCTGGATGGGTCCCCTCCCGAACTCCTGGGTGGGTCCCCTCCCGAACTCTTGGGTACTTTGGGGCACTCCTGAATCCCCTCAGAACGCCTGGGTCCCCTCCTGAACTCCTGGGTCCTTTGGGGCATTCCTGGGTCCCCTCCTGAACTCCTGGGTCCTTTGGGGCACTCCTGGTCCCCCTCCTGAACTCCTAAATGGGTCCCCTCTGAACTCCTCGGTCCCCTCCTGAAGTCCAGGGTGGGTCCCGCCATGAACTCCTGGGCTGGTCCCTCCTGAAGTCCAGGGTGGGTCCCTCCTGAACTCCTGGGTGGGTCCCACCCTGAACTCCTGGGTCCTTTGGGGCACTTCTGGTCCCCCTCCTGAACTCCTGAATGGGTCCCTCCTGAACTCCTGAATGGGTCCCTCCTGAACTCCTGAATGGGTCCCTCCTGAACTCCTGGGTGGGTCCTGCCATGAAGTCCTGGGTGGGTCCTGCCATGAAGTCCTGGGTGGGTCCCTCCTGAACTCTGGATCTTTTGGGGCACTCCTGTGTCCCCTCCTGAACTCTGGATCATTTGGGGCACTCATGGGTCCCCTCCTGAACTCCTGGGTGGGTCCCCTCCTGAACTCCTGGGTGGGTCCCCTCCTGAACTCCTGGGTGGGTCCCCTCCTGAACATCTGGGTGTTTCCCTCCTGATCTCTTGGGTGTCCTCCTGATCTCTTGGGTGTCCTCCTGATCTCTTCGGTCCTTTGGGGCAAACCTGGGTTCCCCCCTGAACTCCTGGGTCCTTTGGGGCACTGCTGGGTCCCCTCCCGAACTCCTGGGTGGGTCCCCTCCCGAACTCCTGGGTGGGTCCCCTCCCGAACTCCTGGGTGGGTCCCCTCCCGAACTCCTGGGTGGGTCCCCTCCCGAACTCCTGGGTGGGTCCCCTCCCGAACTCCTGAGTCCCCTCCTGAAGTCTTAGGTACTTTGGGGCACTCCTGCGTCCTCTCCTGAACTCCTGAGTCCTCTCATGAACTCTTGGGTTACCCCCTGAACTCCTAGGTCCCCTCCTGAATTCTTCAGTCCCTCCCTGAACTCCTGAGTAGGTCCCTACTGAACTCCTGGGCGGGTCCCTCCTGAACTCTGGATCCTTTGGGCACTCCTGGGTCCCCTCCTGAACTCCTGGGTGCCCTCCGAACTCTTGTGTTCCCCCCTTCACTCCTGGGACCTTTGGGGCACTGCTGGGTCCCCTCCTGAACTCTGGATCCTTTGGGGCACTCCTGGGTCCCCTCCTGAACTCTTGGGTCTTTTGGTGAACTCCTGGGTCCCCTTCTAAGCTCTTGGGTCCCACCCTGAGCTCCTGGGTCCCCTCCTGAACTCCTGGGTCCTTTGGGGCACTGCTGGGTCCCTTCCCGAACTCCTGGGTGGGTCCCCTCCCGAACTCTTGGGTACTTTGGGGCACTCCTGAATCCCCTCAGAACGCTTGGGTCCCCTCCTGAACTCCTGGGTCCTTTGGGGCATTCCTGGGTCCCCTCCTGAACTCTGGATCCTTTGGGGAACTCCTGGGTCTCCTCCTGAACTCCTGGGTCCTTTGGGGCACTCCTGGGTCCTCTGCTGAACTCCTGGGTCCGATCCTGAACTCTTGGGTTATCCCCTGAAGTCCTAGGTCCCCTCCTTAATTCTTCAGTCCCTCCCTGAATTCCGGGTCCCCTCCTGAACTCCTGGGCGGGTCCCCTCCTGAACTCGTGGGCGGGTCCCCTCCTGAACTCGTGGGCGGGTCCCCTCTTGAACTCCTGGGCGGGTCCCCTCCTGAACTCTGGATCCTTTGGGGCACTCCTGGGTCCCCTCCTGAACTCCTGGGTCCTTTGGGGCACTCCTGGTCCCCCTCCTGAACTCCTAAATGGGTCCCCTCTGAACTCCTCGGTCCCCTCCTGAAGTCCAGGGTGGGTCCCGCCATGAACTCCTGGGTTGGTCCCTCCTGAAGTCCAGGGTGGGTCCCTCCTGAACTCCTGGGTGGGTCCCACCCTGAACTCCTGGGTCCTTTGGGGCACTTCTGGTCCCCCTCCTGAACTCCTGAATGGGTCCCTCCTGAACTCCTGAATGGGTCCCTCCTGAACTCCTGGGTGGGTCCTGCCGTGAAGTCCTGGGTCGTCCCTCCTGAACTCTGGATCTTTTGGGGCACTCCTGTGTCCCCTCCTGAACTCTGGATCATTTGGGGCACTCATGGGTTCCCCCCTGAACTCCTGGGTCCTTTGGGGCACTGCTGGGTCCCCTCCTGAACTCCTGGGTGGGTCCCCTCCTGAACTCCTGGGTGGGTCCCCTCCTGAACTCCTGGGTGTCCTCCTGATCTCTTGGGTCCTTTGGGGCAAACCTGGGTTCCCCCCTGAACTCCTGGGTCCTTTGGGGCACTGCTGGGTCCCCTCCCGAACTCCTGGGTGGGTCCCCTCCCGAACTCCTTGGTGGGTCCCCTCCCGAACTCCTGAGTCCCCTCCTGAAGTCTTAGGTACTTTGGGGCACTCCTGGGTCCCCTCCTGATCTCCTGGGTCCTTTGGGGCACTCCTGGGTCCTCTCCTGAACTCTTTGGTTACCCCCTGAACTCCTAGGTCCCCTCCTGAATTCTTCAGTCCCTCCCTGAACTCCTGGGCGGGTCCCCTCCTGAACTCCTGGGCGGGTCCCCTCCTGAACTCCTGGGCGGGTCCCCTCCTGAACTCCTGGGCGGGTCCCCTCCTGAACTCTGGATTCTTTGGGGCACTCCTGGGTCCCCTCCTGAAATCCTGGGTCCTTGGGGCACTCCTGGTCCCCCTCCTGAACTCCTGAATGGGTCCCCTCTGAACTCCTCGGTCCCCTCCTGAAGTCCTGGGTGGGTCTCTCCTGAACTCCTGGGTCCTTTGTGGCACTCCTGGTCCCCCTCCTAAACTATTGAATGGGTCCCTCCTGAGCTCCTGTGTGGGTCCCTCCTGAAGTCCTGGTTGGGTCCCCTCCTGAACTCTTGGGTCCCCTCCTGAACTCTGGATCCTTTGGGGCACTCCTGGGTCCCATCCTGAACTCGGGATCCTTTGGGGCAATCCTGGGTTCCCCCCTGAACTCCTGGGTCCTTTGGGGCACTCCTGGGTGAGTCTCTCCTAAAACTCCTGGGTGAGTCCCTCCTGTACTCCTGGGTGGGTCCCTCCTGATCTCTTGGGTGCCGCACGAACTCTTGGGTCCTTTGGGTCACTGCTGGGTCCCCTCAGAACTCCTGGGTTCCCCACTGAACTCCTGGGTCCTTTGGAACACACCTGGTCCCCCTCCTGAAATCTTCGGTCCCCCACTGAACTCCTGGGTCCTTTGGGGCACTCCTGGGTCCCCTCCTGAACGTCTGGGTTCCCTCCTGAACTCTTGGGTCCCCTCCTGAACTCTTGGGTCCTTTGGGGCACTCCTGGGTACCCTCCTGAACTCTGGATCCTTTGGGGCACTCCTAGGTTCCCCCCTGAACTCCTGGGTCCTTTGGGGCACTTCTGGTCCCCCTCCTGAACTCCTGAATGGGTCCCTCCTGAACTCCTGAATGGGTCCCTCCTGAACTCCTGAATGGGTCCCTCCTGAACTCCTGGGTGGGTCCTGCCATGAAGTCCTGGGTGGGTCCTGCCATGAAGTCCTGGGTGGGTCCCTCCTGAACTCTGGATCTTTTGGGGCACTCCTGTGTCCCCTCCTGAACTCTGGATCATATGGGGCACTCATGGGTTCCGCCCTGAACTCCTGGGTGGGTCCCCTCCTGAACTCCTGGGTGGGTCCCCTCCTGAACTCCTGGGTGGGTCCCCTCCTGAACTCCTGGGTGGGTCCCCTCCTGAACTCCTGGGTGGGTCCCCTCCTGAACTCTTGGGTGTCCTCCTGATCTCTTCGGTCCTTTGGGGCAAACCTGGGTTCCCCCCTGAACTCCTGGGTCCTTTGGGGCACTGCTGGGTCCCCTCCCGAACTCCTGGGTGGGTCCCCTCCCGAACTCCTGGGTGGGTCCCCTCCCGAACTCCTGGGTGGGTCCCTCCCGAACTCCTGAGTCCCCTCCTGAAGTCTTAGGTACTTTGGGGCACTCCTGCATCCTCTCCTGAACTCCTGGGTCCTCTCATGAACTCTTGGGTTACCCCCTGAACTCCTAGGTCCCCTCCTGAATTCTTCAGTCCCTCCCTGAACTCCTGGGCGGGTCCCCTCCTGAACTCCTGGGCGGGTCCCCTCCTGAACTCCTGGGCGGGTCCCCTCCTGAACTCCTGGGCGGGTCCCCTCCTGAACTCTGGATTCTTTGGGGCACTCCTGGGTCCCCTCCTGAAATCCTGGGTCCTTGGGGCACTCCTGGTCCCCCTCCTGAACTCCTGAATGGGTCCCCTCTGAACTCCTCGGTCCCCTCCTGAAGTCCTGGGTGGGTCTCTCCTGAACTCCTGGGTCCTTTGTGGCACTCCTGGTCCCCCTCCTAAACTATTGAATGGGTCCCTCCTGAGCTCCTGTGTGGGTCCCTCCTGAAGTCCTGGTTGGGTCCCCTCCTGAACTCTTGGGTCCCCTCCTGAACTCTGGATCCTTTGGGGCACTCCTGGGTCCCATCCTGAACTCGGGATCCTTTGGGGCAATCCTGGGTTCCCCCCTGAACTCCTGGGTCCTTTGGGGCACTCCTGGGTGAGTCTCTCCTAAAACTCCTGGGTGAGTCCCTCCTGTACTCCTGGGTGGGTCCCTCCTGATCTCTTGGGTGCCGCACGAACTCTTGGGTCCTTTGTGTCACTGCTGGGTCCCCTCAGAATTCCTGGGTTCCCCACTGAACTCCTGGGTCCTTTGGAACACACCTGGTCCCCCTCCTGAAATCTTCGGTCCCCCACTGAACTCCTGGGTCCTTTGGGGCACTCCTGGGTCCCCTCCTGAACGTCTGGGTTCCCTCCTGAACTCTTGGGTCCCCTCCTGAACTCTTGGGTCCTTTGGGGCACTCCTGGGTACCCTCCTGAACTCTGGATCCTTTGGGGCACTCCTAGGTTCCCCCCTGAACTCCTGGGTCCTTTGGGGCACTTCTGGTCCCCCTCCTGAACTCCTGAATGGGTCCCTCCTGAACTCCTGAATGGGTCCCTCCTGAACTCCTGAATGGGTCCCTCCTGAACTCCTGGGTGGGTCCTGCCATGAAGTCCTGGGTGGGTCCTGCCATGAAGTCCTGGGTGGGTCCCTCCTGAACTCTGGATCTTTTGGGGCACTCCTGTGTCCCCTCCTGAACTCTGGATCATATGGGGCACTCATGGGTTCCGCCCTGAACTCCTGGGTGGGTCCCCTCCTGAACTCCTGGGTGGGTCCCCTCCTGAACTCCTGGGTGGGTCCCCTCCTGAACTCCTGGGTGGGTCCCCTCCTGAACTCCTGGGTGGGTCCCCTCCTGAACTCTTGGGTGTCCTCCTGATCTCTTGGGTGTCCTCCTGATCTCTTCGGTCCTTTGGGGCAAACCTGGGTTCCCCCCTGAACTCCTGGGTCCTTTGGGGCACTGCTGGGTCCCCTCCCGAACTCCTGGGTGGGTCCCCTCCCGAACTCCTGGGTGGGTCCCCTCCCGAACTCCTGGGTGGGTCCCTCCCGAACTCCTGAGTCCCCTCCTGAAGTCTTAGGTACTTTGGGGCACTCCTGCATCCTCTCCTGAACTCCTGGGTCCTCTCATGAACTCTTGGGTTACCCCCTGAACTCCTAGGTCCCCTCCTGAATTCTTCAGTCCCTCCCTGAACTCCTGGGTAGGTCCCTACTGAACTCCTGGGTAGGTCCCTACTGAACTCCTGGGCGGGTCCCTCCTGAACTCTGGATCCTTTGGGCACTCCTGGGTCCCCTCCTGAACTCCTGGGTGCCCTCCGAACTCTTGTGTTCCCCCCTTCACTCCTGGGACCTTTGGGGAACTGCTGGGTCCCCTCCTGAACTCTGGATCCTTTGGGGCACTCCTGGGTCCCCTCCTGAACTCTTGGGTCCTTTGGTGAACTCCTGGGTCCCCTTCTAAGCTCTTGGGTCCCACCCTGAGCTCCTGGGTCCCCTCCTGAACTCCTGGGTCCTTTGGGGCACTGCTGGGTCCCTTCCCGAACTCCTGGGTGGGTCCCCTCCCGAACTCTTGGGTACTTTGGGGCACTCCTGAATCCCCTCAGAACGCCTGGGTCCCCTCCTGAACTCCTGGGTCCTTTGGGGCATTCCTGGGTCCCCTCCTGAACTCTGGATCCTTTGGGGAACTCCCGGGTCTCCTCCTGAACTCCTGGGTCCTTTGGGGCACTCCTGGGTCCTCTGCTGAACTCCTGGGTCCGCTCCTGAACTCTTTGGTTACCCCCTGAACTCCTAGGTCCCCTCCTGAATTCTTCAGTCCCTCCCTGAACTCCTGGGCGGGTCCCCTCCTGAACTCCTGGGCGGGTCCCCTCCTGAACTCCTGGGCGGGTCCCCTCCTGAACTCCTGGGCGGGTCCCCTCCTGAACTCCTGGGCGGGTCCCCTCCTGAACTCCTGGGCGGGTCCCCTCCTGAACTCCGGATCCTTTGGGGCACTCCTGGGTCCCCTCCTGAACTCCTGGGTCCTTTGGGGCACTCCTGGTCCCCCTCCTGAACTCCTAAATGGGTCCCCTCTGAACACCTCGGTCCCCTCCTGAAGTCCAGGGTGGGTCCCGCCATGAACTCCTGGGTTGGTCCCTCCTGAAGTCCAGGGTGGGTCCCTCCTGAACTCCTGGGTGGGTCCCACCCTGAACTCCTGGGTCCTTTGGGGCACTTCTGGTCCCCCTCCTGAACTCCTGAATGGGTCCCTCCTGAACTCCTGAATGGGTCCCTCCTGAACTCCTGGGTCCCCTCCTGAAGTCCTGGGTGGGTCCTGCCGTGAAGTCCTGGGTGGGTCCCTCCTGAACTCTGGATCTTTTGGGGCACTCCTGTGTCCCCTCCTGAACTCTGGATCATTTGGGGCACTCATGGGTTCCCCCCTGAACTCCTGGGTCCTTTGGGGCACTGCTGGGTCCCCTCCTGAACTCCTGGGTGGGTCCCCTCCTGAACTCCTGGGTGTTTCCCTCCTGATCTCTTGGGTGTCCTCCTGATCTCTTTGGTCCTTTGGGGCAAACCTGGGTTCCCCCCTGAACTCCTGGGTCCTTTGGGGCACTGCTGGGTCCCCTCCCGAACTCCTGGGTGGGTCCCCTCCCGAACTCCTGGGTGGGTCCCCTCCCGAACTCCTGAGTCCCCTCCTGAAGTCTTAGGTACTTTGGGGCACTCCTGGGTCCCCTCCTGAACTCCTGGGTCCTTTGGGGCACTCCTGGGTCCTCTCCTGATCTCCTGGGTCCGCTCCTGAACTCTTTGGTTACCCCCTGAACTCCTAGGTCCCCTCCTGAATTCTTCAGTCCCTCCCTGAACTCCTGGGCGGGTCCCCTCCTGAACTCCTGGGCGGGTCCCCTCCTGAACTCCTGGGCGGGTCCCCTCCTGAACTCCTGGGCGGGTCCCCTCCTGAACTCCTGGGCGGGTCCCCTCCTGAACTCCTGGGCGGGTCCCCTCCTGAACTCCTGGGCGGGTCCCCTCCTGAACTCCTGGGCGGGTCCCCTCCTGAACTCCTGGGCGGGTCCCCTCCTGAACTCCTGGGCGGGTCCCCTCCTGAACTCTGGATTCTTTGGGGCACTCCTGGGTCCCCTCCTGAAATCCTGGGTCCTTGGGGCACTCCTGGTCCCCCTCCTGAACTCCTGAATGGGTCCCCTCTGAACTCCTCGGTCCCCTCCTGAAGTCCAGGGTGGGTCCCTCCTGAACTCCTGGGTCCTTTGTGGCACTCCTGGTCCCCCTCCTGAACTATTGAATGGGTCCCTCCTGAGCTCCTGGGTGGGTCCCTCCTGAAGTCCTGGTTGGGTCCCGCCATTAAGTCCTGTGTGGGTCCCCTCCTGAACTCTTGGGTCCCCTCCTGAACTCTGGATCCTTTGGGGCACTCCTGGGTCCCATCCTGAACTCCGGATCCTTTGGGGCAATCCTGGGTTCCCCCCTGAACTCCTGGGTCCTTTGGGGCACTCCTGGGTTCCCCCCTGAACTCCTGGGTCCTTTGGGGCACTGCTGGGTCCCCTCCTGAAGTCCTGGGTGGGTCCCCTCCTGAAGTCCTGGGTGGGTCCCCTCTGAAGTCCTGGGTGGGTCCCACCTGATCTTTTGGGTGTCCTCCTTATCTCTTGGGTCCCCCACAGAACTCCTGGGTCCCCTCCTGAACTCCTGGATCCTTTGGGGCACTCCTGGGTCCCCTCCTGAACTCTTGGGTCCCCTCCTGATCTCTGGATCCTTTGGGGCACTCCTGGGTCCCCTCCTAAGCTCTTGAGTCCTTTGGGGAACTCTTGGGTCCCCTCAGAACTCCTGGGTTCACCCCTGAACTCCTGGGTCCTTTGGGGCACTCCTGAGTCTCCTCAGTACTCTTGGGTTCCCCCCTGAACTCCTGGGTCATTTGGAGCACTGCTGGGTTCCCTCCCGAACTCCTGGGTGGGTCCCCTCCCGAACTCCTGGGTACTTTGAGGCACTCCTGGGTCCCCTCAGAATGCCCGGGTTCCCCCCTGAACTCCTGGGTCCTTTGGGGCACTCCTGCGTCCTCTCCTGAACTCCTGGGTCCTCTCATGAACTCTTGGGTTACCCCCTGAACTCCTAGGTCCCCTCCTGAATTCTTCAGTCCCTCCCTGAACTCCTGGGTAGGTCCCTACTGAACTCCTGGGCGGGTCCCTCCTGAACTCTGGATCCTTTGGGCACTCCTGGGTCCCCTCCTGAACTCCTGGGTGCCCTCCGAACTCTTGTGTTCCCCCCTTCACTCCTGGGACCTTTGGGGCACTGCTGGGTCCCCTCCTGAACTCTGGATCCTTTGGGGCACTCCTGGGTCCCCTCCTGAACTCTTGGGTCCTTTGGTGAACTCCTGGGTCCACTTCTAAGCTCTTGGGTCCCACCCTGAGCTCCTGGGTCCCCTCCTCAACTCCTGGGTCCTTTGGGGCACTGCTGGGTCCCCTCCCGAACTCCTGGGTGGGTCCCCTCCCGAACTCTTGGGTACTTTGGGGCACTCCTGGATCCCCTCAGAACGCCTGGGTCCCCTCCTGAACTCCTGGGTCCTTTGGGGCATTCCTGGGTCCCCTCCTGAACTCTGGATCCTTTGGGGAACTCCTGGGTCTCCTCCTGAACTCCTGGGTCCTTTGGGGCACTCCTGGGTCCTCTGCTGAACTCCTGGGTCCGATCCTGAACTCTTGGGTTATCCCCTGAAGTCCTAGGTCCCCTCCTTAATTCTTCAGTCCCTCCCTGAATTCCGGGTCCCCTCCTGAACTCCTGGGCGGGTCCCCTCCTGAACTCCTGGGCGGGTCCCCTCCTGAACTCTGGATCCTTTGGGGCACTCCTGGGTCCCCTCCTGAACTCCTGGGTCCTTTGGGGCACTCCTGGTCCCCCTCCTGAACTCCTAAATGGGTCCCCTCTGAACTCCTCGGTCCCCTCCTGAAGTCCAGGGTGGGTCCCGCCATGAACTCCTGGGTTGGTCCCTCCTGAAGTCCAGGGTGGGTCCCTCCTGAACTCCTGGGTGGGTCCCACCCTGAACTCCTGGGTCCTTTGGGGCACTTCTGGTCCCCCTCCTGAACTCCTGAATGGGTCCCTCCTGAACTCCTGAATGGGTCCCTCCTGAACTCCTGGGTCCCCTCCTGAAGTCCTGGGTGGGTCCTGCCGTGAAGTCCTGGGTGGGTCCCTCCTGAACTCTGGATCTTTTGGGGCACTCCTGTGTCCCCTCCTGAACTCTGGATCATTTGGGGCACTCATGGGTTCCCCCCTGAACTCCTGGGTCCTTTGGGGCACTGCTGGGTCCCCTCCTGAACTCCTGGGTGGGTCCCCTCCTGAACTCCTGGGTGTTTCCCTCCTGATCTCTTGGGTGTCCTCCTGATCTCTTGGGTCCTTTGAGGCAAACCTGGGTTCCCCCCTGAACTCCTGGGTCCTTTGGGGCACTGCTGGGTCCCCTCCCGAACTCCTGGGTGGGTCCCCTCCCGAACTCCTGAGTCCCCTCCTGAAGTCTTAGGTACTTTGGGGCACTCCTGGGTCCCCTCCTGAACTCCTGGGCGGGTGCCCTCCTGAACTCCTGGGCGGGTGCCCTCCTGAACTCCTGGGCGGGTGCCCTCCTGAACTCCTGGGCGGGTGCCCTCCTGAACTCCTGGGCGGGTGCCCTCCTGAACTCCTGGGCGGGTGCCCTCCTGAACTCTGGATCCTTTGGGGCACTCCTGGGTCCCCTCCTGAACTCCTGGGTCCTTTGGGGCACTCCTGGTCCCCCTCCTGAACTCCTAAATGGGTCCCCTCTGAACTCCTCGGTCCCCTCCTGAAGTCCAGGGTGGGTCCCGCCATGAACTCCTGGGTTGGTCCCTCCTGAAGTCCAGGGTGGGTCCCTCCTGAACTCCTGGGTGGGTCCCACCCTGAACTCCTGGGTCCTTTGGGGCACTTCTGGTCCCCCTCCTGAACTCCTGAATGGGTCCCTCCTGAACTCCTGAATGGGTCCCTCCTGAACTCCTGAATGGGTCCCTCCTGAACTCCTGAATGGGTCCTGCCGTGAAGTCCTGGGTGGGTCCCTCCTGAACTCTGGATCTTTTGGGGCACTCCTGTGTCCCCTCCTGAACTCTGGATCATTTGGGGCACTCATGGGTCCCCTCCTGAACTCCTGGGTGGGTCCCCTCCTGAACTCCTGGGTGGGTCCCCTCCTGAACTCCTGGGTGGGTCCCCTCCTGAACTCCTGGGTGTTTCCCTCCTGATCTCTTGGGTGTCCTCCTGATCTCTTGGGTCCTTTGGGGCAAACCTGGGTTCCCCCCTGAACTCCTGGGTCCTTTGGGGCACTGCTGGGTCCCCTCCCGAACTCCTGGGTGGGTCCCCTCCCGAACTCCTGGGTGGGTCCCCTCCCGACCTCCTGGGTGGGTCCCCTCCCGAACTCCTGAGTCCCCTCCTGAAATCTTAGGTACTTTGGGGCACTCCTGGGTCCCCTCCTGAACTCCTGGGTCCTTTGGGACACTCCTGGGTCCTCTCCTGAACTCTTTGGTTACCCCCTGAACTCCTAGGTCCCCTCCTGAATTCTTCAGTCCCTCCCTGAACTCCTGGGCGGGTCCCTCCTGAACTCCTGGGCGGGTGCCCTCCTGAACTCCTGGGCGGGTGCCCTCCTGAACTCCTGGGCGGGTGCCCTCCTGAACTCCTGGGCGGGTGCCCTCCTGAACTCCTGGGCGGGTGCCCTCCTGAACTCCTGGGCGGGTGCCCTCCTGAACTCCTGGGCGGGTCCCCTCCTGAACTCTGGATCCTTTGGGGCACTCCTGGGTCCCCTCCTGAACTCCTGGGTCCTTTGGGGCACTCCTGGTCCCCCTCCTGAACTCCTAAATGGGTCCCCTCTGAACTCCTCGGTCCCCTCCTGAAGTCCAGGGTGGGTCCCGCCATGAACTCCTGGGTTGGTCCCTCCTGAAGTCCAGGGTGGGTCCCTCCTGAACTCCTGGGTGGGTCCCACCCTGAACTCCTGGGTCCTTTGGGGCACTTCTGGTCCCCCTCCTGAACTCCTGAATGGGTCCCTCCTGAACTCCTGAATGGGTCCCTCCTGAACTCCTGAATGGGTCCCTCCTGAAGTCCTGGGTGGGTCCTGCCGTGAAGTCCTGGGTGGGTCCCTCCTGAACTCTGGATCTTTTGGGGCACTCCTGTGTCCCCTCCTGAACTCTGGATCATTTGGGGCACTCATAGGTCCCCTCCTGAACTCCTGGGTGGGTCCCCTCCTGAACTCCTGGGTGGGTCCCCTCCTGAACTCCTGGGTGGGTCCCCTCCTGAACTCCTGGGTGTTTCCCTCCTGATCTCTTGGGTGTCCTCCTGATCTCTTGGGTCCTTTGGGGTAAACCTGGGTTCCCCCCTGAACTCCTGGGTCCTTTGGGGCACTGCTGGGTCCCCTCCCGAACTCCTGGGTGGGTCCCCTCCCGAACTCCTGGGTGGGTCCCCTCCCGACCTCCTGGGTGGGTCCCCTCCCGAACTCCTGAGTCCCCTCCTGAAGTCTTAGGTACTTTGGGGCACTCCTGGGTCCCCTCCTGAACTCCTGGGTCCTTTGGGACACTCCTGGGTCCTCTCCTGAACTCTTTGGTTACCCCCTGAACTCCTAGGTCCCCTCCTGAATTCTTCAGTCCCTCCCTGAACTCCTGGGCGGGTCCCTCCTGAACTCCTGGGCGGGTGCCCTCCTGAACTCCTGGGCGGGTGCCCTCCTGAACTCCTGGGCGGGTGCCCTCCTGAACTCCTGGGCGGGTGCCCTCCTGAACTCCTGGGCGGGTGCCCTCCTGAACTCCTGGGCGGGTCCCCTCCTGAACTCTGGATCCTTTGGGGCACTCCTGGGTCCCCTCCTGAATACCTGGGTCCTTTGGGGCACTCCTGGTCCCCCTCCTGAACTCCTAAATGGGTCCCCTCTGAACTCCACGGTCCCCTCCTGAAGTCCAGGGTGGGTCCCGCCATGAACTCCTGGGTTGGTCCCTCCTGAAGTCCAGGGTGGGTCCCTCCTGAACTCCTGGGTGGGTCCCACCCTGAACTCCTGGGTCCTTTGGGGCACTTCTGGTCCCCCTCCTGAACTCCTGAATGGGTCCCTCCTGAACTCCTGAATGGGTCCCTCCTGAACTCCTGGGTCCCCTCCTGAAGTCCTGGGTGGGTCCTGCCGTGAAGTCCTGGGTGGGTCCCTCCTGAACTGTGGATATTTTGGGGCACTCCTGTGTCCCCTCCTGAACTCTGGATCATTTGGGGCACTCATGGGTTCCCCCCTGAACTCCTGGGTCCTTTGGGGCACTGCTGGGTCCCCTCCCGAACTCCTGGGTGGGTCCCCTCCCGAACTCCTGAGTCCCCTCCTGAAGTCTTAGGTACTTTGGGGCACTCCTGGGTCCCCTCCTGAACTCCTGGGCGGGTGCCCTCCTGAACTCCTGGGCGGGTGCCCTCCTGAACTCCTGGGCGGGTGCCCTCCTGAACTCCTGGGCGGGTGCCCTCCTGAACTCCTGGGCGGGTGCCCTCCTGAACTCCTGGGCGGGTGCCCTCCTGAACTCCTGGGCGGGTCCCCTCCTAAACTCTGGATCCTTTGGGGCACTCCTGGGTCCCCTCCTGAACTCCTGGGTCCTTTGGGGCACTCCTGGTCCCCCTCCTGAACTCCTAAATGGGTCCCCTCTGAACTCCTCGGTCCCCTCCTGAAGTCCAGGGTGGGTCCCGCCATGAACTCCTGGGTTGGTCCCTCCTGAAGTCCAGGGTGGGTCCCTCCTGAACTCCTGGGTGGGTCCCACCCTGAACTCCTGGGTCCTTTGGGGCACTTCTGGTCCCCCTCCTGAACTCCTGAATGGGTCCCTCCTGAACTCCTGAATGGGTCCCTCCTGAACTCCTGAATGGGTCCCTCCTGAACTCCTGGGTGGGTCCTGCCGTGAAGTCCTGGGTGGGTCCCTCCTGAACTCTGGATCTTTTGGGGCACTCCTGTGTCCCCTCCTGAACTCTGGATCATTTGGGGCACTCATGGGTCCCCTCCTGAACTCCTGGGTGGGTCCCCTCCTGAACTCCTGGGTGGGTCCCCTCCTGAACTCCTGGGTGGGTCCCCTCCTGAACTCCTGGGTGTTTCCCTCCTGATCTCTTGGGTGTCCTCCTGATCTCTTGGGTCCTTTGGGGCAAACCTGGGTTCCCCCCTGAACTCCTGGGTCATTTGGGGCACTGCTGGGTCCCCTCCCGAACTCCTGGGTGGGTCCCCTCCCGAACTCCTGGGTGGGTCCCCTCCCGAACTCCTGGGTGGGTCCCCTCCCGAAGTCTTAGGTACTTTGGGGCACTCCTGGGTCCCCTCCTGAACTCCTGGGTCCTTTGGGACACTCCTGGGTCCTCTCCTGAACTCTTTGGTTACCCCCTGAACTCCTAGGTCCCCTCCTGAATTCTTCAGTCCCTCCCTGAACTCCTGGGCGGGTGCCCTCCTGAACTCCTGGGCGGGTGCCCTCCTGAACTCTGGATCCTTTGGGGCACTCCTGGGTCCCCTCCTGAACTCCTGGGTTCTTTGGGGCACTCCTGGTCCCCCTCCTGAACTCCTAAATGGGTCCCCTCTGAACTCCTCGGTCCCCTCCTGAAGTCCAGGGTGGGTCCCGCCATGAACTCCTGGGTTGGTCCCTCCTGAAGTCCAGGGTGGGTCCCTCCTGAACTCCTGGGTGGGTCCCACCCTGAACTCCTGGGTCCTTTGGGGCACTTCTGGTCCCCCTCCTGAACTCCTGAATGGGTCCCTCCTGAACTCCTGAATGGGTCCCTCCTGAACCCCTGGGTCCCCTCCTGAAGTCCTGGGTGGGTCCTGCCGTGAAGTCCTGGGTGGGTCCCTCCTGAACTCTGGATCTTTTGGGGCACTCCTGTGTCCCCTCCTGAACTCTGGACCATTTGGAGCACTCATGGGTCCCCTCCTGAACTCCTGGGTGGGTCCCCTCCTGAACTCCTGGGTGGGTCCCCTCCTGAACTCCTGGGTGGGTCCCCTCCTGAACTCCTGGGTGGGTCCCCTCCTGAACTCCTGGGTGGGTCCCCTCCTGAACTCCTGGGTGGGTTCTCTCCTGAACTCCTGGGTGTCCTCCTGATCTCTTGGGTCCTTTGATGCAAACCTGGGTTCCCCCCTGAACTCCTGGGTCCTTTGGGGCACTGCTGTGTCCCCTCCCGAACTCCTGGGTGGGTCCCCTCCCGAACTTCTGGGTGGGTCCCCTCCCGAACTCCTGAGTCCCCTCCTGAAGTCTTAGGTACTTTGGGGCACTCCTGGGTCCCCTCCTGAACTCCTGGGTCCTTTGGGGCACTCCTGGGTCCTCTCCTGAACTCTTTGGTTACCCCCTGAACTCCTAGGTCCCCTCCTGAATTATTCAGTCCGTCCCTGAACTCCTGGGCGGGTCCCTCCTGAACTCCTGGGCGGGTCCCTCCTGAACTCCTGGGCGGGTGCCCTCCTGAACTCCTGGGCGGGTGCCCTCCTGAACTCCTGGGCGGGTCCCCTCCTGAACTCTGGATTCTTTGGGGCACTCCTGGGTCCCCTCCTGAAATCCTGGGTCCTTGGGGCACTCCTGGTCCCCCTCCTGAACTATATAATGGGTCCCTCCTGAGCTCCTGGGTGGGTCCCTCCTGAAGTCCTGGTTGGGTCCCGCCATGAAGTCCTGGGTTGGTCCCCTCCTGAACTCTTGGGTCCCCTCCTGAACTCTGGATCCTTTGGGGCACTCCTGGGTCCCATCCTGAACTCGGGATCCTTTGGGGCAATCCTGGGTTCCCCCCTGAACTCCTGGGTCCTTTGGGGCACTCCTGGGTGAGTCTCTCCTGAACTCCTGGGTGAGTCCCTCCTGTACTCCTGGGTGGGTCCCTCCTGATCTCTTGGGTGCCGCCTGAACTCTTGGGTCCTTTGGGTCACTGCTGGGTCCCCTCAGAACTCCTGGGTTCCCCACTGAACTCCTGGGTCCTTTGGAACACTCCTGGTCCCCCTCCTGAAATCTTCGGACCCCACTGAACTCCTGGGTCCTTTGGGGCACTCCTGGGTCCCCTCCTGAACGTCTGGGTTCCCTCCTGAACTCTTGGGTCCCCTCCTGAACTCTGGATCCTTTGGGGCACTCCTGGGTCCCCTCCTGAACTCTGGATCCTTTGGGGCACTCCTGGGTTCCCCCCTGAACTCCTGGGTCCTTTGGGGCACTGCTGGGTCCCCTCCTGAACTCCTGGGTGGGTCCCCTCCTGAAGTCCTGGGTGGGTCCCCTCCTGAAGTCCTGGGTGGTTCCCTCCTGATCTCTTGGGTGCCCTCCTTATCTCTTGGGTCCCCCACTGAACTCCTGGGTCCCCTCCTGAACTCCTGGATCCTTTGGGGCACTCCTGGGTCCCCTCCTGAACTCTTGGGTCCCCTCCTGATCTCTGGATCCTTTGGGGCACTCCTGGGTCCCCTCCTAAGCTCTTGGGTCCTTTGGGGAACTCTTGGGTCCCCTCAGAACTCCTGGGTTCACCCCTGAACTCCTGGGTCCTTTGGGGCACTCCTGAGTCTCCTCAGTACTCTTGGGTTCCCCCCTGAACTCCTGGGTCATTTGGAGCACTGCTGGGTCCCCTCCCGAACTCCTGGGTGGGTCCCCTCCCGAACTCCTGGGTGGGTCCCCTCCCGAACTCCTGGGTACTTTGAGGCACTCTTGGGTCCCCTCAGAACGCCCGGGTTCCCCCCTGAACTCCTGGGTCCTTTGGGGCACTCCTGCGTCCTCTCCTGAACTCCTGGGTCCTCTCATGAACTCTTGGGTTACCCCCTGAACTCCTAGGTCCCCTCCTGAATTCTTCAGTCCCTCCCTGAACTCCTGGGTAGGTTCCTACTGAACTCCTGGGCGGGTCCCTCCTGAACTCTGGATCCTTTGGGCACTCCTGGGTCCCCTCCTGAACTCCTGGGTGCCCTCCGAACTCTTGTGTTCCCCCCTTCACTCCTGGGACCTTTGGGGCACTGCTGGGTCCCCTCCTGAACTCTGGATCCTTTGGGGCACTCCTGGGTCCCCTCCTGAACTCTTGGGTCCTTTGGTGAACTCCTGGGTCCCCTTCTAAGCTCTTGGGTCCCACCCTGAGCTCCTGGGTCCCCTCCTGAACTCCTGGGTCCTTTGGGGCACTGCTGGGTCCCCTCCCGAACTCCTGGGTGGGTCCCCTCCCGAACTCTTGGGTACTTTGGGGCACTCCTGAATCCCCTCAGAACGCCTGGGTCCCCTCCTGAACTCCTGGGTCCTTTGGGGCATTCCTGGGTCCCCTCCTGAACTCCTGGGTCCTTTGGGGCACTCCTGGTCCCCCTCCTGAACTCCTAAATGGGTCCCCTCTGAACTCCTCGGTCCCCTCCTGAAGTCCAGGGTGGGTCCCGCCATGAATTACTGGGTTGGTCCCTCCTGAAGTCCAGGGTGGGTCCCTCCTGAACTCCTGGGTGGGTCCCACCCTGAACTCCTGGGTCCTTTGGGGCACTTCTGGTCCCCCTCCTGAACTCCTGAATGGGTCCCTCCTGAACTCCTGAATGGGTCCCTCCTGAACTCCTGGGTGGGTCCTGCCATGAAGTCCTGGGTGGGTCCTGCCATGAAGTCCTGGGTGGGTCCCTCCTGAACTCTGGATCTTTTGGGGCACTCCTGTGTCCCCTCCTGAACTCTGGATCATTTGGGGCACTCATGGGTTCCGCCCTGAACTCCTGGGTCCCCTCCTGAACTCCTGGGTGGGTCCCCTCCTGAACTCCTGGGTCCCCTCCTGAACTCCTGGGTGGGTCCCCTCCTGAACATCTGGGTGTTTCCCTCCTGATCTCTTGGGTGTCCTCCTGATCTCTTGGGTGTCCTCCTGATCTCTTCGGTCCTTTGGGGCAAACCTGGGTTCCCCCCTGAACTCCTGGGTCCTTTGGGGCACTGCTGGGTCCCCTCCCGAACTCCTGGGTGGGTCCCCTCCCGAACTCCTGGGTGGGTCCCCTCCCGAACTCCTGGGTGGGTCCCCTCCCGAACTCCTGGGTGGGTCCCTCCCGAACTCCTGAGTCCCCTCCTGAAGTCTTAGGTACTTTGGGGCACTCCTGGGTCCTCTCCTGAACTCCTGGGTCCTCTCATGAACTCTTGGGTTACCCCCTGAACTCCTAGGTCCCCTCCTGAATTCTTCAGTCCCTCCCTGAACTCCTGGGTAGGTCCCTACTGAACTCCTGGGCGGGTCCCTCCTGAACTCTGGATCCTTTGGGCACTCCTGGGTCCCCTCCTGAACTCCTGGGTGCCCTCCGAACTCTTGTGTTCCCCCCTTCACTCCTGGGACCTTTGGGGCACTGCTGGGTCCCCTCCTGAACTCTGGATCCTTTGGGGCACTCCTGGGTCCCCTCCTGAACTCTTGGGTCCTTTGGTGAACTCCTGGGTCCCCTTCTAAGCTCTTGGGTCCCACCCTGAGCTCCTGGGTCCCCTCCTGAACTCCTGGGTCCTTTGGGGCACTGCTGGGTCCCTTCCCGAACTCCTGGGTGGGTCCCCTCCCGAACTCTTGGGTACTTTGGGGCACTCCTGAATCCCCTCAGAACGCCTGGGTCCCCTCCTGAACTCCTGGGTCCTTTGGGGCATTCCTGGGTCCCCTCCTGAACTCTGGATCCTTTGGGGAACTCCTGGGTCTCCTCCTGAACTCCTGGGTCCTTTGGGGCACTCCTGGGTCCTCTGCTGAACTCCTGGGTCCGATCCTGAACTCTTGGGTTATCCCCTGAACTCCTAGGTCCCCTCCTTAATTCTTCAGTCCCTCCCTGAATTCCGGGTCCCCTCCTGAACTCCTGGGCGGGTCCCCTCCTGAACTCCTGGGCGGGTCCCCTCCTGAACTCCTGGGCGGGTCCCCTCCTGAACTCTGGATCCTTTGGGGCACTCCTGGGTCCCCTCCTGAACTCCTGGGTCCTTTGGGGCACTCCTGGTCCCCCTCCTGAACTCCTAAATGGGTCCCCTCTGAACTCCTCGGTCCCCTCCTGAAGTCCAGGGTGGGTCCCGCCATGAACTCCTGGGTTGGTCCCTCCTGAAGTCCAGGGTGGGTCCCTCCTGAACTCCTGGGTGGGTCCCACCCTGAACTCCTGGGTCCTTTGGGGCACTTCTGGTCCCCCTCCTGAACTCCTGAATGGGTCCCTCCTGAACTCCTGAATGGGTCCCTCCTGAACTCCTGAATGGGTCCCTCCTGAACTCCTGGGTGGGTCCTGCCGTGAAGTCCTGGGTGGGTCCCTCCTGAACTCTGGATCTTTTGGGGCACTCCTGTGTCCCCTCCTGAACTCTGGATCATTTGGGGCACTCATGGTTTCCCCCCTGAACTCCTGGGTCCTTTGGGGCACTTCTGGTCCCCCTCCTGAACTCCTGAATGGGTCCCTACTGAACTCCTGAATGGGTCCCTCCTGAACTCCTGAATGGGTCCCTCCTGAAGTCCTGGGTGGGTCCTGCCGTGAAGTCCTGGGTGGGTCCCTCCTGAACTCTGGATCTTTTGGGGCACTCCTGTGTCCCCTCCTGAACTCTGGATCATTTGGGGCACTCATGGTTTCCCCCCTGAACTCCTGGGTCCTTTGGGGCACTGCTGGGTCCCCTCCTGAACTCCTGGGTGGGTCCCCTCCTGAACTCCTGGGTGGGTCCCCTCCTGAACTCCTGGGTGGGTCCCCTCCTGAACTCCTGGGTGTCCTCCTGATCTCTTGGGTCCTTTGGGGCACTCCTGGGTCCCCTCCTGATCTCCTGGGTCCTTTGGGGCACTCCTGGGTCCTCTCCTGAACTCTTTGGTTACCCCCTGAACTCCTAGGTCCCCTCCTGAATTCTTCAGTCCCTCCCTGAACTCCTGGGCGGGTCCCTCCTGAACTCCTGGGCGGGTCCCTCCTGAACTCCTGGGCGGGTCCCTCCTGAACTCCTGGGCGGGTCCCCTCCTGAACTCCTGGGCGGGTCCCCTCCTGAACTCCTGGGCGGGTCCCCTCCTGAACTCCTGGGCGGGTCCCCTCCTGAACTCCTGGGCGGGTCCCCTCCTGAACTCCTGGGCGGGTCCCCTCCTGAACTCCTGGGCGGGTCCCCTCCTGAACTCCTGGGCGGGTCCCCTCCTGAACTCTGGATTCTTTGGGGCACTCCTGGGTCCCCTCCTGAAATCCTGGGTCCTTGGGGCACTCCTGGTCCCCCTCCTGAACTCCTGAATGGCTCCCCTCAGAACTCCTGGGTCCCCTCCTGAAGTCCTGGGTGGGTCCCTCCTGAATTCCTGGGTCCTTTGTGGCAGTCCTGGTCCCCCTCCTAAACTATTGAATGGGTCCCTCCTGAGCTCCTGTGTGGGTCCCTCCTGAAGTCCTGGTTGGGTCCCCTCCTGAAGTCTTGGGTCCCCTCCTGAACTCTGGATCCTTTGGGGCACTCCTGGGTCCCATCCTGAACTCGGGATCCTTTGGGGCAATCCTGGGTTCCCCCCTGAACTCCTGGGTCCTTTGGGGCACTCCTGGGTGAGTCTCTCCTGAACTCCTGGGTGAGTCCCTCCTGTACTCCTGGGTGGGTCCCTCCTGATCTCTTGGGTGCCGCACGAACTCTTGGGTCCTTTGGGTCACTGCTGGGTCCCCTCAGAACTCCTGGGTTCCCCACTGAACTCCTGGGTCCTTTGGAACACACCTGGTCCCCCTCCTGAAATCTTCGGTCCCCCACTGAACTCCTGGGTCCTTTGGGGCACTCCTGGGTCCCCTCCTGAACATCTGGGTTCCCTCCTGAACTCTTGGGTCCCCTCCTGAACTCTTGGGTCCTTTGGGGCACTCCTGGGTCCCCTCCTGAACTCTGGATCCTTTGGGGCACTCCTGGGTTCCCCCCTGAACTCCTGGGTCCTTTGGGGCACTGCTGGGTCTCCTCCTGAAGTCCTGGGTGGGTCCCCTCCTGAAGTCCTGGGTGGGTCCCCTCCTGAAGTCCTGGGTGCCCTCCTTATCTCTTGGGTCCCCCACTGAACTCCTGGGTCCCCTCCTGAACTCCTGGATCCTTTGGGGCACTCCTGGGTCCCCTCCTGAACTCTTGGGTCCCCTCCTGATCTCTGGATCCTTTGGGGCACTCCTGGGTCCCCTCCTAAGCTCTTGGGTCCTTTGGGGAACTCTTGGATCTCCTCAGTACTCTTGGGTTCCCCCCTGAACTCCTGGGTCATTTGGAGCACTGCTGGGTCCCCTCCCCAACCCCTGGGTGGGTCCCCTCCCGAACTCCTGGGTGGGTCCCCTCCCGAACTCCTGGGTACTTTGAGGCACTCCTGGGTCCCCTCAGAACGCCCGGGTTCCCCCCTGAACTCCTGGGTCCTTTGGGGCACTCCTGCGTCCTCTCCTGAACTCCTGGGTCCTCTCATGAACTCTTGGGTTACCCCCTGAACTCCTAGGTCCCCTCCTGAATTCTTCAGTCCCTCCCTGAACTCCTGGGTAGGTCCCTACTGAACTCCTGGGCGGGTCCCTCCTGAACTCTGGATCCTTTGGGCACTCCTGGGTCCCCTCCTGAACTCCTGGGTGCCCTCCGAACTCTTGTGTTCCCCCCTTCACTCCTGGGACCTTTGGGGCACTGCTGGGTCCCCTCGTGAACTCTGGATCCTTTGGGGCACTCCTGGGTCCCCTCCTGAACTCTTGGGTCCTTTGGTGAACTCCTGGGTCCCCTTCTAAGCTCTTGGGTCCCACCCTGAGCTCCTGGGTCCCCTCCTGAACTCCTGGGTCCTTTGGGGCACTGCTGGGTCCCCTCCCGAACTCCTGGGTGGGTCCCCTCCCGGACTCCTGGGTGGGTCCCCTCCCGAACTCCTGGGTACTTTGGGGCACTCCTGAATCCCCTCAGAACGCCTGGGTCGCCTCCTGAACTCCTGGGTCCTTTGGGGCATTCCTGGGTCCCCTCCTGAACTCTGGATCCTTTGGGGAACTCCTGGGTCTCCTCCTGAACTCCTGGGTCCTTTGGGGCACTCCTGGGTCCTCTGCTGAACTCCTGGGTCCGATCCTGAACTCTTGGGTTATCCCCTGAACTCCTAGGTCCCCTCCTTAATTCTTCAGTCCCTCCCTGAATTCCGGGTCCCCTCCTGAACTCCTGGGCGGGTCCCCTCCTGAACTCCTGGGCGGGTCCCCTCCTGAACTCCTGGGCGGGTCCCCTCCTGGGTCCCCTCCTGAACATCTGGGTCCTTTGGGGCACTCCTGGTCCCCCTCCTGAACTCCTAAATGGGTCCCCTCTGAACTCCTCGGTCCCCTCCTGAAGTCCAGGGTGGGTCCCGCCATGAACTCCTGGGTTGGTCCCTCCTGAAGTCCAGGGTGGGTCCCTCCTGAACTCCTGGGTGGGTCCCACCCTGAACTCCTGGGTCCTTTGGGGCACTTCTGGTCCCCCTCCTGAACTCCTGAATGGGTCCCTCCTGAACTCCTGAATGGGTCCCTCCTGAACTCCTGAATGGGTCCCTCCTGAACTCCTGGGTGGGTCCTGCCGTGAAGTCCTGGGTGGGTCCCTCCTGAACTCTGGATCTTTTGGGGCACTCCTGTGTCCCCTCCTGAACTCTGGATCATTTGGGGCACTCATGGTTTCCCCCCTGAACTCCTGGGTCCTTTGGGGCACTGCTGGGTCCCCTCCTGAACTCCTGGGTGGGTCCCCTCCTGAACTCCTGGGTGGGTCCCCTCCTGAACTCCTGGGTGTCCTCCTGATCTCTTGGGTCCTTTGGGGCAAACCTGGGTTCCCCCCTGAACTCCTGGGTCCTTTGGGGCACTGCTGGGTCCCCTCCCGAACTCCTGGGTGGGTCCCCTCCCGAACTCCTTGGTGGGTCCCCTCCCGAACTCCTGAGTCCCCTCCTGAAGTCTTAGGTACTTTGGGGCACTCCTGGGTCCCCTCCTGATCTCCTGGGTCCTTTGGGGCACTCCTGGGTCCTCTCCTGAACTCTTTGGTTACCCCCTGAACTCCTAGGTCCCCTCCTGAATTCTTCAGTCCCTCCCTGAACTCCTGGGCGGGTCCCTCCTGAACTCCTGGGCGGGTCCCTCCTGAACTCCTGGTCGGGTCCCCTCCTGAACTCCTGGTCGGGTCCCCTCCTGAACTCCTGGTCGGGTCCCCTCCTGAACTCCTGGGCGGGTCCCCTCCTGAACTCCTGGGCGGGTCCCCTCCTGAACTCCTGGGCGGGTCCCCTCCTGAACTCCTGGGCGGGTCCCCTCCTGAACTCCTGGGCGGGTCCCCTCCTGAACTCTGGATTCTTTGGGGCACTCCTGGGTCCCCTCCTGAAATCCTGGGTCCTTGGGGCACTCCTGGTCCCCCTCCTGAACTCCTGAATGGCTCCCCTCAGAACTCCTGGGTCCCCTCCTGAAGTCCTGGGTGGGTCCCTCCTGAACTCCTGGGTCCTTTGTGGCACTCCTGGTCCCCCTCCTAAACTATTGAATGGGTCCCTCCTGAGCTCCTGGGTGGGTCCCTCCTGAAGTCCTGGTTGGGTCCCCTCCTGAACTCTTGGGTCCCCTCCTGAACTCTGGATCCTTTGGGGCACTCCTGGGTTCCCCCCTGAACTCCTGGGTCCTTTGGGGCACTCCTGGGTGAGTCTCTCTTGAACTCCTGGGTGAGTCCCTCCTGTACTCCTGGGTGGGTCCCTCCTGATCTCTTGGGTGCCGCACGAACTCTTGGGTCCTTTGGGTCACTGCTGGGTCCCCTCAGAACTCCTGGGTTCCCCACTGAACTCCTGGGTCCTTTGGAACACACCTGGTCCCCCTCCTGAAATCTTCGGTCCCCCACTGAACTCCTGGGTCCTTTGGGGCACTCCTGGGTCCCCTCCTGAACGTCTGGGTTCCCTCCTGAACTCTTGGGTCCCCTCCTGAACTCTTGGGTCCTTTGGGGCACTCCTGGGTCCCCTCCTGAACTCTGGATCCTTTGGGGCACTCCTGGGTTCCCCCCTGAACTCCTGGGTCCTTTGGGGCACTGCTGGGTCCCCTCCTGAAGTCCTGGGTGGGTCCCCTCCTGAAGTCCTGGGTGGGTCCCCTCCTGAAGTCCTGGGTGCCCTCCTTATCTCTTGGGTCCCCCACTGAACTCCTGGGTCCCCTCCTGAACTCCTGGATCCTTTGGGGCACTCCTGGGTCCCCTCCTGAACTCTTGGGTCCCCTCCTGATCTCTGGATCCTTTGGGGCACTCCTGGGTCCCCTCCTAAGCTCTTGGGTCCTTTGGGGAACTCTTGGATCTCCTCAGTACTCTTGGGTTCCCCCCTGAACTCCTGGGTCATTTGGAGCACTGCTGGGTCCCCTCCCGAACTCCTGGGTGGGTCCCCTCCCGAACTCCTGGGTACTTTGAGGCACTCCTGGGTCCCCTCAGAACGCCCGGGTTCCCCCCTGAACTCCTGGGTCCTTTGGGGCACTCCTGCGTCCTCTCCTGAACTCCTGGGTCCTCTCATGAACTCTTGGGTTACCCCCTGAACTCCTAGGTCCCCTCCTGAATTCTTCAGTCCCTCCCTGAACTCCTGGGTAGGTCCCTACTGAACTCCTGGGCGGGTCCCTCCTGAACTCTGGATCCTTTGGGCACTCCTGGGTCCCCTCCTGAACTCCTGGGTGCCCTCTGAACTCTTGTGTTCCCCCCTTCACTCCTGGGACCTTTGGGGCACTGCTGGGTCCCCTCCTGAACTCTGGATCCTTTGGGGCACTCCTGGGTCCCCTCCTGAACTCTTGGGTCCTTTGGTGAACTCCTGGGTCCCCTTCTAAGCTCTTGGGTCCCACCCTGAGCTCCTGGGTCCCCTCCTGAACTCCTGGGTCCTTTGGGGCACTGCTGGGTCCCCTCCCGAACTCCTGGGTGGGTCCCCTCCCGAACTCCTGGGTGGGTCCCCTCCCGAACTCCTGGGTGGGTCCCCTCCCGAACTCCTGGGTACTTTGGGGCACTCCTGAATCCCCTCAGAACGCCTGGGTCGCCTCCTGAACTCCTGGGTCCTTTGGGGCATTCCTGGGTCCCCTCCTGAACTCTGGATCCTTTGGGGAACTCCTGGGTCTCCTCCTGAACTCCTGAGTCCTTTGGGGCACTCCTGGGTCCTCTGCTGAACTCCTGGGTCCGATCCTGAACTCTTGGGTTATCCCCTGAAGTCCTAGGTCCCCTCCTGAATTCTTCAGTCCCTCCCTGAATTCCGGGTCCCCTCCTGAACTCCTGGGCGGGTCCCCTCCTGAACTCCTGGGCGGGTCCCCTCCTGAACTCCTGGGCGGGTCCCCTCCTGGGTCCCCTCCTGAACATCTGGGTCCTTTGGGGCACTCCTGGTCCCCCTCCTGAACTCCTAAATGGGTCCCCTCTGAACTCCTCGGTCCCCTCCTGAAGTCCAGGGTGGGTCCCGCCATGAACTCCTGGGTTGGTCCCTCCTGAACTCCTGGGTGGGTCCCACCCTGAACTCCTGGGTCCTTTGGGGCACTTCTGGTCCCCCTCCTGAACTCCTGAATGGGTCCCTCCTGAACTCCTGAATGGGTCCCTCCTGAAGTCCTGGGTGGGTCCTGCCATGAAGTCCTGGGTGGGTCCTGCCATGAAGTCCTGGGTGGGTCCCTCCTGAACTCTGGATCTTTTGGGGCACTCCTGTGTCCCCTCCTGAACTCTGGATCATTTGGGGCACTCATGGGTTCCCCCCTGAACTCCTGGGTCCCCTCCTGAACTCCTGGGTGGGTCCCCTCCTGAACTCCTGGGTGTTTCCCTCCTGATCTCTTGGGTGTCCTCCTGATCTCTTGGGTGTCCTCCTGATCTCTTCGGTCCTTTGGGGCAAACCTGGGTTCCCCCCTGAACTCCTGGGTCCTTTGGGGCACTGCTGGGTCCCCTCCCGAACTCCTGGGTGGGTCCCCTCCCGAACTCCTGGGTGGGTCCCCTCCCGAACTCCTGGGTGGGTCCCCTCCCGAAGTCTTAGGTACTTTGGGGCACTCCTGGGTCCCCTCCTGAACTCCTGGGTCCTTTGCGACACTCCTGGGTCCGCTCCTGAACTCTTTGGTTACCCCCTGAACTCCTAGGTCCCCTCCTGAATTCTTCAGTCCCTCCCGAACTCCTGGGCGGGTCCCCTCCCGAACTCCTGGGCGGGTCCCCTCCCGAACTCCTGGGCGGGTCCCCTCCCGAACTCTTGGGTCCCCTCCTGATCTCTGGATCCTTTGGGGCACTCCTGGTCCCCCTCCTGAACTCCTAAATGGGTCCCCTCAGAACTTCTGGGTCCCCTCCTGAAGTCCTGGGTGGGTCCCGCCGTGAAGTCCTGGGTGGGTCCCTCCTGAACTCTGGATCCTTTGGGGCACTCCTGGGTTCCCCCCTGAACTCCTGGGTCCTTTGGGGCACTGCTGGGTCCCCTCCTGAACTCCTGGGGACCCACCCAGGAATTCATGGGGGACCCACCCAGGAGTTCAGGAGGGACCCAGGCATCCGGTGCCCGTCCTCCGCAGGCTCTGGACTTGTCTACTCAACGAGGTCACAACTCTGCAGGGTTTCCCACCCCTCCACCACCTGGAGGATCTGGATCTCCATGGAAACCATGAGAACCAAGGGGGCACTGGGAGGGACTGGGAGACACTGAGGGGTCAGTGAGGGTCAATGGGGATCAGTGCGACCGGATCAAAGAGAACTGGGTTGAAGTGGCGTGAACTGGGGGTGCTGGGGTCAGGTTCTGATTGGTTCCTCCCTTTGACTCTGATCTTAGCGATTGGCGACGCCTCCGCCCTCACCCCATTGGCCGCCTGCCCCCAGCTGCGCCGCATCCAATTGGCCGCCGCGCCCTTGGCCGCCGCCCCCGATCGCTGCGCCCGCCTGGCCAAGCTCCTCCCGCAGGTGACCATCGCTCTCACCTGATTCGTCGGTGCCTCTGAAGACTCCGCCCACTCCCGCACAACCCACCTTAAAACACGGTGGGAGGCAATAAATAAAGTGATGTTACCACAATGCGAGTCCATCTGTGTGACCCCAGCCTCGTCTGGTTCTGAGCGCGTGTCTGTCAGACGGCTGCTTTACTCTTACAAGTTCACTGCTGTGCGATTGTGATGGCGAAGGGCAATGCAAGATAGAAGGGTTTGTTCTGCTGGGGGTCACCACCCGCCCCCTGCGTCCGAGTGGGCCAATCAGAGGGCACGGGAGGGCTGGAGGGGCAGAGCACTGGTGTCCGTGCGGGAATTTGTCACCGTGCGGCGTGCGTTCGACTTTGTCCTTGTCTCTGTCTGTGAACGTGTGGGACTCCGTGCCACGCGAGTGTTGGACTTTGCTGTGTCTATGTGTGTGCCTAGGACACAGTGTCACTGTCCGTGTGCCGGACTTGGCATCCGTGTGGGCACGTTAGACTCGGTGTCTATCGCTGTTGTGTGCGAGTGTCGGACTTTGTCTGTCTGTGTGTGCTGGTCTTTGTTTCTGTGAGTGTCGGACTCTGTCCGAGTGCGTGTTTGATGGAGTTTGAGCGGACCGGTTGGTGAGGTTGAATGGGATCGCGTGTGCAGTTCTGGCAGGGTTTCTATTGGACAGCATGTCAGATTATTTAAATTGCCAAACTAAAAATAAAATACAAACTAAACTTCCTTGTTGTTGTTTTTTCTTCAGGTGCAGCAGTAAGGCTGTGGATGCTCTAGGGGATTTAAAAAAAAAAAAACATTAAATAAATAATTCCAGTCCTCCCCTAGAGCATCCACAGCCCTACTGCTGCACCAGACTTGTAGGTATTTTGTGTGGAAGAAAGAAAAAACGAAATTATACATTCCAATCCATTACATGACATTACCATACCCCTAGGAAAAACTCAAACCATAAATAGCCAAACACATATGAAACAAATGAGACCCTGATTATGTAAATTAAAACCCAATTATGAAAACGACCTCCTTAAATATGCAAATGAGGTAAACACACCTCCTCCCCGCCACTTCACACCTCCTGCCTGGCCACTTCACACCGGGTTAGGGTTTAGGGTTAGGGTTAGGTTTTTACATATCATCCCAAAGTTCAAGTTTAAGTTTTGAGTCACTAATGCTCATAACAGTCTTTCCAGGTTTTAATTGCTTCACTGTAGTAATTACCAGTTTACAGGTGGTTACAAGGCCGAGAATATATTTTTCACTGCGACTAATCGCCTTCCACAACACAGTTCCCACTTTTTCCCAGGTGTCTATTTGAAAAACTCCTAACAGGTCAGCAGGAAACCCACTGCCTCTGCACCAAATTACCAATCTTTTGAGGTTACTCTCCTCATACTTCACCACTCTCTTAGAGAGAATATGCGAGAGGAGCCGCAGTATTTCTTCTTCTTCTTTAAAAATATTCTGCCCCATCTCCTCTCGCCCCCAGCTGCTCACCTCTTTGGGCGTCTGTTGCGACGATATTGGATCCTTTATCCCTCCTCTGTCACTCCGTAGCCATCAATCGGGAGTCACGCAGCCCGCAGCCTGCGTCCCGGTCCCGGTCCAGCTGAGCCGTTCCAGCTGGGGCTCGCTCCCTGCAGCGGTTGCACACCTTCCGTAAATTCTCCTTAGGGATCACGTCGGGGTCACCGCTTGCGAGGGCGCAAACTCACGGACTCCACGCAACTCAACACGAATTCAAGCGAAGCCATTTATTACAGAGACAAGCCTCCTTATATACGCAGTTATTTCCCGATAAGCGTCCACGTTCCAAACACGCGTCGGCTGATCGGATATCGTCCACGTTCGGGTCTTGTTATTATAGAATTACCTCACTCTCATAACAGATGTTGTTTTTCAGCCTTCGCGCCAGCCTTGGAGTTGCTTTGTCTAGTTCAGAAATAAATCTCTATCTAACAGAAACCCATCTGCACAACAACCTTAAGAAAATCCCTTAAATCTCCCACAGGTGCTGTCATTTCTAGTTAGGGTCCAGGTGATTTTATAAGGGTGGTGGGCGGGGCCTGGAATGATCGACCCCTCCCCTCGGCAGCTTTTGAGCCGTTTAATCTACGTGGGCAAACGTCTTTGGAGAAGTGGAGGTGTCTGTTCGAGGTACGAGCTTCAGGAGCAGTAAAGGTTCAGTAGCAGCTGTAGTAGAAAGGTTGTTTGTCATTATGTTTCATTCATTGATTCGGTTCCAGGTGCTTTGCATTTTCCCAAAATTCCTGACTACAATGGAGATGGAGCGCTGGCAGTTGTATTTCACTTTCTATCTGCTCCCTAGAAAAACTAAGTTGACATCCATACTCAGTCTCATTGTAGCTGCAATAGCAGCAATAAAGTGCAGGTGCTGTCATTTCCAGGGAGATTCCAGGTAATTTGATAAGGGTGGTGAGAGGGCCTGGGGTGAATGACCCTGCCCCTTTCCCAGGGGCTTGTGGGAGGGGGTGGGCGGAGCCCTGGGTATTTGAGCCCTGGTCCCTGGACAGGGAGCTCATTCTGCTCCAGGGCAGCTTGGGTGGTGGTTCTCTGCTGCTTCTTCAGCAGTCGGCAACTTTTGAGATGTTTAATACAAATGGGCTGATGTCTTTGGACAAGCAGAGGTGTCTGTTTGACGTAAGAACTTCAGGAGCAGCAAAGGTTCAGTAGCAGCTGTAGTAGAAAGATTGTTTGTCATTATTTTTCATTTGTTGATTAATTTCCAGGTGCTTTGCATTTTCCTGAAATTCCTGACTGCAATGAAGATGCTGGAGTGCTGGTGGTTGTATTTCACTTTCTATCTGCTCCCTAGAAAAACTAAGTTGAAATCCATACTCAATCTCATTATAGCTGCAATAGCAGCAATAAAGTGCAGGTGCTGTCATTTTCAGGGAGATTCCAGGTAATTTGATAAGGGTGGTGAGGGGATCTGGGGTGAATGACCCTGCCCCTTTCCCAGGGGTTTGTAGGAAGGGGTGGGTGGAGTCCTGGGTATTTGAGCCCCGGTCCCCGGGCAGGGAGCTCATTCTGCTCCAGAGCCTCTTCGGTGGTGGTTCTCTGCTGCTCCTGCAGCAGCCAGCAGCCTTTGAGATGTTTAATCCAAATAGGCAGATGTCTTTGAACAAGCAGAGGTGCCTGTTTGGTGTAAGAGCTTCAGGAACAGCGAAGGTTTAACAACAGCTGTAGTAGAAAAGTTGTTTGTCGTTATGTTTCATTTGTTGATTCATTTCCAGGTGCTTTGCATTTTCCCAAGATTCCTGACTACAATGGAGAGGGAGTGTTGTTTTTTGGTTTGTATTGCTGTATTAATAGTTGTTAATGTAATCTCTTCTCCTGGAAGAGCGTCTTGTCTCCAGAACCTTTGCAGCGTGCGGCGGCCCCCGGTGGATCATTCAAATGTACCTCCCAGAACTCAGCCAAGGTGAGCAATGAACCGTAGGCTACTATGGATAAATATTATTTGGGCGCTCGATAGCGTGCTTGTTCTCGCTTTCCTTACTGTAGGCGGCGATGGAGAAAGCGACAACTGCGGGAAGATCCCCGTTAGCACAGGTGGCATTTTCCTCTGTCGAAGGTGGATTCAGTCCCTCGGCCCTCTGAAAGATAAGTGGAGGCACGAGGGCTGGGAAGGGACTGGGAATCGCAGGGTGGGTTTAAAGTTCTCAGACAGAAAAGCGCAGTCTAGGAGCGGTCCCCTTCGGGCAGATAAGGGGTCAGGGAACGTTCTGGTGCGATGCCAGCATCTGCCGGGCAGGGCAGCTCCAGCCGGCGCCTGTTGTCGTGTAGTTCGGGAAGCCCGCCTCGTGCCTGTCAGACGATCACGGGGTCTCGCTGTGCTCCGGGGGCCCAACGGGCCTCTCAGGTGCTATCCTGGGATCCGAAATGCCGGTGTTAATTGGCGTAGAGCCAATCGGGTGCTGGATTCTTGTATCATCAGCCAAAAGCCTGGACGGTGCTTGCATTTTGGACATTTCTGGTCAGCTGTGACTTACGGTGTCAATCTGGGCTGCATCAGCAGCTCTGCTCTCTACCCCTCCAGTCTAAAGGACTGGCACTTCAAGATGCTGGGAAGAAGTTCTTAGGTCGTGCCGCCGTCTCCTCTGCGTGTGTGTGTGGCAGTGCCGCCGTCTCGTAAGGGTGTGACGTTTGGCTCCTTTTTCTTTTTCCTGGGGCTGCAGAAGAGGCTCCTTGCCTCATCACTGCCTCCCTGCAGGGCATTTGGATTGATGCCGTCTCTGGTTTTGGGTCACTGTCGTCGCAGAGCGTTTTTGGTGCTGTTGCGGTTGTGTCGTCCATAGCGTTCTGTGGCGCGTTTGTCTGCGCACGTGCACGTTCGGCTCGGAGCTGCTCTGCCCGGCGGTGTGGAGTCAGGGGCGGGTGGAGTGAACTCTAGGGGGGGACATGCAGAGGCAGGGGGCACAGCGTCTGTGCCCCCACAGTCCAGGGTGCCCCCATAGCCATGATCCAGGTGCCGACAGCTGCCTCCAGCCATCGATTTCTTTGTTATTTGCCTCCCTCTCGCTCTCCCGCCCCGCTGCAGCGATGCTGGTGGGAGGGGGCATTAAGAAACCCCCCACGCAGCACCCACCTCTGTGCTGCTGCTCCTTCTCTCTGGATTTATAATACATTAGATATATATTTTTTTTAAAAAAGAGGGGAGAAAAGACCATCTAGAGGCTCTCGAGGGCCAGTGCCCTCCCCAGCAGCGTGTGCCCCCTCACCCTAGAAATACTACCTAGAAAATTCTTCCAGTGCGATTCTCAGGGGAGCCCCCGCTCCCAACGCCCTGGCCTGGGACCCCCCTGACGCCCCCACCTCCGCCAGCCCAGTCTGATCTCTGGCCGTCCATGGTGGCCGTGGCTTTCTGGGGGGGCAGGGGGTGGTGGAGGCCATGGGCGGTGGGTGAGGAGGGGGCAGCCAGGCGGGCTGGGGGTTGTGGGGCGAGGAAGCCCGGAAGGGGCTTGTCGAGGGTTAGGATTGCGGGGTGACAATCAAACCCTGGCAGATGTATTGTTAACCTCCTCTCCCCCCCCACTTCCCCCTTTTTGCCCCTCCCTCTCCCCCCTTCCCACTCAGCACAGGCGATCGGGAGGGAAAGAAGGACAGAGAGAAGAGAGTTGGAAAAGTTAAAGATATTTTACTAATGCTACTAATAAGAATAGAGAAAATAATACAAAATATACAAAACCAATCTTGTAAGTCTCAGCAACTCTGCAGAGCCAGCACCCAAAGTCCTGGATTAGACTCTGTAGCCAACCGGAGCTGGATTGAGTCTCTCACTAGGCCTCAGTTCGCAGGGACGACCAGCAAGGTCCTCTCCTAATGTCAGCCATGAGGAAAAAGGGAAAAAAAGGGCAAAGGGACGAGATCCTTGTGATCTCCCACTTTTATATGAAGTATTCACGTGAATGGAATGTTATACACCGTTGGTCAGTCTCTCGATCATCAGTTTCTCGTTGCCCCTCTCGTGAGATGTCCATCCGTGCTTATCAATAAGTTTGCATTCCCTTGCTAGGTTTAACCAAAACATGTGTTGGGTTCTCCAGGAAAATGCAGCTAACATGAAGGCTTTAGCTGACAGGCAAATTCACTAAAAGAGAAACTTGTTTTTTAACAAAACCAGGACAGGGCTGAAGCTCCCGCAGGCACAGGCCATGGAGGCGATGGGGCTGTTGCTGCTCTGCCGGCTCTCGGGGGTTTGCAGCTTGGAGAACGTGGCCACAGCGTCGGGGACGTTGGGCGGCGTGGTCGGCGTGTTGCTGGGGGTGCACATCTGCGGGGGTGTCAGATCGGTCATGGGTGGTTTTTTGGAGTCCCAACCTGGCAACCTCCCCATCGCTGGAGATCTGGCTGCATCCCACACCAGGGGATGCTCGAAGCCCAGTTCTGGCGGGTATTGGGGTACCCAGTGCTGTGGGGTCTGGGTGGCACCCCCAGAATGTGGGGGCTGCCTGGGAAGGATCTCCAGCCCAGGCAGGGCCAGCTCAGGCTGCAAAGAACATTTTGGACATCCAGGATGCTCAAAGCGCTGGGGTGCAGCGGGTTTGGGGAGGGGACGCTGCTCTGATGCCAGCTGTCCCGTGCAGGGAGCAGCACGGACGGGGTGATGCAAGGAGGACCAGCACCATGGGTTGGGAGAGTTTTGGGGTCCCACAGGACCCTCTTCACCCGGCTCCCTGTCCCCCTGCTCTGCTTTGCACCCCATTAGGGCACAGAAAGTCAGGCAGGGCTCCCCGGGACACGAGGCACTGGCCGGGCCTCTCGCGGTTCCCGGTACGGCCCCTGCTTTCTGTGCACTGGGCTGAATTTAGTGCCCTCCCCACCTCCCCCCAGGACAGACCCGTCCCTTTTTGAGGCCAATCTTGCCAAAAAACCCAGGAGCTCAGGAGGAAAATGAGAAGTTAAATGATTCTTCACAACACCATTCACCACAAGAACTGAGAGGTTTTTGATACCTGCTTTCTTGTAGGTGTCCTACTGGGCACCAGCAAAAAGCCAAGAGTGTTGCTCAGCAGCACCAACCACGTCTGCCAGGAATTAGTCTTCAAAATGAACCAGGGGCAGCAGAAGGCAATCGCCAGCCCCACAGACAGCAAAGGAGAAGTCTGCAAGATCCCCTAAGGCTGGAATAGACTGTTGGCATCTGCTCTCCACGGCAAAACCGCAGGAGAGCGTAGAGGGAAAAGAAATGAAAGTCATTGACAGTGAGAAATGCGTGGCGAAACACAGGAGGTGGCTGACACAAAAAGACCCTCCCAGGAGCAAGCCATGACTTCTGGACCCAGAATCTCTGGCCCGGGATGAAGGCTTGCCCATTGCAGTGCGGCCACTTGGGGTGCACAAATGGGGTTTGAGAGGGGCTGTTGCCCCCCTGGAGCTCTGCCTGGAGATCTCTCTGCAGAGGTCCCTGGACAGGATGCCTCTTCCTCAGTCAGCGCTGGCAAAAACTATCTGGGGACACGCTCCATCCTCTGGAACTCTTCCTCGTGTGACTCGCAGCTCACGTGTGACAGCGCTGCTCGAAACTTGGCCGTCTCTAAGAACCGGCTTGCTTTGGGATGTGGGCTTCACTCTCAGGAATCATGGCAGCCCTGCTTTCTGTGTTGGGGTCTGCAACTTCAGTTCACAGAGCAGGAGGATCTTGCAATGGCTGTGTAGATAGCAGCACCGTTTCTGAGGCATCAGAGGAGATGTCAGAGCTATCAGGCTGAGGGACGGGAATCCCAGCAAAAGATTGCCCGTGTTTCAAAAGGGAGGCAGCCGTGCCCGCTGGAGGACCTCTCTCACAGCTCCATCCCCAGCAAAGAGCTGTCTCTAGAGCAGTTCGTGCTGCTTACAGGCAAGATCACCTTTGCATTTGAACCGCCTTCTTGTACAGAGGACAGGAAACATACTCTGGTTTATGTCTTTATAGCTGAAAAGGCCAGGACAGTGTTCATGGGGGAGCAAGCGATGAGCACATTTCCTGGTCAGCAGCCGCTGGCTCGTGCCAGCAGTCAAGAGAGGCAGAAGAAATCCCTTCAGAACAGCTCCCTCTCCAAAGGCATCCGTCTGCCTTGATCAACCACGGGGAAAGGCATCCTAAACCGGGCACTTTGGCCTTGTTTTCAGCCCAGGTTCCCAGGTGCTGGTGCACTCGTGAGCCAGTCACTGCACATCTGCCACGAAGGGGAATTGCCTCCGAGGCCGCTGTGCCGTGGGGAAAGGAACGGATTAAACATCGGGAGAGTTTGATTGAGTACACAACATGGATAAAGCCACTCTCTCTGTAATTAAAACTGAGGGTATTTAATTCAGTGAAATGAGATTTCATTCCCCATGACCTGTCTGATTGTATTTTGCATCTGGGCAGGGTCTGCAGTGACTGCCACAACATTTGAGGTGTCACCAGCTGTGTTGTAGGTGGTAAAGCGGGAAAGGCAGGAGGGACCCTCAGCATCTCCCATCCCGTGGATAACTTCATCACAATGACCAGGGCGGCGCCCGCTGGCTCCTGGGGCAGCTGTTGCCGGGCAACCAAGACACTGTATTGTCCCCTGTCACCTGTGCCCCTCGCCCATTTGGTCACTGGCTGTGGTGGGATCACTTGCCGTGGTGGGATCACTGTGGTGGTGGACTCGTTTTGGCAGTTGGATCGCTTTTGGTGGTGGGATCGCTATTGGTGGTTGCATCACTTTTGATGGTGGGTTCACTATTGGTGGTTGAACCACTTCTGGTGGTGGGATCGCTATTGGTGGTTGCATCACTTTCGGTGGTTTGATCACTTTCAGCACTTGGATCTGTTCGGTGACTGGATCACTTTCTGTGGCAAGAAGGAGGAGGACAAAGGCTGCTGGCTGCCATTCCCTCCAACATCACCTCCGGACAGAAAAGCTCCCGCCTTCCCACATCAGGCTCCGTGTTTTCCAGCGGAGCAGCAGCGATGGCAACACTCGGTCTGTTGGAGCTGCTGAACGCCACCATCGGGACACCCCATATGGGGGCTGTCGACTTGGTGGCCCTGCACAAGTTGCTCGAGGCCATCATCGGGCAGCTGGGCCAGCAGGAGTCGCCTGTCCTGGAGCCAGGGCAGAGCCCAACCCCCAGCCTGGCAAAGGACCAGGACAGCAAGGCCCAGCCTGGCCAGGAGAAGGAGGAGGACGGAGCCCTGGGCACCGGGCAGCAGCTCTGGAAACCAGAGGAGCAGCTGGATGAGAAGGACACGCTGGAGGGGACCAGGAGCAACTCCGAAGTCTCCTCCATGGCCAAGGAGCTGATGCCAAAAACAACAGAAGAGAAGGAGAGAGCTGTCTCCAAGGTAGATGCTCTTGCTGGTCCCTGGGTGCTCCCCCACAAGACGTCCCCTCCTCTGGGCTCCGCGCTGCCCTCGTGCCGCCCTCAGCCCAAGGGCTGGGTTAAGCCCGAGCTCCCGCAGCAGAGCACAGCGGGGTCCAGGTCCCCAGGGACCCTCCCCTGGGGTCACCCCCCACCCACTCTCCCAGGAAAGGGTTTCGCTCCAGGATCTGTGGGAGGAGATCAACAAGTTTAAGGAGGTGCAGTCTGGCCTGGCAGAGGACGTGCGGGAGATGAAGGAGGCGATGCAGGAAACGCATTCTGGAATGGAACAGGACATGCGGGAGATGAAGGAGGAGATGCAGAAGGGGCATTCTGGCCTGGCAGAGGACATCCAGGAGATGAAGGAGGTGCATGTTGGCCTGACAGAGGACATGCGGGCCATGCAGGAGGCGCATTCTGGCCTTGCAGAGGACATCCAGGAGATACAGGAGACCCTTGGCCTGGTGAGCGTCCCCTGGTGCCCCGGGAGAGAGCTGGGCCCTTGTACCCTCCCTGTTCCTGCTGCCCTGTCACACTGTGCCCGTGCCCCACGGCCATCGGTGTCACCAGCGTGAAGGGAAGCAGGAGGGAAGAGTGGGAAGGGTGTCCCAAGAGTTGCTAAGGCACTTCTGAACTAGAGAGCCATCCAAACAGAACCATGGGAAGGGAAGGAGGAGAGATAAAGCTCTGCCTGCGCAATTCAGCCGCGGCCTCCAGGCACAGCCCTGCCCAGCGTCCCTCTGCCTCGTGCCCCAGTTCATTTGGGGATGCTCTTTAAATCCCGCTCCCACATTTGAACGGGTGTCTCTCTCCTCGCCCAGCTCCAGGGGAAGCCCCAGGACGCTGCCGGGCTGCGCAGGGACAGGAGGCGGCTGCATCCCCCGCTCCCTCGGGGACACCAGCCCTCCTGCCTCGGGGCACAGTCTGTGGGTTGGGGGTGCTGGGCAGCAATGCTGGGGCTCCCATCCCTGGAGGTCCCGTCCCCCCGGCTCTATGGCCGGTCTGAGCCCATGATCCCTTTGCATTTGGGCTCTCATGTTCAACACGGGTTTGGCCCCGCGAGATGGTGGTTTGGGGATGGGGACTGAGGACACGGCGGGAGGTTCTGGGGTCTGTCCTCACGGCTGCCCAGCTGCTAGTAACCCTGCTGCCCTTTGCCTCTTCTTCCCAGGAGGGCGCTGGGGGCCAGTCTGCCCCCGCCGAGCCCACCCAGGTAGCCATGGATACCCAGGCCAGGAAGCGCTCCGCACTGGGGCCGAAGGGACGTGGGACACAGCCTGGGATGGAGACCAGCAAGGGGACTGCAGGGTCTGGCTCCCCGGGGATGCAAGCAGGGACACAGGGGGAACCAGTGACCCCTGTGAAGTTGTCAGGCACTCCCTCTGCTCACGCAGGATCTTGTGGTGCCGGCGCCACCACCCCGGGGTTGCAGCCAGGATCCCCGGGCACCCAGGCCAGCACCTCGGGGATGCAGCCACGATCACCTGGGACCCACACCACCACCCCTGGGGTGCAGCCTGGGTCCTCCAGCTCCCAAGCCACCATCCCAGGGGATGCCCAAGAGCCGGCCAAGCCCTGGGGCTCCACCAGCACCTCCAGCTACGAGTCAGAGATGCGGGAGGTTCTCTCCCAGGTTGGGCAGCTCGGCCACCTCTGCGCTGGTCTGAAGGAGCAGGTGGAGCAGCTTAAATCTACCAAAGCAGAACATTCAGATCTTGACAACGTGCGCCGGCTCTTCCCAGAGGGAGGTGAGAGCACCGGGGGGCTGGTGGGGGTTGTTTGGCGTGGGGACACCCTGGGTCAGGGGTTCGTCATGCTTAGAGCCTGGCCCCAAGGCTGAGACCCCCTCACCGACAGCACATCCCCTTGCACCATGTCCCTCTAGGCCGGCAGAGCATCACCAGCATCCTGGCCGACCTCAAGTGCCAGGTGGCCTTCCTGCAAGACATGGCCAGGGTCCTCCATGGGCAGGAGGAGAAGGTGAGCCAGCAGCAGTCCCTGAGGGGCTGTGGGGATGCCAGTTTGGGCAGGGAGGGGGCAGCCAAAGGGTCCTTGTGCCAGAATGACACAGGGGGCTGTGCCCTCACTGCCCCCACTGCCGTTCACAGATCAGGAAGGTGGAGGATGCTCCCAGAAAGATGAAGGCGGCTGGAGCCGGCAGGAAAGCAGACGGCAGCGGCCAGATGACCCAACAGCCGCGGTAAAAGGATGGGAGAGGGTTTCCTACCCCGCAGGGCTGCGAGGGAGCCTGGGGTCTGGGAGCATCCCAGTTTGGGGGCCGAGGGACACCCCCACGAAGGCTAAACCTGCCCCTGCCCCCGTCTCACTGGCCAGGCCCAAGGGACAGAAGGTCAAGGCAGAGCGGAAGGAGTTGGGGAAGCAGCAGGAGCCAACCCAGGCCGAGCTGGAGCAGTTTGTGGCCGAGTATGTGAATAAGTTGGTGATGGAGACAGCTGAGCAGCTGCAGGCAGATGTGAGGCCCGGGGGCAGTGCTCCCAGCCCCTGCTGGCTCGGGGGGAGTCCTGGCAGTGTCCCGGCCACATTCCCTGGCCGGATGGGGCCGTGGAGCCTCCACGGCACCTGGGCTTGTGGGCGGCATCCAATGCGGCTCAGAGCTGATTCCTCCTCCCCTACCAGCAGCTGGAGGAGCCGAGGGCGATGGCGCAGAGCGGGGGACACGAGCACGCAGGGTGCCCCGGCTGCAACTGGGACACCAGGGCGCTGCTGGGGAAGCTCCTCCAGCACTGCGAGAAGCTCGAGGAGCAGCTGGAATCCCTGGCCCAGAAGGCGGGCAGCAAGGTGGAGAGTTACCCGAAGTGGAGGAAACAGGTAAGGAGACACGGTGTAGGGGGCTTGAGCTGCCAGGACCCCCCAGGCATTTCTGCTTTGCTGTAACGTGGGGGAACCCCTCGCTGCCCCCCTAATTGGCTTGTGGGAGTCAGCAGCATGGAAGGGAATTAAAGCCTTGGAGCAAATGTCCTGCTTGCACTGAGAGCCCGCAGCCACCAGCCAAAATACCCTGGGTCTGTCCCCGCGGGGCAGCCACCCCCTGGCTCAGCACCGCCTTGTCCTCTTAGTCCCTGCAGCAGGACGAGCAGCTCAAGTGCCTCCAGGCCAGCATCATGCAGCTCGAAAAGGACTATGAGAAGTTCAGCTCGGCCCTTGCAAACCTCCAGCAGGATGGCCAGCAGGAGCAGAAGGACATCAAGGTGGGTGGCTGTAACCCGCAGGCAGAGCCCAGGCTGGGACCCCAAGGGATCTGTCCGCCTGCCACCCTGCTCGCAGCCCTGCACAGCTTCCCGATTCCTTTCCTGGAGGTTTCTGATGGGGTGGGGAGGGGAGGCAGGGGGTGCTCGGCTGGCCGGGGGGCAGCTCCGACCCTGCCGTGGCGTCACGGGCTGCTGTCTGCCTTGGGAGGCTCTGTCCCAGTCCCTGGAGAGGCTCAAGAAGCAGAAAGCAGACAAGGAGCAGCTGCTGGTGCTGGGAATCGATGAGGTAGGGGCTCGAGGGGCCCTGGTGCCAGCCAAGGGTGTCCCGGGCAGGGTGACAAACGCCCCTTGTCCCTTGGGTGCCGGCTGGCAGAACCAGCCGGGGGAGGGAGGATTTCCAGCCCGGCTGCGGGTCCCTTGCCAGGTCCCTCTGTGACCCCGAGTGCCTTTGGCTGGTGGGAGCAACCCCACGGGGGTGATGGGGTGAACAGGGCCACATAGCCACTTCTCCCTCTCACGTTGTCCCTGGATCCTGTCCCCACCGCTCTCCCGCCTTTCCCCGTTGCTAGAAAGCAGACAAAGCCGCCCTGGCTGACAAAGTCAGTCGCAGCCAGTTTGAGGCGTGCGAGGAGCGGCTGAACAAGGCGGTGGAGGAGGTGACGAGCCGGGTGACGGGCCAGGAGGAGGGCTGGCACCAGTTCCAGAAAGAGCTGCAGAGACAGATGGACTGCAAGGTGAGGGCTCGTCCCCTCCACGCAGAACTGGCACCTTGGGGGCCTGGCAGCCTGAGGCAGCATCCTTGCGAGGGTGCCCCCTCCCGGCTGTCCCCCTGGGGACCGCCATGTCCCATCCTGGGGTAGATGGCTGAGGGTGTCACCCGTCCACAGCTGGACCGCTGGGAGCTGGGGGCGTTCCGGGAGCAGCAGGAGGAGCGGTGGAAGAGCCTCAGTGGGCAGCTCCAGAAGGCGCTGCAGCCAGAGCGTGACGATGCCGCTGGGATTAGGAAGTGAGTGCGATGAGGACAGCGGTGCCTTTGGCAGTGCCGGCCCTGTTCCTGCTGGCTGTCCCAGCTCGTGCCGCTGTGGTACCCTGGCGTGGGAGCCGTGTGGGCAGCGCCCCTGGGGATGCTGAGCAAGTGGCTGTGCCTTGTGCTCCTGCCAGCTGCAGCTTCCCAGTGATGGAGGGGGCACAATGAGGGGGCACGTGTGGGAGGAGCCCTCCCGAACCAATCTTGAGGGGTGGGTGCAGAGGCTTTTTGTGGCAGGGGACGGTGTGCAGGTGGGGCTGTGCCCCCCAGGAGCTCCCCAGCCCTTTTCTCCTCTCTCCAGGCAGCTGCTGCCTGGTTTCCATTGCCTGTCCTGCGACCGGCCCCTCCACACGCTGGCGCCTGGACCGTAACTGCCCCCTGACCCCTCCCTGGCGTCGAGTGACACATGGGGTGCCACCTGCCGGGCACTGAGCACCCCGTGTCCTGTCCCACAGGGAGCGGACGGGCGAGTGCAGGTACCCCACTGTTCCGCAGAGCTGCGGGGGCCCACACACCCTCATGCCCCCGCGCTTCCAGCCCCAACCACCCAGCACCCCACGGCCGTCCCCATCCGGCGCCCGCAGCCCCAACAAGGTAGGGATGACGGAGGTGGGGAGGGGGATGCTGAGCCTGCGGGGGGATCCATCCGTGCCTCAGTTTCCCCAGGGAGAGCTGGCTGGGGGAGGGTTGCTGGGGGATGCGGAGTGGGGCCCCGTGTTTGGGTCACATGCTCTCCCCTTCCCAGAAGGACGCGATGCAGCTGTCGGGCCAGGACGGCACTGATGGGAACCGGCAGGACGAGCAGTTCTCCATGATGGGGGCCTCTCAGCTGCCGACAACGCCAAGGGCCACCCCAGACACCACGACCTCGAGGAGCCGGCCAGGTATGGCCCTGTCAGGGCACCGGGGGGCAGAGGACACCCTGCTGTCTGGGGGGACGGGTCTGTGCCCGCAGCTGGGCAGGGCGGGACGGGGGTCTGGGGTCTGGGCTGGGATGTGGGAGCAGCACGGACTGCTGGGGCAGCCGCTCCTCGTGGTGGAGCTGGAGGGAGCTGGGGGGACATGGGGGGTGGTGCTGGCAGTGTGGGACAACAGCCTGCGTGCTTCAGGGTGGGGGCAGCGACTGCAATAAATGGCGATGGGCAACCAAGTGCCGGTGTGGTCTGAGTGGGGGTCCCTGGGGCAGGATGGCAGAAAGCCCCGCTGTGTTTGCTTTTCAGGAGAAAAATTAGTGCTAAAAAGGCACTTTGGGGGTGCCCAGGTGGATCCGGTCTTATCCAGGGCCCCCCAGAGGGAGCACTGGCAGCAAACTGGTGGGCACCAGGGCAGAGCCAGCAAAGGCCCATCCTGCACCCCGGGTGGGGCTGAGGCGTCCATGGGCTTCAGAAACACCCGCTGGGACTAACTGGGGGCACGGGGTGAGGGGGTAACCAGGGGGCTGTGCAAGAAGCCGGGCTGACGGTCGGCAGCCAGAGGAGGGGAGCGCTTTGCTCTGGGTCGGGGGACCCAGAACTGGGGGCACGCAGCAGCTCCGCGCCCCGCCCCGGGGTGCCCACAGCCCCATGTCGCAGCACTTTGCAGCCGCAGGAAAGCGCCCGGCACTTCCGGTTGATGGGCGCTCTGGTCACGCCCACAGCCCTCGGCTGACAGACGGGGCCCTCGTTTAATGAAACGCCTGGGAGCAGAGAAGCTTCTGGAGCACTGACCGTATACGGGCCCAGCTCAGATTCCCTTGGGCTTGACAAGGAGGCTGTGGGACCTTCCGGCGGTTTCGGTGCGGGGCTGTGGGCGGAGCGTTGTCCTCAGACTGCGGACCCTGCGGGAGCTCTCCGGGCAGAGCCCCCCCCGCCCCGCCGGCCGGTGGTTGTGTCTGCTGGGGACCCTGCGGAGCCGCCAGCTTTCGTGAGTGGGGATGTGCCTTTGGAATTGTCATTCAAAGGGTAGATGAGCACAGCTCGGCTTCAGCCAGGACGCCTCTGTGCCTTTAGTTTTTGTTTTTCCCTCACCTTCCCTTTCGTGCGGAGCGGCCCGGCCCGGGACGGGGGGGTGTGGGTGTGTGTGCTGAGGGAACACCTCGTACCCAGCAGCCTGCTCCGTGCCGCTGCTCCTTGTCTCTGCATTTATATACGATACACAAATGAAAAGCAAACGGGGGGGGGTGCGCGGGAGCAGGAGTGGCTGGGGGCTCCCGGGCCAGGCCTGACGCCTGCAGCGCCTCACGCTTTCCCGCTCCCGTCGCGCCGCCATCTTCGGCGCGGGCAATGAAGCCGCCGCACTGAGGCCGTGCCTCGTACCGCCGGGGAGGAGGGGAGCTGGTCGCTCTGGGAGCCGCTCTTGGGAAGTGGGCGGCGCACCCCGCCGAGGAGGGGGAGTTAACGTTCTTCAAGTCCTCCTCCTCGGGTACCGGCGCCGTTCGGGCAGTGGCTGATGAGGTGTCTGTCGCGGGGCGGGGAGAGCGCGGCCGCTGTTCCCTCACGGTCTCTCACACAGACAGGACGGTGGCCGCATGGAGCGGCGCTCCAGCCCCTGGCGGAGCTCGCGTGGCTGGGTGAGGGGACGGGACACCCCTCCAGCCTTGCTGCCTGCCAGGGAACCCCCTTCCCCTTTTCCAAACCTCCCGTTCCCCCTCAGCTCAATCCCCCTTTCCCAGCCAGAGGGAACCCGTTCTCTGCCCGGCCACCCCCATCTTGGGGTCACTTGTCCCTGGTTCCTGAGGTTCCGCCGAGAGGGCGTGGGGCGGGTTTGGGTCGGGCTGAGCCGAGGCCCGGCTCCCGGGGGGATGCTCTGCAGGGAACACCCCCGGCCCCAGGAGCACTGCTGCTCCGGTTTATTTTCATATTTCCCGCCCCTAGCACTGCGCCCCAGCAGTGAACCAGCAGACTGCAGGTACCGAAGGGATCTCCTCCTCCTCCCCACCCCTTAAGGGGCGGTAATCACTGCAGGAGTAAGAAAAGGATGCTGCAGGAGCTGGGGTTGCCTTCTACATCTGTTCAGAGCTGCGCCGGGGCTGCAGGGCTCTCTGGCTGTGATGGTGAGTGGAAACAACTTTACAACCTGTCAAGTCATAAAACTTCCCAACTCACAAGGTTATAAAGCAGGTATGTTCATTTCGACGTCGGGCGCAAGGGGGATCGTTCCACCGTTCATGTGCAACTTCTAACAATATGAGGTGTGTTTAAATACAGTAAGGTGTTACGTATTCATAATGACCCCAGGAACACCTCTACATATTCATAACTTTTCCCGCTTCTTATCAAAATGAGTCCCAGGTGATCATTTCCATAGTCTCCTCCTTGACCCCTCCCTGTTGCACCTGCACAGTGCTATCTGGTGGTCTTGAGGAGGGGTCTTTGGATGAAGGCTCCTTCAGCCTCGTCACAGTGACCTCTTTACCTTTGGCTCATTATGTTGAATGGACTGGAACCCAAGCTGCCAAGTCGATTGAAATCAGACTGGTTCCCCCCTTTTGCTGTAAATCTTCGTTATCTCATCTTCTCAAGTTTACATCTAGGTGCTGTAAAACCTCTTACCTTGGCATTCGACGAGGTTCTGTTTTTTCTTAACATAATGGGTTAGTTAGTTAGTTAGTTCCCTCTATCAGTTCCCCCTTTTTCGGGAAGGTTAGTAAATTCTTGTACTAACATGATGATTCCCTATTTAACCTTTTCTCGGACCACAAGTAAGAAGGCTGCTTCGACAGGAAAAGACTTACCTTTCTCCCTCAAAGAACAAACAAATTCTCATGTTGAACAAAACATTCGTGTTGCTCTTCTGGGGCAGCTGATGACCGGGTGGCTGGTGCCCCAGCAGCAATGGCATCTGTTGGGCTGCAGCGGGAGCTCGCGCTCTTTGGCGTGGTGACCCCGCTCACTGCAGTTCCTAGCACTTTCCTTTTGGGTTTCTTCTTCCCAGTGCGATGGCCAGGTCCAGTTTGGTGTTATCTTTTAAAATAATTTAAAATCATTCTGCAAGTTTTCTACGATTCATTTGTTATCAACTAATTCTCTCTCTGCTTGCTGAAGTTTACTCCATTGTGCTTGTAAATCTGTGTAAGGTGATTTAATGACCTCTTGCTCAGTTTGCTTGTTGTTTGTGGCAGCTATCAATGCTGCTTCCAAAACAGCAGAGATCTCAAATCTGCTTTTTTTTGCCAAGTCCCTTATTTGCTCAGTTACAATATCTGGAGCCGACCAATGTCCAGAAGCCCTCCTAAGACCCTCAGGAGTCCGGCAAGCCTTATAATCTTTCAGTAAACTCAACATCAGGGAGCAGTCCAGGCCTGGCTTGACCCGGGATGCCATGACCCACTGCCGGAGAACGCGGCACAGACCGATCAGTCCTCCTTTAGAGCCTCTGGCTCCTATCCCGCCCGAACCGCTTCTCACAGAATATCCCACTTCTGACACCCAATAAACTGTCCCGTCCCAACAGGTGGGATGAGGGATGAGTTAACTCTTAGTTTCTCCTTAGCTCTTTGAGTTTTTCTAGTTTCTTTCTTATATCTCCCCAGGACTTTGTTACAAACTGGGGGGTCCACTCCAGGAGCCTGTTTATCCTTTGCTTTTTCCTTGGGTGAACTTCTCTTCATCCCAGAATTGTAGCATGATCCTCCCCAAGAGACTGTTGGGGGGTCCAAAATTCTCACGTGACCCCCTCACCAAGGGACTGTCAGGGGGTACCTCTGGCAGGTCACTCCCCTTCGACCTCTTGTGAGGATCAAACCCACAAAACCTGGCTCACAACGTGGGGCTCAAATCCACGACACAGAGTTCTTCACTCACTTTGTCCCTTCAGTGGCCAAGGCCCTCGCGGGGTGTTGGAAGCGCACTTAGAAGGACTCCACGCTCCCTTCGCAACCAGGTTGCGTCTCAGCCAACACCAGTCACACAGTCAAACTGCCCGACCCGGCGGTACTTACAGTCCACTTTTCCTGTCGGGACCGTCGTGCACTCTGGATTATGGGTAAACTGCAGTATTCAGGGGGAGTGAGCTTCTTTCTTTTGCTTTTGCTTTAATTTTGAATAACGTTGGTAGCTCTCCGCACACCCGAGTGCAAGGGCCACTGTTAATGTGGGGCGCCTCCCTTGAACCTGAGGTAACACAGAGCCATCCAAGGTTGTCACGTCGAGGTCACCAATTGAAATAAATAGCTTACACTTTTTCTATGGATAAACAACGTTTAATCCAATTCCTTAGTTGTATTCCTTAAATACGTGTTCATTAGAGCATAAGCAAAACAGCGCTGGGTGCGCGGGGATTCGCTCTGCCCAACACATACATCTTTTAACAATGGGAAGTGTGCTTAAATATAGTAAGGTGTTACATATTCATAATGACCCCAGAAACCCCTCTACATATTCATAACCTTTCCCCACTTCTTATTAAAATGAGTCTCAGATAACCATTTCCATAGTCTCCTCGTTGACCCTCCCCAGTTACACCTGCGCAGTGCCATGAAGATTGGAGAGCCGCGGGTCAAAGATGAGTCCTCATGGAGGGATGATTAATGCTCGTTTTATTACAATTCTGATTCTATTCTATAGGGTTAATCCAAGGTTCACGTGGTATATGACACAAGGTAATTAGTTACAACGTAATGTTCACCCGTTACAGCAATAGCACGTCTTTGTTCTACAAAATAGCACGTCTTTGTTCTACAAGACAGCATACCTTTGTTCTACATCCTCTTTTCGTGTTTTACTTCTTAATAAGTTTCTTTCTATTGATTACCCAAGGACAAATCCTTGCTGTCCGACACGTACGCTGGGTTGTGCAAGTGGGACTGGAAAAGTACCAAGTGCCCTGTTTCTTCAAGCATATTCTCTACAGTGTCACTTGGTGATTTTGAGGAGGGGTCTTTGGATGAAGGCTCCTTCAGCTTCGTCACAGTGAACTTCTACCCGTCGCTCATTATGATGAATTGGCTGGAACCCAAGCTGCCAAGTCGACCGAAATCAGACTGGCGCCCCCTTTTGCTGTAAATCTCAGCTGTCTTGTCTCCTGAAGGTTACAGCTGGGGCTGTAAAACTTCTTATCTAGGCATTCGATGAGGTTCTGTTTTATTTTTTTTTTAACACAATTGGTTACATACAGCTCTAAACTGTAAAATTCATTATGTGGCTTAAAGTGTTAGTTTGTTAGTAGGCCCTTATAATGGGGTTGGGTAACCCTTAAAATGTTAGTTCCCTCTATCAATATAACTTCATAAACAAGTTTCATAACTTGTTACATAGAACTTAACCAGCTTTTCCTTTTTCCAGGTTCAGAGCCTGTGCCTCATTTGGTTATATCTGTAAACACTGAACATCTCCTCAGCAGGAATCACAACTGCATTTCTCACAGATCCAACTTTCTGCTATGCCCAAATTCACCACTTTATCCTACCTGGCCTCTCTCAGCTCTCAGTCGTACTCTAAATGCTCGTGAGGAGTGTTTGCAATACGAAGTGATGCAATTAACTCTTTGAGATACTTCCCACTGCTTTAAGGAGAGGATGTAATTCACTAGGGGGGCCTTAAGAACAATCCTGCCAACGCTTTGCTAAGCTGGAGCAGAATGGAGACGCTGCTGCTGTGATACATTATCAGGTCTTGTCGGTCTCCCAACTCTCCTGAAATACGAAGCATGACACTAATGGGATGGTATAGTCTTCTTAATCAATCCAGCTGTCAGTCAAGTTCTGCCCCTTCCATACCCCCTTCCTTGGTGCCTTCCAAATAATGAGCATGCTAGCTGTGATAAAGAAAGGTTTCTAACTGCAGGAAAGAAATAAACTCGTTTTCAGACAGAGCTGTACAGCCACTGCAGACAAGGACACACAGGGCTCCACAGCTCTGCTTGTGTGGAAAAGCATCCCACTGCTGCTTCGCAGACAGACTTGGCTGAGCTGACACCAAGTCCTGCTGTGTCCCTGTCACCCGCAGAGTGCCCACATCCTCACCACACTAGCGGGCATTGTGACAAAGGTTCTATGTCAGCTGGGTGTGGCAGCCGAGCGCCCCCTAGAGGAGGGGGAGCCTGTCAGCCCCGGGCCTGTCACTGCCTGCTGTCCCCCCTGTCAGCAGTGAGGCCTCTGAAAAGTTTCCAAAACATCCCCAGACTTGGGTCCAGCGTGGCCAAAAGTCTCCAAGAGACAAGTCGGAAAGAAGGATATGGAACAAAGGGAGAAAGCGAAGGGAGCAAGCCAAAGGGAGGCAAGAGGAAAATCTAGTGCCGGGCTGCAGGACTGAAATGGAGGAATGGAAAGACAAAAGCCAGGAAGCAGGAGAGTTTGAGAAAAGGAGAGAGGAAAGAAGAGACATGCAGCCAGATGAGGGCTTAGTGAGAGAGGCTGGCACAGAGAACAGGATGAGAAGGAAATAAGGCAAGGCAAGGCTAGGCCAAAGGATGTTTCCTTGCTTTATATTTTCTACCACATTCATCTGGAGACGAACAGGAAAGCCATTAGACCTGATGGATTAGGCCCAAACAAAAACCCCGGCTACTTGAGACACTAAGACTAAGCCTAAAATGCAAAGATCTCTCCATAAGGATGGTTTTTATACTCTACTTCCAAAATCTGCTGGCAGTACAAAAGAATAAGCGGCAGATCTCCTTAGGCTGAGTCACGGTGGTTTGCTCCTAAGACCTTGCATACCACGGGAATATTTCTGCATTTCTGCTCTGGTTTTCAGTGTATTACACCAAAACACCCACCTGATGACATCATTTCAAGAGCAACAGCAGCAATTTGCAGAATTCAGCTTCTTTGGGGAACTGAGAACTTGCTGAGCTGACACCAAGTCCTCCTGGGTCCCTGTCACCCGCAGAGTGCCCGCATCCTCACCACGCTAGCAGGCATTGTGACAAAGGTTCTATGTCAGCTGGGTGTGGCAGCCGAGCGCCCCCTAGAGGAGGGGGAGCCTGTCAGCCCCGGGCCTGTCACTGCCTGCTGTCCCCCCTGTCAGCAGCGAGGCCTCTGAAAAGTTTCCAAAACTTCCCCAGACTTGGGTCCAGCGTGGCCAAAAGTCTCCAAGAGACAAGTCGGAAAGAAGGATATGGAACAGAGGGAGAAAGCGAAGGGAGCAAGCCAAAGGGAGGGAAGAGGAAAATCTAGTGCTGGGCTGCAGGACTGAAATGGAGGAATGGAAAGACAAAAGCCAGGAAGCAGGAGAGTTTGAGAAAAGGAGAGAGGAAAGAAGAGACATGCAGCCAGATGAGGGCTTAGTGCGAGAGGCTGGGACAGAGAACAGGATGAGAAGGAAATAAGGCAAGGCAAGGCTAGGCCAAAGGACGTTTCCTTGCTTTATATTTTCTACCACATTCATCTGGAGACGAGGAGGAAAGCCATCAGACCTGATGGATTAGGCCCAAGCAAAAACCCCGGCTACTTGAGACACTTAGACTAAGCCTAAAATGCAAAGATCTCTCCATAAGGATGGTTTTTATACTCTACTTCCAAAATCTGCTGGCAGTACAAAAGAATAAGTGGCAGATCTCCTTAGGCTGAGTCATGGTGCTTTGCTCCTAAGACCATGCATACCATGGGAACATTTCAGCATTTCTGCTCTGGTTTTCAGTGTATTACACCAAAACACCCACCTGATGACATCATTTCAAGAGCAACAGCAGCAATTTGCAGAATTCAGCTTCTTTGGGTGTAGTGGCAGAGCCCCCCCCCCGCCCCAGGGGGATGGGGTTGTCACCAGCCTGGCTGAGAGGTGAAGCCAGAGGCAAAAGAAACTAAAGGAGCACCATTAGAAGGTTATAACGAGTGAGCAATCGCCGGACACATGCGTGCAGAGCGCGTGGACAGCACATGCAGCCTATCATGTTATTGTACAGCACGAGTTACAACCAATCACGTTGTTGTAAGGCGCGTGGACAGGGCAGCTTTGCTATAAAGCTAGCCCGGACCGACAATAAAGCGAACTCTGTGAACATCATATTGGTGTGTCAGGTTCCGTGGCTCGCATGGATAAAGCAACACTTTGGTGACCCCGACGTGATACTTCGTATCGAAGCAAGATCGCCGGAAGTGAAGACGCGAGGACGCCACCTGGGGGCGACACCAGCCCGGCGCTCAATCATAGCGGAAAGTAGGCCTACGAAGAAGCAGGTGGCATGGGAAACACGGCATCCGTGGAAGAAAAAATAATAGTGAGAAGTATTCTGCAGCTGGCTGCAAGAACAGGAAGAATTTTGGAAAAAGACGCGGTGGAGCGCGTTTTACTATTCGCCCAGCGTAAGGGCTGTGTTCGTTCGACGGACGAATTTTTTTCTCCCGGTACATGGGAGGACATAGGGACCGAACTATGGGAAGCGGCTACAAGGGGGAACCGCGAGGCTTGCGATCTCGCCGGACCCTGGCGGGAGGTCAGGCAGCTAATGCAGGAAGTCTCAGAGGAGCCGGAGCTGTGTGCCGTCCCCTCAGAGCCGCCCGCTGCGAGCTGCCCACCCTCCGAGAACTCCGAGGAATCAACACCACTGGTATGTCCCGTATCAGATCTGGAGTTCTGGGGCGGAGAGCAAATTATACCCTCTGCGCCCGTTGAGCCATTGCCTGGCTCCGACGACGAATGGCAGCAACCGGCAAGTTTCAACAAGCCAGGACAAGTTAATCCAGCCGACATGCCTTTGCCGGAGGACCCGATGGAACACCAGGACGGAGCATCGCAGAATCGCCCTGACTTCCAGGAGGAGAGCCACGTGCAGAGCCTGAAGGACTTACTGAGACGGCAGGAGAGCCAGATGCAAGAAGTTCTAGAAGCTATGAAACGACTAGATGGCGGTAACAGTAAAACTTCGCGGTTAATAGCATATAAAAAGGCGTCAGATGCAATTAAGGACGGGCTGGAGGCAATTGGCAGGGAATGTGAAAAACGGGGAAAACAGGAAAGGGAGGGGGCGAAATAAGACCTCACTCCGGAGGAGCTCCGTATCAAAAGGGAGCGAATACAAAAATGGGCTAGACAATGTGTTGAAGATGGGATGTGGTCTGTAAGAGAAGCAGATGAATATTTGAGAGCACGATATGGAAAAGGGCTGGAGACTGGGTTAGCAGATCGGTTTGCAAATATGCGTCGACTTACTGATCCACAGGGAAACACAAGGGAATTGTATAGCAGTGATAATAATGATAATTTGGGTGCTGCCCCTGTGCATCAGGGTAGAGATATTCCTCGAGATCATTCTTATAATGCAGGGCAACGTTGGCAAGGGGTAATCAGAGATGCAACTATTGAAGGGATCATGTCACCTGGTAGTATTACAGCAATGCCAGTGCACATAGATAATAGAGGACAAAGGCAGTGGTCACCTTTTGATTGGAAAACGGTTAAGCAATTGCAAAGTGCAGTTATGCAATATGGTATGGATAATAAGCATGTGATGCAGCTAATCAATTCATTTTTCAAGGGGCAAGTACTAACTTAAAGAGATATTAGGGCATTGATGGAATTATTGCTTCCTCCAACCGGGTATTTGCTGTTCTTGGACAAGTGGCAGGGGAAAGTGGAATTGGCAGTATTAGAAAATGTTCGTTTACCAGCTGATGATCCGTTGCGGTTAGCGAGCATGGACCAGTTACTGGGTCGTGGGCAATATGCGGATGGTGCTACGCAGGCAGCACTCCATCCAAGGATTTTGCAGCAAACGCAAGGGCTTGCCTTGGCGGCAGTGAAAGAATTGCCAAATAGAGGTAACCCTGTGCCACCCTATTCTACAATAGAGTGGGATCCTGGGGAACCATATATGACATTTGTGGATCATTTAAAAGAAGTGATAGATGCCTCTCCTAACGTGACTCCAGAGGCAAAAGCTGCTGTGGGGAAAGATTTGGCTATGATGAATGCAAACACCCAATGCCAACAGATATTAGCCGGTTTGGGAAAAACTGCTTCTTTAGCAGAGATGGTGGAAGCTTGCACACAGGTACCAATTATGCGGCAGGAGGTAGAAAAAGCAAAAATACATGCTCAAGCCCACGCTGCGGCCTTGGCTGCAGCACGTAAGCCTGCAATGAAAGGTGGAAGCCCTTCTTGTGGCCTAGCATGTTTTACTTGCAAACAGACAGGACACATTAAAAGAAACTGCCCTCAATATGCTTAGTAGCATTGCAAAAATGGCATAACTCTCCAGTTAATCTGGTAACAGATTCTATTTATGTTGTGGGAATTGTACAAAGAATACATAGAGCGCTTTTGCAGCGAGTTTCCAATTCCTTGTTGTTTGAAGCATTGTTAGATTTGTGGAACGTATTAGATTATAGGACAGCACCAGTATTTATCATGCATATAAAAAGCCATACTAACGTACCAGGTGGTCTAGTAGAGGGAAACAGCATCATAGACAAACTTGTGGCAGTAGCAGATATATCCCCTTTTGAACAAGTCAGAAAAGCTCACGAATTCTTTCATCAATCCTCAGCAGCACTCCGAAAGCAGTTTACAATTACAAAGGAACAAGCTCGAGCCATTATTGCAGCTTGTCCTGATTGTGCCCGCATAGTACCTCTCCAACAAAAGGGAGTAAATCCTCGGGGCTTGCAGCCAGGTCAGTTATGGCAAACTGATATTATTGAATTTGCACCATTTGGCAGACAAAAGTACATTCATGTCTCCATAGATACCTGTTCAGGACTGCTCTGGGCTACAGCCTTGACCTCAGCAAATACAAAGGCAGTAAAACATCATTTACTACAAGCTTTTGCTGTCATGGGTGTCCCTACACAAATCAAAACAGATAATGGTCCTGCATACCACTCTGACAGACTTGCAGCCTTCCTCACCCAGTGGAAGGTACAACACCTGTTTGGAATCCCTTATAATTCTACTGGCCAAGCAATTATTGAGCGTGCACACCGTGCATTAAAAAATCTTTTGTCTGTTTTGAAAAAACAAGGGGGAATTGGTGTGAGCCCAGAAGAGGTATTGATGAAGGCATTGTATGTTCTGAACTGGCTTAATCCTAAAAGTGAAACTGAAATGGAACCGGTTGTTATGCACCATATCAAAAATGTCAAAGATTTTCCCGAAAATGTGCCTAAGGTTAGTGTGTTTAATCCGACAACACAACAATGGGAAGGTCCTATGTCACTAATAACCTGGGGAAGGGGATATGCTTGTGTTTCTACAGGTAACCACAAAAATTCATGGATCCCAGCAAAGTGGGTGAGACCTTGGCTAGCTAACAGAGAAGAAACCGATTGCAGTGATGACAACCCTTAACCTCAGACATGTTATCGCTTTAAGCAACGAATGTAGCCAATGTTGAGAATACCACTTTGTAAAACAGAGCAGCAATTAATTTTTTCTTATTGGACATGTTCACAGTTATGAAGAATTCGATTGCATGTGTTGTTTGAACTTAAAAAGATAGAAGATTTGCAGAACAAGAAAATAACAGAAGATATTGGGTTTTTTGGGGTGAATGCCTTGTTTGGTTAAAAGGAATATTGAAAAGAGGTTTGTTCTTGTTAATTGTAATTGTATTAGCCTTAATGTTCTTACCCTGTATTTCACACTGTATTTAAAGCAAGATATGGTGTATTGATAATATTAAATAAAAGAGGGGGAGATGTAGTGGCAGAGCCCACCCCCGCGCCCCAGGGGGATGGGGTTGTCGCCAGCCTGGCTGAGAGGTGAAGCCAGAGGCAAAAGAAACTAAAGGAGCACCATTAGAAGGTAATAATGAGTGAGCAATCGCCAGACACATGCGTGCAGAGCGCGTGGACAGCACATGCAGCCTATCGTGTTATTGTATAACACGAGTTACAACCAATCACGTTGTTGTAAGGCGCGTGGACAGGGCAGTTTTGCTATAAAGCTAGCCCGGTCCGACAATAAAGCGAACTCTGTGAACATCATATTGGTGTGTCAAGTTCCGTGGCTCGCATGGATAAAGCAACACTGGAACAAAGGGAGAAAGCAAAGGGAGCAAGCCAAAGGGAGGGAAGAGGAAAATCTAGTGCCGGGCTGCAGGACTGAAATGGAGGAATGGAAAGACAAAAGCCAGAAAGCAGGAGAGTTTGAGAAAAGGAGAGAGGAAAGAAGAGACATGCAGCCAGACGAGGGCTTAGTGAGAGAGGCTGGGACAGAGAACAGGATGAGAAGGAAATAAGGCAAGGCAAGGCTAGGCCAAAGGACGTTTCCTTGCTTTACATTATCTACCACATTCATCTGGAGACGAGCAGGAAAGCCATCAGACCTGATGGATTAGGCCCAAGCAAACACCCTGGCTACCTAAGACACTTAGACTAAGCCTAAAATGCAAAGATCTCTCCATAAGGATGGTTTTTATACTCTACTTCCACAATCTGCTGGCAGTACAAAAGAATAAGCGGCAGATCTACTCAGGCTGAGTCACGGTGCTTTGCTCCTAAGACCATGCATACCATGGGAATATTTCAGCATTTCTGCTCTGGTTTTCAGTGTATTACACCAAAACACCCACCTGATGACATCATTTCAAGAGCAAAAGCAGCAATTTGCAGAATTCAGCTTCTTTGGGGAACTGAGAACTTGCTGAGCTAACACCAAGTCCTGCTGTGTCCCTGTCACCCGCAGAGTGCCCGCATCCTCACCATGGTAGCGGGCATTGTGACAAAGGTTCTATGTCAGCTGGGTGTGGCAGCCGAGCGCCCCCTAGGCGAGGGGGAGCCTGTCAGCCCCGGGCCTGTCACTGCCTGCTGTCCCCCCTGTCACCAGCGAGGCCTCTGAAAAGTTTCCAAAACATCCCCGGACTTGGGTCCAGCGTGGCCAAAAGTCTCCAAGAGACAAGTCGGAAAGAAGGATATGGAAGAGAGGGAGAAAGCGAAGGGAGCAAGCCAAAGGGAGGGAAGAGGAAAATCTAGTGCCGAGCTGCAGGACTGAAATAGAGGAATTGAAAGAGGAAAGCCAGGAAGCAGGAGAGTTTGAGAAAAGGAGAGAGGAAAGAAGAGACATGCAGCCAGACGAGGGCTTAGTGAGAGAGGCTGGCACAGAGAACAGGATGAGAAGGAAATAAGGCAAGGCAAGGCTAGGCCAAAGGACGTTTCCTTGCTTTATATTTTCTACCACATTCATCTGGAGACGAGCAGGAAAGCCATCAGACCTGATGGATTAGGCCCAAGCAAAAACCCCGGCTACTTGAGACACTTAGACTAAGCCTAAAATGCAAAGATCTCTCCATAAGGATGGTTTTTATACTCTACTTCCACAATCTGCTGGCAGTACAAAAGAATAAGCGGCAGATGTCCTTAGGCTGAGTCACGATGCTTTGCTCCTAAGACCATGCATACCATGGGAATATTTCAGCATTTCTGCTCTGGTTTTCAGTGTATTACACCAAAACACCCACCTGATGACATCATTTCAAGAGCAAAAACATCAATTTGCAGAATTCAGCTTCTTTGGGGAACTGAGAACTTGCTGAGCTGACACCAAGTCCTGCTGTGTCCCTGTCACGCACACAGAGTACCCGCATCCTCACCCCGGTAGCGGGCATTGTGACAAAGGTTCTATGTCAGCTGGGTGTGGCAGCCGAGCGCCCCCGAGGCGAGGTGGAGCCTCTCAGCCCCGGGCCTGTCACTGCCTGCTGTCCCCCCTGTCACCAGCGAGGCCTCCGAAAAGTTTCCAAAACATCCCCAGACTTGGGTCCAGCGTGGCCAAAAGTCTCCAAGAGACAAGTCGGAAAGAAGGATATGGAACAAAGGGAGAAAGCGAAGGGAGCAAGCCAAAGGGAGGGAAGAGGAAAATCTAGTGCCGGGCTGCAGGACTGAAATGGTGGAATGGAAAGACAAAAGCCAGGAAGCAGGAGAGTTTGAGAAAAGGAGAGAGGAAAGAAGAGACATGCAGCCAGACGAGGGCTTAGTGCGAGAGGCTGGGACAGAGAACAGGATGAGAAGGAAATAAGGCAAGGCAAGGCTGGGCCAAAGGACGTTTCCTTGCTTTATATTTTCTACCACATTCATCTGGAGACGAGGAGGAAAGCCATCAGACCTGATGGATTAGGCCCAAGCAAAAACCCCGGCTACTTGAGACACCTAGACTAAGCCTAAAATCCAAAGATCTCTCCATAAGGATAGTTTTTATACTCTACTTCCACAATCTGTTGGCAGGACAAAAGAATAAGCGGCAGATCTACTTAGGCTGAGTCACGGTGCTTTGCTCCTGAGACCATGCATAGCATGGGAATATTTCAGCATTTCTGCTCTGGTTTTCAGTGTATTACACCAAAACACCCACCTGATGACATCATTTCAAGAGCAAAAGCAGCAATTTGCAGAATTCAGCTTCTTTGGGGAACTGAGTAATTGCTGAGCTGACACCAAGTCCTGCTGGGTCCCTGTCACGCACACAGAGTGCCCACATCGTCACCACGGTAGCGGGCATTGTGACAAAGGTTCTATGTCAGCTGTTGCTCTTCCGACCGGCAAGAGAGCTACAACGAAGCATGCCGAACGGAGAATATAGCAGCAGCTCATCTGTTCACACCTTGATTCTGACTTGTGCTTGAACTCCAATACGTTTGTGCTTCTGTGAGATGAAAGACGTCCTTCTTCATATGTGGTTGCTCACACCGGTCCACTTGTTTGTGTATTCATTCAGTGCTGGGCTGCGGGGCATTCAGAAGTGTCTCTGTGGAGACGTCTGCATAGAGGTAGCTGTCAGAACACGCACACTCGATTTTTCACCAAAACATATGCAGACGCGTCCTTACCCTGTAGATTTGGATGGACCTAGTTCCCTGTGTTCTCAAGAGACAAGGGAATCGCATCTGTACGCACAGAAGCAATAGCGGACCGTTTGCCTTGGAGTGAACATGAAAGAGCCGTCTATACACTCGCAGACACGGGAACGTGCCTCAATGCGGTCACAGAGGCAGCAGCTTTTGAACAGAGGCTCTGGTGATTCTGGCACACTCCTGAAAGTCGCGCACACTGCTGTTCACTCGCTAAACTACCTCTTCGGAAACACGTCTCCGGTCCATGTACCGCTCAGATTTCTTCTCGTGTAACTGTGAACTGTGTCAGTGCGGGGAATCCGTCTCTGTTGAGCAGATGTCAATCCTGCCTCGCTTTTGCTTTGTTGCCTCTACCAAGATGATTTCCCGTTTCTCTCTTCACTGGAGCAGGCAGACACAGCCAACGCACAGCAAGTGTCAAGAGACACACTCCATCCGCTGAGCTCAACGCTTCTGCAGATGCACGTGTGCGACGAAGTCAACACACGTGCTTGTGGAGAGAAAGAAAGGGACTCCCAGGCGTGTGGAGCGACGGGGAGAAAGAGCGGGCGCTAAGGAACACAGAGTTTCAGGCAGACTGTCTCCACACAAACAGGCACCTGTCTGCAGGTATCCTAGATCTTGATTCTTGAACTTGAGGAAACACGCGTCTGAGCAAAACTCCCAAACGCTTCCAGGAAAGACACAGGCTCTCCCACAAGCACACAAGTGTTTGCCCTCAGCTATAGATCAGCAACTAGCTTGTGAAGAGATGCCCTGCTATTCTTTCGCCTTATGGCATCATGTGTTTCGTTTCTCTTGGAGATCGATTGCTAAGCGTCTTTCCTCAGGCGACTGTGAAGCATTTGCCACCGGAGGAGAAGTAGCACAGAGCAGCATTCAGTACTGTCTACGTCACGGCCCCTTATAAGACGGCGGCACTGGCGCACACACACACAGAGGAGACGGCGGCACTGGCACGCACACACACAGAGGAGACGGCGGCACTGGCGCACACACACACAGAGGAGACGGCGGCACTACTTAAAAACTTCAAGATGCTGGGAAGAAGTGCCAGTCCCTTAGACTGGAGGGGTACAGAGCACAGCTGCCGATGCAGCCCAGAACTACACCATAAAACACAACTGCGCAGAAACATCCAAAATGCAAAAACCATCCACGCTTTCAGCTGCTGATACAAGAAAACCAGGACCCGATTGGCGCTACGCCAACTGGCACCGGCGTTCCGGATCCCGGGATGGCGCCCGGGATGCCTGTCGGGTCCCTCAAGCGCGACGAGACCCCGGGACCGTCTGACAGGCACAATGCAAGCCTCCTGACCTGCAATACAACACTGACACTAGGCTGGAGCTGCCCTGCCCGGGACACGCTGGCATCGCACTGTGAAGTTCCCTGGACCCTTCGCCTGCCCAAAAGGGACTGTTCCTGGATCACCCTTGCCCCAAAGAGAACTTTACCCCCCTCCCTGCAGTTCCCAACCCCTTCCCAGCCCCCCAGCCTCCACTTATCTTTCAGAGGGCCAAGAGACTGAATCCATCTTCAACAGAGGAAAACACCACATGTGCTGATAGAGATCGTCCTGCATCACCAAGTTCCTCCTTGTCCTGGTTTTGTTAAAAAACAAGTTTCTCTTTTAGTGAATTTTTGCCTGTCAGCTAAAGCCTTCATCTTAGCTGCATTTTCCTGGAGAACCCAACACATGTTTTGGTTAAACCCAGCAATGGAATGCAAACTTATTGATAAGCACAGATGGACATCTCGCGAGAGGGGCAACGAGAAACTGATGATCGAGAGACTGACCAACGGTGTATAACATTCCATTCACGTGAATACTTCATATAAAAGTGGGAGATCACGAGGATCTCGGCCCCTTTTTTCCCTTTTTACCCTTTTTCCCTTTTTCCTCATGGCTGACATTAGGAGAGGACCTTGCTGGTCGTCCCTGTGAACTGAGGCCAGTGAGAGACTGAATCCAGCTCCGGTTGGCTACAGAGTCTAATCCAGGACTTTGGGTGCTGGCTCTGCAGTTGCTGAGACTTACAAGATTGGTTTTGTATATTTTGTATTATTTTCTCTATTCTTATCAGTAGCATTAGTAAAACATCTTTAACTTTTCCAACTCTCTTCTCTCTGTCCGTCTTTCCCTCCCAATCGCCTGTCCTGAGTGGGAAGGGGGGAGAGGGAGGGGCAAAAGGGGGAAGTGGGGGGGAGAGGAGGTTAACAATACATCTGCCAGGGTTTGATTGTCACCCCGCAATCCTAACCCTCGACAGATAATTGGCGCCCAACGTGGGGCAAGAGAAAGGAGTAAATTTGGAGATTTTTGGCTTTTCTACTGCTCTGACGTACCTTTCAATTTTCTTGGCACGGTGCCAACTCATAGAATTGTGATACTCGCGCGTCTGTTTGCTTTGGATATTATTTAGTGGTATTAAGGCAAAGTGAATTACATTGATTTAAAGATGTTATGGCAAAAGTTGTATCAGTTATTTTCTACATTGTGCTCGCTGATCCCATATCTGTGTGGGTGTTTCTTTCTGAATCGACGTATTCATTATATAACAACAAGAAACTGGACAGCGGTCATGATGATGCTGTGTGGTATGGCACTGGTTTATTTCATTATACTGCAGCCGCTAATGAATTTCTACTCGCTTCTGCTTTACCTTGAAAAACCTCCAGGAGAGATTAAAGAGCAGAATGGCTCTATATTTGCTAATTGGTCAAGCGAATCTTTAGAAAGGCTGACTAACAATACTTTTGTGTTTTCGCTAGGACAGTTTGCAAATGTTTTAGAGAACTTTGAATATCCTTGGAGCTTTGATAGAACTGTGATGGTGTTATCTGGTTTGCTGAATGTGTGTCAGTTTGTGTTACTGTTAAGAGAAATGAGGTTCAATAGGAGGTTTGCGTCTCTTTTTAGTCCTGAGATTTGCAGTGCGTCTTCAGAAGCTTTAGCAAAAAGCACTCCTAGCCGCTCGAGAAAAGGCAAAACAGCCAAAGCTGCTGCTGCAGCCACTGCTCCCCCAACCGTGGCTTCACGAGCTGAAGCTACAGCTCCTCCGCAGAGCTCCTCTGCCAAGGTCGCTGCAGATAACGTTACCTCTCCAGCCTCAAAGGCTAACAAGGCAGCCCCTCCGTCTTCACACACTGGGCACTGTTGCTGCTGTAACCACAGCAATCACTGTGACAGTCATTCAGACTCTGAAAATGAATCAAATGATGGTGAACCCATATCAGCATCAGTTGCTGGTTGTAAGAAAGTCACTAGAAAGACCACCCGTGCAGCACAGGGCCAACATCAACCCAAGGGGCATCATCAGGACAGGGAGGAGATGAAGTGACCACCACTCGGTCCTTTTCTCCAGGTGAGCTGAGAGATCTGCGAAAAGACTTCAGTCGTCGTGAAGGCGACAATATTTTAACCTGGCTGCTGCGATGCTGGGACAACGGGGCAGAAACAATTGAATTAGAAGGTGGTGAAGCCAGGCAGCTGGGATCTCTGTCAAAAGATTCCACCATTGATAGGGCAATTTCAAGAGAGTCTAATGCCGCTACTCTCTGGACCCAACTCCTGCAGCTATGAAAGTCAGATTTCCCTACAAGGAAGACTGTATATCCAAGTTAGGGAAATGGAATACTATGGAGAGAGGTATCCAGTTCCTGAGAGAATTAGCTGTGTGAGAGATCATCTATCTAGGACCAAACAGACAAGGGGGGACAGACCCAGATAGAATCAATTGTACAAAATCTATGTGGCGCAGATTTGTACAAAGTGCACCACCTGCATATGCTAAGTCATTGGCAGGAATGGTCTGGTCAGCTAGAGGTGCACAAGAAATTAATGAAGTGATTGAGCAGCTCCGGTACTTTGAGGACAGCCTTGCTGGTTCTCTACGGGCTTGTGTCTCCGCTGTGGAGAAACTGTGTGAAAAATCTGATGACCGGTTTGAAAAGCTGTTGCAAGAAATCCAAGAGCTCAGAGCAGACTCGTACCGTTCACGACCTGCACAAACCTATGTTTCAGCTGTTAGGAGAAGGCGTTTCCAATCTCGAGAGAGAGGGCAGAGGCAGCCCACAAAAAGAGGTTCACTGTGGTTCTTCCTACATGAGCAGGGAGAAAACATGAATAAGTGGCATGGAAGGCCTACCTCAGAACTTCAGGAACGAGTACGTGAGATAAAAGGAAAAACTCCTAGGAAGGTGGCTGCTCCAGTTTACAAAAGGAGCAGAAGAGATTCTGATGCTCTTGAAGGAACCTCTAATTCACACCCAGAGACTGTGCAAAACAGGAATTAGAGGTGCCCTGCCTCCAACCAGGTGGAGGAAAGGGATAACAGAGTTTATTGGACTGTACAAATACGATGGCCTGGTACAACACAACCCCAGGAGTACAAAGCTTTAGTGGACACTGGTGCTCAGTGCACAATAATTCCTTCTGATTATAAAGGAACGCAATCCATCAATATTGTTGGAGTGACTGGGGGATCCCAGGAGCTGACTGTTGTAGAGGTTGAAATGAGCTTAACTGGAAAAAACTGGCAAAAGCATCCCATTGTGACTGGTCCAGATGCTCCGTGCATCCTTGGCATAGACCACCTCAGGAGAGGGTATTTTAAGGACCCAAAAGGGTATAGGTGGGCATTTGGTATAGCAGCTGTGGACACTGAGAAAATTGAACAGCTGTCTGATTTGCCTGGTCTTTCAGATGACCCCTCTGTTGTAGGACTGCTGATGGTTGACGATCAGCAGGTGCCAATTGCTACCACGACGGTGCATCGCCGGCAATATCGCAGCAATCGAGACTCTTTGATTCCTATACAGAAGCCGATCCGTCAATTGGAAAGCCAGGGTGTGATCAGTAAGACCCGCTCACCTTTTAACAGCCCAATCTGGCCAGTGCGTTAGTCTAGTGACGAGTGGAGACTAACTGTAGGCTATCGTGGCCTGAGTGAAGTTACACCACCACTGAGTGCTGCTGTGCCTGACATGCTAGAACTGCAATTTGAACTGCAGTCAAAGGCAGCCAAGTGCGATGCTACAATTGACATTGCTCATGCATTTTTCTCTATTCCTGCAGCAGCAGAGTGCAGGCCGCAGTTTGCTTTCACCTGGAGGGGCATCCAGTATACATGGAATCGCTTGCCCCAGGGGTGGAAACACAGCCCTACCATCTGCCATGGACTGATCCAGACCACGCTGGAGCAAGGTGAAGCTCCAGAACACTTGCAATATATTGATGACATCATCGTATGGGGCGACACAGCGAAAGAAGTCTTCGAGAAAGGTGAGAGAATAATTCATATTCTTTTGGATGCTGGTTTTGATATAAAACGAAGCAAGGTCAAGGGACCTGCACGAGAGATCCAGTTTTTAGGAATAAAATGGCAAGATGGCCGTCGTCAGATCCCAATGGATGTGATCAACAAAATTGCAGCAATGGCTCCACCTACTAATAAAAAGGAGACACAGACTTTCTTGGGTGTTGTAGGTTTTTGGAGAATGCATATTCCTGACTACAGCCACATTGTGAGCCTCTCTATCAAGTGACTCATAAAAAGAACCAATTTGAGTGGGGCCCTGAACAACGACAAGCCTTTGAACAAATTAAGCGTGAGATAACTCATGCGGTGGCCCTTGGACCAGTCCAAACTGGACTAGATGTTAAAAATGTGCTCTACATCGCAGCCGGAGATAATGGACTTACCTGGAGCCTCTGGCAGAAAGCACCAGGAGAAACCCGAGGTCGACCCCTAGGTTTTTGGAGTCGAGGATACAAAGGATCTGAGGCCAACTGTACTCCAACTGAAAAGGAGATACTGGCAGCATATGAAGGAGTTCGAGCTGCTTCAGCAGTGATGGGCACTGAAGCACAGCTCCTCCTGCACCTTGACTGCCGGTGCTGAGCTGGGTGTTCAAAGGGACGGTTCCCTCTCCACATCATGCAACCAAAGTTACATGGAGTAAATGGATTGCACTGATCACACAACGAGCTCGAATTGGAAGTCCCAACCGTCCAGGGATATTAGAAGTGATTACACACTGGCCAGAAAGCAAAGACTTTGGGATGTCTCCAGATGAGGAGGAAGTAAAACGTGCTGAAGAAGCACCACCATATAATGCGCTTTCAGAGACTGATAAGCAGTATGCACTGTTCACAGACGGATCCTGTCATCTTGTAGGAAAACATCGAAGGTGAAAGCTGCTGTGTGGAGTCCCACACGACAAGTTACAGAAGCCACTGAAGGACAAGGTGAATCCAGTCAGTTTGCAGCAGTGAAAGCCATCCAGCTGGCTTTGGACATTGCTGAACGAGAGAAGTGGCCAATGCTTTGTCTCTATACTGACTCATGGATGGTAGCAAATGCCTTGTGGGGGTGGCTACAGCAATGGAAGAAAAGCAACTGGCAGCGCAGAGGTGAAACCATTTGGGCTGCCACACTGTGGCAAGACATTGCTGCTCGGCTCGAGAGCCTGCCTGTGAAAGTTCGTCATGTAGATGCTCATGTGCCTAAAAGTCGAGCCACCAAGGAACATCGAAACAACCAACAAGCGGATCAAGCTGCTAAGATCAAAGTAGCTGAGGTGGACTTGGACTGGCAACATAAAGGTGAACTTTTCCTAGCTCGGTGGGCCCATGACGCTTCAGGGCATCAAGGTAGAGATGCAACATACAAATGGGCTCGTGATCGAGGGGTGGATTTAACTATGGACACTATTTCACAGGTTATTCATGAATGTGAAACTTGCGCCGAAATCAAACAAGCAAAACGGTTAAAACCTGTATGGTATGGGGGGCGATGGTTAAAGTATAAGTATGGAGAAGCTTGGCAGATTGATTATATCACACTTCCACAGACACGCCAAGGTAAGCGTTATGTACTTACAATGGTGGAAGCAACCACCGGATGGTTGGAAACATCTGCTGTACCTCATGTTACAGCCCGAAATACCATCTTGGGCCTCGAGAAGCAAGTCCTTTGGCGGCGCGGTACGCCAGAAAGAATTGAATCAGACAATGGTACTCATTTCAAAACCAGTATTATAGACAATTGGGCCAAAGAACATGGTATTGAGTGGATGTATCATATTCCATATCATGCACCAGCCTCTGGGAAAATTGAAAGGTACAATGGTTTGTTAAAAACTACACTAAAGGCACTGGGTGGTGGAACCTTTAAAAACTGGGATTCACATTTAGCAAAAGCCACTTGGTTGGTCAACACCAGGGGATCAACCAATCGAGCCGGGCCTGCCCAATCAGAAATTCTACGGACTGTGGAAGGAGATAAAGTCCCTGTAGTACACATGGAAAATATGTTAGGATAGGCAGTCTGGGTTCCTCCTGCCTCAGGCACAGGCAAACCTATTCGTGGGATTGTTTTTGCCCAGGGACCTGGCAGCACCTGGTGGGTGATGCTCAAGGATGGAGAAGTTCGGTGTGCACCTCAAGGGGATTTGATTTTAGGTGAAAATACTCAATACTGAACTGTACGATGTGAATTGCCGCACTAACAATGTTTAATAAGTGTCTTTCAGATCAAGACAATGGTGATGAAACCAGCGCTGGCTTCTTCGAGTGGCACCCGACACCTTCTTCGAAGTTGGTGTCCTTAACCCACCAACAGGGGTCATGAGATGAACTTGGACCATTTTTCCTGCCCTGGGAGACTGTGGTGACAAAATGAACTTAATGAACTTTTCAAAGGATGGTCCACTGATTAATTACTCCTGTGTATATATGTACATATGTGTATATATATATATATATATATAGTAGTGATTAATTAGATTGTATTGATAGATTGTATTGATAAGGTTTAAGTATTCAGTGAATGTCATATTATAAGGGGTGGAATGTCCTGGTTTTGTTAAAAAACAAGTTTCTCTTTTAGTGAATTTGCCTGTCAGCTCAAGCTTCATATCAGCTGCATTTTCCTGGAGAACCGGACACATGTTTTGGCAAACCCAGCAATGGAATGAAAACTTATTGATAAGCACGGATGCACATCTCGCGAGAGGGGCAATAACAAACCGGTGACCAACTGTGTATAACATTCCGTCCACGTGAATACTTCATATAAAAGCGGGAGATCACGTGGATCTCGGCCCTTTTTTCCTCATGGCCGACATTAGGAGAGGACCTTGCTGGTCGTCCCTGCGAACTGAGGCCAGTGAGAGACTGAATCCAGCTCCGGTTGGCTACAGAGTCTAATCCAGGACTTTGGGTGCTGGCTCTGCAGTTGCTCAGACTTACAAGATTGGTTTTGTATATTTGTATTATTTTCTCTATTCTTATCAGTAGCATCAGTAAAACATCTTTAACTTTTCCAACTCTCTTCCCTCTGTGCTTCTTCCCCTCCCAATCGCCTGTGCTGAGTGGGAAGGGGGAGAGGGAGAGGCAAAAGGGGGAATTGGGGGGGGAGAGGAGGTTGACAACACATCTGGCAGGGTTTGATTGTCACCCCGCAATCTTAAACCTCGACAGGGACAAAAAGGGTCCTGGGATGTCACAATGGGCCCTGGGGACAAAGGGTGGTCGCCAGGATATCACAATGGGCTCTGGTGACAATGGGGTCCCCAGGATGTCACAATGGGCCCTGGGGACAACAGGCGGTCCTGGGATGTCACAATGGGCCCTGGGGACAAAGAGTGTCCCCAGGATGTCAGAATGGGCCCTGAGGACAAGTTGGGGTCCCCTGAATTTCACAACGGGCCCTGGGGACAAAGAGGGCTCCCCAGCATATCACAATGGGCCCTGGGGACAATGGGGGGTCCTGGGACGTCACAATGGGCCCTGGGGACAAGGAGGGATCCACAGGATGTCACAATGAGCCCTGGGGACAATGGGGGTTCCTGGGACGTCACAATGGGCCCCAGTGACAAGGGGCGGTCCCCAGGATGTCACAATGGGCCCTGGGGACAAAGAGGGCTCCCATAAATGTCACAATGGGCCCTGGGGACAAGGGGGTGCAGTGGATGTCACAATGGGCCCTGGGGACAATGGGGGGTGTCCAGGATGTCAGAATGAGTCCTGAGGACAAGGGGGGGTCCCCATGGTGTCACAATGGGTCCGCAGTGACAAGGAGGGGTCCCCATGGTGTCACAATAGGCCCTGGGGACAAAGTGGGGTCCAAGAATGTCACAATGGGCCCTGGGGACAAAAGGGGTTGCCATGGTGCCACAATGGGGCCTGGGGTCAAAGGGGGTCCCCATGGTGCTACAATGGGCCCTGGGGACAAAGGGGGGTCCTGGGATGTCACAATGGGCCCTGGGGACAAAGGGGGTGTCCCCATGGTGCCACAACGGGCCCTGGGAGCAAGGGGGTGGCCAGGATGTCACAATGGGTCCTGGGGAAAATGGGGGGTGCCCAGGATGTCACAATGGACCCTGAGGACAAGCGGGGGTCTCCATGGTGTCACAATGGGCCCCAGTGACAAAGGGGGTCCCCTGAATGTCACAATAGGTCCTGGGGACAATGGGGGGTCCTGGGATGTCACAATGGGCCCTGGGGACAAGGAGGGATCCCCAGGATGTCACAATGGGCCCTGGGGACAATGGGGGTTCCTGGGCCGTCACAATGGGCCCTGGGGACAAGGGGGGGGTCCCCAGGATGTCACAATGGGCCCTGGGGAAAATGGGGGTCCTGGGACGTCACAACGGGCCCTGGGGACAAGGAGGGATCGCCAGGATGTCACAATGGGCCCCAGTGACAATGGGGGGTCCTGGGACGTCACAATGGGCCCTGGGGACAAGGAGGGATCCCCAGGATGTCACAATGGGCCCTGGGGACAATGGGGGTTCCTGGGACGTCACAATGGGCCCTGGGGACAAGGAGGGATCCCCAGGATGTCACAATGGGCCCTGGGGACAATGGGGGTTCCTGGGACGTCACAATGGGCCCTGGGGACAAGGGGGCGGTCCCCAGGATGTCACAATGGGCCCTGGGGACAAAGAGGGGTCCCCTGAATGTCACAATGGGCCCTGGGGACAAGGGGGTGCAGAGGATGTCACAATGGGCCATGGGGACAATGGGGGGTCCTGGAACGTTACAATGGGCCCTGGGGACAAGGAGGGATCCCCAGGATGTCACAATGGGCCCTGGAGACAATGGGGGGTCCTGGGATGTCTCAATGGGCCCTGGGGACAAGGGGGGGTCCCCAGGATGTCACAATGGGCCCTTGGGACAAGGGGGTGCCGAGGATGTCACAATGGGGCCTGGGGACAATGGGGGGTCCTGGGATGTCACAATGGGCCCTGGGGACAAGGGGAGGTCCAGAGGATGTCACAATGGGCCTTGGGAACAAGGGGGTCCCCCAGATATCACAATGGGCCCTGGGAACAATGTAAGGTCCTGGGCTGTCACAATGGAGCCTGAGGACAACGGGGGTCCCCAGGATGTCACAATGAAGTCTTGGGACAAAGGGGGTCCCCAGGATGTCACAATGGGCCCTGGGGACCAGGGGGGGTCCTGGGACGTCACAATGGGCCCTGGGGACAAGGGGGGGTCCCCAGGATGTCACAATGGGCCCTGGGGACAAGGGGGGGTCCCCAGGATGTCACAATGGGCCCTGCGGACAAAGAGGGGTCCCCTGAATGTCACAATGGGCCCTGGGGACAAGGGGGTGCCGAGGATGTCACAATGGGCCCTGGGGACAATGGGGGATCCTGGGATGTCACAATGGGCCCTGAGGACAATGGTGGGTCCCCTGAATGTCACAATGGGCCCTGGGGACAAAGGGGGGTCCGCAGGATGTCACAATGGGCACTGGGGACAAAGGGGGGGTCCCCATGTTGTCACAATGGGCCCAAGTGACAAGGAGGGTCCCCAGGGTGCCACGATGGGTCCTGGGGACAAGGGCGTCCCCCAGATGTCACAATAGGCCCTGGGGACAATGGGGTTGCCCAGGATGTCACAATGGGCCCTGGGGACAATGGGAGTCCCCAAGGTGTCAGAACGAGCCCTGGGGACAAAGTGGAATCCTGGAATGTCACAATGGCCCCCAGTGACAAAGGGGTTCCCCATGGTGCCACAATGGGCCCTGGGGACAAAAGGGGTCCCCAGGATTTCACAATAGCACTGGGGACAAAGGGGGGTCATGGGATGTCACAATGGGCCCTGGGGACAAGGGAGATCCCCATGGTGTCACAATAAGCCCTGGGGACAAAGTGGGGTCCTGGGATGTCACAATTGGCTCTGGGGACAAGGAGGGTCCCCAGGATGTCACAATGGGCCCTGGGGACAAAGGGGGGTCCTGGGATGTCACAATGGGCCCCAGTGACAAAGAGGGTCCTCATGGTGCCACAATGTGCCCTGGGGACAAAGGGCGTTCCCTGGATGTCACAATGGGCTCTGGGGACAAGGAGGGTCCCCAGGATGTCACAATGGGCCCTGGGGACAAAGGGGGGTCCTGGGACGTCACAATGGGCCCTGGGGACAAGGAGGGATCGCCAGGATGTCACAATGGGCCCCAGTGACAATGGGGGGTCCTGGGACGTCACAATGGGCCCTGGGGACAAGGAGGGATCCCCAGGATGTCACAATGGGCCCTGGGGACAATGGGGGTTCCTGGGACGTCACAATGGGCCCTGGGGACAAGGGGGGGGTCCCCAGGATGTCACAATGGGCCCTGGGGACAAAGAGGGGTCCCCTGAATGTCACAATGGGCCCTGGGGACAAGGGGGTGCAGAGGATGTCACAATGGGCCATGGGGACAATGGGGGGTCCTGGAACGTTACAATGGGCCCTGGGGACAAGGAGGGATCCCCAGGATGTCACAATGGGCCCTGAAGACAATGGGGGGTCCTGGGATGTCTCAATGGGCCCTGGGGACAAGGGGGGGTCCCCAGGATGTCACAATGGGCCCTTGGGACAAGGGGGTGCCGAGGATGTCACAATGGGGCCTGGGGACAATGGGGGGTCCTGGGATGTCACAATGGGCCCTGGGGACAAGGGGAGGTCCCCAGGATGTCACAATGGGCCTTGGGAACAAGGGGGTCCCCCAGATATCACAATGGGCCCTGGGAACAATGTAAGGTCCTGGGCTGTCACAATGGAGCCTGAGGGCAACGGGGGTCCCCAGGATGTCACAATGAAGTCTTGGGACAAAGGGGGTCCCCAGGATGTCACAATGGGCCCTGGGGACCAGGGGGGGGTCCTGGGATGTCACAATGGGCCCTGGTGACAAAGGGGGTCCCTATGGTGCCACAATGGGCCCTGGGGACAAATGGGGTCCCCTGGATGTCACAATGGGCTCTGGGGACAAGGAGGGTCCCCAGGATATCACAATGGGCCCTGGGGACAAAGAGCGTCCCCAGCATGTCACAATGGGCCCTGGGGACAAAGGGGTCCCCACGGTATCAGAATGGGCCCTGGGGACAAAGGGGGGTCCCCTGAATGTCACAATGGGCCCTGGGGACAATGGGGGGTCCTGGGATGTCACAGTGAGCCCTGCAGACAAGGGTGGTACCCACGGTGTCACAATGGGCCCTGGGAACAAGGGGGGGTCCCCATAGTGTCACAATGGGTCCTGGGGACAAGTGAGGTCCCCAGGATGTCACAATGGACCCTGGGGACAATGGGGGGTCCTGGGACGTCACAATGGGCCCTGGGGACAAGGGGGGGTCCCCAGGATGTCACAATGGGCGCTGGGGACAAAGAGGGGTCCCCTGAATGTTCACAATGGGCCCTGGGGACAAGAGGGTGCAGTGGATGTCACAATGGGCCCTGGGGACAATGGGGGGTGTCCAGGATGTCAGAATGAGTCCTGAGGACAAGGGGGGGTCCCCATGGTGTCACAATGGGTCCGCAGTGACAAGGAGGGGTCCCCATGGTGTCACAATAGGCCCTGGGGACAAAGTAGGGTCCAAGAATGTCACAATGGGCCCTTGGGACAAAAGGGGTTGCCATGGTGCCACAATGGGCCCTGGGGTCAAAGGGGGTCCCCATGGTGCTACAATGGGCCCTGGGGACAAAGGGGGGTCCTGGGATGTCACAATGGGCCCTGGGGACAAAGGGGGTGTCCCCATGGTGCTACAACGGGCCCTGGGAGCAAGGGGGTGGCCAGGATGTCACAATGGGTCCTGGGGAAAATGGGGGGTGCCCAGGATGTCACAATGGACCGTGAGGACAAGCGGGGGTCTCCATGGTGTCACAATGGGCCCCAGTGACAAAGGGGGTCCCCTGAATGTCACAATAGGTCCTGGGGACAATGGGGGGTCCTGGGACGTCACAATGGGCCCTGGGGACAAGGAGGGATCCCCAGGATGTCACAATGGGCCCTGGGAACAATGGGGGTTCCTGGGACGTCACAATGGGCCCCAGTGACAAGAGGGGGTCCCCAGGATGTCACAATGGGCCCTGGGGACAAAGAGGGGTCCCCTGAATGTCACAATGGGCCCTGGGGACAAGGGGGTGCAGAGGATGTCACAATGGGCCCTGGCGACAATGGGGGGTCCTGGGACGTCACAATGGGCCCTGGGGACAAGGAGGGATCCCCAGGATGTCACAATGGGCCCTGGGGACAATGGGGGGTCCTGGGACGTCACAATGGGCCCTGGGGACAAGGGGGGGTCCCCAGGATGTCACAATGGGCCCTGGGGACAAGGGGGTGCCGAAGATGTCACAATGGGCCCTGGGGACAATGGGGGGTCCTGGGATGTCATAATGGGCCCTGGGGACAAGGGGGGGTCCCCAGGATGTCACAATGGGCTTTGGGAACAAGGGGGTCCCCCAGATATCACAATGGGCCCTGGGGACAATGTAAGGTCCTGGGTTGTCACAATGGACCCTGAGGACAAGGGGGGTCCCCAGGCTCTCACAATGAAGTCTTGGGACAAAGGGGGTCCCCAGGATGTCACAATGGGCCCTGGGGACCAGGGGGGGTCCTGGGATGTCACAATGGGCCCCAGTGACAAAGGGGGTCCCTATGGTGCCACAATGGGCCCTGGGGACAAAGGGGGTCCCCTGGATGTCACAATGGGCTCTGGGGACAAAGAGCGTACCCAGCATGTCACAATGGGCCCTGGGGACAAAGGGGGTCCCCACGGTATCAGAATGGGCTCTGGGGACAAAGGGGGGTCCCCTGAATGTCACAATGGGCCCTGGGGACAAGGGGGGGTCCCCAGGATGTCACAATGGGCCCTGCGGACAAAGAGGGGTCCCCTGAATGTCACAATGGGCCCTGGGGACAAGGGGGTGCCGAGGATGTCACAATGGGCCCTGGGGACAATGGGGGGTCCTGGGAACTCACAATGGGCCCTGAGGACAATGGTGGGTCCCCTGAATGTCACAGTGGGCCCTGGGGACAAAGGGGGGGTCCGCAGGATGTCACAATGGGCACTGGGGACAAAGGGGGGGTCCCCAGGATGTCACAATAGGCCCTGCGGACAAAGAGGGGTCCCCTGAATGTCACAATGGGCCCTGGGGACAAGGGGGTGCCGAGGATGTCACAATGGGCCCTGGGGACAATGGGGGATCCTGGGATGTCACAATGGGCCCTGAGGACAATGGTGGGTCCCCTGAATGTCACAATGGGCCCTGGGGACAAAGGGGGGTCCGCAGGATGTCACAATGGGCACTGGGGACAAAGGGGGGGTCCCCATGTTGTCACAATGGGCCCAAGTGACAAGGAGGGTCCCCATGGTGCCACGATGGGTCCTGGGGACAAGGGCGTCCCCCAGATGTCACAATAGGCCCTGGGGACAATGGGGTTGCCCAGGATGTCACAATGGGCCCTGGGGACAATGGGAGTCCCCAAGGTGTCAGAACGAGCCCTGGGGACAAAGTGGAATCCTGGAATGTCACAATGGCCCCCAGTGACAAAGGGGTTCCCCATGGTGCCACAATGGGCCCTGGGGACAAAAGGGGTCCCCAGGATTTCACAATAGCACTGGGGACAAAGGGGGGTCATGGGATGTCACAATGGGCCCTGGGGACAAGGGAGATCCCCATGGTGTCACAATAAGCCCTGGGGACAAAGTGGGGTCCTGGGATGTCACAATTGGCTCTGGGGACAAAGAGGGTCCCCAGGATGTCACAATGGGCCCTGGGGACAAAGGGGGGTCCTGGGATGTCACAATGGGCCCCAGTGACAAAGAGGGTCCTCATGGTGCCACAATGTGCCCTGGGGACAAAGGGCGTTCCCTGGATGTCACAATGGGCTCTGGGGACAAGGAGGGTCTCCAGGATGTCACAATGGGCCCTAGGGACAAAGGGGGTCCCCACGGTATCAGAATGGGCCCTGGGGACAAAGGGGGGTCCCCTGAATGTCACAATGGGCCCTGGGGACAATGGGGGGTCCTGGGACATCACAATGGGCCCTGGGGACAAGTGGGGTCCCCAGGATGTCACAATGGGCCCTGGGGACAATGTGGGGTCCTGGGATTTCACAATGGGCCCCAGTGACAAAGGGGTCCCCTGAATGTCACAATGGGTCCTGGGGACAATGGGTGCTCTTGGGACATCATAATGGGCCCTCGGGACAAATGGGGGTCCTGGGATGTCACAATGGTCCCTGGGGACAAAGGGGATGTCCTCATGGTGCCACAATGGGCCCTGGGAGCAAGGGGGTCCCCAGGATGTCACAATGGTTCCTGGGGACAATGGGAGGTGCCCAAGATGTCACAATGGACCCTGAGGACAAGCGGGGGTCTCCATGGTGTCACAATGGGTCCCCAATGACAAGCGGGGGTGCCCATGTTGTCACAATGGGCCCTGGGGACAAACGTGGCTCCCCTCAATATCAAAATGGGTCTTGGGGACAAACTGGGCTCCTCGGATGTCACAATGGACACTGGGAACAACGGGAGGTCCCGGGACGTCACAATGGGCCCTGGGGACAAAGTTGGTCCCCACGATGTCTCAATGAGCCCCAGTGACAAAGGGGGGTCCCCTGAATGTCACAATGGGCCCTGGGGACAATGGGGGGTCCTGGTACGTCACAATGGGCCCTGGCGATAAAGGGGGTCCCCAGGATGTCACAATGGGACCTGGGGACAAGGGTCTCCACAGGATCTCACAATGGGCTCTGGGGACAATGGAGGTTCCCCAGGATGTTCACAATAGGCCCTGAGGACAAGGGGTGGTCCCCATGGTGTCACGATGGGCCCTGGGGACAAGGGGGTCCCCAGGATGTAACAATGGACCCTGGGGACAATGGGGGGTCCTGGGACATCACAATGGGCCCTGGGGACAAAGGGGGTCTCCAGGATGTCACAATGGGCTCTGCGGACAATGGGGGGTCCTGGGACGTCACAATGGGTCCTGGGGACAAAGAGGGGTCCCCAGGATGTCACAATGGGCCCTGGGGACAATGGGGGGTCCTGGGATGTCACAATGGGCCCCAGTGACAAAGGGGGGTCCCCTGAATGTCACAATGGGCCCTGGGGACAACGGGAGGACCTGGGACGTCACAATCGGCCCTGGGGACAAAATTGGTCCCCACGATGTCTCAATGAGCCCCAGTGACAAATGGGGTCCCCATGATGTCACAATGGGCCCTGGGGACAAGCAGGGGTCCTGGGACATTACAATGGGCCCTGGGGACAAGGTGGGGTCCCCTGAATGTCACAACGGCCCCTGGGGAGAAAGGGGGTCCCCAGGATGTCAAAATGGGCCATGGGGATAAAGTGGGGTTCTGGGATATCACAATGTGCCACAGTGACAAAGGGGGTCCTCATGGTGCCACAATGAGCCCTGGGGACAAAGGGAGGTCCCTAGGATGTCACAATGGGCCCCGGGGACTAATGAGGTCCCCACGGTGTCACAATGCGTCCTGGAGACAAAGGGGGGTCCCCTGGATGTCACAATGGGCCCTTGGGACAATGGGGTTCCTGGGATGTCACAATGGGCCCTGGGGACAATGTGGGGTCCTGGGACATCACAATGGGCCCTGGGGACAAAGGGGGTCCCCAGGATGTCACAATGGGCCCTGGGGACAAAGAGGCTCCCCAGGATGTCACAATGGGACCTGGGGACAAGGGGGTCCCCAGGATCTCACAGTAGGCTCTGGGGACAATGGAGGTTCCCCAGGATGTTCACAATAGGCCCTGAGGACAAGGGGTGGTCCCCATGGTGTCACAATGGGTCCCCAGTGACAAGGGGGGTCCCCAAGGTGTCACAATGGGGGGTCCTGGGGACAGTGGGGGTCCCGGGACGGAATAATAGGCCCTGGGGACAAGGAGGGTCCCCACAGTGTCACAATGGGCCCTGGGGACAAAGGGGGTCCCCACGGTGTTACAATGGTCCCGGGGGACAAATGGGGGTGCCCATAATGTCACAATGGGCCCTGAGGACATGGGGGGGCTCCCCAGGGTGTCGGAATGGGTCCCCAGTGACAAGGAGGGTCCCCATGGTGTCACGATGGGTTCTGGGGACAAGGGGGTCCTGGGATGTCACAATGGGCCCTGGGGACAATGGGGGGTCCTGGGACGTCACAATGGGCCCTGGGGACAAAGGGGGTCCCCAGGATGTCACAATGGGCCCTGGGGAAAAAGAGGCTCCCCAGGATGTCACAATGGGACCTGGGGACAAGGGGGTCCCCAGGATGTCTCAATGGATTCTGGGGAAAATAGAGGTTCTCCAGGATGTTCACAATAAGCCCTGAGGACAAGGGGTGGTCCCCATGGTGTCACAATGGGTCCCCAGTGACAAGGGGGGTCCCCAAGGTGTCACAATGGGCCCTGGGGACAATGGGGGGTCCTGGGACGTCACAATGGGCCCTGGGGACAAGGAGGGATCCCCAGGATGTCACAATGGGCCCTGGGGACAAGGAGGGATCCCCAGGATGTCACAATGGGCCGTGGCGACTATGGGGGGTCCTGGGACGTCACAATGGGCCCTGGGGCAAGGGGGGGTCGCCAGGATGTCACAAGGGGCCCTGGGGACAAAGAGGGGTCTCTACAGTGTCACAACGGGTCCTGGGGACACAGAGGGGCCCTAGGACCTCACAATCGGCCCTGGGGACAAAGGGGGGGTCCCCTGAAAGTCACAATGAGCCCGGGGAACAGAGGGGGTCCCCAGAATCTCACACTGGGCTCTGGGGACAATGGAGGTTCCCCAGGATGTTCACAATAGGCCCTGAGGACAAGGGGTGGTCCCCATGGTGTCACAATGGGTCCCCAGTGACAAGGGGCGTCCCCAAGGTGTCACAATGGGCCCTGGGGACAAAGGGGGGTCCTGGGACGTAACAATAGGCCCTGGGGACGAGGGGGGTCCCCACAGTGTCACAATGGGCCCTGGGGACAAAGGGGGTCCCCACGGTGTTACAATGGTCCCGGGGGACAAAGGAGGGTGCCCAGGATGTCACAATGGGCCCTGAGGACAAGGGGGGCTCCCCATGGTGTCACAATGGGTCCCCAGTAACAAGGAGGGTGCCCATGGTGTCACGATGGGTCCCCAGCGACAAGGGGGTCCCCCATGGTGTCACAATGAGCCCTGGGGACAATGGGGGGTCCTGGGATGTCACAATGGGCCCTGGGGACAAGGGGTTTAGGGGGTTGTGTTAGGGGTTTGGAGGATTAGGTGGTGCAGGATTTGGGGGTGCAAGGCCAGGGGAGCAGGATTTTGCGGGGCCTGATTTGGGGCTACAGGGTCTGTGGTTGCAGGTTCCAGGGGTGCAGGATTTGGGGGTTCAGGGTTTAGGGGTGCAGTGTTTTGGAGTGCAGTGGTTTGGGGTGCAGGTTTTGGGGAAGGAGGATATAGGGGTGCAGGGTTTAGGGTGCAGGATCTTGGGGTGCAGGGGTTTGGGGTGGAGGGCTTGGTAGGGCAGGATTGGGGGTGGAAAGTTTACGGGGTAGGGCTGGGGGTGCAGGATTTGGGGGTGAAGGGGTTGTGGGGTGCAGGGTTGTGCGGTGCAGGGATTGGGAGATCGTTACGTGGGGCTGGAGGATTTGGGGTGCAGGGTTTGGAGCAGCAGGATCTGGGGGTGCAAGATTGGGGATAGCAGGGTTTTGGGGAGCAGGGTTTAGGGGTCAGGCTTTAGGGGGACAGGGTTTGGGGGGCAGGGTTGGGAGGGATGATTTTGGGGTGCAGGGTTTAGGGCAGCACGATCTTGGGGTGAAAGGGTTTGGCGTGAAGGGTTGGGTAGGACAGGATTTGGGGTGCAGGTTTTTAGGGTGCAACTTGTGGGGGTCAGGATTTGGGGTACAGGGTTTGGGGGTGCAGGGTTTAGTGGTGCAGGGTTTGGGGGTGCAGGTCTTGGGGAGGCAGAATTGGGGGTGCAGGTTTTTGGAGTTCAGGGATTTGGGGGTGCAGATTTTGGGTGTTCAGGACCTGGGGGTGCAGGATTTGGGGATGTAGGTTTGGGGTGCAGGGCTTAGGGTTTCAGTATCTTGGGTTGAAGAGGTTTGGGGTGAAGGGTTGTGTACGGCAGGATTTGGGGGTGCAGGGCTTTGGGCTGAATGTTTGGGGGTGCAGGGTTTGCATGTTTAGGAACTGGGGGGGCAGGATTCGGGTTTGCAGGTTTGGGGAATTTTGCGGTAAAGGATTTGGGGTGCAGGGTTGGGGACGCAGGATCTGAGGGTGCAGCGTTTGGGGTGCAGAGTTAGGGGCTGCAGGATCTGGGGTGCAGGGTTTGGGGGGCACTGTTTTGGGGGGAAGAATTTGCGAGATGCAGGGTTTAAGGGTTTAGGATTTGGAGGTGTCGAATTTTGGGGTGCAGGAGGTGTGGGGTTTGGGGTTGCAGGATTTGGGGGAGAATGGTTTGGGGGTGCAAGACTTGAGGGTGCAGGGTTTGGGGGTTTGGGACATGGGGCTGGAGGATTTGGGGGTGCAGGATTTGGGGTGCAGTGTGTGGGGGTGCAAGATCTTGGGGTGTACGAGCGTTGGGTGTGGGATTTGAAGGACAATGATTTGGGGGTGCAGGGATTGGGGGTGTAGGGTTTTGGGGTTGCTGCGTTTGGAGATTCAGGATGTGGAGGTCAAGGTCTTGTGGAGGCAGAATTGGGGGTGCAGGTCTTGGGGAGGCAGAATTGGGGGTGCAGATTTTGGCTGTTCAGGACCTGGGGGTGCAGGATTTGGGGATGTAGGTTTTGGGGGGTAGATTTTGGGGTGCTGGGTTCGGCACATGGGTCTGGAGGATTTGGGGGTGCAGGGTTAAGGGGTTTAGGATTTTGGGGTGCACAGTTTAGGGTGCACGTTCTGGGCATGTATGATTTGAGAGTGCAGGGCTTTGGGGTACAGGATTTGGGGGGCAGGGTTTTGGGGTCAGGATCTGGGGGTGCAGGGTGTTGGGGAGAAGGATTTGGGGGTGCAGCATTTTGAAGGGCAGGGTTTGGAGGAGGGAGGTTTTGGGGGTGAAAGATTTGGTGGTTCAGGTTTTGGGGGTGCAGTGTTAAAAGGGTGGAGGATTAGGGGTGCAGGATTTGGGGGTTCAGGATGTGGGGGTGCAGGGTATCGGAGGGAAGGATCTGGGGCTTCAGGATTTGGGGGTGCACTGTTTGGGGGTGCAGGGTTTAGAAGTCAGGTCTAAGAGTGCAGCGTTTGGGGTGCAGACTGTGGGGTGCATAGGACTGGGGCACAAGATTTGGGGGTGCGGGGTTTCAGGGATCAGGATTTGGAGGTGTGGAGTTTTGGGGTGCAGGGAATGGGGTTGAAGGATCTGAGGGTGTACGGTGGTGGGGGAAGGATTTGGGGGTGAGAGATTTGGGGTGCAGGATTTGGGGGTGCAGAGTTTTGGGAGGCAAGGACCTGGGGCTGCAGGATTTGGGGGTTCAGTGTTTAGGGCAGCACAATCTTGGGGTGCAGGGGTTTGCAGTGAAAGGTTTGGTAGGCAGGATTTGGGGTGCAGGATTCTGGGGTGCTGGGTTTGGGGTACAGGATTTGGTGTTGCAGGGATGGGGTTGAAGGGCTTGGGTTTCCAGGCCTTTGAGGTGCAGGAATTGGAGGTGCAGGGTTTGGGAGGGAATTCTTTGGGGTGCAGGGTTTGGGGGCAGGTTTAGGGGTGTAGGGTATAGGACGGAAAGATTTGGGAATGCAGGGTTTGGGGTGCAGGTTTCGGGGTTCAGGAAGGTAGGGAGGGCAGGATTAGGGGGTGCAAGGTTTCAATTGTAGGGTTAAGGGGTGCAGAGTTTGGTAGGGCCGAATTTGGGGTGCAGGATTTGGGGTGCAGGGTTTGGGAAGACAGGATCGGGAGTGGAGGATTTGGGGGTGCAGGATTGAGGGGCAGGGTTTTGGTGCAGGGCTTGGGGTCAGGATCTGGGGTGCAGGTTTGGGAAGAGTATTTTGGGGTGCAGGATTTTGGGTGCCGTGTCTGCGGGGCAGGTTTGGGGTGATCACTGCTGATCCGCACACACTCGCTCTCTCTGGTATTCACCTCCACTCCTGCTCCTCCACCTCCCCACTGTTCTCTCCATCTCCTCTCTTCTCGTTCCCACCACACTCTGCACACAGACCCGACCACTGAGAATGTTCCAGAACACGCTGATCCAAACCCCGCTGGGACCTCCGGGCTCCATGGCAATGTGAAAATGGAGTGTGCCACAGATTCCCTTTGGGTGTCAAACACCTTGAAGGTGCTGGAGTCCAAGCACACCCCCCCGGCACTGCCCACGGCCCTCAGGAGCTCCTGTGGAAACCCCTCCAGGGATGGCGGCTCCAGCCCTGCCCTGGGCAGCCTGTTCAGTGCCCGACAGCCCTCGCTGGGAGGAACAGCTCCCAGGCTCCAGCCAGAAGCTCACCCGGTACCGCTGGGGCCGTCTCCTCTCCTCCTGCCGCTCGTTCCCGGGCAGAGTCCCCGAAGCCCGCTCTCCGGGCGCTCTGCGGGCGGCTCCTGGCCCGGCCGCCCCCCCGCACTCCCGCTCTGGCTCCGCCCCAAGGCTCAGGCGGGAACGGCCGCTGCGTCCCGGTCGGCCAATCGCAGCTCGCCGCCTCAGCCCCGCCCCCTCAAACCAGCCCTTGGCCCCGCCCCCTCCCCCCAGCCCCTCAGGAGGAGCCGCACCCGCTGGTGCTGAGTGCGGAGCTCAGCGCACAAAGAGCTGCACAGGGTGAGAGGGGCAGGGGGATTCGAGCTGGGATGGGCGCTGTTTGCAGACGGAACCAAGTGAGGCACGGGCTCTGCACCTGGAGAAAGGAAAAGGTGCAGTGATCACCCCAAACCTGCCCCGCAAACACGGCACCCAAAATCCTGCACCCCAAAATACTCTTCCCAAACCCTGCACCCCAGATCCTGACCCTAAGCCCTGCACCAAAACCCTGCCCCTGCAGAGTGCCCACATCCTCACCACGGTAGCGGGCATTGTGACAAAGGTTCTATGTCAGCTGGGTGCGGCAGCCGAGCGCCCGCTAGGGGAGGGGGAGCCTGTCAGCCCCGGGCCTGTCACTGCCTGCTGTCCCCCCTGTCACCAGCGAGGCCTCTGAAAAGTTTCCAAAACATCCCCAGACTTGGGTGCAAAGTGGCCAAAAGTCTCCAAGAGACAAGTCGGGAAGAAGGATATGGAAAAGAGGGAGAAAGCCAAGGGAGCAGGCCAAAGGGAGGCAAGAGGAAAAAGTAGTGCCGGGCTGCAGGACTGAAATGGAGGAATTGAAAGAGAAAAGCCAGGAAGCAGGAGAGTTTGAGAAAAGGAGAGAGGAAAGAAGAGACATGCAGCCAGACGAGGGGTTAGTGAGAGAGGCTGGGACAGAGAACAGGATGAGAAGGAAATAAGGCAAGGCAAGGCAAGGCTAGGCCAAAGGACGTTTCTTTGATTTATATTTTCTACCACATTCATCTTGAGATGAGGAGGAAAGCCATCAGACCTTATGAATTAGGCCCAAACAAAAGCCCCGGCTACTTGAGATGCTTAGACTAAGCCTAAACCAGAAAGATCTCTCCATAAAGATGGTTTTTATACTGTACTTCCACAATCAGCTGGCAGTACAAAAGAACAAGCGGCAGACATACTGAGGCTGAGTCATGGTGGTTTGGTGCAGAGACCATGCATATCATGGGAATAGTTCAGCATTTCTGCTCTGGTTTTCAGTGTATTACACCAAAACACCCACCTGATGACATCATTTCAAGAGCAAAAGCAGCAATTTGCAGAATTCAGCTTCTTTGGGGAACTGAGCAATTGCTGAGCTGACAGCAAGTCCTGCTGGGTCCCTGTCACCTGCAGAGTGCCCGCATCCTCACCACGGTAGCGGGCATTGTGACAAAGGTTCTATGTCAGCTGGGTGCAGCAGCCGAGCGCCCGCTAGGGGAGGGGGAGCCTGTCAGCCCCGGGCCTGTCACTGCCTGCTGTCCCCCGTGTCACCAGCGAGGCCTCTGAAAAGTTTCCAAAACATCCCCAGACTTGGCTCCAAAGTGGCCAAAAGTCTCCAAGAGACAAGTAGGGAAGAAAGATATGGAAGAGAGGGAGAAAGCCAAGGGAGCAGGCCAAAGGGAGGCAAGAGGAAAAAGTAGTGCCGGGCTGCAGGACTGAAATGGAGGAATTGAAAGACGAAAGCCAGGAAGCAGGAGAGTTTGAGAAAAGGAGAGAGGAAAGAAGAGACATGCAGCCAGACAAGGGGTTAGTGAGAGAGGCTGGGACAGAGAACAAGATGAGAAGGAAATAAGGCAAGGCAAGGCAAGGCTAGGCCAAAGGACGTTTTTTGATTTATATTTTCTACCACATTCATCTTGAGATGAGGAGGAAAGCCATCAGACCTTATGGATTAGGCCCAAACAAAAGCCCCGGCTACTTGAGACACTTAGACTAAGCCTAAACCACAAAGATCTCTCCATAAAGATGGTTTTTATACTGTACTTCCACAATCTTCTGTCAGTACAGAAGAACAAGCGGCAGATGTACTTAGGCTGAGTCATGGTGGTTTGGTGCAGAGACCATGCATATCATGGGAATATTTCAGCATTTCTGCTCTGGTTTTCAGTGTATTACACCAAAACACCCACCTGATGACATCATTTCAAGAGCAAAAGCAGCAATTTGCAGAATTCAGCTTCTTTGGGGAACTGAGCAATTGCTGAGCTGACAGCAAGTCCTGCTGGGTCCCTGTCACCTGCAGAGTGCCCGCATCCTCCCCACGGTAGCGGGCATTGTGACAAAGGTTCTACGTCAGCTGGGTGTGGCAGCCGAGCGCCCGCTAGGGGAGGGGGAGCCTGTCAGCCCCGGGCCTGTCACTGCCTGCTGTCCCCCCTGTCACCAGCGAGGCCTCTGAAAAGTTTCCAAAACATCCCCAGACTTGGCTCCAAAGTGGCCAAAAGTCTCCAAGAGACAAGTCGGGAAGAAGGATATGGAACAGAGGGAGAAAGCCAAGGGAGCAGGCCAAAGGGAGGCAAGAGGAAAATGTAGTGCCGGGCTGCAGGACTGAAATGGAGGAATTGAAAGAGGAAAGCCAGGAAGCAGGAGAGTTTGAGAAAAGGAGAGAAGAAAGAAGAGACATGCAGCCAGACGAGGGGTTAGTGAGAGAGGCTGGGACAGAGAACAGGATGAGAAGGAAATAGGGCAAGGCAAGGCAAGGCAAGGCAAGGCAAGGCTAGGCCAAAGGACGTTTTTTGATTTATATTTTCTACCACATTCATCTTGAGATGAGGAGGAAAGCCATCAGACCTTATGGATTAGGCCCAAACAAAAGCCCCGGCTACTTGAGATGCTTAGACTAAACCTAAACCACAAAGATCTCTCCATAAAGATGGTTTTTATACTCTACCTCCACAATCTTCTGTCAGTACAGAAGAACAAGCGGCAGATGTACTTAGGCTGAGACATGGTGGTTTGGTGCAGAGACCATGCATATCATGGGAATAGTTCAGCATTTCTGCTCTGGTTTTCAGTGTATTACACCAAAACACCCACCTGATGACATCATTTCAAGAGCAAAAGCAGCAATTTGCAGAATTCAGCTTCTTTGGGGAACTGAGCAATTGCTGAGCTGACAGCAAGTCCTGCTGGGTCCCTGTCACCTGCAGAGTGCCCGCATCCTCACCACGGTAGCGGGCATTGTGACAAAGGTTCTATGTCAGCTGGGTGTGGCAGCCGAGCGCCCGCTAGGGGAGGGGGAGCCTGTCAGCCCCGGGCTTGTCACTGCCTGCTGTCCCCCCTGTCACCAGCGAGGCCTCTGAAAAGTTTCCAAAACCTCCCCAGATTTGGCTCCAAAGTGGCCAAAAGTCTCCAAGAGACAAGTCGGGAAGAAGAATATGGAAGAGAGGGAGAAAGCCAAGGGAGCAGGCCCAAGGGAGGCAAGAGGAAAAAGTAGTGCCGGGCTGCAGGACTGAAATGGAGGAATTGAAAGACGAAAGCCAGGAAGCAGGAGAGTTTGAGAAAATGAGAGAGGAAAGAAGAGACATGCAGCCAGACGAGGGCTTAGTGAGAGAGGCTGGGACAGAGAACAGGATGAGAAGGAAATAAGGCAAGGCAAGGCAAGGCAAGGCTAGGCCAAAGGAAGTTTCTTTGATTTATATTTTCTACCACATTCATCTTGAGATGAGAGGAAAGACATCAGACCATATGGATTAGGCCCAAACAAAAGCCCCGGCTACTTGAGACACTTAGACTAAGCCTAAACCAGAAAGATCTCTCCATAAAGATGGTTTTTATACTGTACTTCCACAATCAGCTGGCAGTACAAAAGAACAAGCGGAAGATGTACTTAGGCTGAGTCATGGTGGTTTGGTGCAGAGATCATGCATATCATGGGAATATTTCAGCATTTCTGCTCTGGTTTTCAGTGTATTACACCAAAACACCCACCTGATGACATCATTTCAAGAGCAAAGCAGCAATTTGCAAAATTCAACTTCTTTGGGGAACTGAGCAATTGCTGAGCTGACAGCAAGTCCTGCTGGGTCCCTGTCACCTGCAGAGTGCCCGCATCCTCTCCACGGTAGCGGGCATTGTGACAAAGGTTCTATGTCAGCTGGGTGTGGCAGCCGAGCACCCGCTAGGGGAGGGGGAGCCTGTCAGCCCCGGGCCTGTCACTGCCTGCTGTCCCCCGTGTCACCAGCGAGGCCTCTGAAAAGTTTCTAAAACATGCCCAGACTTGGGTCCAAAGTGGCCAAAAGTCTCCAAGAGACAAGTCGGGAAAAGGATATGGAAGAGAGGGAGAAAGCCAAGGGAGCAGGCCAAAGGGAGGCAAGAGAAAAAAGTAGTGCGGGGCTGCAGGACTGTAATGGAGGAATTGAAAGACGAAAGCCAGGAAGCAGGAGAGTTTGAGAAAAGGAGAGAGGAAAGAAGAGACATGCAGCCAGACAAGGGGTTAGTGAGAGAGGCTGGGACAGAGAACAGGATGAGAAGGAAAGAAGGCAAGGCAAGGCAAGGCAAGGCTAGGCCAAAGGATGTTTCTTTGATTTATATTTTCTACCACATTCATCTTGAGATGAGGAGGAAAGCCATCAGACCTTATGGATTAGGCCCAAACAAAAGCCCCGGCTACTTGAGACACTTAGACTAAGCCTAAACCACAAAGATCTCTCCATAAAGATGGTTTTTATACTGTACTTCCACAATCAGCTGGCAGTACAAAAGAACAAGCGGCAGATGTACTTAGGCTGAGTCATGGTGGTTTGGTGCAGAGACCATGCATATCATGGGAATAGTTCAGCATTTCTGCTCTGGTTTTCAGTGTATTACACCAAAAGACCCACCTGATGACATCATTTCAAGAGCAAAAGCAGCAATTTGCAGAATTCAGCTTCTTTGGGGAACTGAGCAATTGCTGAGCTGACAGCAAGTTCTGCTGGGTCCCTGTCACCTGCAGAGTGCCCGCATCCTCACCACGGTAGCAGGCATTGTGACAAAGGTTCTATGTCAGCTGGGTGTGGCAGCCGAACGCCCGCTAGGGGAGGGAGAGCCTGTCAGCCCCGGGCCTGTCACTGCCTGGTGTCCCCCCTGTCACCAGCGAGGCCTCTGAAAAGTTTCCAAAACATCCCCATACTTGGCTCCAAAGTGGCCAAAAGTCTCCAAGAGACACGTCGGGAAGAAGGATATGGAACAGAGGGAGAAAGGCAAGGGAGCAGGCCAAAGGGAGGCAAGAGGAAAAAGCAGTGCCGGGCTGCAGGACTGAAATGGAGGAATTGAAAGACGAAAGCCAGGAAGCAGTAGAGTTTGAGAAAAGGAGAGAGGAAAGAAGAGACATGCAGCCAGACAAGGGGTTAGTGAGAGAGGCTGGGACAGAGAACAGGATGAGAAGGAAAGAAGGCAAGGCAAGGCAAGGCAAGGCTAGGCCAAAGGACGTTTCTTTGATTTATATTTTCTACCACATTCATCTTGAGATGAGGAGGAAAGCCATCAGACCTTATGGATTAGGCCCAAACAAAAGCCCCGGCTACTTGAGACACTTAGACTAAGCCTAAACCACAAAGATCTCTCCATAAAGATGGTTTTTATACTGTACCTCCACAATCTTCTGTCAGTACAGAAGAACAAGCAGCAGATGTACTTAGGCTGAGTCATGGTGGTTTGGTGCAGAGACCATGCATATCATGGGAATAGTTCAGCATTTCTGCTCTGGTTTTCAGTGTATTAAACCAAAAGACCCACCTGATGACATCATTTCAAGAGCAAAAGCAGCAATTTGCAGAATTCAGCTTCTTTGGGGAACTGAGCAATTGCTGAGCTGACAGCAAGTCCTGCTGGGTCCCTGTCACCTGCAGAGTGCCCGCATCATCAGCACGGTCGCGGGCATTGTGACAAAGGTTCTATGTCAGCTGGGTGTGGCAGCGGAGCGCCCGCTAGGGGAGGGGGAGCCTGTCAGCCCCGGGCCTGTCACTGCCTGCTGTCCCCGCTGTCACCAGCGAGGCCTCTGAAAAGTTTCCAAAACATCCCCAGACTTGGGTGCAAAGTGGCCAAAAGTCTCCAAGAGACAAGTCGGGAAGAAGGATATGGAAGAGAGGGAGAAAGCCAAGGGAGCAGGCCAAAGGGAGGCAAGAGGAAAAAGTAGTGCCGGGCTGCAGGACTGAAATGGAGGAATTGAAAGACGAAAGGCAGGAAGCAGGAGAGTTTGAGAAAAGGAGGGAGGAAAGAAGAGACATGCAGCCAGACGAGGGCTTAGTGAGAGAGGCTGGGACAGAGAACAGGATGAGAAGGAAATAAGGCAAGGCAAGGCAAGGCTAGGCCAAAGGACGTTTCCTTGGTTTATATTTTCTACCACATTCATCCTGAGATGAGGAGGAAAGCCATCAGACCTTATGGATTAGGCCCAAACAAAAGCCCCGGCTACTTGAGACACTTAGACTAAACCTAAACCACAAAGATCTCTCCATAAAGATGGTTTTTCTACTGTACTTTCACAATCAGCTGGCAGTACAAAAGAACAAGCGGCAGATGTACTTAGGCTGAGACATGGTGGTTTTGTGCAGAGACCATGCATATCATGGGAATATTTCAGCATTTCTGGTCTGGTTTTCAGTGTATTACACCAAAACACCCACCTGATGACATCATTTCAAGAGCAAAAGCAGCAAGTTGCAGAATTCAGTTCTTTGGGGAACTGAGCAATTGCTGAGCTGACAGCAAGTCCTGCTGGGTCCCTGGCACCTGCAGAGTGCCCGCATCCTCACCACAGTAGCGGGCATTGTGATAAAGTTTCTATGTCAGCTGGGCGTGGCAGCCGAGCGCCCGCTAGGGGAGGGGGAGCCTGTCAGCCCCGGGCCTGTCACTGCCTGCTGTCCCCCCTGTCACCAGCGAGGCCTCTGAAAAGTTTCCAAAACATGCCCAGACTTGGGTGCAAAGTGGCCAAAAGTCTCCAAGAGACAAGTCGGGAAGAAGGATATGGAACAGAGGGAAAAAGCCAAGGGAGCAGGCCCAAGGGAGGCAAGAGGAAAAACTAGTGAGTGGGCTGCAGGACTGAAATGGAGGAATTGAAAGACGAAAGCCAGGAAGCAGGAGAGTTTGAGAAAAGGAAAGAGGAAAGAAGAGACATGCAGCCAGAAGAGGGCTTAGTGAGAGAGGCTGGGACAGAGAACAGGATGAGAAGGAAATAAGGCAAGGCAAGGCAAGACAAGGCAAGGCTAGGCTAAAGGACGTTTCTTTGATTTATATTTTCTACCACATTCATCTTGAGATGAGAGGAAAGCCATCAGACCTTATGGATTAGGCCCAAACAAAAGCCCCGGCTACTTGAGACGCTTAGACTAAGCCTAAACCAGAAAGATCTCTCCATAAAGATGGTTTTTATACTGTACTTCCACAATCAGCTGGCAGTACAAAAGAACAAGCGGCAGACATACTTAGGCTGAGTCATGGTGGTTTGGTGCAGAGACCTTGCTTATCATGGGAATATTTCAGCATTTCTGCTCTGGTTTTCAGTGTATTACACCAAAACACCCACCTGATGATATCATTTCAAGAGCAAAAGCAGCAATTTGCAGAATTCAGCTTCTTTGGGGAACTGAGCAATTGCTGAGCTGACAGCAAGTCCTGCTGGGTCCCTGTCACCTGCAGAGTGCCCGCATCCTCACCACGGTAGCGGGCATTGTGACAAAGGTTCTACGTCAGCTGGGTGTGGCAGCCGAGCGCCCGCTAGGGGAGGGGGAGCCTGTCAGCCCCGGGCCTGTCACTGCCTGCTGTCCCCCGTGTCACCAGCGAGGCCTCTGAAAAGTTTCCAAAACATCCCCAGACTTGGCTCCCAAGTGGCCAAAAGTCTCCAAGAGACAAGTCGGGAAGAAGGATATGGAAGAGAGGGAGAAAGCCAAGGGAGCAGGCCAAAGGGAGGCAAGAGGAAAAAGCAGTGCCGGGCTGCAGGACTGAAATGGAGGAATTGAAAGAGGAAAGCCAGGAAGCAGGAGAGTTTGAGAAAAGGAGAGAGGAAAGAAGAGACATGCAGCCAGACGAGGGCTTAGTGAGAGAGGCTGGGACAGAGAACAGGATGAGAAGGAAATAAGGCAAGGCAAGGCAAGGCTAGGCCAAAGGACGTTTCCTTGATTTATATTTTCTACCACATTCATCTTGAGATGAGGAGGAAAGCCATCAGACCTTATGGATTAGGCCCAAACAAAAGCCCCGGGTACTTGAGACACTTAGACTAAACCTAAACCACAAAGATCTCTCCATAAAGATGGTTTTTATACTGTACTTTCACAATCAGCTGGCAGTACAAAAGAACAAGCGGAAGATGTACTTAGGCTGAGTCATGGTGGTTTGGTGCAGAGACCATGCATATCATGGGAATATTTGAGCATTTCTGCTCTGGTTTTCAGTGTATTACACCAAAACACCCACCTGATGACATCATTTCAAGAGCAAAGCAGCAATTTGCAGAATTCAGCTTCTTTGGGGAACTGAGCAATTGCTGAGCTGACAGCAAGTCCTGCTGGGTCCCTGTCACCTGCAGAGTGCCCGCATCCTCACCACGGTAGCGGGCATTGTGACAAAGGTTCTACGTCAGCTGGGTGTGGCAGCCGAGCGCCCGCTAGGGGAGGGGGAGCCTGTCAGCCCCGGGCCTGTCACTGCCTGCTGTCCCCCGTGTCACCAGCGAGGCCTCTGAAAAGTTTCCAAAACATCCCCAGACTTGGGTCCAAAGTGCCCAAAAGTCTCCAAGAGACAAGTCGGGAGGAAGGATATGGAAGAGAGGGAGAAAGCCAAGGGAGCAGGCCAAAGGGAGGCAAGAGGAAAAAGCAGTGCCGGGCTGCAGGACTGAAATGGAGGAATTGAAAGATGAAAGCCAGGAAGCAGGAGAGTTTGAGAAAAGGAGAGAGGAAAGAAGAGACATGCAGCCAGATGAGGGGTTAGTGAGAGAGGCTGGGACAGAGAACAGGATGAGAAGGAAATAAGGCAAGGCAAGGCAAGGCTAGGCCAAAGGACGTTTCCTTGATTTATATTTTCTACCACATTCATCTTGAGATGAGGAGGAAAGCCATCAGACCTTATGGATTAGGCCCAAACAAAAGCCCCGGCTACTTGAGACACTTAGACTAAACCTAAACCACAAAGATCTCTCCATAAAGATGGTTTTTCTACTGTACTTTCACAATCAGCTGGCAGTACAAAAGAACAAGCGGCAGATGTACTTACGCTGAGTCATGGTGGTTTGGTGCAGAGACCATGCATATCATGGGAATATTTCAGCATTTCTGCTCTGGTTTTCAGTGTATTACACCAAAACACCCACCTGATGACATCATTTCAAGAGCAAAAGCAGCAATTTGCAGAATTCAGCTTCTTAGGGGAACTGAGCAATTGCTGAGCTGACAGCAAGTCCTGCTGGGTCCCTGCCACCTGCAGAGTGCCCGCATCCTCACCACAGTAGCGGGCATTGTGACAAAGGTTCTATGTCAGCTGGGTGTGGGAGCCGAGCGCCCGCT